>NC_066617.1:155656992-156281992 GCF_025201925.1 Gopherus flavomarginatus | reverse complement strand
GCAAATGTAAACAAACTTGTTTGTCTAGGCGATTGGCTGAACAAGAAGTAGGACTGAGTCGACTTGTAGGCTCTAAAGTTTTACACTGTTTTATTTTTGAGTGCAATAATTTTTTGCACATAATTCTACATTTGTAAGTTCAGCTTTCATGATAAAGAGATTGCACTACAGCACTTGTATTAGGTGAATTGGAAAATACTATTTCTTTTTTCTTTTTTACATTGCAAATATTTATAATAAAAAATAAATATAAAGTGAGTGTTGTACATTTTGTATTCTGTGTTGTAATTGAAATCAATATATTTGAAAATGTAGAAAACATCCAAAAATATGTAAATACATGATATTCTATTATTGTTTAACAGAGCGACTAATTGCGTGATTAATTGCGATTAATTTTTTTCATTGCTTAACAGCCCTAATTCTTATACGTTTGCGGGACTCTGGAAATAGTGCTTCCAGAGTACTGAAAATGAATCCAAGATCTATTTCTTGATGAGTAATAGCTAATTTAGGCACTATCATTTTGTATGTATAGTTGGGATTATATTTTGCCATGCTCATTACTTTGCATTTAACATTGAATTTCATCTATCATTTTCTTGCCAAGTCACCCAATTTTGTGAGATCCCTTAGGGTATGTCTACACTACGAAATTACTCCGATTTTACAGATGTCAATTTTTGGGAACAGATTATATAAAGTTGAGTGCATGCATCCACATTAAGCACATTAATTCGGCGATGTGTGTTCATAGTACAGTGGCAAGCATCAGCTTTCGGAGCGGTGCACTGTGGTAGCTATCCCACAGTTCCCGCAGTCCCCGCTACCCATTGGTATTCTGGGTTGAGCTCCCAATGCCTGATGGGGCCGAAATTTTTAGCGGGTGGTTATGGGTAAATGTAGTCAGTCAGCGCTCCCCCCGTAAAAACAATGGCAGATAATCATTTCTCACACTTTTCCCTGGATTGCCTGAGCAGACGCCATAGCATGGAAGCATGGAACCTGTTCAGCTCACCACAGCAGTTATGAGCATTGTAAACACCTCATGCATTATCGTGCAGTTTTTGCAAAACCAGAAGCTGAAAAACCAGGCGAGGAGGCGACGACAGTGTGGTGACAAGAGTGATGAGGACGTGGACACAGACTTCTCTCAAAGTGTGGGACCCGGCAATGTGGACATCATGGTGTTAATGGGGCAGGTTCATGCTGTGGAACACCGATTCTGGGCCTGGGAAACAAGCACAGAGTGGTGGGACCGCATAGTGTTGAATGTCTGGGACGATTCCCAGTGGTTCTGAAACTTTAGCATGTGTAAGGGCACTTTCATGGAACTTTGTGACCTGCTTTCCCCTGCCCTGAACCGCAAGAATACCAAGATGAGAGCAGCCCTCACAGTTCACAAGTGAGTGGTGATAGCCCTCTGGAAGCTTGCAATGCCAGACAGCTACCGGTCAGTCAGGAATCAATTTGGAGTGGGCAAATCTACTGTGGGAGTTGATGTCTTGCAAGTAGCCAATGCAATCACTGAGCTGCTGCTATCAAAGGTAGTGACTCTAGGAAATGGGCAGGTCATAGTAAATAGCTTTGCTGCGATGGGATTCCCTAACTGTGGTGGGCTGATCAACGGAATGCATATCCCTATCTTGGGACCGGAGCACAAAGGCAGCCAGAACATAAACCGCAAGGGGTACTTTTTAATAGTGCTGCAAGCACTGGTGGATCACAAGGTACGTTTCACCAATATCAGCTTGGGATGACCAGGAAAGGTTCATGATGCTCATGTCTTCAAGAACTCTGGTCTGTTTAAATGGCTGCAGAAAGGGATTTACTTCCCAGACTAGAAAATAACTGTTGGGGATGTTGAAATGTTATCCTTGGGGACCCAGTCTACCCCTTAATGCCCTGGCTCATGAAGCCATACACAGGCACCCTGGACAGTAGTAAGGAGCTGTTCAACTATAGGCTGAGCAAGTTCAGAATGGTGGTAGAGTGTGCATTTGGACGTTTGAAGGGTCGCTGGCGCAGTTTACTGACTCGCTCAGACCTCAGCGAAACCAGTATCCCCATTGTTATTGCTGTGAGAGTAAGGGGGAGACGTTTATGGCAGGGTGGGAGGTTGAGGCAAATCGCCTGGTGGCCGATTACATGCAGTCAGACAACAGGGCAATTAGAAGAGCACATCAGGAAGTGCTGCGCATCAGAGAAGCTTTGAAAACCAATTTCATGACTGGCCAGGGTACCGTGTGACAGTTCTATTTGTTTCTCCTTGATGAAAACCCGGCCCCTGGGTTGACTCTAATTCCCTGTAAGCCAACCATCCTCCCTCCTTCGATCACAGCTTGGAAATAAAATCATTATCATTTAAAAGCCATGTATTCTTTATTAATTGATTATAAAAATAGGGAGATAACTCACAAGGTAGCCCGGGTAGGGTGTGGGAGGAGGGGAGAAGGGAAGGAAAAAGGCACTTCAATACTTTTTGAATGACAGCCTTTTGTCCACTGGGATGGAGTGGTTGGGTGCCTAGAGCCTACACCCCACCATCACGTTCTTGGGCATCTGGCTGAGGAGGCGGCTATGGAACATGGGGAGGAGGGAGGGCGCTTAAACAGGGGCTGCAGCAGCAGCTTCTCCAGCTGACATTCCTGAACCTCCACCAGACACCAGATCATGTCCATTTGTTCCCGCAGTAGCCCCAGCATTGCTTTGTGCATCCTCTGATCTTCCTGCTGCCACCTCTCCTCACGTTCACTGGCCACTTTCCTGTCCTGTGCTATTGTGTCCCTCCACCCTTTCTGCTGGGCTCTTTCAGTACGGGATGCCTGCATGAGCTCAGAGAACATTTCAACATGTGTGAGTTTTTTTCCCCACCTTATCTCCTTTGGGACGGAGGAGGGAGGCTTGAAACATTTGCAGCTGTGGGAGAAAAAAAGGGGGAGAAGGGAGAGAAATATTAAAAAACATACATTCTACAGAATGATGGCTATACTCTTTCATGGTGAACAACACTATCCACAATACATAGCACATGGGATTTCAGTACAAGGTCATTTTTTGCATCTTATATTGGGTGCCTGCGGTTTTGGTGTTAGAGATCAAACATGCCGGGCAACAGAATTCAGCTTGCAGGCGGCCATGGTAAGCCATAGTCTTTTGTCTTCTGCAACGTTCATAACAGTAGCGCCCTCCTTTCCCATACCAAGCAAAACCCATTGAGTTGTCCATTTAGAGCTGTGGTTTTCATGTTAACGTGCAGCAGTAGAAACCAAGCTAACACCCAACCCCCATCCTGAGGATAACACAGAGAGATAAAGAACGGATGTTGCTTGAAAGCCAGCAAACACCGGGACCACACGCTGCCAGGCTTTGTCATGCAATGATACCAGATTACTTGCTACTAACATGTCCTGGTCAAGTGTCCTACCATGGAGGACGGAATAAGGCTGTTCTCCCCAGAAACCTTCTGCAAAGGTTGTTGGAGTACCTCCAGGAGAGCTTCATGGAGGTGTCCCTGGAGGATTTCCACTCCATCCCCAGACACATTAACAGACTTTTCCAGTAGCTGCACTGACTGCGAATGCATCCCAAGTCCTCAGGGCAAATTAATCATTAAAAAATGCTTGCTTTTCAACCATGTTTTATATTTACAAAGGTACACTCACCAGAGACCCCTTCTCCGGCTTCATGGTCTAGGATACCACCTTGGGAGGGTTGGGAGGGTATTTCAGCCAGGGTGAGAAAAAGATCCTGGCTGTCAGAGAGAATGGTGTGCTGTGTGATCTCCTCAACCTCGTCGTCCTCCTCCTCCTCCTCATCTTCCCCATCAGCAAAATCCTCAGGCATGGCAACTGAGAGTACCCTATCATTGGAGTTCTCAGACAGGGGTGGGGTAGTGGTGGCAGGCCGCCCCCCCAAAAAAAAATTGCCTGCAGCTCAGCATAGAAGCGGCATGTCTATGGATCTGTCCCAGAGCATCCGTTTGATTCTTTGGCTTTCAGGTACGCTTGTCTCAGCTTCTTAAGTTGGAGGGTAAAGTAAAAAATGACCAACGAACCAAAACATCCTTCATGCTCAATAAAGAAGGGAGAGGGAGGAAGGTTTGGGGAGGGGTAGAAACCTATTTTTTGGTTTTCCCTCATTTACAATTCACCTTTAATTTTTATAACCTTCTGACATCTCAGTTTCCCCATCAATTTCCCATCTGTAAGCAAGATGGCAAAGTTGATCTTCATTAAAATGGGTAAACATCTGCTTCCACACTGGTACCAAATACCAGAAACACATTTGCTCCTACTGTTCCTGAGCTTGGAGCTGTGGCAGCTGCTGCATGGTTGGTCAGATCCCTTCCTCCCTCATTGTTATTTGTTAGTACTGTTGCTGCTGCTTTCCAGCCCTCCTACTTGCATTGTTGACTACAGCATCCATGGTGGGGAGCAACAGGGCCTTGCCCCTTTTCATATCTCTCCTACAGTGCACTAGAGGGTGCCCAGCTGGCTGCAGGACCAAATACTTATCCCAAGGTCCCCAAAAGACACACCCCATGACTTAGTTTCTGGCCACATGCCTCACATCAAGCACCTTGAGGGGCTGGGAAGTATCGTTAGGCAGACCACCTGTTTCTGATTGGACAGGCCCCTCTTTTCCCTCTTCCTCACTGCTGCTTCTCCTGCTGCTGAGAGTGACATTAAAGCCTTATATATACGAGGCCTGTGCTACCATTAAGGTGAACTAGGTGGTTGCCTAGGGCGCCAAGATTTGGGGGTGCCAAAAAGTGGTGCTCTCAATTTTTTTTTACAGTGGTTCCTCCCCGAGTGCGCAGTCACTGCTCCACTTCTCCTGCCTCCTAGGCTTGCAGTGCCAATCAGCTGTTTGGCGCTGCAAGCCTGGGAGGAGAATTAGAGCGGGGGCGGTGTGCTTGGGGAGGACGTGGAGCAGAGGTGAGCTGGGGTGGGGAGGTGCCACATGGCTCCCCGGGCCAGGGGGGTGGGGAGCTGCCGCAGGGGTGCCTCACGGAGGGAGGGGGGGAGTTGCCACAGGGCTCCCCACCCCAGCTCACCTCTGCTCCGCCAATCAGCTATTTGGTGCCGCAAGTCTGGGAGGTGGGAAAATTAGAGCGGGGGCGGTGTGCTCGGGGAGGAGGCGGAGCAGAGGTGAGCTGGGGTGGGGAGGTGCTGCACGGCTCCCCAGAGGGAACGGGGAGCTGCCTCGGGGAGGGGTGCCTAAGGGCAGAGGGTGGGGCAGGAGCTGCCACAGGGCTTGGGGGGTGGCACAAGGTGGAAATTTCGCCTAGGGCACGAAACTTCCTTGCACCGGCCCTGTATATATAATAAGGAAAATTTGTTGCCACCCTAATTTTAAGCACTTTGTTAATTAGATTATGTATGTAGACTGCTTTTGTTACTTAACAGATGTTTGGGAATACAGCACTTAAAGTCCCCCATGAGTACAGTGGCCTGTGGTTATGAATCTGCGAGAAATGGTCCAGGAATTTTTCATTCTCTTTGTCCTTTGCTCCTGGGTCTGGTTTATCTACAGTGAGGATTTCCTGAAATTCCTGCCCTTTTGGTCAACACCAGTGCAGCTCCTGTAACACTAACAACACTGGGAGTGATAGTGAAGACCAACCTTTGACTATCCTGTCATATAGATCTGCTCTGTTCAGTAATGAGCACTCCCTCCGCTACTAGCACTGGTAAAGCTGCACCAGTGCTAGACAAACGGTAAAGGAATTTTCCCCAAATCCTCAGTGCATTTGGGAAACCCTAGTGGTTAGTAGTACATACACACACTTGTTTTTCCTGTGTTTTTTTCTCTCATTATCCAGTGTATTTCCCTACCAGTCTTCATTTTGCTATTGCATCTTACTGTCATTGTCAATATCTCCTATGATCCATGAGCAAGCACAAATTGTTGGAGCTAAGATAGTGTAACATTCAGACTTCATTCCTTCTTCCACAATGAAGTTTTTCTCTCATCGGGCAAGTCTTGCGTATACCTTGTAGATAGTTTGATGTTGGAGCAAGTGTCAGTGTTTCTTGTGATGACAGGAGGCTGCTTTGCACTCGATTCTTCGAATGGTGTGGTGTTCTGAAGGTCTGTTCCCAGATCTCTCTCTCACTTGTTGGTCTGTGTTCCTTCAATGTCCTGCTGATGAAGTCTCAGCTAAGTATGTATTTTGTGCTCATAAGAGGCGAATGTTTTTCTGGATTTGGTGAAATATACACACATCCACTGCTATGTTATATGAATGATATAAGGTGATGTGTCATCCATGAACTAGAGCATGATTAAGCCACATGCACTGATGAGTCGCTCCTGTGCTAAGCTCCAGACAACCCACACACCAGGAACTGGTTTGGTGACTCTCAGGCAGGTATATAACCCTCACAGAGTCACAAGAGGAACAGCAGCTCAGTCTGCTCAATGCAACTCCAGGGCTTGGAACGCTCCCCGGCCTGCAAGTGGCAACAGACTCCCCAAGCCTTAGCCTGCTCCAGCCTTGCTCTTTCTCCAGCCCTGGTCCCTGTCCTGCTCCAGTCTTGCTCTCATTCTGGCCTCGTTCCAACCCTGCTCTGGACTCTTGATTCTGGCTTTCGCCCCCTGGCTCCAACTAACTGCCACGGCTCTGATCATTAGGCCTGACCATCCTCATCATGGTCTCTGACCAATAAGGATTTATTTGTTCAACACACGTAGCTTGCTTCCAAGTGCCTTATTCTCCTGAGGAAGTAGTATGGTCCTGACAGGTGTCCCCGTTGTACCTCTCTGAGGTCATTAGCTTGTCAGTCGTAGGAGGTTTTGACCTTTGTGTGTCTCTCTTTCTTTCTGTTTGTTACTCCTTCCAGCACTGCCTGTTGTAGTAATGCTGGGGCTATAGCACCAAAGTACATGTGTGTCCCGATATCAAGTGTTTCACTGGGCTACTGTTAAACCCGATGGGAGTGCTTCTCCTTCAAGATTTTTTTGCTTTTTGAAGCTTTCTTTAAAGAATCTTAGTGATTTTAACTGCCAGTTCATCTTTGCCATTTGACTGACTGCGATAGGTTGATGTGATATAAATGAATTTCCATACCTGGGTAAATTGCATAAACTCACTGCAAGTCAACTGGAGTCCATTATCTGAAATGACTCTGTTTGGGTCACCATGCCTGCTGAAATGCTTCACTGCTTTGCTACTGCAGCAGTGTCTGACAGTTTGTGTTGTTTCCTGAAGTCTGGAATAGTAGTCTACCATAATGAGGTAGTGTATGGTTTGGGATGAAAAGGTCCATTACTATTTTGCTCCAAGTTATGTTGGGAATGCTGTATATTTTCATTATCTCTTTTTCCTGCTTGGCCTCACAACTGCTCCCTATGTCTCTGACATCCTTGGTCTTATTTGGCCAGTATACCGAGTGTTTGGCTTTCCAGGGACATGCTTCTAGTCCAGAATTGCTCTGATGTATTCTTGAGAGGAGTTCTGTTCTCAGTGATCTGCATGTTATGATTTGACCTCATTTTGACAGTTCCAGTATTCTTGAGAGACAGGTGAGTGTCTCCCTTTGCGTCTGGCCATCCTCACAGCTCAATGGACATGAGCCCTTGTAAATCTTTGTTTTGTATACTTTATTCTTGGATTTTTTCCAGCCTCTGCCTTGAAACGGGCATATATGTGGCTCGGTTGATGCTTTCGATGTCTTTCTGTGTATTCTGTATTTCTGTCAGGTACAGGATCCCATATTCTTGTTCAGTTGCTATATTTTCATGTTGCAAGGCTGCTGAGGATAAGAAGTCAGCTACGTACCTCTCAGTCTCTTGTAGTGTTCATCTGTATTGTAACATTACTGTTTCGGTAGCATGAGCAGATGGCAGTTGTGGGCAGTGGCTATTTAGAAATGCTCTCTAGTGGTTTATGTCACTTTCTGCGCAAATGGTTTCCTTTCCTATAATGTACTTTTTATATGTGAACACTATATTGCAAGATAGTCCTTTTTCGTTTGGATTAATCTTACTTGCATTGGCAATGGTGACCTTGATGCAAAAGCTACCAGATGCAGGGCCACCCAGAGGATTCAGGGGGCCTAGGGCAAAGCGGCGGAGCTGTGGCATATGTCCTCACCCGGTGGGAGTCAGGGTCTTCGGTAGCATTTCTGCGGTGGGGGGCCCCTTCAGTTGCTCCACGTCTTTGGCAGCACTGAAGGCCCCCCCTCCACCAAAATGCTGGCCGAAGACCCAGACCGCCACCAGGCCAGGGCTCATCGGGCCCCTGTGGGGCCCAGGGCCTGGGGCAAATTTCCCCACTTGCTCCCCCTGGATGGCCCTGACCAGATGTCCCTTTTGTAGGAGTGATCTCCTGTGCCCCAAGCACCATTTCACTGGCATCACATTGTATGGCTGCTCTTTGTTCACATTATAGCACTTCAGGATGGGAAAGTTGTTCACCAGCTAGCTCCTTGATGTGTGTGATGGCTCCATCATCTTAAAGTAACAATGCCCATGCAGCATCTTTGTCCTGTAGTCACCTCAGCAGTTTGCACACATCTGAGAGGCTTGAAAGAAATGTTGGCAGATAGGATTCATAAACTAATAGTCTCTGAACTGATTTAATGTCTTTAGGTGTGGATATCGGCTGTACTGATTTTACCTTTTCAGGGTCAGGTCATAACTCTTGGGATGGCAGCAAATGTCCCTTGTATGGTACTGCAGTCAATCACAATTTCATCTTGTTTTTATTTAATTTTTGATTTACTTCCATGGCTATTTCTAGCAGACAGATGAGGCTGTGGTTGTGATCTGCCACGGATTCTACCATACTGTCTGCACGTCCGTAGACCAGAATGTCTTCAGCCACGACACTGATCCCTGTGAGACCTGTTATAACGTCTTGCTTGTGGCACTGATATTCTTTCTTTGCATGTTTGATCCCAATTGGCATTCTCAACTACCTGTATTTACTTGATGTCTAAAATGTGGTGAGGTAGCTGCTTTCCTTATCCAGTAGCAGTTGCCAATATCTGCTTTTGGCATCAAGTACTGAGAATGTTTTTACTTTGCCAAGTCACGTGATATTGCATCATCTGTAGTCATTTGGTAGTGAGCTCTTTTCAGCGTGTTAAGTTGCTTGGACCTGTGCAAATGCACAGCTTGCCTGGCCTCTCAATGACTGCCATGAGCGTATCCAATGTGTAGGGCTCTGAGACTTTAACATGATGCCTTCTTTTTCCATTTGCATTATTGCCTTACATAAGAATGGTCATGCTGGGTCAGACCAACAGTCCATCTAGCCCAGTATCCTGTCAGTGGCCAGTGCCAGATGCTTCTGGAGGAATGAACAGAACAGGACAATTATTGAGTAATCCATCCCCGGTCATCCAGTCCCAGCTTCTGGAAGTCAGAGGTTTAGGGACACCCAGAGCTTGGGCTTGTGTTCCTGACCATCTTGGCTAACAGCCACTGATGGACCTATCTTCCAAGAAGAATCCATTGTAGATGGCAAGGATTGAACCTACAGGCACTTACATGCAAAACACATGTTCTACCACTGAGCTACATCCCAGGCACAAACCATATACTTCTGCTGTTTGCACTGCATTAATGCCATTCATGCACTTGCTTCCTCTATATGGTTCATTTTTTCCCTTGTTTTTCTTGTCTGCAAGCTTTGGCAGAATGATTTCTCTTGCCACAGTTATTGCATATGACCCCATGCTCAGGAAATTCCCATGATCATCTTTTTCTCAATTGTATTCATGTCTTCCTTTGCATTTTGTGCGTCACCTCTGCTTTGTGTTTCTGCATTTCCCTTTGCATGGATTTTGGTGTATTTTCCTTGTATTTTCATGCTTTCCCTGTGCAACTTGGTGAATTATATCTTTGTCTACTTCACTAAAGCTCTGTATTTAGATGTGAGCATGTTCACTAACTTTACAAATGACTATAAATCTTGATAGAAATAGTGTGGGCTCTGTGATATTCTCAAGTGAGCTCCTGCATCTTTTTCCTTATTACTAATCTATCATTGAATATGAGCTCTTACTGTGACGCTGTGGCTAAGGCCATGTCTATACTTAGTGGTAGATTGGCACTGCGGCAATCGATGCAGAAGGTGTCGATTTATCAGGTCTGGTGAAGACACACTAAATCTATGGGAGATTGATTTGTGTACTCCACCTACCCGAGAAGCGTAAGGGAAGTTGGCGGGAGAGTATTTCCCATCAACACAGCATGGGGTAGACACTGCGGTAAGTTGACCTAAGCTACATCGACTTCAGTTACGTTATTCACATAAATGAAGTAGTGTAACTTAGGTCAACTTGTCCTGGTGGTGTTGACCAGTCCGAAGACAGCTAGTGTGATCCTGGGAGGCAGAAACAGAAGAATCTTGAATAGGAGTAGAAAGGATAGTTTGCCTCTGAATTTGGCAGTGCTGCAACTGCTGCTGGAATACTGACTAGTTATGGTGCTAACAATTCAAGAGGGACGTTGATAGGTTGGAAAGGGTTCAGAGAAGAGTCACGAGAGTGATTAAAGGATTGGAGAAGCTGCCTTACAGTGATTGAACTCTTTGAGTCCATGTATTTAACTTAACAAAGGGATGATTTGGTTAGCATATAAGTATCTCTATGGGGAACAAATATTTAATAATGGGCTCTTCAGTCTAGCAGAGAAAGATATAACATGATCCAATAGCTGGAAGTTGAAGCTAGACAAATTCAGATTGGAAATAAGGTGTACATTTTTGACAGTGAGGGTAATTAACCATTTGAACAATTTGCCAAGGGTCACGGTGGATTTTCTAGAACTGACAATTTTTAAATCAGGATTGGATTTTTTTCTTAAAGATCTGCTCTCTTGTTTTGGGGAAGTTCTATGGCCCTTGCTATACAGGAGATCAGATTAGATGATCACAATGGTCCCTTCTGGCCTTGGAATCTATACAAACTGGGTGGTCAGGGAGGCTTCGCAGTAAGTGCCACCAGGACTCCACTCCACAAACCCCCTCCCACTGCCCCATCCCAGAGTCCCCTCTCTCCAGGGGCGGCTCCAGGCCCCAGCACGCCAAGCGTGTGCTTGGGGCGGCAAGCCGCAGGGGGTGCTCTGCCGGTGGTGCGAGGGCGGCAGGCAGCCTGCCTTCCGCAGCTTGCCTGCAGAGGGTCTGCTGGTCCCGCAGCTTTGGCGAACCTCATGCAGGCATGCCTGCGGGAGGTCCGCAGAAGCCGTGGGACCAGCGGACCCTCCACAGGCAAACAGCCGGAGGCAGCCTGCCTGCCGTGCTTGGGGCGGCAAAATCTCTAGAGCTGCCCCTGTCTCTCTCACCCAAACTCCCTCCCAGATCCTGCACTCTGCACCCCGTCCAACCGCCTGCCCCAGTCCAAAGCACTTTCCTGCACCCCAAACTCCTCATCCCTGGTCCTACCCAGAGCCCACACCCCCAGCTGGAGCCCTCACCCCCTCCCACACCCCAACTCACACTCAACCCTCTGCCTCAGCCCAGTGAGAGTGGGGGAGACTGAGCAACGGAGGGCGGGGGGATGGAGTGAGCGGGGGCGGGACCTCGGAGAAGGGGTGTTCAGTTTTGTGCCATTAGAAAGTTGGCAACCCTCCTGCCAAGTGACTGTCCCTTAGTAACTGGGTAAAAAAAACCTGACACAAGCCTGCTTTTAAAAGGCTTCTCCCTCTTTTCCCCCCCTCTCAGTACATGGTGACTCATATTCAGAGTCTGGAAATCTCCTTGTAGAATGGCATAGCCATTTGGTTTTAAAATACCCTCCGTGGTGTTTATTTGTCCTCCATTTCGGATAGCCTTCTTGTTGTTCTTTAGTTTCAAATCTGGCTCCCTTTTATCTGTTGCTCATCCCTGATTGGACAGGCTGTGTTGGTTTCTGGGTCCAGGCTTCAAGCCATTTGTGTTAAACCTTCTGTGTCATTTTGTGATAATAAATTCCCTTTTTTTAAGTTTACATTGTGGTAATAGAGTTATTGGAAGGGGAGGTGGGTAGGGCGAATACTGACTGTTGATAGATGCTGAAAAAGGGGAATGAACCACAGTAGAGAGGGGTCCTATTCCTTTGGATTCAAATTTGATCTGTGTTAACAGTTCCAATCTGTCTGTGTAACATCCTTTTAACTTAAAAGCAGAGACTTCTTAATGCCTTTCTATTAATTCTAATGGTCCACCATTGTCTCTTTGTGGCTGGACAATGGGTCAATTCTTGTAGCCAGTTTTGTGGAAATACCTGGTTTGGAAGGAACCCCATTCCTCCCGTGACATGTAATTGAAATTGTAGTACATGGTCTGAGCACAGTTTTCTATATAAATAAATACATGGATTTATAATCACACTCCGAATACATATGTCATAATGACCATCAAGTTCAGAACACTACACTCTTCCATAAAAGCATTTACTCGATACACTTTTGTAGTACAGTAATATAGTATGCAATCAGTTGGTTCAGCTGCTCATTTGTGGGGTTTATACATTCTGTTTGCCCTTGAGGGTGTCTGGACCCTGATGGTCACAGATGGTCACAGTGAAAAGTGCCCTAAACCCTTTTATTGGGGTTTAGCAGATGCAATTCCTGTGTGCACTCCCCCAGCATCACTGGAGACATTGACCCTGCCTCAGGCACAATCCCTCTGGGAAAAACTGTTGTTGTGCAGCTCCTCCTCATCTCCCAGTATGAGCAGTGGCATATAGCCACAGCATGACCAGTAATTTGTGCACCCTATTGCTTTAAGAGAATTGATGTGGATCTTTAATCAGACTTGGAATACTGAGGATGTTTCAGAGAACTGGAAAGAAGTGAATGTTCTGCCAATATTTCTAAAGGGTAAACGGGATGACCCAAGTAACTGTAGTCTGTAGGCCAGTCAGCCTGACATTGATGCCAGGCATAGTCATCAAATGCCTGATACGGGATTCAATCAGTAGAGAATTAAGGGATGGTATCATAATTAATGCCAGTAAGCATGGTTTTACAGAAAGTTGTTGGGTTTTTTGACAAGATTACTCGTTTGGTAATGAGATTACAAGTAAAGTTAACTATGTTAGATTTTTGACTTAGTAGCACACAGCCCTATTCTGATTTTAAAAATAGCACTATATAAAATCAACGTAGCACATATTAAATGGATTAAAAACTGGCTAACTGACATCTCAACCTATAATGGGTAATCATCATTAAATGGGTGTTTTTCTAGCCGGGTCCCACAAGGGTCTGTTCCTAGCCCAGTGCTATTGATTATCATTGACCTGGAAAAAAATAAATGCAGCTCAGACTAGTTGATCATAATGGTCCCTTCTGGTTAGGGTGACCAGATCACCACACTAAAATATCGGGACACATTGGCCCCGCCCACAGTCCATCCCCACTCCTCCCAAGCTCCGCCCCAATCTGCCCCAGGTTCCACCCCCTCCCCACTCAGCCCCCCCACCGAGCCCTTCCTCATCCCCTGGCCTGCCACTGGCTTGCTAAATCTCTCCTCAGTCCCCCACCCACCGCTCACCTCCCCGCCCGCCACTCGCCTCTACGCAGGGCCGGCTCCAGGCACCAGCTAAGGAAGCAGGTGCTTGAGGTAGCCAATACAAAGGGGTGGCACTCCATGCGCTATTGGGGTGGCACTTCTGGGTCTTCGGCAGGAATTCAGCGGCGGGTCCCTCAGTCCCTCTCTTCCTCTTTGAGCCGTCGCCAAAGTGCCGCCGATTGGCTTTATTTTATTTTTTTTGCCACTTGAGATGGCAGAAAACCTGGAGCTGGCCCTGCCCCTACGATGCCGACTTCCCCTCTTCCGGGTGAGTGCTCGCTCACTACACGCCTCTTTCCACCCCTGCACTGCCCTCACCCCGCCCTGATTCCACCCCCTTCTCCCAAGTCCCTGCCCTTGCCCTGCCTCTTCTCTGCCTCCTCCCCTGAGTGTGTCGCATATCCATTCTTCCCTCCTGGAAAGTGATAAGCACCACCAAACAGCTGTTTGGCGGTGGGAAGCACTGGAGGGGGGTGAAGTGGGGATGCGGCACACTGGGAGGAGGTGGGAGAGCAGGAGGTAAGGAGGGGGGAGCTTGGCTGCAATTTTTCCCTGTGGATGCTCCAGCCCCGGAGCACCCATGGAGTCAGAGCCTCCCTCCCACTGGCCTCCTTACCTGAATATCGAGACAAATGGCATCCCGATTGTACATTAATCGGATGCAGGACAAAGAGTTAAATATCGGGACAGTCCCAATTTCATCAGTACATCTGGTCACCCTACTTCTGGTCTTCACCTGTATGAATACCTGGCCTGAAACACCCAGTGTCACAGGTTTGCTCCTGAAGACTGAAGTCACTTGTCTCCTTCAGACCCTGAGCACAAGGCTGATGCTTGGAGGTTGGTGACTATGGGCATGTCTACACTTACCTCCGGAGCGATTGATCCAGCAGGGGTCGATTTATCGCGTCTAGTGAAGATGCTATAAATCGACCACTGGGCACTCTCCAGTCGACTCCGGTACTCCACTGGAGCGAGAAGTGCAGGTGGAGTCGACGGGGGAGCATCAGCAGTCGACTTACCTCAGTGAAGACACCGCGGTAAGTAGATTAAAGTATGTCGACTTCAGCTACTTTATTCATGTAGCTGAAGTTGCGTAACTTAGATCGATTCTGCCCCCCCACCTAGTGTAGACCAGGCCTGAGTCTTAGAGGCTTCTCATTTAACAGCCCCTTTATAGAGGAATAACATTAGCCTCCATGTACAGTCTGGATACAACGGCCTCCAACCCCTCATCATCTCACAATGTGACGGAGACCCCATTTTACCACTTCTATCACCCGTATGCCCCTCAGACTGCCCTGTTCATTTCCCAGCATGGATCAAAAACTTCAGCCTCCAAACATAGCCCCTGGTACCACCTTTACTCCATCTACTCTGACATTTGGATGACAATCCCCAGAGTATCTCATACACACTAATAGCCAGGGCTTCTGCCTTTCTCTTTGTGGACATAGAGTGGGAGCTTTGCTCATTACAGATAATTAGTGGGTGGCGGCTCTTATTTGGTTTTCCTTTGTATCCAGGCCTGCTGCAAATCTGTAGTTTTCTCATTGTGACCCAAGGAAAGTCAAATCACTAAACACATCTCCATAAATTTCCATGTGCTAGGGGTCAGGAATCTGGGATGATGCCATGATTATTGTTTGTTTTTTTTAAATAATCCTAGTTTCTGATTTCATATACCTTCAGGAGCCGACTCACTGCTGACAGCATGTTTTGTGTGCAAGCATAAACACACAGTGCAACATTTAAGCTTTATTCCTTCCTCCACCTATGCTGTTCTTCCTCATCAAAGACTTCCTGAAGGTAGAGATCTCTAAGGGCACATCTTCACTGGCAACATTAAAGCACTGCCGCGGCAGTGCTTTAACACGGCTTGTGTGGTCGCGGCGCAGCACTGGGAGAAAGCTCTCCCAGCGCTCTAAAAAACCAACATCCACGAGGGGAATAATAGCTACCAGCACTGAGAGCGCAGCTCACAGCGCTGGTGCACTGTCTACACTGCCACTTTACAGCACTGAAAATTGCAGCTCTCAGGTGGGTGTTTTTTCACACCCCTGAGAGAGAAAGTTGCAGCACTGTAAAGTGCTACTGTAAACAAGCCCTTAATTCCTATAAAATCATATTATAGCACCTTCAGAAGCTATGCATCATTACCCCCTCCAGCTCGTCTTTTTTCTCCTAGAGAGATTGTATCCAGCAATACTGACCCTGGATATTTCAGCTGTAAGAATGACCAGCACTACCACCACCCTCAATTCATTTATTCCCACTGGGTCTTGATCTCCACCTCTTGGTAATACTTCTAGCTCCTCTTGTTTTTCCCATATTTCATGCTTTTGTGTGTAGATAAACACTTTAATGTGCTTCTTTTCTTATTTTTAAGTGTATAGTATTTGTATTGTGTTTAATAAACTGATATTGATTTTACATGCATTGTATCTTAACCAATTGCCTAGTTACTCAGCTTAGAACACTTCATCTACATTGGGAAATGTGGGGCTTTTCTAAAGTTTTTCTAACACCTTTGTTTGAGGGTAAGTATCCATTATAAGCAAAGTCTGCTGTGTCAACTCAGTGTTGTCTCAATTTCCTTGCAAATACCCTGCAGATGTCAGAGTAACATACTGCTTAACAAAACTAATAAGAACAGACAACTAATCACATCCCACTGCACAGACTTCAACTGTTGCTTGTTGTGTTTTAAGGGTTGGTCCCTTCCCCTGCCTGTGCCTCTGGTGCACTGCCTGGCGCAGGCAACATGCTTCATCACTGACCCAAGATGGTGTGAAGGCCCCTGGCTTCAATTAAATGGAGCAAGAGGAAGTAAATAAACCACATGGGGCAGGGCATTAAATCACTTAGGTGCAGCGAAGAATCAGACACCAAGGAGTTTTGGTTCAGAGGTGGGCTGTGTGCACTCGCATGCAGGCTGCAATTTAATATTCTTACTGCAAATTAATTACAACTGCAACCAGGCAGGATGGTAGCCCTCTGACTCCTGGTTTTACATTTCCACTGCTGTCCCCTATAAATTAATGCCCCTGCCCCTTTCCTATTTTATTTTACTGCCTTCATGCTGTTTTCCTTTATTTCAAGGAGTCGGTTTGAAAGACTCTTGATGCATCTGCTGGTTTGGTTTACAACAAGGGATGGAATGAAACAAGGGTTATGGAAGTTGTGAACTATTTTTATAGTGCATTTGTTTTTTCACAGACACAAGACTTTAGCATCACCATCAGTAGAACCTGAGCCAGGGGACCTTAGCTCATTTGATCTAAAAGTGGCTTTCTTGCTTGTGCTCCTTAACAGAGACTACAAGAGTGAGTGTTGTCTCTGGTGTCTGTGCACATATATAATGCATATATCTTTGCACACATTGTGTGCATGTGTGTAGTGTCCACAGTGTGTATTTGTAATGAGTGCAGATGTGTAGGATACACGGGTATAATAAGTAGCATGTCACGTGGGTGTAACTGAGCTGTTTGGAAAACCAAAATTTTTCCCTGTGAGAAATTTTAAACGCAAAATCTTCATTCAAAATTTCAGTCAAAAAATGTCAGCTTTCCTGTGGGGAATCTCAAACTTATTTGCTTTGTATCTACCTTTTGAAGTACAATGAAAATTTTTGTAGTCTTTTGTTTCAGTTCAAAAGACAACAACATAAATTGAAACAAAATGAAAAATGGTCATTTCAAATTGACATCTTGAGATTTTAAAAAATGAAAAATGTTAAACCCCAAAACCATATTGAAATGACATTTTAAGTTGAATCAAAACAAAATTTTTCATTTAATTTTGAAATGTCATTTCAAAGTGAAAAGTTTGGCTTCAATATTTCCTGCTGCACATTTGTGGGTGTGTCTATGCAGGATGTGTGTTCAGTATTTTCAGGTAATGTGTATATACAACATGGTACATAACTGCATTTGTACACAGGAGCGGCGCCAGGGTTTTTGGCGCCCTAGGCGGGAATCCTTCTGCGCTCCCGGTCTTCGGGGCACTTCTGCGGCGGGTCCCGGAGTGAGTGAAGGACCCGCCGCAGAATTGCCGACGACGACCCAGAGCGCGGATGGACCCTCCACAGCCGAATTGTTGCCAAGGGCGGCAAAATACCACCCTCCCAAATCCTGGTGCCCTAGGTGACCACCTAGGTCACCTAAATGTTAGCGCCGGCCCTGTTTCTACACCTATGTTTGGGTTGTATGTGCAATGTGTGCACAAAGGTACAGTGAGTGCATGTAAGTAATATCTGTATGTATTTAAGTGCTTATATATTCACATAGGGTGCATTTTTAGTGTGTATACATGATTGTTACAGTATTGTCAACTCCAAGATTTCAAAAATCATGAGTCAGAACTCAAGAAATCATATGATTGGCAAAAACAACACATTCTGATTTCCTTTATTTGCCTTCTGGTTTTTGAGCCTTCAAGGTTCACATTTGCAAACTTTTCTCTGCAACTATGATGACTTGAGAGCTAGAAACTTACTTTTAAAAAAAAAGAACACAGATTCTCAAGTAGTCATATGACTCTAGAACCAGGGGCTTTGAGAAAACCCCCAAATATTTATGGGACTTGCAATAAATTACTGAGAGTTGGCAATGATGTTTTGTGTGTATGTGTGCATGTAGTGTCTGACCTTGTGGTTACATGTACAGTAAAATACACTTATACTTTGTGTTTGTAGACATTTGTAGTGTAGGTATATGTAACATGCGTACATTTTGTGTGTGTGTGAGAGAGTGAGCATGCATCTTGATTGTATGAGTTGTGTGTACATGTCTGTAGTGTGTCACTGTTCAATGTATGTAGTGTCCATTGTTTGTTTCCATGTAGTGTGGATATGTGATCGCATATAACATGTTTACGTACATAGGTGTATATGTGCATATGCACTATAAGCATAAATGGAGATTGTATATGTATGCGCTTATGAAATCTGTACATATAGTGCACATACATTTGCATTAGAGTGGGTCCAAAATTTTCTGACAGAAAATAGAAGTGAAATATTAAATTTTGGGCTGGTTTGATGCAAACCAGAATGTTTTGTTTAATTGGCCCCAAATATTTTGAATCTATTCAATAACACATTCAAATACATTTCCTTATCAGTGCATTGACTTATGGGAGTTGTAGTTTCAGCTCCTGTTCTCTCTTATGGGCTGAGCTCCCTATTAGGCTGCTTTTCCCACAGTCCAGTGCAATTTTCATCTGACCACGCTCTGCCTGGCGCATCATGGGAGTCATATGACTCTGGTTGCATCTTCTGAGATGTACTTGGCCTAGGGACCCTGGCCCATAGGAAGAAATGAGGACGGCAGACTCCCAAACTACAACTCTCATGAGGCAATGTGCCACAATTTAGAAAATACAGTTTAATGTTGAAATTACTTGCAATGAAGTGTTTTGGGTCATTTCAACAAACTGAAATTAAACATTTCGGAACGTCAAAATGTTTTGTTTTCCATTCCATAAAAAAATGAATTTTAAACTGTCCCCCAAAATTTCGGACATGTTGAAATGTCAGAAATTCCCATGGGATGGAAATTCCAAATTTTTCAGAGCTTCAGTGTGCACGTACGTTAGTTTGTGTTCTTGTGCTCATGTATTGTGTGTATGTGCAGGCCTATAGTGAGTACATAATATGTGAGTGGATTGTGGCTGTGTGTGCTGTACAAGTGTGTGCAACCAGAGCATGGATATATGTTGTGTATGGTTTGTGTTTGCACACTCAGTCCCTAAGCTGATGTAAAGTGGCATAGCTCCACTGACTTCATTTGACTGCACTGACTTCTGCCAGAATGGTTTGTGGTCTGGAAAACATGTTTACAATGAGAAACTAAAGAAACTCAATCTGTTTAGCTTATTATGGTCTATACTTGCCTACCTAGGGGCTATTTAGTCTAGCAGACAAAGGCATAACAAGATGCAATAGCTTGTAGTTACAGCCAGTACAATTCAAACTGGAAATAAGGTGCAAGTGTTTAACCGTGAAGGGTAATTAACCTTTGGAACAGATTGCCAAGGGATGTGGTAAATTTTCCACCACCTGGAGCCTTTAAACCAAGAATCGATTTTTTTTTCTATGAGATACGCTGTAGCTCAATCACAAGTATTGGGCTGGATGCAGAATAACTGGGGGAAGTTCTATGGCCTGTGTTATGCAAGAGATAAGACTAGACGATCATAATTATTCTTTCTGATCCTGCAATCCATTTATTCATGATTGACACCAGCTGAGGAGCTGACCCATAATGTCTGTGTGCACTGCCTGCTTATTGTGGTGTATGATGTGCCTATGTAGTCATGGATTGAGTGTCTTCCTTGGGAATGTTTCTGTGCACATGCAGAGTTTGTTTTGAGTTTACATGTGTGTAGAGAGTGTGTGCTTGTACAGCATAGCCAAGAATCCTCAGCAGGGCCCCTCTTGTGAACTCTGACTTGCAGGCTGGCTGCCAAACATTAACTACAATACTTGCACTTGTTTTTGACAACAGCATGCAGGCTGAATTTCATCAATTGCTATTTTGGTTTGGAAGTTATGGCAGAAATGTCTCTGGATAGAAGGCTAGTATAAGTGGAGTAGCAGATTGACTCTTATTGTGTAATGTCACCTTTCAGTCAGTGGTTGGAATGAGAATTGTAAAGTGCCAGTTGCTCTATTTATTAGACTTCAAGAGAGGTTGCCATCCTAGGACAGTAATAAAGTGTCCAGGGAACTCTGTACCTGAATGAGGTAACCCCAGCTGTTACTGTCAACTTGGGCATTTTTGAACTTAAATTGATTTCCCTCCTCCCCTCCCAATAAATGAGGTCCAGCAGCAGCAGTTGCTGTGTTCCAAGCTGCTGTCTGTGATGATAGATGAGTCTGGCCCTGAAAAGAGAGAGAGAGAGAGAGAGAGAGAGATACTGGACTCAGCACAACACAGATGTTGCAATGCAGTCAAATTAAGCTTTAATGGGAATGTGCAAGTTGGGTCTTAGTCTGAGTATCTAATGCCTGCCTTGCTGAAAAGCAAGATCAAAATATTAGCAGCTGACCTGATGGGATATACACTTGCTGAAAATATTCTGTTACTGGCTGCAGATTAGCCAGCATCTGATCTGCATTGTGACTTTCCCAAGTATCTCACAGCCAAGAGGGGAAGATTTAATGGCAAAGGAAAGTTCTAAATAAATATTGCTTTCTGCAGTCTTTATTTCAATATCTTCTCACAATTTCACATCTTGGGAGATAGTTCTGAGGTGTTACAAGAGCAGAGCATGCTTAGTCAGCAGAAGTTGATCTGACCATTATTTTATAGGAAAGAGCCTAAACATGATACAAGATGAGTTACTTACGTGTGTACAGTCTAAGACGCACATGTATTGACGTAGATCATAGGAGAAGCTGATTGGTGAAAGTCAACGTAATAATATATACTTGTCATAAATTGCCAGTAGAAATCAGTTGCCTAATCCAGGTGTTCATTTTAACTAACTGTTGAATAAAATTGTACTAGAAACTGCACAGAGACATTTAATAGTGGCTGCATATGACATGGATTGCTTTTGGGAGGCTGTCCTTAGTAAAGTATTTTTGGCATGTTAAAAGGAAGAAGGCTGTTTGGGAAAAGATCATGAAGGACCCCAGAATCTGATGGAGAGGAAGCTTTTTCAGAAGGTGTAAGACTAGACTGAGAAACTGAAAAAAGTTCATTTTAAGGAATTCACATTCTAGAATGGTGAGCATAAGCAAAGAAACATGCCATAAGTGTTCAAAAGTACTGCAGGGAGCAATGTTATTTAGTTTATTTGTATCAGGCCCACCATCATGATATTGCAGTGCATTGCAGAGCTTAGCATGAAAACTTGTTGGTGGCAACTGGCACAAACTCAGACTATCCTAGCTTCTGCTACCCCTACCTGTCGATGAGATATATATACCCTTTAGCTGTTACCCGAAATTAAGAAAATAGCAGAGGGGGCAAATATGTCTTGCATTGTTTCCTAAAAACCACCACATCTGTTCTCTGGAAGAACACAATGGGGAGTGAATTTCAGAGCCTATGGGATTCACTGACAACTTCTGCTGTATGGGCAGTTCAATCCCAGGGACAGCCGGACCTTCCTGGTAGAATACAACTGCCACCATGGGGCAAAGAGTAGAGGCAGTCTCAAAGATAGCCAGTTCTCAAGCCACTCAGCATTTTAGAAAGGGCAACCAGCTCTATGAATTGTATCTAGACATGGACGGGCAGCTAAGGCAGAGCGTGGAGAACAGGAGTTACTATACGTCATCATGCCAGCCATCTCCATTTAGGAGATTGGCAGTCTCACCTATTCTGCACTAGCTTCAGCTCCTGAGTGATCTTCAAGGGTAGTCCTGAGTAGAGAGTATTAGAGCAATCCAGTGTGGCAGTGATAAAGACATGGATAACAATGGCGAGGCCCATTCAGAGAGGAAAGCTCACAGTCACCAACTGAAGATGGCAAAATGGCCACTATTGCTATCTGAGAATCCAGAAGCTGTGATAGATCCAGTCAGATTCTGAAATTGTGACCCAGAGAACCAATGGGCTGTGATGCCCCCTCAACAAAGAGAACAGTCAAAACACCCTTAAATACGTCACCCACAAGCCTAACTCAAAGTGTGACCTTTATATTGCAGGAAAAAAATGGAGTATAACAATGAAAGGACTTGGACTCAGCTCACAGAGTGGCACTCATACCCTCATTCCCCTCCTCCACTGCCGGGCATGGAAGGGGCCTGCTCTCGTAGATCTAAATTAGGAAGGATGATGAAAGGAGAGTCCCACTTCTTCAGCAGGTTACCTCTTCTCTCCTATACAGAGTCTCTTGCATGTCCACTGCTGTTGCATCTGTACTCTATAGAATAAAGAGGGAGTCCCATTTAGTTACCCACAAAGTTGCAAGGAGGGAGGCAGAGGAAGATTAAATGTACCCAAGATCTGGATTCTCCCCTGCTCCAAACCCACGGATCACAGAGACTGCTAAAACTTGTGCTACTTTCCCCCTCCAGGGTTTGGACCCCTACTCTTGCCTCCTCCCTGCCATGTGGAGTATCTCACACCTCCATACTGGCCTGGTGCAGTGCTCTCTACCAGGGACTCCCCTTGAGGATCATGCAGTTGGTAGCCCTCCGAAAGGAGCTGCCTCTGTGCTTCAGAGAGTGCAGGCCTACAGTTGTGTCTGGCGCTTTCACAGGCAATGGGAGAGTGGACCAGTTTCCCTCTTGTGCAGTAACACAGAGGGCAGGCACAATCTAGCCCAAACTGCATCTCAGGGATTGTTTTGTTTGTACACACAGAGCTACATTGATCACCATCTATGTGGTTGGTAAAGAAATTTGCCAGAATCTACTCTCAGTTACACTGGTGTAAATCCTGAGTCAATTTATGTTGGTAGGATTCCTCCAAAGTAATGTGTAGAACTGTGAGCACATTGCAGCCCCAGGCCTCTTCCCCCTAACCCTCACCGCAGTAGTGAGCAGGGATAACCTGTGAGAACTAGGTGGATATATCTCCACATCACTGATTCACTATTGATTAATGAGGAAGGATTAATTCTCCTTTCCCCACTTCTCCTGTGTTTGTAAAGCTATACTGCCTTTACCGACACAGAATCAGAAGCTGCTCTACCTTTCCTTTAATGGTCTTTGCTACTTTCCTCTTTGAATTTACTTCACTCTTCGCTGGGCAGAAACTGCATTTGTGGTCTGGTTCCTCTGAGCACTTTTGGCAAAGACACTTTTATGCTGAGATAGTTTTAAAATTGCAGAAAAGGCAATGGTTAGTTGTGGTCAGGAAGAGGGACAAACTAATGGACCATAGACAAATACAGTTTCTAGACACTGAAAAGTAAAAAGTAGATCAGATTGCTAAGCACAAAATTCTACAAGAAGTCATATAATCAGAAAAATACAATTGAGAATATGCTAGCAGATATACTGGCTCTCACTATGGATGTCTTATATTACCTGTCTATAGCATGGCTTTGCCACTCAACAGGAGTGAGGAGCAATTTTAGGGGGAAATGTTTCTCATATTACACTCTCAATATTATGCTAAAAAAGATTTTTTCCTCTTTATGCAAGTGCATAGTGTATGTGTGTGTATTTGTATACATACACATTTTGTCAGATAAAATACATATGTATCA
The DNA here is from genome assembly GCF_025201925.1 of Gopherus flavomarginatus. Taxonomy (NCBI): domain Eukaryota; kingdom Metazoa; phylum Chordata; order Testudines; family Testudinidae; genus Gopherus; species Gopherus flavomarginatus. Next base: position 156,258,309 of record NC_066617.1, on the reverse strand, counting down.
TAGATATTTCTAAGTGCCGATCTACCCACAAACTTACACTGTAATAACTAGATTGGTTTGAATTGACAGCTTTTGTTATTTCATTGCGAGCCTGCATGTGGACTAAAACTGGTAATGGACAAAACAATTTCACACACCAAAAAAGTAAAAAAATTAAAAAAAAATCCCAAATGTTGAAGTTGGTTTGGTCTCAGTTCAAAACTGAATTTCTTTCTTTTTTCTTTTTTTTTCTTAAAGAATTTGTGTGGAAAACCTTATTTTGAAAAAAATCAAATTTGCCCTATTTCCCCTCTTTTTGCCACTGAGTGCATTAATATGAATTATGTTCAGATTTATCTCACTATCATTTTTTTGTTTGCTGCTTTGTAACTTTTTAAATTGTCTTCGCTGTTAGAAAAGTTGGTGTCAGGAGGAAAAAAATGAAACTCTCTTTGCTACTTTTAAAGACTTAGAAAGACAGAGTTGTAGTATTTCCTTTTTCCTTTTGCTATTCTGTAACTTTTCCAAAGTTGAGGAAGTTTTCAAGAGTTACAGAATGGTAAAAGAGAGAGAAAAATGAAAATAAGTAGGAAGCAAATAAACAAGCCACAACAAAACCCTAGACATCATTCAATCTACTGCATTCAGTGGAAAAAGTGAATAAAGTGGGGAGGAAGGAATGTGAGAACAGGGAAGGAACAAAAATGTAAAATTCTGATATTTCAAATTCCAAAATTTTGGAATGTTTGTTTTTGATAGAAGACTAGAACGTTTTGAAAAACCAACATCTTTTTGTGGAAGTTTTGAAAAAAGACCATTTTGGTTGAATAAAAGTTTCCAATGAAAAATTCCAACAGAGCAGACACTTACTTCAGAATCAGAGTGACCTATTTTGCTTTATTTTTATTTTGTTTAAGTTGGTTAAGATGAATCAAAATGGGACATTAATTACAAGATCTAGTAAGACACCTTTGGACTGCCCCCTATGCCACAGAATTATACCAAAATAGGAAATGGTGTGAATTAAAGCCAATGTAATTATTTTGGTGCAAGTTTGTGTGTAAACCAGTCCTAGTACCATACATTTGAATGTCATATAGCACTTAATCCTATCCCTAAATGACAATATTCTCATTCCCTACTCTGTCCTGCTGTGTTTGTTGGATGTTTTTTCTTCTTTCTTTCCTTCCTGCTTTCTACTGTCTCTCCTTCAGCTCCCCAGTTGTGGGCTGCTTGTGGAAAGAAAAGCACACAAAGCTTATATGAGCTCAAAATTCTCTAAGGGCAAATTCTGCTCTCACTCCCTGGATAGCCTGTAGTTGCATGGGATGTAAGGCAGAGCAGAATTAGGTCTAAAGAAGCTTTATAGGAAATGGGTTCTGGAGTCTTCTGTTGGTAGCACATATTCTACATCCATCAGCAGTGCAGCATAACTCTACCATCAGCACTAAGTAAGAATTTTCATATGCTGCTGGGGACTCAGGACAGGCCTCCCACAAATAGCTTCCCATTTCAATCCTGAATTCAGCATTAACCAATTTAGAGGCAATATATAGCTCTAGGACTAGGCTGTCATGTACAGTGTGCACAAGACAGCTCCCTGCTAATCTCATCTAATTGGCAACAGGAGTCCCTGTATTAGGTGCAGGGTGTAAGTGACATTAAGAGGACATAAGGAATCATTAGCGGTTGTGCTGAATATCAGAGGGAGGTCAGATGCATGCTCAATAAATGTTTAGACCACTTGGGCTATTGTTTCACAAAGTGAATTTCTCAAATGGATTTAAGCTCAGTGACACACAATAATAATAATAAAACAATGGTTTAACCTAAAGGTCAGACTGTTATCAATAATCAGAGTTTTGAGGAGGATGGTAATTCCATTTTTGGAAGGATTTTGAGATGTCAATGTTTGTCTTAGTTCTGATTAGAAATGAAAGCTGAACATTTTGACATTCTCGTGAAAGAAAATTCCAAAATATTTTTTATTTCAGGTCAATTGAAACATGTCCTTTTGACAAAATGGAAGTGTTTCATTTCATTTTGATTTCACCGTTATTGTACAAAATGTAAATAATTCAGAATAAAAGGTTTTCACATAACAAAAAAATTGAATGTTTTGTTCTGCACATGACAAAATGGGAACTAATCTTCCCTCTCTCCTTAAAGGCCTCTTCCCAACAAACAGGTTAAATCTCCTACCTCTTTGTGACAGGTGAAGTTCCCACTCCTGTCTTCAGCTTCGTCCACACAAACTGTTTGGAGACCTTCAATTGTTAAACATATCCATGTACTGTATTTACAATGCTTTCCCCACCACCTTTACTGATCCATACACCACATCAATTGCATCATTAATTTCTTCTCCACTGCTCATATCTCATGGGGTAAGGGCGGTCTCTTTTCATTCAGAGCTCTTTCTTGGTTCTGGCTCTACTGGCCTCTCTCTCCCCATAGCACTTCCTTCCTGTGCCTTCTGTACTCTTTGTGACTATTAGCTCAATAGTCCTCCCCAGACCATTCTAACCTGCTAATTGGACACAGTCAGGTTCAACTCAGAGAGAATTAATTGGTGTGTATATGATCAGAGCGCTGGCTCAGGTGTTGGTTCCCTCCACTCTGTCACACTCTCCCTGTATTTATCTTCTTAGGGAAGGGGAATCTTATGGTCTGATACCCTACAATGGTGACTTATTTTGCAGGAGGAGAATGACATTCCAAATAAACTCTATCTCTGTTATCTTCAGGAGAGGTGATGCATTGAGTGCATCCAGGGGATGAGAGGACCACCAGAACTGGAATAGTAGGATACAGTCGCCCTTCTTTCTCTTCAAAAACAGAAGAAGAGTCTTGTTTGTAAAATCCCTCTACTCCATTTCCACAAAATCAGCTCTTGTGAGAATGGCCTGGTAACAACCTAACATATTATTTGGGATGCCAGATTTCAGTCTCACTGCTATGAGGGAAATGAAATAGGGTTTTGGGCTCCTCCCTCACAAGAGACCATGTTACGTGGAAAGAGTGTGTTTTAAAACTCCCCAAGAAGAGGTGGCAGGCTTCTGGGCATTCCTACTAAGAAAGCTACAAAGATATAAAGCTAGACCTGTGTGAAAGAGTTGGTGAATGAGAGAGGCAGCATTGGTCTGAATGGGAGGTGGAGGGAATCCAAAAAATTTCAACCAAGCTTTGGAGCATCTCTAAATCCACACTCTCATTCCTTGATGAGGACAGGGCACTATCATCGTCACAAATCTGGCATTACGTGACTTTAAAGTTTCAAAGAAATAAGGCAGTGAAAGGTGGAGACTGGAAGGAAAATGGAGACCCATAAACAAGTAGTTGTGGGCTTCTCACATGCTAGTCTGTTGCTATCTCAGTGAGCCAGCCCAGTAGCCCTTTGGTTAGTGCCCTCAATGTTGGGAACCTGGCTTTATTTTCCATGTCTCTCTCCAGCCCTGAGAGGAACAGAAATGTGTGGAGTTCTGTCTGCCCCAAGTAAGCCACTCCTCTGCAGCCCAGCTCTGGGTAGAGAGAACCTTGGGTCTTGATAAAGCCTTTCCCAAGACCCGTGTGAACAAGGAGACCATCTGCAGCTGCTTTTCATGTCTTCATGTGGTCAGAGTCTGCCTTGAAGTCCATAAAGATGAAATGATGTCTGGTCTTAAATTGAGATGCTCGCCCAGTGGTTCTCAAATATTTGTATTGGTGACCCCTTTCACACAGCAAACCTCTGAGTGAAATTAAATTAAAAACACTTTTTTATATTTAGCATTATTATAGATGCTGGAGGCAAAGTGGGGTTTGTGGTGAAGGCTGACAGCTCACCACCCCCCATGTAATAATCTCACCACCCCATGAGGGGTCTCGAACCCGAGTTTGAGCACTTCTGTGCTAGCCTGAGTTTAATTGGTGTGGTATTATGTGCTAGTCCAGCTGCAAGGTGATTGTTGCTCTTCACTGCAGTATATAATATACAAGATATGTGTGAAGGAAATGTCTCATGCCAGTTGGCTTACATTTTTGTAAAGCACTTTGACATACAAGTGCATAAGGACACTGTATGTGGTGACACCGAGGGCTGCATGGCTTCACACTGCCATAGTATTTGCTTGCACTGATCTTTATATTACAGTTTGGGAACAGAAATTGCTTGGTGGTTTAGTTTACCAGAAAAAAACCCCAAAGTTGATAAGCTATGTCATCATCCTACAGTTTAAGGTTCTTTGGACCCCTGTGCTGCATGAACAGATGATGTGGGAATAGATGAAAAGCCACTACAAATGCCGAATGTTTCTTAATGCAATACGAGCATAAGTGATTCCTTAGAATAAAAACACATACAGGACAAAGCAGCAGGAGGGGAGATGAGAACTGAAGCTGTAACAGGAGAGATGATTGATACCTTTCAAACTAGTTCAGTGCTTGAGGCTTTCCCAAGCAGAACTTCTGAGATGTGGTTGGGTTGGAGCTACTTCTCCCCAGCCCTCTACCTGGGTCATGCCTCTACCAAGGAAGTAACAGAGACAAAGTACCACTGTGTTCTTTGTCCCTAATCAGTTTCCCTCTGAGAATCCCTCTTCTTTTATCCTAAATGCCCTAGGCAATCCAGCTGATGACTTAAACATACCATCTTTTATCTCCTTTCCTTTGTCTCTTTGCTTCATTTGGAATTTATTAAAAACACACAAAGAGCCTGCCTGGCTGGCTTGTATGGGTAGTTTTACTATGATACTATTCATTTGGATATTTTTAAAACATGGTCAGTCTGGCAGTGTCATACTGAAGACAGAATATGTGGCTATTTCCCCCTGTTTCTGGCTAACAAATTGGTGTCCTGTCTCTGCCAACTAAAGCCTCATGTTAAAGAACTTTAAAGAGTGATATTTATGATGGAGCAAATGTGGCACTAATGCCACTTGCAGAAGAGGAACCAGTCTAAATATTTTTATTTGTCATGTATATTATAGTGTCACCCAGAGGCCCCTGGAAGGATCATGGCTCCACTGTGCTAAGTGCTATAGAAAAACACAGATAGCCATAATCTCTGTCCCAAACAGCTTACACCTTGATCCTTTGCCAGAGTCATTCTAGGTTCCCTATGTTATTGCATCAGGCATTTTGCTTTTGACTAAGAGCTTCTCTGGCTTCCCAGATAACCACAGCTTCTCATTCTTCCTGATTGCCCTGCTCTCAGTGGCTGTGGAAGAGAATTTGATATCCCAATTTTCGCATTATGACTTCAGTGCAGGATGATGTAGGATTAAAAGATGGGTTGGAAGGAAGGAATCCCTTGGTATAATGGGGATATAAGAGGTGAGTCTATGCTGAACATTGTTAATATTTGCTGTACAGCAGGTCTGATCTTGCAGAACCTCACTCCTGGAAGTAGTCTTTATCTATAGGTGTTGTTCAACTGAGTTCAAGAGAACTGAGTCACATAAAGTATGAATGAGGAAGAATTTACAGAACTCAGGCCAAGTGTTCTTTTAAAAAGTATATACATGTACGTAGAGATGGGTGCATTTTAAACCCAGAAAAACAAGGTAAATGAAGATATCTTTGGCAAGTAACAAATATAATAAGAAAAAACTATGATCAGCAATTGAAAAGTACAGTGACTGTATCTTTAAAAATTATTTCCTGTGTGAATTTCCTCTGTAGAAGGACACAAAGCAATATGCAGTCTGACATATTGCACAGAGTATCTTCATTATGTCCCCCTGTGATACAGCATGGCCAGAGGGCAGCAGGAGAGGGTTAGAAGGGAGCCTTATTCCCTGTAAGGGGAAGAAAGTTTGCTATAGATTAACTAGAGCACCTGAAGCCAATTAGAGCACCTGCAGTAAGTCACATGATAACCCCCCCCCCTGCTTCAATCAGACAGTGTGGGAGCTGGAACAGAGAGGAATTGGTGTTGGAGCAGAGAACAGTTTGAAGGGAAGCAGAGGACAGTTTGGAGAAGTGCTGTGGTGAGCTAAGAAGTCCAAGACCCTAAGTAAAGGGGCACCTGGCTTGTACAGAGGGAGGGCAGGAAGCCCCTCCCCCCCACAAGCTGAAGGGCAGGAGAGGGAAGTAGCCCAGGGGAAGGAACTGTCAGTTTAAGTGGTTTACCACTATCCTCAGGGCCCGTGGGCTGGGGCCTGGAGTAGAGGGCGGGCCCAGGTCCCTCCCTCTCCACTCCTCTCCTCTAGGACACTAATGGGGCAGTTAACATTCCACTGCAGGGGCAAGAAATAGTGCCCTGAACACCCTGTCCCCCAAAGAAGAGAAAGTGTGAGACCCATCATAATAGTGCTGGAAATTTGCCACACACCTCCAATGCACTTTATGAAGTTAGATAATGCCATCTATTATTATAATTTATTATTCATACAGAGGTATAACCCAATGGCTCTGATCTGGAGCAGGGCCCCATCATGCTAGGTGTTGTACAAACTCTGTTTGAGAATCAATTTTTAAATAAGTAAGGGGGAAACACACATGGAGTGGAGACTGAGGGAGGGCAAAGGGAATGGTGGCAGGAGGGTGCATTTACACATACTAGTTAAATGCATGGCTAATATGCAGAGTTTAAAAAAAAATTACAAATACATATCAGTAATTCCTTCTAGCCACCAGCCATTATCAGTTAGCAATCTAAAATAGGCCTCAGGGTAGAAGTATATATGGAGAAAGACTTGAAAGGCAGGGCGATGGCCTTATGGACTAATTCAAGGGGGAGGAGGCATTCCATGAATAGGGGGTAGCATAAAAAAAAAGCAGTAATGGCTTGTCTACATGCAAATATTGTATTGCTTTAACTAGATCAGTATAATTAAAGTGGAACAACCCTCTTAGGCTGTGTCTACACTTGCAGAGTTTTTGCGCTGTAGGTTTCACTGGTGATAGGGAACCGGTGAAAGAAAAGCAATGGTTTGTGTATTCACTTAATTCCTCAGGTGTCAGAAGTACTTGTGGCACCTTAGAAACTAAGGCCATGGCTACACTTACAGTTCTGCAGCGCTGGTAGTTACAGCTGTGTTCGTACAGCTGTGTAGGGCCAGCGCTGCAGTGTGGCCACACTGACAGCTACCAGCGCTGCAGTGTGGCCACATTTGCAGCGCTGTTGGGAGTGGTGCATTATGGGCAGCTATCCCAGCATTCAAGTGGCTGCAACGTGCTTTTCAAAAGAGGGGGGTGGGGTGGAATGTGACAGGGAGCGTGGGGGAGACAGAGAGAGTGGATTTTTGGAGCTGACACTGTTCTCAGCTCCCTGCCTTTCAAGTTCTAAGGACTGGAAGATACACAGTGCCTAACTTCAATCATTTTAAAAGTTTTGACCTTTCCCCCACCTGTCTCTTATTCACTAAATGCTAATTATGCACTCCTAAATAGCCGTCAGATCACATAAACAGTTGCTCAACATTACCCCTCCCCCCTCTCTCCTCAAGCAAACAGCTTTGAACATTCCAAAGCAATTCTCCTGCCTTCGCTGGCTCGCTCGCTGGAGCACAGAGCAGCTGTGTTTGTTTTTTAGCAAGTAGCTACGGGGAGATCGGAGTTCAGCCATTCTTCTGGTTTGTTGTGGACAGGAATTCTGGGATACCTCCTTATACCCCGGAGGCCAATAAAAGCGCTGGTGGTGTCCACACTTGCTGACCAGCACTGCATCACCAGCGCTGGAATCGCTACACCCGAGGCAGACCAGGTGTACAGCCAGTGCTGCTACCAAGGAGTTGCAGCGCTGGCTGTGCTTTGCAAGTGTGGCCACATCCTGAGTTGCAGCGCTGTAACCCTCTCACCAGCACTGCAACTCTCCAGTGTAGCCAAGCCCTAACACATTTATTTCAGTATAAGCTTTCGTGGGCTACAGCTTTCTGTTCTTTTTGCGGATACAGACTAACACAGCTGCTACTCTGAAACCTGTCAGGTGTCAGAGAGTGTTTACACTACCAGCACTTCCATTGCTGATGAGAGCAGTGCTGTAGGGCAGCTGTTCCACAGCGCAGCTCTCGATAGGTCTTGTGGGAAGGGGTTGGTGAGCGGAAGGCATTCTGGGTCCCTGCTCAGTGCCCCATGCTGCACTGCTTCATGTCCCAGCAGCCCCCTTACTTGTTTTTTTATGGCATTTTTTAACCCCCCCCCACACACTGTTGTTTGGCTGCTTTCCCCACCACATCTACAAGCAAAGGGAAAGTGAGTTTCAAACTTCCCCAGGCTTACAGGGGGAGGGGTGGACATTTGTTTACCTGGCATCAGAGCAGTGAATGGGTAATCATCATTAAATGGGTGTTTTTCTAGGCTGGTTCCATGAAGGTCTGTTCATGGCCCAGTGCTATTCAATATCTTTATAATTGACCTGGAAGAAAACAAATGCAGTCCAGACTAGCTGAGCATAATGGTCCCTTCTGGTCTTCATATGTATGAATACATGCCCTGAAGCACCCAGTGTCACAGGTTTGCTCCTGAAGACTGAAGTCACTTGTCTCCTTCATACCTTAAGCACAAGGCTGATGCCGGCAGGTTCGTGACTATGTCATAAGAGTTTTTCATTTCACATCCCCTTTATGAGAGGAATAGCACTACTCTCCACGTAGAGTCCAGATACAACAGCCTCCCACACTCACCATCTCACAATAGGACGGAGACCCCATTTTACCATGTCTGTCACTCCAATGCCCTGTTCATTTCCCAGCATGGGTCAAAAACTTAAGCCTCCAGATATAGCCCCAAGAACCACCTTTACTCCAGCTACTCCTCACATGCGGACAACAAGCCCCAGACTATCTCAGACACACTAGCAGCCAGGGCTTCTGCCTCTCTCTCCGTGGACATAATGAGGGAGCTGGCTTGCTCTTGCTTGGGATCCTCAGCATATCTCAGGCAACTGTCAGCTTCCCCCTGCTCCATAGGATGTTTGCAGTTTGCTTAAATGGGAGACAAGATAGGTATAATATAACCTTGTATGTGAATGTGTGACCCTCCAGTAATTAGCTGCACCTGACCGAGAATCAAAGCACTACTAGTAGTGACAGCTAACAGGAGTAATAGAGGCATGCGGTTTTGGAAATGCCATACTTGTTGCTGATTTATTTTGTCTGGAACTATCCCATGCTTTGGACCCTGCTCCTAAGTTCTCATGGACCCAGCCAAAATCCTGGGTAGATGTTATACAGGAAGTCAGACAAGGTGATCATAAATATCCCATTTGGCCTTAAAAATCTGTGAATGGTTGAGCTGAAAAATAATTGGCTCAATCCTTCACTAGGAAGCACAGATAGGCACATCTGCTTCTGGCTGTGCTTCTCCTTCCCCTGCCTCAGCCACTCTGCTTTCACATGGAGCCTATGAGATGAGAGTGGAGAGCAACAGAGGGAGGAAGAGCAGCTGCCCTTCCACGCACCACACCTCCACCTTACAGTCATTGCGGGGACAATGAGAGAGGCCACCCCATCTCAGGGCTGAAGGCGAAAGAAAAGGATGGAAGAAAAGCCAGGGAGATGACGGGGGCAGAGATGCAGGATGGAGAATATAAGAGGAGACCCAGGGAATGGGGGAGATGCAAGGGAAAGGGCCCAGGAGGTATACAGGCACAGAGCAATAAGAAGATGCACGTTCCCAGGTGCATTATCTAAACCACTGTAATGGTCACTCTTTTTCTTCTGTCACTGACTACCAGGACTGTAAAGTATCAGAGGGGTAGCCGTGTTAGTCTGGATCTGTAAAAGCAGCAAAGAATCCTGTGGCACCTTATAGACTAACAGACGTTTTGGAGCATGAGCTTTCGTGAGTGAATACCCACTTCTTCAGATGCATGTGATGGAAATTTCCAGGAGCAGGTATATATATGCTAGCAAGCAAGCTAGAGATAACGAGGTCAGTTCAGTCAGAGAGGATGAGGCCCTGTTCTAGCAGTTGAGGTGTGAAAACCAAGAGAGGAGAAACTGGTTCTGTAGTTGGCAAGCCATTCACAGTCTTTGTTCAATCCTGAGCTGATGGTGTCAAATTTGCAGATGAACTGAAGCTCAGCAGTTTCTCTTTGAAGTCTGGTCCTGAAGCTTTTTTGCTGCAGGATGGCCACCTTAAGGTCTGCTATAGTGTGGCCAGGGAGGTTGAAGTGCTCTCCTACAGGTTTTTGTATATTGCCATTCCTAATGTCTGATTTGTGTCCATTTATCCTTTTCCGTAGAGACTGTCCAGTTTGGCCGATGTACATAGCAGAGAGGCATTGCTGGCAGATGATGGCGTATATTACATTGGTGGATGTGCAGGTGAATGAACCAGTGATGGTGTGGCTGATCTGGTTAGGTCCTGTGATGGTGTAGATATGTGGGCAGAGTTGGCATCGAGGTTTGTTGCATGGATTGGTTCCTGAGCTAGAGTTATTATGGTGCGGTGTGCAGTTACTGGTGAGAATATGTTTCAGGTTGGCAGGTTGTCTGTGGGCAAGGACTGGCCTGCCACCCAAGGCCTGTGAAAGTGTGGGATCATTGTCCAGGATGGGTTGTAGATCCTTGATGATGCGTTGGAGGGGTTTTAGCTGGGGGCTGTATGTGATGGCCAGTGGAGTCCTGTTGGTTTCTTTCTTGGGTTTGTCTTGCAGTAGGAGGCTTCTGGGTACACGTCTGGCTCTGTTGATCTGTTTCCTTATTTCCTCGTGTGGGTATTGTAGTTTTGAGAATGCTTGGTGGAGATTTTGTAGGTGTTGGTCTCTGTCTGAGGGGTTAGAGCAGATGCGGTTGTACCTCAGTGCTTGGCTGTAGACAATGGATCGTGTGATGTGTCTGGGATGGAAGCTGGAGGCATGAAGGTAGGCATAGCGGTCGGTAGGTTTTCGACTGTAAATACTCCCAGAGAATCTTATAGAGCTGGGAGTCTCACAGTTCTCTTCTGACACTCCTAACTTTTTTTTCATTCCATCAGCTTCACTTGTAATGTTTTTTTACTACAGCTGCTACCCATATGCCTTTTCCCATATCTCTAACATTTCTACTAACCTTCTGGCCTTACTTTTCTCTCCCTGTGAGCTGGGCCCATTGGCAGAATACTTAATTACAGAAGGGCTCTTAGTACATGTTTTGGTTATGTTGTACACTTTACTTACGCCAATCTGTAGTATGAGCAGGGCACTTGTAAAGGTTTCACTGTATAGTGTTTACCTGGAATCAAACATCATAGCAGGACATTCATCTTAAACCATCTGCTGGGACGCTTCTGTCTGAAATTTGACAGGCTTGGTCTCAATGCTGAGATGAACGCTTTTGGAAGCCATACGCAAAATCTGTTTGCCAAATTTTGACTATGAGGGTGAAAAAAAGTAGTTTTCCTGTTGGCATTTTTTCAAATGCTTTTTTATGCATTAATCATTCAAAACCAATTGAATTCTGCCGCTTGAAACTTCCCAGGTGTCTGGTCCCCATCAAGTGCTAGTCAATATTTCCATTTACAAATAACATACATTTTAAAAAGGGAGTTATAAGTGATTACAAGTATCAGAGGGGTAGCCGTGTTAGTCTGGATCTGTAAAAGCAGCAAAGAGTCCTGTGGCACCTTATAGACTAACAGACGTATTGGAGCATGAGCTTTCGTGGGTGAATAAGTGATTACAAAATGTCTGTACACAATACACATTTTGAAATCTCTTTACATTCAGAAATACAAGCCTATCTGTGGCGTTACCTACCTCCATGTTATCAATGACTGCTAGTTCCAAGGTTGTGGTTATGTGTTGGTGTGCCATGTGGAGAGAGATAGTTGTGTATATTATAGTGAAGTCGGTATAATTCAAGGCTTGTGGCTTCCCTCTACCATTTAGCTGGGCTTGCCTGCATCATTGTCCTGGACATGGTGTTTGTGATTTCTGACATGGGCTCTCATGCAGTTTAGTGCTGGGCTCATGAGGTGGGAGGAGGGGATAGTTCAGTGGTTTGAGCATTGGCCTGCTAAACTCAGCATTATGAGTTCAATCCTTGAGGAGGCCACTTAGAGATGTGGGGCAAAATTAGCACTTGGTCTTGCTAGGTAAGGCCGGGGGCTGGACTCAATGACCTTTCAGGGTCCCTTCCAATCCTAGGAGATAGGAGGTCACCACCTACAATGATTTTACCATGGATCAATCTCTGGCTTTGCATGTATTGCTGAGACTTGTGTGGAAGGACCAGATGACCACATTTTGATGCAGGTTTCTCCAGTTCTGTTCATCATTCTGCATGAACCCAATCAGGACTAGGCTGCTTTCATATCACTTCAGCTTCAGGTGGCTGGATAGTACAAGCTTAGACTCATTTGAGTGTGGCTATCAAATGTGCAGTAATTACTGAGATGGGTTTAAATGGAGAATTTTGCAAGTGTATAGCTCACCCTTCTTACTCCTTATGCTTCTCAGCTGAGCTGACTGAGCTATGCTCTGATCTAGTCTGGTGCTGGAGTCACTTAGACTTATTTTTTGCAGTGAATTCTATGTCCAGGCTGACTTGAGCTAGGTTAATAGCAGAAAACAAATGAAGAAGGGCTGTCAAATGATTAAAAAAATTAATCGTGATTAATCACACTGTTAAATAATAATAGAATACCATTTATTTAAATATGTTGGATGTTTTCTACATTTTCAAATATATTGATTTCAATTACAACACAGATACAAAGTGTACAGTGCTCACTTAATTTTTATTTTTATTACAAATATTTGCGCTGTAAAAAACAGAAGAAATAGTATTTTTCAATTCATCTAATACAAGTACTGTAGTGCAATCTCTTTATCATGAAAGTTGAACTTACAAATATAGAATTATGTACAAAAAATAACTGCATTCAAAAATAAAACAATGTAAAACTTTAGAACTTACAAGTTCACTCAGTCCTACTTCAGTCAGTCGCTCAGACAAAAAAGTCTGGTTACAATTTGTGGGAGATAATTCTGCCCACATCTTGTTTAAAGTGTCACCTGAAAGTGAGAACAGGAATATGCATGGCACTGTTGTAGCCAGCATCACAAGATATTTACATGACAGATATGATAAAGATTCATATGTTCCTTCATGCTTCAGCCACCATTCCAGAAGCCATGTGTCCATGCTGATGATGGGGTTCTGCTCAATAACAATCCAAAGCAGAGCAGATTGACACATGTTCAACTTTCTGCTGGTGGCATCTGACTCGGATGATGAAAATGATTTTCTTTTTTGGTGGTTTGGATTCTGTAGTTTCCGCATCGGAGTGTTGTACTTTTAAGATTTCTGAAAGCATTCTCCACATTTCATCCCTCTCAGATTTTGGAAGGCACTTCAGATTCTTAAACCTTGGGATGAGTGCTGTATCTTTCCTTAGAAATCTCACATTGGTGTCTTCTTTGCATTTTGTCAAATCTGCTGTGAAAGTGTTCTTAAAATGAACATGTGCTGGGTCATCATCCGAGACTGTTATAACAAAATATATGGCAGAATGCAGGTAAAACAGAACAGGAGACATACAATTCTCCCCCAAGGAGTTCAGTCACAAATTTAATTAATGCATTATTTTTTTAATGAGCATCATCAGCATGGAAGCATGTCCTCTGGAACGGTGGCAGAAGCATGAAAGGGCATATGACTGTTTAGCATATCTGGCACATAGATACTTTGCAACACTGGCTACAAAAGTGTTATGCAAATGCCTGTTCTCACTTTCAGGTGACATTATAAATAAGAAACAGTCAGCAGTATCTCCCGGAAATGTAAAGAAACTTGTTTGTCTAAGCAATTGGCTGAACAAAAAGTAGGACTAAGAGGACTTGTAGGCTCTACAGTGTTACATTGTTTTGTTTTTGAGTGCAGTTATGAAACAAAATAAAATCTGTATTTTAAGTTACACTTTCATGATAAAAAGATTGCACTACAGTACTTGTATGAAGTGAATTGAAAAATACAATTTCTTTTGCTTATTTTTATAGTGCAAATTTTGTAATAAAAAATAAGATAAAGTGAGCACTGTAAACTTTGTATTCTGTGTCATAAAAATCAATATATTTGAAAATGTAGAAAAACATCCACAAATATTTAATAAATTTCAATTGGTATTCTATTGTTTAACAATGCAATTAATTGCAATTAATTTTTTTGAGTTAATCGCAAGTTAACTGCGATTAACCAACAGCCCTAACAATAAGTTAATTCTAGCTTAAATTTAAAAATGAATTTTGCTTCATGTGTATTTTGCAAGACTTTTGTGATAGCTCTCCAAAAACATTTGAGTTTTACCAGCATAACTACTTGCTTCAAGTCCAATGATCCAGCTAGTCCAGTATGCTGTCTTTCTTAACAGTGGCTGGTGTCAGATTCATTAGCACAAGGTGAAAACCCCCCATAACAGGCAATGATGCAAAAACTTGTCCACAGGGGAAGCTTTTTCCTAATCCTGCATGATTAGTTGTTGGCTTAGACCTTGAAATATGAACATTTTATATTCCTTCTTGCTGTTTATCCTGTCTTATGTAACCGTAGCTAAAGTAGATATGGCATTATATCTTCAGTATTATTTTCTGCCCCATTCCTATCTACCCAAACATTTTTTTTATTTTACCATTTCTCTGTACTGAGCAGAAATTCTTATTGAACCATCTGCCCAGGTGCCCACATCTTTTTGCCATGTGGTTACATGTGATTTAGAATTATATAAATAATTCCAATAATTTCTTTTTACCTTACCTGCAGTGATTTCAATGGATTGGCACAGGGTTTAAGTTGAGGAACAGTGGGGTGCTCTCTTTAAAACTGTATATTTGAAATCCTTTATTCCTTTGTACTTCCCTACTCGTTCATTTCTGTGGCTAGGTGGGCACCTTGGGCAGGTCTACACTACGAGGGGATTCAATCTAAATTACGCAACTTCAGCTACGTAGCTGAAGTCTACCTACTTAGATCTACTTACTGCAGCATCTTCACTGTGGTGTGTCAATGAGACGCTCTCCCATCAATTCCCCTGGTGCTTCTTGATGAGGTGGAGTCGACACTAGAGCAATCGATGGTCGATTTATAGACACTGTAAATTGACCCTTGATGGGTCGATCGCTGCCCATCGATCTAGCTGGTAGTGTAGACAAGCCCTCAATCAAAACACTGTTCATGGAGAACAAGAATTGGAAAAAGGGAAGTGGAAATGGCAAGCATGTAGAATTCTGGTATTTCCATTGCTGATTTCCAACGCACGGCACAGAGTGCAGCTGATAACATGAAGAAGATCCTCAGCTTGGGTTTGCTGGGGTCCATGGCAGGAGCTGCCAACCTGAAATATGCTAATATGAAATCCAGCAAGTACTGGCAATAGTAAAAGGAAGGGGAATCTCTTATAAATAAGGTAAAGTGGGCAGAGTCCCTAGGAATGTATGCGCAAAACGTCATTTCCTTTACTAAACTAAGGAGCTAGGCGTAGGTTTCATTTTGAACTCTCTGCAAGATTGATTTGACCTCCTGTATTTGGTGAGTCTCTTGTAGCCATCTGGAGAAGAGGAAAGGCAAAGGTCAAGGTATTTCTCTATCCAGGTGGCCCTCATAAATTTTCAGTGGAATTTATTTTCTTTCATTTTCTTTGGCATTGCTTGGGCACTGGCTGATTAAAGGTTGGTGTGTAGGAATTGACATGCCCAGAGATAGACAGCCACATGTGGTAACCATTTGGATTAATTATTACACCTGTGTCATAAAACACATGTTAATAAAGGGGTGGTGAACAGGTTCAGGTTGCAACTTAAAAATAACCACAAAAAGTTGAACATTAGCCAAGAGAGAACCAGACTTTCTGCCCACATTATGATGTCACGACTCCACCATACATATTGAAGAGACTGTACCAGCAAAAAAATAGGGCAGAGAACAAAGGCATATATATCCTTGGATAAAGGGTGGAGAACAGTAAAGGTTCGTTTGTTCGTTTGTTCTTTCTTTCTTTTAGATGTAAAAGGAAAAAAATCATTAATCACTCTGCAGGATACAGCACTTAAATGGTTGGAGTTACTGAAGGGGTCTGGATAGCATCAGCCGATTTTTCATTTCCTTTCAATGGGGACGGTTTGGTGCTCTGGAATCCCTGGAGCCCAACAGCATGAATGCAGGTATTGAATTTTCAGGAGACAATTAAGACCAAACGTTTGAGATACAACGGTATTTAAATGAATTCAAGTTCACGAGCCGAAGACCTGAACCCTTTCCCTTCCCTCTTCTTTGGGGGGCATATTTGGGTTTTAGTGGGTGGACATTAGTCACAATAGGCTTGTCTCAGTGATGATGGAAGACAATGTGTCTCTGTGTTTGATTTCTTTCACTGGAAAATGTTTACCTCATTCTTCAGATCTATAGAAAATGGTTTTGTTGAAACAGGCTCTTCAAACAACTTTGTCACGTTTTCATAGTCACCTGTTTTCTGATTACTTTTAGCAGAGAGTATTTAACTACAGGGTTTGAAGCAAGTTGGTAAATCGTCATTATTAGCAAAAAGGGGATTTATACGTTCCATAGTGACCTGGAGATAGGCAGCAAGGAAGGGAGAGCATGTCACCTTTGTGAGTTACCTGTAGTTCTCCTCTCATTTGGGTACATCTGTTTTAAAGGTTAGGGCTGTTTCCTTTTACCCGTCGTTGTTTGGCTTCTGTAGAATGTCAATGCTCAGCCCTGCAAATATAACTGAGGGATGGAATGTCAATCCATTCAAACACCAGGACGCCTCAGACAGTCAAGCAGAGCCACTGAAATGTACTGAAGAAGAGGAAACCAAATAAAGCAGATGTTCCCCAGTTCTCCTAAAAAAATAATACTTCATCCCAATACCACCAATCCAACACCTCATTCCCCAATAATACAGTACCCCAGTCCCCATCATTGCAATCCCCATGATCCAGGAGGGAGCTGAGATCCATTAAGTGGGAGGATCTTTGTATGCCATAGCATGTGGAAGCCAATAAAGAGGAAGCTGCATGGCATTAGTTGGCGGGCATGCTGCATGCCCAGTCATGAGACCACTGGCCAAGAAAACACAGTTTTGAATCTGAGGTGCTATCCAACTATTGCTCAGTCTCAAATCTCCCTGCTTCCTGAGAAGGTGGCAATGGGAATATGAATAGAATGGATTTTTTTTAATTATTTGTTTTCACACTCTGGTATATTATGGAGTTGGCAAAAGTCTGTGTGCTGGATGTCCCCTGGCAATGGATGCCAAACATCTTTCCATACAAATGCCAGAAGATCCAGCAGCAGTTTCTGATCCTATTTGGTCGTGAGGTGATGTTGATCTGACAGCATGGGCTTGCAGGTTTGAATCCTACAGAGGTCCTGTATATTGACATTGTTGTTCAGTGTTTAGTACAGATACAGAACTAATAGGGAGGGTGAGGCGACCCCCATCTCTGTTGCCATCTGATCCATTGTGGGGACCCCCATTTCAGTGCTGTCCAACCAAGCCTGAAAGTGGAGGCAAGACACTTCTGGAGAATCTTCCTTATTGGTGGCTGCAGTATGTATTGATATAAAATAGGTTGATATTACAGAGAGAGGTGAAAAAAACCCTATAATGCCCCTTGTCAGTTATGTTTTATTAGTGTACCACTTTCTCTGAAATACAGCGATTTCATTTCCTAATGATCCTGCCTATCCTTTAGAGGCTTCTCCTGTAGGTGGCTACCTCCAGTCAATCAAGTTAAAGAATTATTGAATTTTGGTCCTATTGCAAGAAGACAAACTCTTCAAAGAACTTAAAGGAGCTGAAGATACAGTGGGATTAATATTACAAAGTACTGTGTCTTGTAACACACCAATGCCTCAGCTCAACTGGGGGTTTGTGTTCCTAGATGGGAGCACCTGTTGGAATTGTTAATCCCTTCACTGTGATTGAGAGTTTTCTGCCGCATGCCCTTAGGTATCCATATGCAATGCAACCTCGCATTCCACAGAGCAATGCATTGTGTGTCCAGTATAGTTACTCTTCATAGTGCAGCTCCTGTACTGTGTTAATGGTTCCTTGTTTGTTGCACATATTCTCACTTCTAAAGGGGTATCTGACCTATGTTTTAAAATGGGTACAGTTTGTTTTCTAATTCTTCACAGAGGATATGAAAATGAGCAGTTACATATCATTCAGAATTCCTGAGTTCTATATTACCTGCCTCCCTTAGGTACTTATATAGCTCCCATCACGATAGCACCTGAGCATCTCATAATCTTTAAAGCATTTATCCTCCTAATATGCCTGTGAAGTTAATTCCTCATTTTATATACAGTATATATAGGTTAGTTTCAACAAAAGCAAATGAATTCCAAAATGGGAAAAACAGGAGGAAAAATCCTTCCTAAATTTTACAGCTGATCATCTGACTCAATCTAAGCAAGTGTTAAGTCCATTTAAGTGTGCTTTAAAGTCAATTTAGTTAAAGAGGTGTGATTCTTTCATATAGACAAGGGCTAAAAGTGCTGCTAAGGCACAAACTGTTGCAGGACACACAGAAAAGGCATTATGAGAAGACTACATAGAACAGGTATTTCTGTGAGGTGGCAAGACATTGCAGGGATAACTCAAACTATCCCTAGGACAGAATTAAAACTGAGGTCAGACCCTATTCTCACCCCACAAGATGATCTATTTTGTAGGAATGGGAGACCACTCAGATGAGATCGTGAGAAATTGCAAATTGAATTGATGCTGCTGTGGAGAATAAAGGAAACAGATATGGCAAAACATTGAATTTTGCAGAGTCTACTATGCAAAATGGAGAGAGCGGTGACACTGGGTTGGTAAGTATTAGCATTACTTTGCCCTTCACACTTGGGTCAGCAACACTCCCTGAATGATGTAAAGAGAGTATGATGTCTTGCCATCAGGAAAGTTCAAAGATTTCATTGGTGGTAAGGACCAGACTCTCTGGTGTTAAGTGCTAATAACCTCTGATACTGTAACATGCCTTTATGATAGACCAGCAAGGGCAGACTGGCCTGAAACAAGATACGGTTTTACTTTGAACATGAGAAGATTGTCCATGAGCCAGGACAATAAGGCTAAACTAAATGTCTGTGTCACCTGTACAAGAAATGTTTGTATGGAGATATATAATTCTTCAGGCCATGGGGATATGGTATATATTATGATATAATTTTAAGAGGCAGCCCATCTCTAGGTCTGAGCAGGCTATTTATCTTTACATTTGCATTTTATTGCTTGAAGATTACTTTCCCCAAGTGATTCTGTTTAGGATGCTTCTACACCCTACAGGAATATACTGCAGTTCATTCCACTCACGATACAAACAAACCCCCATGGCTGAGTAACCACAACCCAAGATTATCGCTAAAGCAGAGTCAAATGCACTAAAACCCCTGTCCAGGTGACACAGCTTGTTTAGCTATGTTACTTTTTTTTTTTTTTCAAATCACCTTTTCGTATCAGTACTGTTTTGACCTTTTTGTAGCAGTATATTCAGGGGATTTTCCAGGGCAAAAAATATTAGATTTTCTATAATTTTCTATAGTAGACAAGTAATAGTAGCTTGCAGTTCAGTAACACTTTGAAGGTGCAGTTCTTTAGCTGTACAGCTTCTGGTTTTGATTAACTGTACAAATGCTTTCAGTATCAGTTTTGTGCCCTGTGAAAGTTAAAGTCTCATGAAGAGGGCCCCAATCCAGCAAAGCACTTTTATTTAAGTAGTCCCACTCATGCGCTCAAAGCTATGCATATGCTTAAGGGCTTTGCTGGACTGGGGCCAGAATTAGCATTTTGGTTTCTCTAATGTCAAACCATACTTTTGCACTCTGCTTAGTACTACCACCAGATTAAACAAGCGCATTTCTGTGTCCTCTCCAGTAATGAGAATGTTGTCTAGGCAACTGTGACAGGGTGGAATGGCCAGGAGAGGGTTAACGGCTGACTGTCACATCTTTCAACAAGGCTATAAAGGAAACGGGTATGTCCACTTCCACTACAGAGGAAATTACTTCTGGCAGCTTTTTTGCTCTGGGGAGAACAGTTTTTGTTGTACGTTATTTTGTGCATGGTTGTGTTTGTTAATAAACTGTGCCAAGGGGAGTGCCTGAAATGAAACTCAGGCATGGCACAGAATTTTCCTGGGCTGGTGCAGGAGCCCAACAATGTACAGTAACCTTATGGCCAAAGAGGTACAGCTTCTTTGCCTCCTTAGATTTGGGAGTAGGACCTTGTTGCCCTTGTCTGTCTTTAGCATGTGCCACATCCATGACCAGCATGCCCGGTGAAGGTGCGTGAAAAGATATTTGCACCCTTTGGAGGGTACAAAGTACTTCCTTTCAAACCCATTGGCCGTGGGAGGAATGGAGGTGGTAGTTTGCCAGAGGGTCTTGGTGGTGTTGTGTATGCTTTTGATCAAGGGCAAGGCTACCCTTGAAGGACCCTCAGGCATCAGAATGTCCACCATGGGATCTGTTTCTTCTAACACCTTCTCCACCTGTAGACCCAGATTTTGTGCTACCCTTCTGAGCAGCTCTTCATGGACTTTATTGTCCATGGCCTGAGAAGTGGCAGATGAGCCCGCCACCGCCTCATCTGGGGAGGAAGGGAATGAAAGTCTTAGTGGCATGGGGTCCTCCTGACCCTCTAATTCATGGAGGTCCTCCCATGCTGATGCCTCCTGTGTGGTGGCAGGTATGGTGCCAGCCATGATCTAAGTGATGGCCTCAATGCCAGCCTTGGTGCCGTCTTGGACACTGGGCTCTGATCCCCGTAGAGGTTCCTGCACCATTGAGGATGACAGGGGCCCCACCTATCCCAGGTGATCGATAGGGATCTGGAGCTCAACTTCTGGGCTTGATGATATGCCCACAGGGTCCAGAAAGGCCACTGCATTGGTGCCTGCCATTGCAATGGCCAGAGTATCATGGGAATTTGGTGGCCCTCTTCATGCTTCGAACAATGAGAGCGGTGCCAGCTCCACCTGGAAGTGTACAATTCCAACTCCAACCTCGAAGACTAATCCGGCCTTGGTGATCACAGCAGTGCCGAGCAGGATGGTGCTGGACAACGGTGCCAAGGAGAGGGCAACTGGTGCCACATTATGGCCGGTTTGCCCCCGGAGAGCATGGTTCCTCTGTGCAGTGCCAGTGCTGCTGGTGCCGGTGCTAGGAACTGCGGGGCCATCATCTCTATGAGATCCCTAGTGGCCTCAAACATGTCCAGGGTAGATGGCAGGTCCAACTCCCTCATTTGACTCTCATGTGCCGGGGAGTCCAATGGGACTGGACTCTATGGATCAGCCTGTGCAGCCAGAGTCAACAGTGTCGGTTTTGCTGAAGCAGGAGCTGAGTATCCTGGTGTGGGATGCACTCCACAGGCACCATCGCTCTCCACTGCCCTTACTGTGGGTGAACGCCCTTTCTTGGCTCTTTTGCTTTTTATGTGGCACCGGTGAGTGCAAGCAGTGCCAGGAAGCCACCAAGCTCGTCTTCGGTGCTGGAGAGTGCCACTGGTCTTTGGAACCCGAGTCCTTTGCCAGTGCCTCACTGAGGCCAATGCACTCAGCACCGAAGTGCTTGGCTTCGGGCCCAACGTGGGCTGTGCTGGCTGGGAGCGAAGAGCTGACTTCATAAGAAGTTTTAACTCAAAGTTCCTCTCTTTCTTGGTTCTTGGACGGAAGCCCCTGCAGTTTCTACACTTGTCAGTCTGGTGGGCTTCTCCCATGCACTTTAAGCAGGAGTTGTGAGGGTCTCTCCTGGGCATAGGCTTCTGGTAGGACCCACAAGGTTTGAAGCCTTGAGACCGAGGCATGCTCTGGTCCCCAAGGGGAGAAAAGGTGGAGCAGGTAACCCCTAACAAAACTTAGCTACTAACTAACCTACACTAATACACAAAAACGCTAGACTAATTAGAACTATTTACATTACAAAAGGAAAGTCCACTAGGAGATCGCTTGCTGAAGCAAGAGAGAGGAGAAGTAGCTCCAACGACCATCACTGGCAGTAAGAAGGAACTGGAGAGGTGGCGGCTCACCAGAGAGCTATATTCACCACCATGAAGACACAACTCCAGGGGGCTCCCCAACCAACCAAACAGGTAGCATTACAGGAAAAAACTTCCAGCTGCCATGCACGCAGCATGTGCACACTTCCTTGGAATCGACATGAGCAAGCACTCGAAGAACCAGAAGACAGATCCAAAGAACCCTGTGACAGGGTGCTGTTAGCAGCTACAAATAGAGCCCTTTGGAGGCCAGCACCCTGTCACTTAGGGTATGTCTACATTATCGTTAAAACCATGAGAGTGGCCCATGCCAGATGACACAGATGCATGGGGCTTGGGCTAGGGGCAGTTTAATTGTGGTGTAGCCATTTTAACTCTGGCTGGAGCCCAGGCTCTAGGAAGCTGTGAGATGGGAGGGTCACAGAGCTTGGGCTGTAGCCCAAGCCCAAACATTTATGCCACAATTAAACAGCCCTTAGCCCCAGCCTCTTAGCCTGAGTCAGCTGTCACAGGCCAGCCCTGAGTGTCTAATTGCAACAACTGTGCCAGCACTGCTTCTGTCTCCTCCATCTCTGTCTGTAGCCAGACAAAGCGCCTGAGCATGGATGCTTCTACTCAGATCCTGGTGTGGTTTTGCAGAGACTGTGATTTGCAATTCCCACTTACTGACATCTTGGCTGGGGGGACCATCCAATGTGAAAGGTGCCTGCTGGTGGAATCTTTCAGGCAGCAGGTGGGGGAGCTACAGGAGGAGGTGGCTAGGTTGAGGAGCATCCAAATCCACTAGCAATTCCTGGACAGTGTCCATGTGGAGACAGCTGAGGTAGCTGTCTCAGTACACAGGACTGCTGATACACCACTGGTGGAGGACGAGATGGCTCAGGGTGGACACTGGCAGCTGGTTACTTCTGGCAGCAGGCAGTGCTCCAAACCCTCCCGCAGTCGTAATAGGTAACCATTATGCTCTTCTTGATACAGGAGAGAAGGAATCACCCCCTACAGTAGAGGAGAAGCCTCGTACCCCTAAGGCTGGGAGGTCTGCTGCCACCACTGCAAATAGGAAACGTAGGATAGTGGTGGTCGGAGACTCTCTTCTGAGGGGGACGGAGGCACACATCTGTTGCCCTGACATTTCATCTCGGGAAGTATGCTGCCTGCCGGGGGCCTGTATCTGAGATGTTATGGAGGCATTGTCGAGGATTATCCAGCTCTCTGACTACTACCCCATGCTACTCATCCAGGTGGGCACAAATGATACTGCAAGGTGTGACACTGAGCAGATCAAGAGTGACTACAGGGCTCTGGGAGTACGGGTGAAGGCATTTGGAACACAGGTGATATTCTCTTCCATCTTTTCTGTCAATGGTAGGGGCCTGGGCAGAGACAAGGGCATCGTGGAGGTGAATGCCTGGCTGCGAAGATAGTGTCGCCAGGAGGGCTTTGGCTTCCCCAACCATGGGATGCTATACCAGGAAGGACTGCTAGGCAGAGATGGCATTCACCTTTCGAGGAGGGGAAAGACCCTATCTGGATGCAGACTGGCTAACCTAGTGAGGAGGGCTTTAAACTAGGTTGGACGGGGACAGGTCAGCAAAGCCCACAGGTAAGTGGGGAACATGGAGACCTGGGAGATGGGTCAGAATAGGAGGGAGCGTGGGCTATAATGGCAGAGAGAAAGGAGGGTCAGGGCAAAAGTGGGAGGCAAGATCAAATCAGTATCTTAGATGCCTATATACAAATGCGAGAAGTATGGGTAATAAGCAGGAAGAACCGGAAGTGCTAATAAATAAATACATGTATGACATTGTTGGCATCACTGAAACTTGGTGGGATAATGCACGTGATTGGAATGTGAGTGTGGATGGGTACAGCTTACTCAGGAAGGATAGATGGGAAAAGGGGAAGAGATGTTGCCTTATATATTAAAAATGTACACAATTGGACTGAGATGGACATAGGAGATGGAAGTGTTGAGAGTCTCTGGGTTAGGCTAAAAGGGGTAAAAAAGCAAGAGTGATATCATGCTAGGAGTCTACTACAGGCCACCTAACCAGGTGGAAGAGGTGGATGAGGATTTTTTTTAAACTAACAAAATCATCCAAAGCCCAAGATTTGGTGGTGATAGGGGACTTCAACTATCCAGATACATGTTGGGAAAATAACACAGCGGGGAACAGACCATCCAATAAATTCTTGGACTGCATTGAAGACAACTTTTTATTTCAGAAGGTTGAAAAAGCTACTGGGAGGAAGCTGTTCTAGACTTGGTTTTAACAAATAGGGAGGAACTCATTGAGAATTTGAAAGTAGAAGGCAGCTTGGGTGAAAGTGATTATGAAATCATAGAGTTCACAATTCTTAGGAAGGGTAGAAGGGAGTACAGAAAAATAGACACAATGGATTTCAGGAAGGCGTTTTTTGGTAAGCTCAGAGCTGATAGGTAAGGTCCCATGAGAATCAAGACTGAGGAGAAAAACAATTTTTCAAAGGGACACTATTAAGGGCACAAAAAGCAGGCTATTCCGCTGGGTAGGTAAGATAGAAAATGTGGCAGAAGACCCCCTTGGCTTACCAACGAGATCTTGCATGATCTAAAAAAATAAAAAGAAGTCATATAAAAAATGGAAACTAGGACAGATTACAAAGGATGAATATAGGCAAACAACACAGGAATGCAGGAGCAAGATTAGAAAGGCAAAAGCACAAAATGAGCTCAAACTAGCTATGGGAATAAAGAGAAACAAGAAGACTTTTTATCAATACATTAGAAGCAAGAGGAAGACCAAGGACAGGATAGGCCCACTGCTCAGTGAGGAGGGAGAAACAGTAACAGGAAACTGGGAAATGGCAGAGGTGCTTAATGACTTCTTTGTTTCGGTCTTCACCGAGAAGTCTGAAGGAATGCCTAACATAGTGAATACTAATGGGAAGGGGGCTGGTTTAAAAGATAAAATAAAAAAAGAACAAGTTAAAAATCACTTAGAAAAGTTAGATGCCTGCAAGTCACCAAGGTCTCATGAAATGCATCCTAGAATACTCAAGGAGCTAATAGAGGAGGTATCTGAGCCTCTAGCTATTATCTTTAGAAAATCATGGGAGACAGGAGAGATTCCAGAGGACTGGAAAAGGGCAAATATAGTGCCCGTCTATAAAAAGGGAAATAAAAACAACCCAGGAAACTACAGACCAGGTAGTTTAACTTCTGTGCCAGGAAAGATAATGGAGCAAGTAATTAAGAAAATCATCTGCAAACACTTGGAAGGTAGTAAGGTGATAGGGAATAGCCAGCATGGATTTCTAAAAAAACAAATCATGTCAAACCAATCTGACAGCCTTGTTTGATAGGATAACGAGTCTTGTGGATAAGGGAGAAGTGGTGGATGTGGTATACCTAGACTTAGTAAGGCATTTGATACGGTCTTGCATGATATTCTTATCAATAAACTAGGCAAATACAATTTAGATGGGGCTACTATAAGGTAGGTGCATAACTTGCTAGATTACCGTACTCACAGTGTAGTTATTAATGGTTCCCAATTCTGTTGGAAAGGTATAACAAGTGGGATTCCGCAGGGGTCTGTTTTGGGACCGGCTCTGTTCAATATCTTCATCAACGACTTAGATATTGGCATAGAAAGTACGCTTATTAAGTTTGCAGATGATATCAAACTGGGAGGGATTGCCTCTGCTTTGGAGAATAGGATCATAATTCAAAATGATCTGGACATATTGGAGAAACGGTCTGAGGTAAAGAGGATGAAGTTTAACAAAGACAAATGCAAAGTGCTCCACTTAGGAAGGAACAATCAGTTTCACACATACAGAATGGGAAGAGACTGTCTAGGAAGGAGTACGGAAGAAAGGGATCTAGGGGTTATAGTGGACCACAAGCTAAATATGAGTCAACAGTGTGATGCTGTTGCAAAAAAAGCAAATGTGATTCTGGGATGCATTAACAGGTATGTTATGAGCAAGACATGAGAAGTCATTCTGCTCTACTCTGCACTGGTTAGACCTCAATTGGAGTATTGTGTCCAGTTCTGGTCACCAGATTTCAAGAAAGATGTGGAGAAATTGGAGAGGGTCCAGAGAAGAGCAACAAGAATGATTAAAGGTCTTGAGTGTCAGAGGGGTAGCTGTGTTAGTCTGGATCTGTAAAAGCAGCAAAGAGTCCTGTGACACCTTATAGACTAACAGAAGTTTTGGAGCATGAGCTTTCATGGGTGAATACCTGCTTCGTCAGATGCATGTAGTGGAAATTTCCAGGGGCAGGTGTGTGTGTATATATATGCAAGCAAGAAGCAGGCTGGAGATAATGAGGTTAGATCAATCAAGGAGGATGAGGCCTTCTTCTAGCAGCTGAGGTGTGAAAACCAAGGAAGGAGAATCTGGTTTTGTACAAACACCTAAGAAGTCCAAGTGTATTACATCAACATAGTTACCTTTACTTGTAATCATTACCAAAATGATAATCTCACAACAATGATTTGACAAGATCTGTTTTCTGTAAAACCATGCTTACTGGGTATTACTTATGATACCATCCTTTAATTCTCTACTGATTGAATCCCATATCAGCCATTTGAATGACTGTGCCTGGGATCAGTGTTAATCTACAGCCTATAGTTATTGGGCTCATCCGATTTACCCTTTAGAAATATTGGTAGAAGAGTCACTTTTTTCCCAGTGCTCTTGAACATCCCCAATATTCCAAGACTGATTAAAGATCCACATCAGTGGGTCAGAGAGCAACTTGGTCAGTTCTTTAAAAGCACTAGGGTGCACTAATTACATTAAGCATGGTGTGGCTATACCAGGGGTTCTCAAACAGGGTGTCAGAACCCCTCCAGGGGTTGTGAGCTGTCAGCCTCCACCCCAAACCCCACTTTGCCTCCAGCATTTATAATAGTGTTAAATATATAAAAAAGTGTTTTTAATTTATATGGGAGGGGTCACACTCAGTCTTGCTGTGTGAAAGGGGTCACCAGTACAAAAGTCTGAGAACCACTGGGAGATGAGGAGGAGCTGCACAGCAGCAGTTTTTCCCAGAGGCATTGTGCCTGAGGCAGGGTCAATGTCTCCAGTGATGCTGGGGGAGTGCAGACAGGAATTGCATCTGCTAAACCCTGATAAAAGGGTTTAGGGCACTTTCCCCTCAGCTCACCCTTGTGCTATCTCACACCCTAGCATCACAGTTATCATTAGATCCCCTAGTCCTTGCAGATTGTGTGTGGAAGGTCTGAGACTGTGCCTGCTTCCTGTACATGGTTACAATGGAGACAGAGGGTGAACTGCTTGTGTTCTGTTGTCCCATGCTCCCTATATATCTGTGCAGGAATGATCACAATCTAGCCCTCACTGTTGTTCTAACCCTTCATTCATCCTTGTGGGCAGAACCTTCCCTAAAGACAACTGATAAGATGCAAGCAGGCAGGTCCTTGGTCCTAGCTGCTTTGCTCCCTGAAACTACCTTAGCTTAGTTATAAAGCCAATAGAGTGGCTTTATACAGTTTATATAGTGTACTGGGAATCTTTGACATGAAAGATACTATGTAAAAAATAAGATTGACCAGAAGGAAGATGATCTCAACCTAGGGCCTTGTGGGTGACAAGGGGTCTATGATGCTTTAAGAGCTGGGGCCTAGATTCATAAAATTACTTAGGCACCTAAGTCTGGGTTTAGGTGCCTAAATCTCAGTTATAGGCTCCACTGTGATTCACAAAACTCTCGCTGAACCTTTTAGGCTCCTACACCCACTCAGGGCCTACGTTTTTGCAGTAAAAGTTTCCTAGGTGCTTATGTTTCTTCCTCTGAGCATGTGCACTGCTGCCTCCCTGTAGGCATCTGGGTGTCAATCTGCTGCCTCCAAGTCACAAACCATGGGAAGATAGGTATTTAACTGCCTAAGTCATGTGTGGGGCCTGATCCAACAGGCATTCTCAGAGGCACTCCGGATAAAAAATTAAAGAGCCATTGGAGCAAGAATCCTGGATCGCTTACATCCTCAGTGAGTTCATTAACCACCAGTCTATATAATCATTCTTGTGTGCACATGCTCTCTCTGTCTCCCCATATGACTTTCTTTAATTACTTATTCACAGTGGAACAGCTTCAACAGGAGAGATTGAGGGAGCCCCACATGTGACTATCCCATAGCCACTTGGTTAGCACACACATCTGAGAGGTAGGAGATCCCTCTTCAAATCCTCTCTCCTTCCTGGGAGGGGAGGACACGAACTGGTGGTCTTACACATCTGAGGTGAGTAGCTAACCACAGGGCTCAGGCTGAGAGGGAAGGTAGGCCTCTTGCATTTCTTGCAGGACTGACATAGAAGTCTAATTCCAAAGATGGTTCATGTTCATGGTTTGCTAGCACAGATAGGTGCTAGCTCTGCGAAAGGGATGGATTAGCACACCCACCTCTTATCAGCATCTCCCACTGGCAAGGGTAGGTGGCTTCCCGCCTGGCATGTTAACTTTTGTGAATAGGAGTCTCAGGCACCTATCTCTCCCTATTCATTATTTAGGGTGCATAATCACATAACCTGGGCTTTGTGAACCACAGTGATTTTGTAGGCACTTAACTTTTAAGTCCTGTGATACTCACTGTCCCAACATCTAACTCCTTTTGTGCATCCAGGCCAGGGTCATAAAACCTGGGAATACCAATCTTTAATCAAAATCCAGCTGCCCTTGTCTGCCTGAAAGCAACTAAGAGAAGTCTCTGTGGTGACAGCTGTATCTCTATCTGCTTTCTGAAGAGTTATATGAAGGGTGTGTGTTTTTGGTGTAAGCTGAACATTATTGCACTCATAGCATGCACTCATATAAATCACTACATCAGCCACATATTGTGCCTGGGATATTTATTCCATTTTACCCACGAAAGGACCTAATTGAAAATTAGACTGGAACATACATATTAAAAAAGGGAGGGAGAAAGAGCTTTATGGGCTGTGATGAGATGACCTCATTCAATGTTTGTTTGTTTTAGAAGGTATCAAACTCCTTCTAATTATTTGGGATTTGCTTTGTTTAGTTTTTTGATTGAGGATCCAACCTGGAAACAGAAAGGAAAGGGAGAGGAGTGGTTGTGCAGGAGCCACTGGTAACAGACAGCAGATTTTTCCAGAATTATCTCCACATTGTAACTTGATGTAGGTTTAATCTAAAAACTCCAGCCTCCCTCCCTGCATCCACATGTTGAATCAATTGAAAAGCAACCAACAGGTAAATATCTCTGGCACGGCACTACTAATAATGTAGCAGACCTTTAGCAGAAGAGGAAGACCTTTTGACTCCCTTGTGAAAGCTTTTCTGTGGCCTCAGATTTGTTTTTTTTTCCTCTTTTTTTACTGTTGCTGCAAATGCAAGAAGCAGACACCTGTGAGAAGCTGATAACTTTACATATGTTAACAAGAGGAAAAAGCAGATGTAAATAGATTTTATTTGGCTTTAAGAAAACACTGGGGAGAAATACAGGAGAGGAATTGACTGACAGGGTCTTCAATAGAAATCCTTCAATTTGTAACGTGAGAGAGTGCTTGTAAATGCACAAAAAGCCTTTGGCCCTTTCCAAAACTGGGACGCCTTGCCTGAAATATTCAACTTTTCTCCATTGTTTCCGATCCTCCTGTGTTGAGGTCTAACCACAGAACAAGGCATCACTGACCCACACTGCTGCTCTGCATATCCATCTGGAATATGTCAAAAGTTGGCAGCCTGCCCCTACACAAAATGCTAGAAGAGGAAGGAGGTAACTAGTACAAATCTTAATACAAATAAATACCATTGTGAGCTGTGATCCCATAAGATCTTACATGCTCTGAAGTGTTGCATTGGGTCACTGTATAAACAGGAGCCCTCTGAGAATCATCGAGATGCTGAAAGAAGAATTTTGGCGAATCAGCAGTGACTCAGTCCACCAGCACAATGCTAGGAGGTTGTTGGAAAGAACACCTCTCGAATTAGACGTAAAGCCAGTGTCCTGACTGCATCTGATCAACTAGTTTTGGACCGCGTAGTCAAATATTTTGTTCACGTTAATTAGTGAACATTTTCTGTATGAATAATTGCTGTTACTATTTGAACAGCTCTAGCCCTGATAATTTAGGGCCATTAAAGATTTCACAACACTGTTTGAAAAAATAGGAATGTTATCCCGGTGCCCTGCTCAAATACCATCTCTGGTAATTCCATTGTCTCCCTAGTTTCCCTCTACAGTTTCAACGGGATCAGGGAATCTTCACTTCCTGTCCTAAACTGTGGTGCAGAGCTATTATGCTCTGTAAAACAGCTGCTGCAGCATTACACTTTAGAGGTGGATGAACTTTGCAGGTGTGTGTTGTAATCACCGTATCTGATGTATTTTAACAGTCTGGGTGCCTGTAGAGTGAAAGGCAATAGGGAATTTAAAATGATTATTTACAAGGAACTTGTTTGCTGCTGTTACTGACTGTGTGTTACTGAGTGTTCTCCTCTTCCTTATCTATCTTTTCTTGGTATAGGTTTCATTTTACCTTCAAGTCTTTTTTTTTCTCCTCTTTAAATTTTATTGGATGTACTATTGGTTTATAGGAAATTAAAGGAAAATGCTATTACATTATAAGGTGCTGCGCATACATAAATGTCTTGATTTTATTTTTACAATTTAACACAGCAATTAAGATTTTAAAATAACAAACTTTTCTTTACATCGATATTATTGTAATTAGAGGTGTAAATACCAATTGCTAATAATATTTTGTGCAAAAAAAATTGACTGACTTGAATATAACTTGTATCTAAAGAGGGTAGTTGATTTATTTTCTAGTAAGCCCCCAGGATAGTTATAAATGTGCTCCATAGTTTATAAATGTTTATACTATATTTTTGAAGTGGTGGATTATTTTTAATAGGATAAAGTAAGTTTATGCTTTATGTTGTCACAACCAAAAGAAAAATATTTGAGATTTCAAAACATTATTCTGAACTGGGATAAAAAGTTGAAGTCTCTCTCTTTTTTTTTTATATAGAGAACTAACTGAAAAAAAATTGGTTTGAGTCAATCAAAATATTAAGTTTCAGTCACTTCAAAAAGTTTTGTCTGAATTTTGCCCATTTTTAATCTATTTTTTTACTAGCGCTCACATTTCAAATTTTGAAACTGGAATTTTTCCTTTTGAAAATGTCAAATCAACAATTTTGAAACTATTTAAAAAAATTCTAGTTGAGAAATTTGTCAGAACTGATGCTTTCCCACAAATTGTTTTAATTTCAATGAACTGACATTTTTCAACCGGAAAACAATTCACTGAAAAATTCCTCACCAACTCTAATCATGAGTCAGATTCTCAGCTGGTGCAAATTGGTGTAGCACCACTGAGGTCAATAGAACTATGGCAATTTACACTAGCCAAGGATCTCTTACTGTGTTTGTACACTTCAGTCAGTTTCAGGGAGTTGTCCCCATGGTTGATTTTCAGAAAGTAAAATAAAGGATTGAACATTGAGGATCTGGTCCCGAGTCAATTGCTAACTTGAAATATATGAAATGATGGATCAAAGCCCCAAACTAGTATATGAAATTACAGCTTCATTGTATGAGTGAAGATGCGCACATGTTTGAGACGGTCTCTCTTGGTGATGAATTAGTTTCCACTTGTTCCTTGCCTTCTCCTTTGCAACTGTAGTCTACTATATTTTGATAATGGAAAAAAGGGAGTTTTGTCAGTTATGTATACACGACCAAAAAGCAAAATGTAGATATTTGACTGTCTAATATTTCACCTGCAACTCAGTTTCCTACCCAGGCATCACTATCAGGTGAGAAGTCAGCAACATCAACAAATGCAAAGACCTTCCCAAGTTGCAGTACATATCCAGAGAATTAACACACAAACTGGGAGCTGGAATCTTCTTGTGACTCAGAGGCTTCTTGATGTCAGCAGAGGGCACAAGGGTTACGGGAATTAATCCTCTGGGTCTTGTATTTGCATTCTTGTTCAAAGAGTGTCACGTGAGGTCTCTGTTGAAAGCCTGTGTCACACTGGTCATCAATATTGTTGCGAAATGCATGTACAGATGTTGTTTAAGGAGTTATGTATTTAAACTGAAAATTATTTTCTTAAGGCCTGTGCCTAGGGACTGGTCACCAGCAAAGATGAAAAGCAGATTTTCTTTCAGAAAAATGTTTGTTGATCTCTGTTTACATGCAAATTCAGTATTGTATGGTTCACAATGTGCCTCCACTCACAAGTCTGAGCTGAATGCTAATGAAGGATTGTGGAATATTTGAAGAATGGAGATTAACAGTAAGAGGTAAACAGCAGGAGTTATCCTATTTAGGGATAATACAATGAAATATTTGAGGTACAGATGAACCCTTATATATTCCATCAGTCTGTGAGGACAAGCTGTCAGAGGGCTTGATCTTGTGAGATGGGGTCTGTGATGGGGTGTTCACCCCACACTTGCCCTCAAGGGGTTAATGTTGGTTAAGAAGGGAGCCAATTAACCAGACAGGCCACAGCTGAGGGAATCAGTGGTTTAAGTAATCCCCTGACTAAATAACCTGGAGCCCAGCTGAGGGGGAACAAGCTGGGCTGGGTTTATAAAGACAGGAAGATGGAACAGAGAGGTAGTGGCAAGGAAGTAGTCTGCAACCCTTTCCCGGGAGAAGGGCTATAGACCCAAAGTAGCCCACTGTTACTTGCTGGGAGGAGATAGTTTTAGGACTGGCAAACTCAGAGAAGTGGGGGAGCCAGAAGGTTAGGAAAGCCCAGGGAAAAGGCAGTAAGGCCCAGAATGGAACAGATCTTAGTTGCTGACTCAAGGGTCCCTGAGCTTTAAACTGGAGTAAAGAGAAGGCCTGGGTTCCCCTACCTGCCACTGGGGAAGT
This sequence comes from Gopherus flavomarginatus, assembly GCF_025201925.1. Lineage (NCBI taxonomy): Eukaryota > Metazoa > Chordata > Testudines > Testudinidae > Gopherus > Gopherus flavomarginatus. The sequence continues at coordinate 156,225,532 of NC_066617.1, read as the reverse complement.
GGCACTGGCGGGGAAGTGAATGGAAAGACTACCTGAACCTGTTCAGAAGAAGGGACTTTGATACCTGGAAAGGGAGGACATGTGACTTGGCCAAAGGGCTGAGCCATGAACACAGAGCATCTTGCCTTGCTGAGAGCCAGGAAGAGGAGGCCGGATGTGTGCCGAGAGGCCGAAAGGAGGCATTGGTCTGTCATCAGCTAATCCCCAGAGTGACCAGGAGGAGGGGCACTAGAGGTGAGCAGACCCCATGGCAGGGTCTCAACCCAACTGGTGGAAAGCTGAGGAAAGAACCTGGGGGAGGCTTTCTTGTAAGACATGAGGGAATGCCTTAAGTTTAGTCTCTAGAAAGTGTGTTATGATTTTGTTTCTGTCAGGGGCTATACTCGCTGCTGGTGGAGCCTCCTCCTGCTCGCTCTGGGGATTAGCTCTGGCCAGGCATTGTGCCCTGCTCTTGTAAGGTGTCTCCCATCATCCTTTACCTTCTTGCTCAAGGAACCAGAACCTCCTCTTTGTGACTTGGCCTTCCCACAGGGACACCATTCATGTTCCCCTTCCGGTGTGGTGTAACAAAGTCTTTCCAGGACTAACCATCCCAGGCAGTCTGTTGTCCTCTGTGTGGCCTGTGCTACATCCCCAGTGGCTGACAGGGGAACCTGGGCCAGACCTCTACCCCGGGTTCCAGCTCAGGGGCCAAATGGTCAGAAGTCAAGGCCTGCACCCTTCTACCTTGCTGCTTTCCCCCTGGGCCTTTTCATACCTTCCTGGCTTCTCCCCTCTCTGGGTTTGCCAGCCTCCCAGCTCCTTCCTCTCAAGGAGTAATGGTGGACTACCCTCTAGCCCCTGACGCACCTCCCTTCTCCCAGGGAGAGACTGCAGCCAACAGCCCCTTCTATTGCTGGCTTCCTGGCTTATATAGGACCCTCAGGCTGAGCCTGCTTCCAATCAATTCCCTGCTCCCTGGCCATCTTAACCCCTTGCAGTCCTGTGTGGGGTGGACACCCCATCACAGTTCCATATGAAACCATTTATTTCTAATATTCTTACTCCCATCACTTGAATCACTGGTCTTTAATAATCTTATTTTAATTTTCACTATAAATATATCTAAGCGCTTTGTGTTCAGCATCACTGTCTTCTAAGGTGTAACTGGGAAACTGCAATGTACTGTTCCTTCGGAAATAACAGACCAGGTACTTTGGTAAGTGTTCAGTGGATAAGGGGCTGGATGCTATAGGGAATGCTCAGAGGATTTGAGAGTTGGTGTGTGCCTATCACTAACCTGTACAGATAGAGCGAGGCCTGGAAGGCAGTGCTTGTGTTTCCAAAAAGTGGTGGTTTCAAGGAGCTGATCCACAGGAGGAAGAGCCTAAACTGCTTCATGCGAAGGGCAGGTGATGATGGGCTTCACAATCGTGAGTGCCCCCAGGAAGTAACACAACTGTTATGCTAGATTACTAGACAAGTGCAAAAATATTCACTTAAACACTTTCAGTTATGTTTGCAATGTCCTTAATCACACAGGTGCCAACTTTTCAAACTGCCAGGGGAGTGCTTGACCCCTGACTTTGCCCCAGGCCCTGCCCGCACTCCACTCCTTCTCCAAGGCTCCCCCCCTGCCTCTTCTCCACCTCTTCCTGACCCTGCCCAGTTCCACCCCCACCCCTGAGCACACCACATCCCTCCTCCTCCCCACTGACTCCCAGCCTCCCTGAATGCCACGAAACAGCTGTTTGCGGTGGGTGGGAGGTGTGGGGAGGGATGCCGGTGGGTGCTCAGCACCCACCATTTTTTCCCCTTTGGGTGCTCCAGCCCCAGAGCACCCATGGAATTGGTGCCTATGCTTAATTATGAAATTCTGTCATTTCATCCAAAACCTTTGCACTGGTTTCACCATAGAGAGAAACTAGGAATGCATATGGTGTAATTCTGTTACATAAGATGGAGGAGAGGAGCAGAAAGATACAAGAAGGTTTGGGTCATTACAAAACCTAAATCTAATTTCCCCAATACTAATTTCCCCTTACTGTTACTCACACTTTCTTGACAACTGTCTGAAATGGGCCACTCATTACCAATTCAAAAGATATTTTTCCTCCTTGGTATCCTGCTGTCAATTGAATTGTCTTGTTAGACTAACCTCATGCTTAATTAGGCAATTCACATCTTTTCATGTATTGATACCTGCTCCTGTGTTTTCCACTCCATGCATCTGATGAAGTGGGTTTTAACCCACAAAAGCTTGTGCCCTGTAGAGGAGTGGACTCACCCCTGCAGCGCCTCCTGCTGGTGACTTCTGGGAATTAGCTCAATTTAGCTCTGGAGCACCCTCTGCAGGCCAGTGATCCACCTATCCTCTGGCCCCCATGTCCCTCCCTGGACCCAGTGTCCTTTTATATGGGGTGCTGCCCCATGGCAGTAACCCCTTTCTCTCAGAGTCTCCCCACCCTCTATCCCCACCTTGCCTCAGTATAAGGCTACTACTAGTCATTGTCTAGCCCCACACCCTGGGGTGGACTGCAGTATCAGCCTACTCATCACTGACAAGGAGGTTTTGGACCTGCTGCCTTGGCCTATCCTTGGGCTGCCCTCTGCAACCCCCAGTACCTATTAACCCAATGCTAGGCTGCAGCCTGGGGCTTTCCAGGCTGGAGCTCCCCAGCTCCTCTGCCGCTCCCCAGCCCTGCTTCACTAAGGTACCTTGTGTCTAGCCCCTTGCAGCCAGGCCCATCTCCCTCTATAGGCAGAGAGAAAGTCCATTTGGGCTTCTGGCTCACAGCCTCTTATAGGGGCCAGCTGGGCCTGATTGGAACATGGCCAAATAAATGTGTTAGTCTCTAAGGTGCCACAAGGACTCCTTGTTGTTTTTAAAGGGAGGAGTGGAAGGTCAGACACTCCAGTAAGGAAGCAGTCAATGGAGGGTTTGTTACTGTTGCTGAGGGACAACTGTTACTTGCGAGGACCTCTGAGACTTTCCACTGCTCTGTTGTAGCTCTGGAGTTTGCATATGCAGCCATGTAAGCGTGAGTAAGATGATTCTGTTCTCTGCATATTGCACCTTTGAATGTGAGGGGTCTCCCTGCCTTTCTGCTGATGGGTCCAGGCTGTGAGGCAGGTCCAAGAAGGAGGATCTTAAAGAGCGAGACACATATTATGCTGTGCTCTCTTTTGTGCTCATGGAGACATTTGTTCTTTTTTGGTTGTTTGTGGTTTTATTTAATCTAAATTAAAAGTAATCCCAGATGAAAATCCATGTTGGCTCTTTATATATGGAAAACACAATATGGATCCATTTAATGCCGTCTTTATGAATCCATTGTCTTTTTTAATGGCTCCACTCCTTGATGTTTGGGAAGCAGTTAGTGGGGTTATATCAGCATTTCACAAACATTTGAAATATGAGCCCACCCACTCCCGTTCAGGAAAGTGAAACCAATCACACCTTCCCCTGAAACTTTGTCATGGGTTATTAAAGGTCTTGATTTATATACCTCCTATGCTCCCTGCCCCCAGCTAGTCCTTCACACCACACATTGGGGAATGCGACTCTCCTTTTTTGCAGACTGTATTGAGCAGCAAAATACTTCTTAAATGTCAACATTTTAAACTATCATAACTGGCATCGCAGTTAGCACCCATTAAAATGAACGGGGCAGTTCATACCTCAGAGCTATTGTTTCAGGCTCCCTGCAAATTCAGGGTAACCATCTTTGCACTGGTTGTACTCATTTAATGATTTTAAGGTTTTCTTTGTGACCACAACTGCTAGGATAAAAAAAATTAAAGCAGAGATTCTAGAGAATAACCAACAGATACAATCCTTCATCCTGTAGTCCTTTGCAATCACTCTCAGGAATGCCCTTCACACTTTGGGAACATGAGATTAGGCCAAAGGGGTTGTTTAAAATTTGGTTCTGCCCCTGGAAAGTGACTGTGTAAAAAAGCTCCTTCTTACCTTGCAGATCTGTCCCCTTGTGTATCAGAGTTAAACCTGCTCACTAGCGTCAAAAATAAGCTATTGTTGCATTTTATTCATGTTACCCTGCAGAGCCAACATAGCTAAGAGAGAGGGAACTAGAGGCTATCCCTTCTTGTGTTCCAACGAGTTACACATGTACAAACCTGAAGATTAATAGTATTGCACATGTCATTGAGGGCAGACATTGGCAAGAAGAGCCTATATTACTGATGGAAAGAACCCAGCTTGGTTTTCAGATCCATGCATGAGTTCACAGTGCTGGTAGCTTGACACAGAAGTCACTGAGTGACAACAATAATGGAATCTGTTTGTGCCATTTTTGCAGTCATCTTCCAGAGCACTTTTAAGTCTAAGCGGGAGAATCTTTCAGTATTTAATACATTGGCCTAGTGTGTGTGAACATGTCTCCCTCTAGTGGCTGTTGCCAGCAAGTATGAGAGCTGAGCACTTGAAGGAATTGTCTTTCAGTTCGTGTGATGGGGCCTGTGCTGTTAGTGCTTTTGTGTTGAGCCTGTTACTGCCTGCCTCCTATTCAGTTGTGTGCACTCCCACCTGTTGGGCTGTTGGCAATCAGGAGATGGGTCTGGAACATCACAAGCTCCGCTGTAGATTAGAAAGCACCCCAATGATTGAGAGGCAGTGGACACTGTCTGGTAAAACTTGGGAAGCTTGTGACTGCAGTAGTGCATGTCAGACTCCAGTAGCAGCAGTGTTGTAACACAGAGGCCGTGCTCTGAAATTGACTGTGGCTCAGTGGAGTAGGAGAGGCAGGGGGATTCTAGTTCTCCCCACCTCACTCATAGAACTGAGGACTTGACCTCTTTATATCTCGAAGAGTCTCATTGGCTGTGTGACACACTGCTCTATGTGCTATGCACGTTTTGGCAGGAGAAAGGCCAGGGGGAGAAGCAGGCTCTGGAACTGTGTAATACACAGAGCACCCTTGGCAGCCTGCACTTTCTTTTTTAACAATATGAATTAGTGGTTGTTGTTAGCATAAAATCACCAGTTAAAACACTCTCAGCTCATTTTTTAACTGTGGAGCTAATTGCACTTAAGTGCCTGAGCTCCAGCAAAACGAAATGGCACCTTTGTGAAGAATCCCCTAGTGTTTCCCTGGCACATCCATAACGACCTTTAAAATAAGCCATTACAATTCTGACATCGTACCAAACTGACACCTTGGGCTGGGATTTAATTTTGAGTTATGGCAGTGTTAGGAAAACATATGATGTGGCCGTTTGTTTGCAGAAAGAAGAGGGAAAAAATCATAAAACCCTCTTTTTTTATGAGCTGTCGCTTGAGTCGTTCCTGGAGCCCCAAGTAGCAACGTTCTAAATCAATGCACACAGCTGTTCTTGCTTCTCGGAGCTCAGCAGGTGTACTACCCAATGTGCCTGCCATCTACCCCCACTCACATAACAAATAATAATGTCTTACACACACCAGCCATCCATCACAGTTACGGCCAGCTCCGGCGTGCCGCTGTTCTCAGGGTAACAGGGAGATTTTTTTGTTTTTTTGACTTTTTACAGTAGAAATACTCTGTCCATGGATTATTAGTCACACTTTCTGGACTCCTTTAATTGAATAACCTTTGCCTCTTGTGGCAAACAAGAAAAAACCAAACCAATACACCGCAGTGTTTATTTGTATTAAAAAACAATAGCCGTATTGTGACTTGCGAAATCAATTAGTCTTCCTTTGCAGTAAGGGCCCACATCTGGTGTGATTTAAGTTAATGTAAGGGAAGGGCCGCAGAGGCCCGAAGACTCTGAGTTCTCATTTCAACAGGTGACAGAGAAGGCATAAAAGGCTAATATATACTACAAGTGGGGAGGCAGGGCTATAAATACCAGCGGGTTTACTTAGGAAGTAAAACAAAGCTAACCAATAATGCAAAATAAATACCTTCCTGAGATGGGCTGTCACCTGGAATGAGCAGAAGCTAGGAGGGGAAAGAGGTTAGTGGGCACAGCGCATTCAAGTCTAGTTAGTCTACTGGAGCAACAAAAATAAAAATGGTCACTGTGGTTATTTTTGCTGCATGCACTGTTTGGAATTTGCATGTTTCTTTTACTGTGTAGTGGGAAAGGGATAGGGAAATATGCAGGAATCCTTTGTGATTCAGCTTGACTGGGATGTAATGGTCACTAAAGATCCCATGACATTTTTTGTATAAGTAGGAGCATTAACCCCCGTTTCCTTGCCTAACTGTAAAATGAGTAATTCTATTCTGCCTCTGTCATTCTGCCCTGTAATTTCAGATGCGTGGACAAGATTTCCTCATCTATACTATTGTTCCAGTATGCTGTTAGCTGCCACATTTGCATCTAGAGGTGGCTGCATATTGCTGGGAGGTAAAGAGATTCTTAAGAGTATGTACAACAGAGGATGTGTCTACATGGGGACTTTAATCTGAAATTTTTTGATGTGTCAAGTAATGCACAGTATGCAATTCGCACCAGTAGCATGCACACTGAACTCCTGTTTCATTTTCAATTCATGTGTGAACTTATGGTGGCAGTTTGCTGTAAATTGAGGGCATAGTGTTTCTGATGGTATCCCATGCTCCTTTTCTTCACTGCTGAACAACACAGTGATCAACGGCTCAACATAGGGATCAAGGGCTTGATGTCTAGTTGGCAGCAGAGTGCTCCAGGGGTCGGTGCTGAGGCTGGTTTTGTTCAACATCTTTATTAATAGTCTGGATGATGGGATGAATTGCGCCCTCAGCAAGTTCGCAGATGACACTATGCTAGGGGGAGAGGTAGATACACTGGAGGGTAGGGATAGGGTCCAGAGTGACCTAGACAAATTGGAGGATTGGGCCAAAAGAAATCTGATGAGGTTCAACAAGGACAAATGAAGAGTCCTTCACTTAGGAAGGAAGAATCCCATGCATTGCTACAGGCTGGGGACTGACTGGCTAAGTGGCAGTTCTGCAGAAAAGGACCTGGGGATTCATGAGAAGCTGGATATGAGTCAGCTGTGTGCCCTTGTTGACAAGAAGGCCAGTGGCATATTGGGCTGCATTAGCAGGAACACTGCCAGTAGATTGAGGGAACTGGGGTTATTTAGTCTGCAGAAGAGAAGAGTGAAGGTGGATTTGATACCAGCTTTCAACTACCTGAAGAGAGGTTCCAAAGAGGATGGAGCTAGGCAGTTCTTAGTGGCGGTAGATGACAGAACAAGGAGCAATGGTCTCAAGTTGCAGTGGGGGAGGTCTAGGTTGGATATTAGGAAACACTTTTTCACTAGGAGGGTGGTGAAGCACTGGAATGGGTTACCTAGGGAGGTGGTGGAATCTCCATCCTTAGAGGTTTTTAAGGCCTGGCTTGACAAAGCCCTGACTATGATGATTTAATTGGTCCTGCTTTGAGCAGGGGATTGGACTAGATGACCTCCTGAGGTCTCTTCCAACCCTGATATTCTATGATAAAATGTTCCTTCCTTCTGTCCAAGAGGCCTGAGTATGGCTTCATTAACCAAGCCACCATGTCTCCCAGAATTACCAGATCAACCTCCACATTGTTAATGTCCACCACGGGTCCTGGGGGCAAATGGTCCTTTCTCCATTCATTTGAATAGAACTGAGTTCTGAAAGATGATAGCCATGTGGACCCTTCCAGACCATCATGCATTTGTTTATAAATCAGCTGCAGTGATCAGCCAGTCCTTGGAGCACCATGGAGAAATTCTGCTCCCTGGCTGGGGGGCGGATGTTGGAGGGAGGATGGCAAAGGATAGGCACATGGGTTCTAACAATTGCCCCAATACCGTCTGGGAACCCCAGGTATGCAAAGCCATCAATAATCTTCCGAGCACTATCCAGCTTTATGACCCAGCTAGACAACACCATATCAATGGCAAAGCAGACTTGCACAAGAATGGCCCCAATAGTTGATCTTCTGATGCCAAATTGGTTGGCTGCAGACCAGTAGAATTCTGGGTATGCCAGCTTCCACCTGGCGACCCATTTCTCCATGGATATGGGGCACTACTTGTTGGTATGCTGCTGCAGCTCCAGGGTCAGTTTTGCATGAATCCCCCCAAAAAGTGGTCCTCTCTATTCTGAAGTTCTCTTTCCACTGCTGGTCATCCCAGGTCTACAGAGCAATCCTTTCCCATCAAGCCACGCTGGTTTCCCAGACCCATAAATGGCACTGAATATTGTGCAGCACATCCAGGAACTGGTCCTCTAGTTCCAGCACCCCTGCACCATCCTCTTCTTTTGTTCCTCCTGCTACCACTTCATAGTTCTGCTGCCAGAGAAACTGTGGCTGTAGAATATTCTCCTGCTCCAGCATCATCTGCTCAGTGATGTGACAGGCAAAGTCCATTGCTGGATATGTCTGGCTTTGAGTGCTGTTATACAGCCCAAACAGTCTCCATGTGTTCACACTGGTCACCATAGCAGTGTGGGTCATTTCTGGGTCCATTCTGGCTGATAACAATTTGAAAATGGTGCAAGCCCACTCACAAAGGAAGCATGGGGTAGAGACAGCAGAAACATGGTATTAAAAAACGAAACTGAACCCACCTTCCCATAAGTGACAGCAAAAACAATCCCAGGATATATAGAATCATACAATATTAGGGTTGGAAGAAACCTCAGGAGGTCATCTAGTCCAATCCCCTGCTCAGAGCAGGACCAACACCAAATAAATCATCCCAGCAAAGTCTTTGTCAAGCTGGGACTTATAAACATCTAAGGATGGAGATTCCACCACCTCTCTAGGTAACCCATTCCAGTGCTTCACCACCCTCCTAGTGGAACAGTTTTTCCTAATATCCAACCTAGACCTCCCCCAACTACGACTTGAGACCAGTGCTGCTTGTTCTGTCAGCTGCCACCACTGAGAACTGCCTAGTTCCATCCTCTTTGGAACCTCGCTTCAGGTAGTAGAAGGCTGCTATCAAATCCCCCCTGACTCTTCTCTCCTGCAGACTAAATAACCTCCATTCCTTCAGCCTCCCCTCATAAGTCATGTGCCCCAGCCCCTAATCATTTTCATTGCCCTCTGCTGGACTCTCTCCAATTTGTTCACATCCCTTCTGTAGTGGGGGGACCAAAACTGGATGCAATACTCCAGATGTGGCCTCACCAGTGCTGAACAGAGGGGAATAATCAGTTCCCTGGATCTGTTGGCAATGCTACTACTAATGCAGCCCAATATGTTGTTGGCCTTCTTGTCAATGAGAGCACACTGCTGATTCATATCCAGCTGCTCATCCACTGTAATCCCTACGTGTTTTTCTGCAGAATTGCTGCTTAGCCAGTCAGTCCCCAGCCTGTAGCAATGCATGGGATTCTTCCATCCTAAGTGCGGTACTCTGCACTTGTCCTTGTTGAACCACATCAGATTTCTTTTGGCTCAATCCTCCTATTTGTCTAGGTCATTCTGGACCCTATCCCTATCCCCAGCAATCACACTGAATACTCAGAAGGACTCTTAGCGCACCTCTGCCTACAATGTCTGTGCTTGTGGGGCACCTGGAACTGAAGCCAGAACTGCAGTATATTGTAATCTTTGGGTGGGCTAGAGTTCACTTAATTGCCCTTATCCAGTGCCTAAAAACCCCTCAGCTCCCATAGAAAAGTAACTGGAGATCCAGACACAACTTACTCCTACCTCCACCCAATGAGTCTCTTAAAGAGATATCTCCCTATTAGCCACATGGGTTACAATAGCACAATAATAACTTGTAAAGACAGGTGAAGTCCCCTCCAGGGGATCTGCCTATTCAGTCTTGTCAGGGTTTCTGGCAGGGATTTGGACTCAGCTGATGTAGGGCAGGCATTGTGGTCCATTGGGGGCAGGGCAGGACTGGAGTTGGTTTCCAGCTGGCCAGTGTCATGGTCCCAAGTCCCAAAAAGATCCTGGCTCTCAAGGCACAGCTCCTCCCTGGCATCCTCCCACCCATCCTCCAATGGGTCTAGCATGTTGTCCATGATGGTTGGGAAGAGTGTGGAAAGCCGGGTCTGAATGGCATCTGGGGTGGGTTATACTATAATTGTGTCGAATCCTGCCCGGCTCATCAAAAAATGAACAGGTCACCTCTCCCCTGCCAGATTGTCTCCTTTTGTCACTTGTTGCAATATGCTTTCTCGTGAGCTCCTTGGTCTTTGTCCAACACTGCTTGGCATCCTGGTCATGACCCCCTGTGGACATCGGTTTTCCCATGTCCACAAAAAAGTATTTATTATGGTGTCAAGCAACAAATAGCTTCCTGCACTGATGCTTCTCCCCACATAGCAGAGAGATCTAGATCTCAGCAGAGCTCCATGCAGCTGTGTGAGGCACAGTAAGGATCCATAGGACCAGAGCCTGGGACAGCTGATGTTCCCACATCGCCACTGGGGGTCCATGCAGAGCTACATCTAGGGAGCTCTATGGAGGTTAGGGGCTGCAGAAAGTACTGTCCAATGGGCCCAGAGCAACAGTACCCTGTGGCCTTCTGATTAGCCCATGCTCACTGTTTAATCCTGGAGGTTGCCCCAGGAAGTTGGTTGGGCAACCACATAGATTCCTGGCTTGCTGTGACTCTAGACCTCATTTTGCTTCCTGATTTCCAGTCTCTGACCCCAGCCTGACTCTCACCCTGACGCTTGGTGCTGCCTCTGACCCTGTGGCCTGACTTTGACCCTGACTTTTACCTGTTAGCCCTGGGTCTAGTGATTACTCTGATCCCTGCTCTCTGATCACTGCCTTGTGGCCATCTTTTACTTATGGACAGCCATGACCTTAGGCCAGATTACCTATACCCTGGTCCCTTACAGGCAAGAATGATACACTGGGATCCAGGAGCAAATGGACATAATCTGGCTCTGCGCCATCTATTAAAGGTGTTTGTCCTGGGAACTTCACACCAGAGTATGGGAGGGCACACAGGTAAACAGTCAAGTCAGTAACTGTCAAACTGCAAAGCACTGTGGGATAGCAGTTGGAAGCATGCAAAAAGTTGTGAGCAGCAATTGCATTCACATAAACAGTAGATCAAACTAATTCAATTCAAAGCAAACCTAGCTCACTTTGCAAGAGGTCTCCAGAGTTCTCAAATATGGAGTTAGCATGCAGTGATGGATTTGCATTGTGGTATGCAAACATTTTCAAAGCAGATTAACTCAGTTTGATCCAGTTTAAAAACCTGATGTAGATAAGTGCTTTAGAAGCTTTTAGCATAAAGGGTGCTCTATAAACTTAAGGGACTATTACACAATTACATAGTTGTGTTTGGAATATTCTGATGATAACGCTGCCATCTCTATCTAATACATTTAAAATATTTGGAGCAGACTGGGGGGGGGGGTCCCTGCCTGGGTACACAAAGATTGAGAAGAGAAGTTAACTGTCTCATGTCCAACCACAGTTTGAATCCTTGCACAACTGAATTGCAAGAGGAAGGGGGAAGCCTATTGCCAGCAGCAGGGCTAGACCACTCAGTCCTTTTGCCTTTTGTGGCACTGATGCTGGTGAGGTGGGACTATGACCCTAGGCACCACTGTGTTTGCAGTCTCCACACTAAGCCAATATGTCTTGTGTGGTAGGAACGCTAATAACAGGCTGGTTATTATCATTGTGTTAATGTTATATGTGAAGTTCTGAATTCCCTCTGTATGATGTTACTAGAACATGTTTAAGCCTAGATTTAGGTAAAGGTGATAAACAGGCCTATCCTAGCCAAAGAAATGTGGGTTTACCTCAATTTACGTATTAGCAGTAAACAAAGCCACTGAATGAACAAGCAGGGGTTATCCTGATTCTGAACAGGAGAAGTAGAGAATTAATATGGTTCCTGCACCCCAGAGTGACACAGAAGAACTGAATTCCCAAGAAGCCTTCTGGACTTACAAGACACAGACATCCCTTTGGGGATATAAGGAACAGAGAAAGGTGAAGAATCAAGATGGAGCCTAAGGAGACAAAGAAACCAAGTGATTGGATCTCTGTGAGGGTCCTTGCCAAGCCGGCCAGTAAAAGCTGGAAAGGAGACTGGTGAGTGAGAGAGAATGTATTGAACAATGACTGTACATTGCTAAATTAAATTATAGACTTTCAGATGCTTTTACACTTTTGTTTGCTTGTAACGATCTCTACCTTTATCTTTCTTATTTAGTATCACTTACTCCATGCTCTTTTGTTAATAAACTTGTTTTGCTGTCATTATAAATCAACAATGCTGGGTAAGTTCAGTACAGTGCGTGCATCTCGAAAGCTAACTGGCTGGAGTGTTTTTACTGGCTTTGTAAAGGAAGCGAACCTAAGTGTGACAGGGGTCTCTACTCACCACTGGACAGTGCCGCCTCCTGACAGTTCTTGGGATTAGCTTTGTCAGGCAGATACCCCTTCTGGTGGTTGCACTCTATCGCTCTTGTCTCTTTCTCTCGCTGTGGCCCCTCTCTTGTTGCAGGACCTGCAACCTCCTCTTCACAACAAGGACAGAGGGCTGAGTCATGATGTTGCACCTCCATAAAGCTTTATAGAAATATGCTTGTGAGTGTAAATATGACATAACTGGAATATGTTTTATGCTACATATGCCATGTAACATTTTTGCAAAGTTATGATCTATTGAATGTATTTATCCTATTTGTATGCATGTATAATTTTGATATCTGAAGTTATGAGCGTTGGCTCCATGCTTGTATTTAAAGTGATTGTTTGCTGTAGGAAGCACATAAGAGAGATTTGGTCAACATAGTGTGAAGAGGTTATTCAAGTAATTGGGAGTGCTTAACTAACAATGGACCTTGGGAGACACCTATCCACATCTGAGTTTTCCTGGGAACATTCAAACTAACGTGTAAGCAATGGTGTCAGCCTGCAAAAAGCTGAACCATTCATAGACACGTGACTTGCCCAGGTGTCTGCAAAACTCCACCTTCGTGAGGAGATTTTACACAGGAGAACAGAGGTGTTTGTACCCACGAGAAACACTGTATAAGCCCCTGAAAACCCCTCCATTTTGTTTTCAGCTGTCTCAAGAGATGCCTGAAAGAAACTGAAACAAAGGACAGTAACTACAGGGGAGTGAGTGATTGCTGGACCCAGACTAAGAAGGAGTCTAGTCTGTGAAAGAAGCTTATTGGAACATCTCTGAGGGTGAGATCTACCTGCATTTAGTTTCCTATTGTATTAGGCTGAGACTTGTGTGTTTTGTTTTTATTTTCCTAGGTTACTTACTTCATTCTGTCTGTTATTACTTGGAACCACTTATTTCCTACTGTTTTATATTTAATTAAATCACCTTTTACTTATTAATAACCCAGAGTATGTATTAATACCTGGGGGAGCAAACAGCTGTGTATATTTCTCTATCAGTGTTATAGAGAGCGAACAATTTATGAGTTTACCCTGTATAAACTTTATACAGAGTAAAACAGATTTGGGGTTTGGATCCCATTGGGAACTGGGTATTGGAGATAGGAACACTTCTTAAGATGTTTTCAGTTAAGCCTGCAGCTTTTGGGGGATGTGGTTCAGACCTAGGTCTGTGTTTTGCAGCAGGCTAGTGTGTCTGGCACAACCAGGCAGAGAACTTAAGTCCCAAGCTACCAGGGAAAATAGGCACAGAGGTCGTCTCAGCACATCAGGTGGCAATCCCAAGAGGGTCTTTGTGACCCAACCTGTCACACTGATCACTATGTTGTTTCCCCTTCTGGGGGGTGTCAAAGTCCCTTCTCACCAGCTGTCTCAGGCAGTATTCCCTTTCACTGTCCAATGGTGCCACTCCCTAAGTGGCTGGTTGGGGAACCCAGCCCTGCCCTCTACTCCAGGTTCCAACTCAGGGACCCTCTAATCAGTAGCCCAGGGCTGTTTGTTTCCTCCTGAACATTGCTGCCTTTCCCTAAGCCCTCTCCTTCCTTCTTCAGGGCCCACCAGCCCAAACTCCCACCTTCCAGGGAGTCACTGTAGGCTACCTTGGCTCTATAGCTCCTTAAACCCTTTTCCCAGGGAGAAACTGCAGCCTGCTTGTTGCCAGCCTTTTGGCTTTGTAGAAGCCCCTCCTGTTTCTTCACAGGTGAGCTTCCTTCTAATTAGCTTCCTCTAGCCTAAATCTCCCCTATTTGCAACCTAATTGGCTAAATGGGCCCACCTGGCCTAACTCATCTCTTGCAGGACAAGTGTGAGAACTACCTGCCCCCCCATCATACAAACACTTTCTTTGTGAGGGGCCAGTGAGAGGGACTGGTCCCTGAAGTAGGATGATTCTGAGGTGAATTCGGGGTTGGAAGGGTACCAAGGTCAGCCTGCAAGCATTAACCACATTGGGTAAAACCATGTGAGGCTTGTGGGCTGCTGACAGGCTTTTAGGGTTAAAGCTCTGGACCCAAAGTTGCACAGTGATAAGACAGCCAGGGTTACAAAATAGACAGTGACTGAACCCCTTACTGGCCTGTGTGAACACCCTAATGTCACTGGAGCACAGACCTTCAAAGGGTGCGGACATAGTTGCTGCTTTGGTGTGTGTTTCTCTAGTGCCTAAAATCCGAGGCAGGCAGGATGCTTCTGGGAGCTGCCATTTATGCACAGCTCCTCCTCCCACCACCATTATGTCAGTGTATTAAAATACAAAATAAAGACCACTGGCTCTGAGGAAGGCAAACCCCACATCCAACAGGGGGAAGGGATGACTATTACTATAATTATTATTACCTGACTCCTCCTATCCTCTTATTAATCTGTACATAACTTGACTTTATGCCACATAATATCTTGATTAGCAAACTAGACTGATATCAAATTAACCTGGCACACATTAAATGGATTAGAACTGGCTAACTGATTAGTCTCAAAATGTAATTGTAAACAGAGAAATGTTATTAAGCAGGTATGTTTCCAGTGGAGACTTGCAGGGATCGGTGCTTGGCCCTGTGCTATTTAACATTTGTTATCAATGACCTGGAAGAAAACATAAAACACCACACATAAAGTTTGTAGATGACACACAATTTGGAGGAGTGGCAAATAAAGAAGAGGACGGGTTACTGACTCAGAGTGATCTGGATTGCTTGGTAAACTGAGCTCAAGCAATCAGAATGTGTTTTAATACAGCTAAATGTAAATGTCTGCATCTAGAAACAAAGAATGCAGGCCATACTTACAGGAGGTGGGACTCTAACGTGGGAAGCAGTAGCTCTGAAAAAGATTTTGGCAGTGTGGTGGGTAATCAGCTGAATTTAAGCACCCACTGTGACGCTGTGTCCAAAAGTACTAATGTGATCATGGAATGCGTAAACGGGGGACTCTTGAGTAGGAGCAGATAGGTTATATTTTTACCTCTGAATAATGACAGGTTTCAGAGTAGCAGCTGTGTTAGTCTGTATCCGCAAAAAGAACAGGAGTATTTGTGGCACCTTAGAGACTAACAAATTTATTTGAGCATAAGCTTTCATGGGCTACGGCCCACTTCTTCAGATGCATAGAATGGAGCATATAGTAAGGAGATATACATACACATACAGAATATGTTCCATTCTATGCATCTACTGCAGCTTCTAAAGCCCCTGCATTCCAGGTGGCCCTGCCTGCAGGGGGTGGGAGGGACATCTTCCCCGCTCGCTTGTTCCCTCATTCCAGCTCGCTCATTCCCTCTCTCCTCCAGCCGCCCTTCCCCCCCATGCCCCCGGCCACGCTCCTCCTGCCGTGCCCTCCCAATGGATCGTTTTGCACACTCCGCTTTGGAGACCACTGATTTAAAGGGCCAGGGGCTCCCAGCTGCCACTACTGCAGCAGAGCCCCGGTCCCTTTAAAGCTCCGCCAGAGGCTGGGACCCCCTTCAATGGTGATTTAAAGTGCCCGGGGCTCCACTGTGGTAGCAGCAACTGGAGCCCTAGCCTCTTTAAATCACCCCCAGGGTTCCCAGCCCCCTCTGTATCTGGTAGCTCTGGGAGTGATTTAAAGGGCCTGAGGCTCCCAGCTGCTGCTACCACAACCTCAGCGCTCTGAGATTTAAAGGCCCTACTGCTTCTGGTAGAGCTACGCCCCCTCCTAAGGACTTCAGAGTACCAGTAAGTCCTTTAAGTTACTTTCACCCCTGGTATGTGCACTACAAGCCACCAAAAGAAATGTGCAGTGTGAACGCACCATGACTGTCTTGCCTGGGACTCTGCTCCTGTAAGCTCCTGCACTCACAGAGCACCCTGCCTGGGACTCCTTATTGGAGCTCCTACCCACTCAAAGCACTGGTTCAGGCACTCCTGCCTAGTCTGAACTCTGCTTTGTGTGTCATTGATTCCAGGAGGAGAACCCCAGGTTATCAATATTGCATCCCTTAGGCTCCCAGAGTGCTCCTTTCCTGTGAGCCGGGTCTGTTTGCACCCAGACAGCAATAGGGTCCCTCTCCAGTCACCCTTGCACACATGCACTTCATTGGACTAAAGCTATGTAACAGTGCTGCCTTGATTTATGAGGGCTGCATTTCTTCCAGTGATCCCTGCTGGTGCAGGACTCACTACTTCTCTTTTATGTGTCTATGTCAGAGGGCAACTGGTGACCAGCTGTTGGAAACTGGTTTGAAAAAACCCACTTTATATTATTATGTTTTTCCAGGTTCCCAGTACCTGCCTCCATTTTCGAAAGGAGAGCAGACATTCTCCTTTCCAAACAGGAATTTTCTTCAGCTGTGGACCAAATTCATCACTGGTGTAACTCAATTCATGTGAAGGCATCAAATCTCCCCAGCCCCGCCCCCCCACGTCCTCAGGAATAATTAATTGAAGTCAATGAGTCAAAGGAACCCCTCATGTAATTCCAGTGAAAGTCAATGGACACATGCACCAGGGATGAATCTGGCGTAATGTCTGTACATTAAATTATGGTTTGATACTCATAATAAGCCTTCCTTAGGTAACTGTCAATTCACAGATTCCAAGGCCAGAACGGACCAATGATCATCTAGTCTGACCTCCTGTATAAAATAGGCCACAGAACTTCACCCAAATAATTCCTAAAGCATATGGTTTAGAAGAACATCCAGGCTTGATTTTAAAAATAGTCAGTGATGTAGAAACTACCATGACCCTTGATAAATTGTTCCCATGGTTTATTACCCTCACTGTCAAAAATGTACGTCTTATTTACAATATGAATTTGTCCAGCTTCAGTTGCAGCCATTGGATCATGTTATACCTTTCTCTGCTAGATTGAGGAGCCTATTGTTAAATATTTGTTTCTCATGTAGATACTTACATACTGTAATCAAGTCACCCCCTAACCTTCTCTTTTTTATGCTAAATAGACTGAGCTCCTTAAGTCAATTTCCATGAGGCAGGTTTTCCAATCCTCTAATCATCCTTGTGGCTCTTCTCAGAACCCACTCCAACCTCTCTCTTTAATTGTGGGCCATGGCCATTGGGAGCTGTGAAGCTGGTGCTTGGGGTGGCACCTGCGGGCGGGGGCAGTGTGTGGAACTCCCTTGGCTGCCCCTCCACCTAGGAGACAGAGGGACATGCCACCACTTCCTGGGAGCTGTGCGGACTTCCTCTGTCCCCAGAAAATGCTGGGACAATGCTGGTATAGCTGCTAAAGGGCCACCTGAGGTAAGAGCCTCCCGGAGCTCCCGTGAATTGCACCAGCCTGCACTCCAAATCCTGTCCCATGCCCCAACTCCCTGCCCCAGCCTGGAGCCCCCTCCTGCACTCCAAACCCCTCATCTCCAACCCAGAGCCTGCACCCCTAGCCTAGATTCCTCATCCCCAGCACCCCACTCCCCTGTTCTAATCCAGAGCCCCCTCCTGCACCCTGAACCCCTCATTTCTGGCCCCACCCCTGAGCCTGCATCCCCAAATCCATGCCTGGAACCCATACTCCCTCCTGCATCCCTGATCTAGCTCAGAGCCCCCTCCTATACTCCAAACCCCCGGGTCCCACCTCCATCCCGGAGCCCCCTCCTGCACCCGAAACCCCTCATTTCTGGCCACACTCCAGAGCTCACACCCCCATCCCAGAGTCAGTATACCCTCCTGCACCTCTAACCTCCTCCCATGCCCAAAGCACCCTCCAGCTCTTCCTAGCAGCCGCACCAGCTAGGTGGCCCTGCTCCCTACAAGCAACGGAGAGTGAGTGACGAAGGGAGGAGGGATGAAGTGAGCGGGAGATGCAGCCTTGGGATTAGAAAGTTGACAACCCTAGCTACAACCTCAAACTAATCAGACCAAATTCATCCCTGATACAAGCAGATGCGGTTCTTCTGAAATCAGTGGGATTGTGTCCACTTATACCTATTGCGAATTTGGCCCAACCTGTCTAAAACGGAACTCACTGGGCAACATAATGCCTGTCCATGCCCTATCTTAGAGCTGCTGAATATTTTCCCATATTTGTTCAGAATAATAACTGAATAATTTGTCCCAACAGGTTATACAGTCTGTGGGTTATGATGTGCTTTATTTGCTATGTGTGATTTGTCTCATAGGTCACCTTGTATTGTTTCATGTCCCTAACTAGATATATAAAGCTCTTTAAACAGGAGAGAAACTATGACTAGTAGTGAATAGAGAACAGCGCCTAATGGATACTTTTAGGCCCTAGTTCAACAAAGCCCATAAACACTTGCTTAATGTTAAGCGTGTGCTAAGTACTTTCCCGAACAGAGGCCTGATTGAATGCCATTGTTTATGTGTATTATGGGTAGAGCATTCATATGAAGAAAGAGTGGATGTGCAAATGACTGTGGGAAAATGATGAAAAAGGGGCAAAACTAAGCTACTAGATTGAATCATAAATAGGATTTCACTAACATATTTGCCAATCTGTTTTGCCATCATTCAACCAGCTGCACATGAAAACCTGCCTCCATACATTTCATACAGCTTAATGAAAAGGACTTAGTTGATTCATTTGCCTTAGAATAATACAGCGAAATAAAAAAGAAAGGTAACTGATTTTATAATTCATCAAAGTAATACCAAAGTAGTAATACAGAAAACATAAGACAATATATAAAAACAAACCTATTACATTTTCTTTTTGGAGAAATCAGTTTAGAAACAATGAACTCAAATCAAGCAGTAAACAAGGCTTCCACCCAACCAAAAGTATAAAAAAAGTAGCCCCCAAAACATATTCGGCTAAATCTTTTATTTTAGACCATCCTTTGTGGTCTTCATCGTTCAGTAGGAACCTGAAAGCCAATAATATAATATTTATTTGTTTAATAATGTCCAATAGAGAAATGACCAGTAAGCCCACTTTGTAAGTGTAAATCAGTGATAGGTGTGTGTGGGGGAGTGGGAGCAAGTGAATATATGTCTCCATTTCCAGGCCAAACACACTTCTCCCCATTCTCTTGGAGTGATGGCCGGAGCGCGGCAAGCCTGTGGCTCTGCTCCCCCAGCCGGAGTGCGGCAAGCCCCAAGAACGGCCTGGCTAGGGGGACAACTAGCAGACAGCATCAGTGCTTGGAAAGTGACAGACTACACCACTATGAAGTGCTGGGGCTCAAGCAACCTCTAGTTCCTTCCTACCTTCTCCTCAGTGCAGAACCCCCTCCCTGCCTCTTTGTCTTTCCACATCCAAACTGGATGCACTGACCTCCAAAACCAACTATTTGTTTTTCTGTTGCCTCTCTCTCTCTCTCTCCCTACTGGGCTGCTCCAGAGACACACCCATCCCTTGGCACATGCTCACCTTGCCCTGGCATGGGGAGAAGAGAGGTAGCAGCCAATCCAGTCTGTCTGGGACTGCTGCAGTGCTAGCTCTGCAGAGTCCCCTAACAGCATATGCAGCCATAGCCAGCCCCACAAGGATGTCCAGTGACCTGCCTGTCTAGGGCCACCAGGGAGGAGTGGACGTATTAAGTACGCCAGAGGACTAGCACAGCGTGCAGCCTTCTTGGACTGGACTTGCTGTGCAGGAATGTTTGCACAAGCTCATACACAAAATATTGGTAGAGGTATTAGACTAAATAGCCTCTAAAGACCATTTCCCACTGATTTATGCAGATTGTCTTAGAAACAGCTATGAATAAACATTTCTGTCCCAGCTGCCCTTTGACATTTTAATTTCCTCTTCATGAAATCCTGTGTTTGCTTTTATCTCTTTGTCTCTTGCCAGGCCACATATGCAATAGATGACTGTAGAAACCTTGTCTGGATGGACACTTATGAACCTGAGATGACCTACTATGTCCAGCGCTTCTACTCCCACACTAATAGCTTTGTGAAGCTTGAGCAGGTCTCGGAGATGCTGAGCTGTGGCCAGCAGAGGAGGATCATGGTGCACTACATTTTGAACAAAGAGGGATACATGGGATGCCACCAGTGTGAACTTCGACTATGTGGTAAATGTTGGGTGGCTGCTCTGCTTCCCTGAAAGCCTCTTTGTTTTTAACCTCGGCTGAGTATTGATCAAGTCAGAAATACATAACTAGACAAGTCAGTGGTAAAAAATCAGAACCTAGCCATTGTCTTGTCAATGGGTTCCACCAGGGCTCTGCCCATTTAAATTTGGAGCACATTAAACATCGATCTCTAGAGTCACCCAGGGCACTATGAGCACCAGAAAGTGGAGAGCATAAAATTACCACTAGGGGGACTATATCTCAGCCCCTTGTGCTGTACAACTGCCATGCAGGAGAGGCCAGGAGATACTGCAGAGCAGGACTGAGGGGCATCGGCAGAGCTGTGTGGGGATCCCAGCACTGGAATAGCACAAGGAGGAGAGGAGCTGCAGGGCAGGACTGAGGGGCATTGATACAGTTGGGTGTGAGGAATGGGGAAAACTAGCACAGGATCTGCCCGCAGCTATGTCTAACTCTCATGAGGCTATCCAGCCCTCATTTTTGTGAGCACCAAACATTACAATCTTGATCATCACTAAATGATAGATATTTACTAGCCCACTGAAACAAATTTAACTTTTTCTGATCCAGTCTCGGTGTCTTTTTGTGCATAGGTGATGGCAAAAGCCAAAATTGTTCTGAATGGCCAACAGCAAGTCAGCATCACAGGTGGTAAGTGCTGAGATGTTAGAAAACAAAGATATGAACTCCAAAGCATAAGTATCTTGAGTGAAATGGGCTAAAATTGAGTACAGCAGCTGGCTCGAATCTGTTTCCATGTGGTGTTAGTTATTAGATCTATCTCCGACATAAGTCACAATCACAGCATTATTAGCACTGGAAGGAGACTTTAGTGCATCATGTGGTCCATCCCCTGGCATCACAGTCAGATTAATCCTGTTGTTCCTCAATTGAATGATTAGCTAGGAGTGATACTTGGTGTGAATTTGTCCCTTTGTTTCTCTTTAATTTCTCCTCAAGGGGCATTTGCAAATTGTTCACTATGACACTTCAAATTATGAATAATGAGGAATGTGAATGATCACCTAAATCACATGATATTGTTTCTGATCCCTGCTTGGATGACTAACCTGTCTTTAGTAGTTGGTTGTCAACATTAAGTTTGTACATGTTTTACTCCTGGTGTAACAGAAAAACCCATGTTGTGTGTTTCTCACCCCATCCTCCTCCAGGTGCTGGTGTAATACACTAGTCTAGTGCAAATAAGGCTGTCTTCCTCTAATGATCAGAACAGACTGCTGCTATACTATCTCAGCCAGCTAAAGGACCTCTCCTTTCACTCAGGAGGTAGTGTCCTGGGCTATTTGGTGCTGAAGGTCCTGAGTTCAATCTCTGTGGACAGTATTTTCAGTGTGTGCCATGCAAGTAGCACTCACACACACATTTTCCTACCCAGAAGTGAAGCTAGTAGAATTCTTCTCTGACTGCAGCTTACCTCACACTCTGCAAAGTGCCTGGTGCTCAGCATCTTAATGTTGGCATATGGTATCTCACTGAGGGGAGCAATTTGAAGTCTGATGAAAGCTGGGTTTCCCAATAGCCAAATATCTCATTTTAAAGAAGCTTTTAGCTTACAGGCAAAAATGTTAGCTCATCCACTAACTCCCTCCTGTCTCTTCTCTTGGCTTTTCCTACTACTGGCTTCATGTTCCTCCTGCAGCTCCTTACAGCACATTCTTCATCTCGCTGACTGGCAGCGAGAAGCTGGCTCCCACTGCCCAGATACTGGTCTACACTGTGCACGCTGGTGGCAAGCTGGTGGCTGATAGCACCAGACTCCAAGTTAAGTAGTGCTTCAAGAACAAGGTGAGAGCTCCGCTTTCTTTTTGAGGCCCACCCTAGGTTGCCACAGGCTCAGGGAACCGAGGACATGATTCCAGCCCTGTGCTCAGGCTTCCCTTTAAGGACAGAGAGCAAAGAAAATGCAAACACATCTGAACAAGGGAATGCCAGTGGTGAAGAATAGCAGGAAGGCAGGAGATGCTTATGTGAGGGACATGGATGGATGTTCAAGTAGAGTGAGGACTGCCAGTGAAGTTGGGGAGAGAGAGGAGCAAGGATGCTTTGCAGGGCCTCTGAGGTCATGTCTGGCCCTAAAACAGGGACTCTGGGAGATTCTGTTTGATAGTGAGGCCTTTGTCCTGCAGAGAATAGAAGGAGGCTGTGGAGAAGAGTGAGAATCTATTCATCATCTCTCCATGAGAGTGACGTTTACACATTAAAATGATTCTCCTAAGGGGCTCTGATTTCTCTGCTCAATTCCAGGTCCAGCTGCAGTTTTCCAAGAAGCAGGGGCTCCCAGGCTCTAACATCAGCCTCCACCTTAAGGCTGCCACCAACTTCCACTGCGCTCTGTGAGCTGTGGATCAGAGCATCCTGCTCCTGAGACCTGAGCAAGAGCTGTCTGCTGACACTGTAAGTCCTGCCGCAAATCCTCTTCACTCTCTACTCAGAGAAGTGCAGAATATTGTGCTTCTCAAGGGGGTTTATAGCTTAACATGGCAGGGAAGTGCCAAGGAGCATTCTGAGTTCTGTTTCATTACTGTGCTTCCAAAGATCCTCCCTCCAGTAGCCACACACTGGGGTATGATACGATGTAGCTGGAGTACGTACCTCCAGGCACAGAGAGAAATCTTCAGTTATGCTGTTGCTAATTGTGATATCTTTGTTACGTCTTTGCAACACGTGGTTACCTAGTCTCAGTTCATAGGTGGTCTACTGGATAGGGACCAAGACACCTGAGTTCTCTTCCTGGCCCTGCTACAGGTCTGCTGGGTGACCTTGGGCAAGTCTCAGTGCCTCTGTCTTCCCATCTGTATAATGATACTGACCTCCCTTTGCAAACTGCTTTGAGATCTACTTGTGAAAAGTGCAATATAAAAGCAAGGTATTATTGTTATTATATGGGAATACCAGAAACTTGCATCACCAGGGCCACTTAAAGCACTTAACATTGGTATATAGTCTAGGAAAGTAAGTGATTACGTAAAATGGCATCTTCTTACTCAAGGAGGCCTGATCCAACACTGTAGAAGTCATTTGAATCTTTCAATTAACTTCAGGAGGCTTTGAATCAGGGTCCTTGTGCAGAAACATTCAGGCTCATATCTACACACTTTAATGAGAAAAATATGTTTGCTGATTTTTGCTCCTGTGCACTCTGCAGTGCCAGCATAGCTCAAAGAGAAGGTTATGGCGTCTATTCCGTCTTGTGCATTATCAACAGACTTGATTACTAAGTTCCAGCCAGTTACAGTTGTGCAAACCTACTGCAAGCAATGGGATTGCACAGATGTCACCAAGGGCCTGCACTGTTTGTATTATTGATGAGGATGTTCAAGAAAGAGACAACCCAGCTTGACGCTAAGATCCCAGGGCAAGTTTGTGGAGCTAGAAATTTGAAAAGGAATCTGGAATTGTTGGCAAACAATAAACACGGAGCCCTGGTGCCATTTTTACAAAGTCATTTTTCAGAGAACCATACTATAGTAGTGGCGGTTTTCTCATAAAGTTGGAGCATACGTGTACTGTGTACATTGGAGCAGATTTCTGAGGTGGTCTCTTAAAGCAGGAGGTTGCATAATAAGGGTGGTCTCTTCTTCACTGTGTTTTCTCTCTTGTGGTGCTTCAAAGCTGCTGTTCGTCCACTCTGTATTAAGAGGCTGAGCATGTGAGTGTCATACAGCTTGAAGTATCCCAGGACAGTTTTCTTACTGAGCTGGAGCACTTCTTGTAACTCTGTTGAAGGGCAAAGGTTCCAACTTGGAATTTGCTCATGCCTGGTAATTGCCAGTGGTGACATAGGATTTTACACCTCTGACGTTTTCTTGTGCTCACCTGATTTCATCCCCTTCTACCAGGTATACAATCAGCTCCATGTGCAAGAGTATTATGGCTATTACTACATCAGACTACACCTGGAAGATGATGACGAAGAGCCATGCATCCCAGTCACAGACACCTTTTTCTGTGGCTTATACTATGTGCCTGTGGATGTTACTCATGACGGGAACATCTATGGCGTTTTCAGGGTACGTCTTCTGAATGTTTCCCCAATGTTACTGTCATTGTATTGGCCCCAGAAAACATACAGCAGAGGAAGGAAAAGTTGTAGAAGGATTATGTCTCAGATTTTAAAGCCCTGCTCAGGCAATGTCTCTCCACTACTAGGGGGAGGGTGGATTCACTGGAAATGTCTGCCATATATCAGGGGGTCCTCTGTTCTCCCCTTGCAGTGACTTTTTTGTTTAGACCGTCCCCTGAATTATGCTGAGTTATATTTATTGTGGTTGAGACCACAGTGTGATAGCCATTTTCTAAAGAAGAAACAATACCTGTTCCTAAGAGCATGCAGTCTCAAAGACAACTGATCACTTCCACTCAGTGTGCAGCAATTGTCAAAAAGGCTAACAGAATATTAGGAAATTTTGGTTAGAAAATAAGACAGAAAATACCATGATGTAACTATATAAATCCATGATCCGCCCACACCTTGAATACTGTGTCCAGTTCTGGTCACTACATCTCAAAGTATTTAATGGAACTGGAAAAGATTCAGAAATGGACAACCAAGATAATCAAGGGTATGGAATGGCTTCTGTCCAAGGAGAGAATAAAAAGATTGTCTGCTCAGCTTAGAAAAGAGATATGACAGAAGTCTATAAAATCATGAATGGTGTGGAGAAAGTGAATAGAGAAATATTATTTAGCCCCTTCACACAATACAAAAAGCAGGGGCCCTCTGAAATTAATAGGCAGCAGGTTTAATACAAACAAGAGGAAGTGTTGGTTTTTTTTTTCACACAGCACACACCTAACCTGTGGAACTCATTGTCAAAGGATGTTGTGATGGCCAAAAGTCTAACTGCATTCAAAAGAGAATTGGATCAGTTCATGGAGGATAGGTCCATCAATGGCTATTAGCCAAGATGGTCAGGGACACAACTCAGTGCTGGGGAAAAGCCCTAAAACTCTGACTACCAGAAGCTGGGAGTAGAAGACAAGGGAAGATCAGACTATAATTGCCCTATTCTATACACTTCCCAATAAGTTCTGGTATAGGCCAATATTGGAGACAGGATACTGGGCAAGATGGATCATAGTGTGACCCAGTATGACAACTCTTACATCCTTACTAAAAAAATGAAAAATAGCAGGGGAAAGGTGTGCAGCACATAAGTGGAATGGAGAGGGAAATAGCTGTTGTTTTGACTTTTAGCCTCTTTTTAGCACACATCAACCACTCGCAGCAGCTCTAACAGTTAGTGATTATGAGCTTGCTAATTCATTGTTGACATCATAGTACCTGAGGGCCTTGAGGAAGGAACTGAATGACAAAAGTAATGACCTAGGCTGAAATCCTAGCCCCACTGAAGTCCGTGGGAGTTTTGCCACTGACTTCAGTGGGGCCAGGATTTCATTCCTGGTATTGGCTAAGCAAGGGCATTCTGTGTCCAGGGGGTGGCATGGAAACAGTTTCAGAAAATTGGGTCACAGATTATATTAAGGTTCCGTGTATATATGGTTTATAAGGATTAATAAATGATTAATCAATATTGTAAGCATGTTATGGACATGAGTAGTATGTTATAGATGGTTATGAGCACATCAGAAGAAGGTGTTTTAGATGGTTATAAGCCATGGTTATAAGCAGTTTATTGACTTGTTGGACTCTGTAACAATCTATAACAACTGATTAACTTTATATGAAAACATTTATTAATCATTTATTAATTCAAATGCTTACTAATAGTGAATAAAATGACACAAGTCTGGAGTGGTTTGGGAATGATTTTGTGAACCAAAAAAAGACCTTGTTTTCAGTATAATGCAAGCTACTTCCTGCTGGGCAGAAAGGTGCTCTCCCCTAGTCCTCTCAAGTCTATGACATCAAAAGTTTGTTTAAAGGACCAAAAAGAAAAGCAGGAAACCATTTTTGATTTTCAACAGCCAGGTTGCTTTCGGTATTTTCCCAAGACTGCCAATAGCATATGCAACAAGAAGGCAAGGAAAAGCGCCTCAAAAAGATACTGATCTTAATTATGAATTTCCATGGTTTAATCTATTTGGATTGTCAACCATAACGTATCTTGTCAGATTTGTGGTTTTGGATTTTTTTTTAGTTTGTGTTACAAAATTACAACATTCTTTTGTGTGTATGTGTGTTTTTTTAAACCTCTGAATTCCCTACTTTTTCTAATAAAAAAAAAAAGCAATTCCAACATTCTGGCAAGGGATTTAACATTCGCATCATTGAGATGAACCTTCAGCTCTACCTCCAGCTTAACAACATTTTCTGAATATGGAGGGTATCACGGGGTCACTCACCACACTGGCACCTCCTGCTGCCCATTTCGGGAATTATCCCTGGTCAGTGGGTGTGCCCTCTGGTGATGGTCGCTCTCCTGTCCTTGTCTCCACCTGCAGACCCACTGCAGTTTCAATCTCACTGCCTCTGCTTTGTGGCACAGCCCTTTGGCCATATCACAGTCTGAGTTCCCCCCTTCTGGGGGAATCCTTCTGCAACAGTCTAGCCGCTCCTTGCAGCAGCTTGGCAGTAAAACATATTTGCAAATATGTTAGTGAAATCCTATTTGTGATTCAATCTAGTAGCTTAATTTTGCCCCTTTTTAGTCATATAATATATATATATTATATATTCTGCCAGGCAGAACTAAGCAGCTGCAAGTGGAGACTGTGGTTCAGGAATTATGGAGTTTGCTTTGGTTTTTGTGGGCAAGTATTCGTGCTGCAGACTTTCTGTGACATCTCCTTTTTCAATAACTATTTCTTGGCCTTCCCAAAAGACACTGGTGGCTTCTGGGCTGTTACCAGGCACCTTCCAAAAGGACATCTCTCGATATTAGCTATGCTTAGCTTGAAGTGTTCAACTGATACTCAGTCTAGAGACTTTAGATTGTTTGACTCAGGTGAGAGTCTGGAGATCCAAAGACAGTATACATTCTTTTTAAATGTACTCCTCTCCTTTTCTGTCTCCTCTAGGGAGGGAGAGATGTCTAGTGGTTAGAGTAAGGGGCCACAATTCGAGTCTCCAGGGTGCTATTTTCAGGTCTGTCAGTGGCTAAACATGCGATCTTAAGCGAGTCACCTAACCCCTCTATTCATTTTAGTAAAATACCATAGTAGTATACAGTAATGGCTGGAACCACTTTAGTAACATTACCGTAACTAATTACAGGAGTACAAACCTATAGTCAAAGTGGTTTAATAGATTATTATAAACCACAGTGTTTTAGATGAATATTCTATAAGGGGCATCTCAATTTACCTCTTAGGAAAATATATCAGTTTTACAATCTTTACATTATGGTGGTGTGAGGTTTAATTGATTGAGGTTGTACAGAGCTTTGAGATCATCAGATAAAAGATGTTAGAGAAGTAAAGAGAAATAAGTATATCTGGCTTTTTGTCAGGACTGCATTTTTCATGTCATAATGTAGCAGTGGTGTAAATTAGGTCATCATTTGGCATGCTTGGGTTCTCTCTGTGTGTAGTACAAGGATAACATTTATAGTCCATGGGGGCAGACTTTATGTTGTGTGACAAACACTAGAGGCCGCTCTGTGTGGTGAGAGATGTGATACATCCGACTTATGGGCAAAATAATATAACCTACACCTCTCTGCCCCCTTAGGGTAAATCCCAGAGTGCACCTCTCAGAACAAGTATATCCTGTCATGAATTGTAGAGACATCAGCATCAATAAATAATGAGTTGAAAACGGCAAGGTGGCCTAAAACTGCACAGCTCCGCTAGAGAAGTTAGGGATGCTGATTAAGTGTTATTTCCTGATCTGTAAATCATCAGCTCCAAATCTCTTTGTGTGTTATCTATAAAATATTGGCTGTGGGCCTTTGTTATAAAAGGATAACTAATTTTAATGACAGCCCTATAAATAGTAATTTACATGCTACAAAGTGAACAACATCCCCCTGTAAAAAAATGGGGTACATGCTGTGCCTATTTTTTAAAAGAAGTGCATGTGTGACTGTGTGTGCTTAGATATCTGTGTGCTCAGGTATTGGCAGGCAATTTCTCCATTGTGACTTTTCAGTTTTAGGAAATGCATTGGAATGACCTAATTAGGAACTGACATGTCACATCGGACCAGTGATCTGTTTAGCCCACTATCATGACTCTGACAGTGGTCAGTGCCAGCTGCTTTAGAAGCAGCAAGAAACCCTAGTGGACAACTATGCAGTGCAGGAAGTTTCTTCCCAATGTCCATCACTTAGTGCTTGGCATATGCCCTGAAATACAAGGAGGGTTTATACACTTCTCAAAGCATTTTTTAAAATCCTGTCTAATAAAACTGTGGATGTTCTCATTGTCCATGTAACTACCTAATTCTTTTCGGAACACCACCACACTCTTGGATTCAACGAGATATTCTGGCAGCAAGTTCCACAGGCTCATAATGTATTGTGTAAAAAATTAAATCTGTTTATCAGTTTTAAATTCATTCTCTTTTAGTTTTGTTGAATGGCCATTGCTCTTCTATGAGAGGGTAAATAGGACCGCCCAGCTGATGGTATCTGTACCATTTATTATTTTATATGTATCTCTCATGCCCTCTCATATTTATCTCCTCTGCACACTAAACATAAGAACATAAGAACGGCCATATCGGGTCAGACCAAAGGTCCATCTAGCCCAGTATCTGTCTACCGACAGTGGCCAATGCCAGGTGACCCAGAGGGAGTGAAGCTAACAGGCAATGATCAAGTGATCTCTCTCCTGCCATCCATTTCCATCCTCTGATGAACAGAGGCTAGGGACACCATTCTTTATCCTTCCTGGCTAATAGCCATTTATGGACTTAGCCACCATGAATTTATCCAGTTCCCTTTTAAACATTGTTATAGTCCCAGCCTTCACAACCTCCTCAGGTAAGTAGTTCCACAAGTTGACTGTGCGCTGTGTGAAGAAGAACTTCCTTTTATTTGTTTTAAACCTGCTGCCTATTAATTTCATTTGGTGACCCCTAGTTCTTGTATTATGGGAATAAGTAAATAACTTTTCCTTATCCACTTTCTCCACATCACTCATGATTTTATATACCTCTATCATATCCCCCCTTAGTCTCCTCTTTTCCAAGCTGAAGAGGCCTAGCCTCTTTAATTTTTCCTCGTATGGGACCCGCTCCAAACCCCTGATCATTTTAGTTGCCCTTTTCTGAACCTTTTCTAGTGCTAGAATATCTTTTCTGAGGTGAGGAAACCACATCTGTACACAGTATTTGAGATGTGGGCGTACCATGGATTTATATAAGGGCAATAAGATACTCTCCCCATCTTATTCTCTATCCCCTTTTTAATGATTCCTAACATCCTGTTGCTTTTTTGACCGCCTCTGCGCACTGTGTGGACATCTTCAGAGAACTATCCACGATGATGCCAAGATCTTTTTCCTGACTCATTGTAGCTAAATTAGCCTTCATCATATTGTATGTATAGTTGGGGTTATTTTTTCCAATGTGCATTACTTTACATTTATCCACATTAAATTTCATTTGCCATTTTGTTGCCCAATCACTTAGTTTTGTGAGATCTTTTTGAAGTTCTTCACAATCTGCTTTGGTCTTAACTATCTTGAGTAGTTTAGTATCATCTGCAAACTTTGCCACCTCACTGTTTACCCCTTTCTCCAGATCATGTATGAATAAATTGAATAGGATTGGTCCTAGGACTGACCCCTGGGGAACACCACTAGTTACCCCTCTCCATTCTGACAATTTACCATTAATTCCTACCCTTTGTTCCCTATCTTTTAACCAGTTCTTAATCCATGAAAGGACCTTCCCTTTTATCCCATGACAGCTTAATTTACGTAAGAGCCTTTGGTGAGGGACCTTCTCAAAGGCTTTCTGGTAATCTAAGTACACTATGTCCACTGGATCCCCCTTGTCTGCATGTTTGTTGACCCCTTCAAAGAACTCTAATAGATTAGTAAGACACGATTTCTCTTTACAGAAACCATGTTGACTATTGCTCAACAGTTTGTTTTTCTATGTGTCTGACAATTTTATTCTTAACTATTGTTTCGACTAATTTGCCCGGTACTGACGTTAGACTTACCGGTCTGTAATTGCCAGGATCACCTTTAGAGCCCTTTTTAAATATTGGCGTTACATTAGCTAACTTCCAGTCATTGGGTACCGAAGCCAATTTAAAGGACAGGTTACAAACCTTAGTTAATAGTTCCGCAACTTCACATTTGAGTTCTTTCAGAACTCTTGGGTGAATGCCATCTGGTCCCGGTGACTTGTTAATGTTGAGTTTATCAATTAATTCCAAAATCTCCTCTAGTGACACTTCAGTAATTTCAAACTCTCTTCAAAGAGAAGCCTTTCCAGGCTTCTCACCATGTTTGTCACCCAAAGAAGAGAGAGAGAATGGTTCAGATATTGAGGAGTTCAATTTCCTGCTCTGTTGCAGACTTCTTGTGTTAGCTTGGACCAGTCACTTAGCCCCTCAGTTCTCCACCTGTACAATGGGTACAAACTATACCTGGCTTTCCCAAGTTCATTCTGTTTTCCTGCTACTAAAGTTCTCTTTGGGCTTGTCTACGTGGCCTGTTAGTGCACGGCAAGCTGGTGTGTGACTGTCCAGTGTACTAGCCTGCTGCACACTAGCTGGCCATGTGGACCCTGCTACTGCACACTAAAAGTTCCCTAGTGCACTTTGATCTACTGCCATTTTTGAAACAGCAGAACTTTTAGAATGTTGTGGCAAGGTCCGCACAGCAGGCTAGTATACTGGACAGTAACAGCCCAGCTTGCTGTGCACGAATACAGCGTTTAGACAAGCCCTTTGTTTAAAACATTTGGACTCAGTACTTGAGAATGGGGAAGAACCCAGGGTTGTATATATAGTTTCCCGGGTTTCTGGTGGGGGCTTGATGCGATGCTGTTTAAGTTTTCAGAAGGCGCTCCAAGAAAATTGAACCTGGTCCTTTTCGCTGCCGACAACAACCAGCAGAGAGGTTCCATAAGATAGCTGAGAAGTTGCCCACCAAATCTTAAATTCTGGTACAGCTGCAAACAGAGCACAGGTCTGAAGCATAGCACAGCTAAGTCTCCTCCAAACTATTCTGACTTTCCCACTGAATATGCCAAGCATATGTGCTTGACTATTCTGTCTGTAACTCATGCTCTAACCACTAGAGCAAGGCACTGAGCTAAGGGCACAGACTCAAGTCCTGCAATACTGGTGAGCTGCCCAGGAACAGTGCTTCAGTATGGAAGGGTACTTGATCTGAAAGGGCTTTCCATCTAATGCCCCCAAAACTTAGCATTAGAAGGTAGGGGAATCTTTGTCTTTGCTGTATATCAGGGCCACTCACAGCATCTTCAGCTACAGCTATATTGTAGATACGCTGCTGGCCAGGGCAGCATGGACTGAAACCAGCCAGGGCTTGGCAGTTGTTCATAGACTCTGACATGAGGAGTTTATCATGTTCCTGCTACTGTGATACCTGGCTAGACAACCACCCAAAGAAACAGAAAAAACTGGTAGCTTAGTAGAGGTGGTTCTTGAATGGAAGGACAACACATCTGTACTGGAAGTTTTTGGTGAGTACTTCTGAAGTGAAGAGTAATAACAAGAGGTTACCTATTGGAGGTGGACTTCAGGGCAGATTTTATTGTATTTTCTGTAGAATTGATGAGTTTCTGAAGAACTCCATAAGCAGCATAAAAATGCAGTAGCAGAATGCTCATATGTATCCAGGAAGAGCAGAATAATGATGTGTGTGAGGGTCTCCCTTGGACACTGATCCTGGGAAAATGAAAATCCAGTCTGTACTGGACGTACCCCACGCATTCCTCATCTTTGAAACTCTCCAGCCTGATTTATCCACTTCTGACAGAGTGAGTGCTGTGAACAGTCTGGGTAAGAAATATAAGCTCATTAAACCTTGCTGAAAGGTTCAGAGAAGCTCTGCAGTCTTCAATGAGCAAACGGTATGTCTCACAAACAGCAGGCTGCATGCTGGGGCCATATATCACAAACCACGGGAAGGGGTCTGGCATGGAACAATTGATAGGGTTTTGCCACTGAAGAGACAACTTCCCTTTACACCATATGGAAGACAGATTAGGGCTAGGTGAATGACCCATTCATATGGGGATGGTATTCAGATAGGGGGGACAACTGGATGATATTGGGACTCTCGGAATCAATATTACCTGACACCGGTTCCCTCACACGCATGCAGGGCTGGGCCTCACTCCCTCCACCTCACTCCCTCCAGAAGCTCCACACACACACACACACACACACACACACACACACACACACACACACACACACACACACACACACACACACACACACACACACACACACACACACACACACACACACACACACACACACACACACACACACACACACACACACACACACACACACCTCTCTACCTACCTTTTAGTTGTCTTTTGGAATGAATCTCAGAGGCTTCCTCTCCCCTTTCCCTCCCTCACTGGATGTTTAGGAGCAGCCAGCTGGTCCACTCTTCTATCTGGATTATTTAGGTTGGCCAGCAGTAGCTGCTGGTACCCAAAATGAAGGGTAGGGGCTGCTAGTACTCCCAGCTTCACACTTCTATCTTCCCCCTGCAGGATGTCTAAATTTTCAAAGTGAAAAGCTTGGCTGGTGGTACTGGTGGTCACAGGGAAAGGATTTGGTGAGGGATGAACAATAGAAAGATGGAGGGAAAGTGAGATGAAAAGGGACAGCTCTTTTCCCTCTCCTATCACCTCCCTCTTTCAGAATGAAAAACTGGAACACTTTACGGTAAAGAGTCGAGTGGGAGCTATAACAGTATTTGTCCCTCTGGTGAGCCCTTTACTGTTTTTTTTCCAATCAGAGTCTCCACTGCCACTCCCAGCCCTTTGCATCTAATTTCTGCCTCTGATAACCAACCCACACAAGCCAGTCAGAATCGAACTTAATACAGACACTGTTGTGAATTTGATATCGGTAGAAAAGACACATAAGAGATCATGTGGAAGCTAGGATTTTAAACAAGGAAGTAACAGAGAAATTACAGTTAATGTATAAGCTAACTCTAGAAGAGGTGGTGAAAATACAAGTCATCCAGTAAGAAAATAGTAAAAATAAGACATAGCAAAGAAAAAATACCCATGAGGGAAAGGGAAGCACCATAGAAAATGCCTATTAAGAGCACTGAATTCCTCAGGGAAAATGTGGCAGTTTTGGGACGAGAAAAGATGGGACCGATGAGAACTGGAAGAAAGGAAAAAGGACACCGAGGAGTTTTTTTATCCTTTGGAAAGCAGCTCTGAGGCCTGGTCTACACTATGAGTTTAGGTCAAATTTAGCAGTGTTAAATTGAATTAACTCTGCACACATCCACACAATGAAGCCATTTACTTTGACATAAAGGGCTTTTAAAATCTATTTCTGTACTCCTCCATGATGAGGGGAGTAGCACTGAAATGGACATTGCCGGTTTGAATTGGGTTAGTGTGGATGCAATTCGACGATATTGGTCTCCAGGAGCTATCCCACAGTGCACTATTGTGACTGCTCTGAACTGCAATCTGAAGTCAGATACACTGGCCAGATAGACAGCAAAAGCCCCATGAACTTTTGAATTTCATTTCCTGTTTGCCCAGCATGGAGAGCTGATCAGCACAGGTAACCATGCAGTCCGAGAATCGAAAAAAAGAGCTCCAGCATGGACTGTGCGGGAGATACTTGATCTGATCACTGTATGGTGAGAGGATTCCGTGCTAGCAGAACTATTTTCCAAAGGACAAAATGCCAAAACATTTGAAAAAATCTCCAAGGGCATGATGGAGAGAGGCCACAATAGGGACTCAATACAGTGCTGTGTGAAAGTTAAGGAGCTCAGACAAGCCTACCAGAAAACCAAAGAAGCAAACGGACACTCCGGGGCAGAGCCGCAGACATGCCACTTCCACACTGAGCATGCAATTCTAGGGGCGTCCACCACCACTATCCCACTCCCGTCCGTGGACTCCGATGATGGGGTGCTCTCAGTTGCCATGCCTGAGGATTTTGCGGATGGGGAAGAGGATGATGAGTAGGAGGAAGACGAGGTCAAGGACAGCACGCAGCACACTGTTCTCCGCAACAGCCAGGATCTTTTTCTCACTCTGACTGAAATACCCTCCCAGGGCGGTATCCCAGACCATGAAGCCGTAGAAGGGACCTCTGGTGAGTGTACCTTTGTAAATATAAAACATGGTTTAAAAGCAAGTGTTTTTTAATGATTAATTTGCCCTGAGGACTTGGGATGCATTTGCGGCCAGTACAGATACTGGAAAAGTCTGTTAACGTGTCTGGGGATGGAGCGGAAATTCTCCAGGGACATCTCCATGAAGCTCTCCTGGAGGTACTCCAAAAGCCTTTGAAGAAGGTTTCTGGAGAGAGCAGCCTTATTCTGTCCTCCATGGTAGGACACTTTACCATGCCACGCTAGTAGCAAGATTGCTACTTTGTCATTGCATGACAAAGCCTGGCAGCGTATGGTACCGGTGTTTGCTGGCATTCAAGCAACATCCGTTCTTTATCTCGCTGTGTTATCCTCAGGAGAATGATATCATTCATGGTAACCTGGTTGAAATACAGGAATTTAATTAAGGGGACATTCAGAGGTGGCTGTTCCTACTGGGCTGTTTGCCCGTGGCTGAAAAGAAATCCTCCCCGCAGTTAGCCAAGGAGTTGGGGGGGGGCATTGGAGCTGAGCTGTTTGCACTTAGCGAGCAAGGATCTTCCCTGATACCAGCCACGTGGTGGGGGGAGGGGTAAAGGGATCATCCCAGAGAATTGGATGGGGTGGGAGTTAGTTTGGTTTCTGCTGCTGCACGTTAACAGGAAAACTGCAGCACTCAACAGGCTTTGCTTGGTATGGGAAAGGAGGGCGCTGCTTTTCTGAAGGTTGCAGAAGCCGAAAGAACAATGGCTTACCATGTCTGCATGCAAGCTGAATTCTGTTGCCTGGCCCTGCATCTGTGAACTCTAACACTAAAGCCACAGGCACTCAATATTAAGATGCAAAATGCGACCTCATACTGAAATCACATGTGCTATGTAATGTGAAGTGTTTTTCACCATGAAAGAGTATACCCATTGTTCTGTAAAACTGATCTTTTTAAATACTTCTGTCACTTTTTTCCCTCCTACAGCTGCAAATTTTTCAACCCTTCCTCCTCTGTCCCAAAGGCTATCTCAGATAAGGCGGCGAAAAAAATGCACGCGCGATGAAATGTTCTCTGACATCATGCAGTCGACCTACAATGAAAGAGCTTCCACTCCTTCAGATGAGGACACAGTATCACAGTACAGGAAAGTGGCCAATGAATGTGAGGACAGGAGGGATGAACGTGAGACAGGAGGGATGAACGTGAGGACAGTAGGGACAATCGAGATGAGAGGTGGTGGCAGGAAGATCAGAGGAGGCGGATGCAGTGCTGAGGCTACTGCGGGGTCAAACAGACATGCTCCCACATCTGGTGGAGCTTCAGGAATGGCAGCAGGATCACAGAGTGCCACTGCAGCCCCTGTTTAAACACTATTCTCCCTCCCCAAGTTCCATAGCCTCCTCACCCAGACGTGTAAGAAAGCATGGGGGGGGAGGCTCCGTGCACCCTGCCACTCCACCCCAGTGGACAGCACAAGCACCAGAAGGCTGTCATTCAACAAGTTTTGAAGTGGCCTTTTCCTTCCCTCCTCCCCTCCTCCCACACCCCATCCGGGCTATCTTCTCAGTTCTCTCCCTATTTTTATAATCAATTAATAAAGAATACATGGTTTGGATAGTGACTTATTTCCTTTGCAAGCAAGCTGTGATCAAAGGGGGGAGGGTGGGTGGCTTACAGGGAATGAGTCAACCAAGGGGACAGGTTTTCATCAAGGAGAAACAAACACAACTGTTGCACTGTAGCCTGGCCAGTCATGAAACTGGTTTTCAAAGCTTCTCTGATGCACAGCGCTTCCTGGTGTGCTCTTCTAATTGCCTTGGTGTCTGGCTGGCGTCTGCGCATAATCAGTGGCCAGGCAATTTGCCTGAAACTCCCACCCCACTATAAAAGTCTCCCCCTTACTCTCACAGAGATTGTGGAGCAAGCAGCAATAACACTGGGAATATTGGTTTCACTGAGGTCTGAGTGAGTCAATAAAGTGCACCAGCGACCCTTTAAATGTCCAAATGCACATTCTACCACCATTCTGCACTTGCTCAGCCTATAGCTGAACAGCTCCTGACTAATGTCCAGCCTGCCTGTGTATGGCTTAATGAGCCAGGACATTAAGGGGTAGGCTGGATCCCCAAGGATAATTATAGGCATGTCAACATCCCCAATGGTTATTTTCTGGTCAGGGAAGTAAATCCCTTGCTGCAGCCATTTAAACAGACTAATGTTCCTGAAGACACGAGCGTCGTGAACCCTTCCCAGCCATCCTACGTTTATTTTGGTGAAACATCCCTTGTGATCCACCAGTGCTTGCACCACCATTGAAATGTACCCCTTGCAGTTTATGTACTGGCTGTTCTGGTGGTCTGGTGCTAAGATAGGGATATGGGTTCCATCTATCACCCCACCACAGTTAGGGAATCCCATTGCAGCAAAGCCATCTACTATGACCTGCACATTTCCCAGAGTCACTACCTTTGGTAGCAGCAGCTCAGTGATTGCTTTGGCTACTTGCATCGCAGCAGCCCCCACAGTAGATTTGCCCACTCCAAATTGATTTCTGACTGACCGGTAGCTGTCTGGGGTTGCAAGCTTCCACAGGGCTATCACTTCTAGCTTGTGAACTGTGAGGGCTGCTCTCATCTTGGTATTCTGATGTTTCAGGGCAGGGGAAAGAAAGTCACAAAGTTCCATGAAAATGCCCTCATGCATGCAAAAGTTTTGCAGTCACTGGTAATCATCCCACACCTGCAGCACTATGCAGTCTCACCACTCTGTGCTTGTTTCCCAGGCCCAGAATAGGCATTCCACGGCATGAACCTGCTTCATTAACACCATGATCTCCAAAGCGCTGGGGCCCACTCTTTGAGAGAATTCTGTGTCCATGTCCTCATCACTCTCATCGCTGCACTGCCATCACCTTCTCCTCTCCTGGTTTTCCAGGTTCTGGTTCAGCATAAACTGCACAATAATGCGCAAGGTGTTTACAATGTTCTAGACTGCTGCGTTGAGCTGAGCGGGCTCCATGCTTGCCGTGGTATGGTGTCTGCACTGAAAAAAGGTGCGAAACGATTGTCTGCCATTGCTCTGATGGAAGGAGGGGCAACTGATGACATGGCTTACAGGGAAGTAAAATCCACAAAGGCGGGGACTTTGAATCAAGGAGAAACACAAACAACTGTCACACAGAATGGCCTCCTCAAGGACTGAAGTCAAAAGCCTGGGTTTAGCAGGCTGTTGATTTCACGGACGGTGGGGGGAGCAAATGAATACAAAACAAATCTGATCTATTTCTTGTTTTGATCTGCTCCATCTATCTTTTACATCTTAGGCTGGCAGCAGACAGTGCAGTACAACTGCTAGCCATTGTCATCTCCTGGTTGCTCGCCAGAAGATGCTGTATTACGACTGCAAGCCATTGTCATCTCCTGGCTGCTCACCAGAAGATGCTGCATTACAGCTGCTAGCCCTCAACATCTCCTGAGTGCTCGGCAGAAAATGGGAAATGACCTGACTGAGTTACTCCCATCTCCGTATGATGACAATGGCTTTCAGTCTTAATGCACCATCTGCTGCCAAAAGGCAATGAGCTGCTGCTGTGTAGTAATGCAGTCCCATGTCTGCCAGCACCCAGGAGACTTATGGTGACGATCAGCTGTGCAGGCTCCATGCTTGCCATGGTATGGCATCTGCACAGGTAACCCAGGAAAAAAGGCGCAAAACGGTTATCTGCCACTGCTTTCACGGAGGGAGGGAGAGGGGGGCCTGACAACATGTATTCAGAGCCACCTGCGACAGTGTTTTTTACCCCATCAGGCATTGGGATCTCAACCCAGAATACCAATGGGCGGGGGAGACTGTGGGAACTATGGGATAGCCATGGGATAGGTACCCACAGTGCAACGCTCCAGAAGTCGACGCTAGCCTCGGTACTATGGATGCACACCGCCGAATTTATGTGCTTAGTGTGGCTGCATGCACTCAACTTTATACAATCTGTTGCCAATTCTATAAAATCGGAGTAATTTTGTAGTGTAGACATACCGTGACAGACCTCCCTACAGAGTAATAAACATAGATACTACTCAGAGGGAAAAATTCCATGTCCTTTCCTTTCAAAATTAGCAATAAATGTTGACATCAGCAAAGGAAAGCCCCAGTGCTATCTTCATGAGCCAGGGCACCCTGTGCTTTCCAGGACTAGCAGACCTCAGGGAAGGTGATGGAAAAGTTAGCAATTTGCTTCGCTGGGGACCTCTTGTTTCTATGGGCCACAGGTCCATGTCAAAATGAGGCTGCCCACAAGCATCATGGTAAAGCTGCCTATAGTAGGCTGCATTTGGTTTGTAGGCTGTGCTTTGACCACATGCACGCTAGAGCAATTGCACCGAATATTTCAGTCTCTTAGCACCACTCGTTAAAAGAATGCTGGTTTGTCATGGAGGAGAAAGAGATGCCAGGGGGAATCTTTATGGTGTCTGTGGGGGTTATTATCACTATTGTGGCAAATCCCAAAGAGACCTAGCCATCTTTCAAATTGAGTGCCACCCAGAACTTCTTTGGGGGCCATGAAAGATTACAAATAAGTAGCTAGATGGAGGGAGATGGGTGGGGGGCTTATGGTGTGGATGTGACGTACGTCACCGATGAAGGGAAAACATTTCTGAGAGGGCCTCTCATTAAAGTTTAGCCAGCATGTCACACAATCAAAACTGTGTCTTGGGAAGCTTAGCTCAGCAGCAGTGTTTTTAGGTGGTGGAAGGTTGCAATAGTCAAGGCCAGAAATAGGAAGGTTGCGGTAGTTAAGATGTGAAATGACAAGGGCCTAGAAGAGAGTTTTGGTGGTGTGTACAAAGAAGAATGGCTAGCTATTTGAAATGTTATGTAGGTAGAAATGGAAAGATTGTGCGTAGCAAGGGAAAGAGGAGTCAAAGATGGCCCCCGGATGAATGACAGGGAGGACTCTACCATAATTACAGTGATAGGAAAAGGGAGGTGTGGAAAAGGGGAGATCAGGATTCAGTTTTGGCCATGTTCCCCTTTTCTCAGCCTCTCCCACAGCTTTTCTAGCTCCTCTCTTCCCCCCTAGTCTTTGACTCCTACAGTTTCCCCCTTATTCTCCCAAACTGACTCCTTTCCTTCTTGTCTCCCCCCTCAGCCTTTGCCTCTGTGCACATCCATTCCCCACTACATTTTGCTTTCCCTCTTCTTCCTCCCTGTAGTGCCTCCCCATGCTTCCTCCCTCATTCTTCTCACCTCCCTTTCCATCCCCAAATCCCCTTTCTGTCCCCATTCAGCCTTTGCCTCCTCCCTTTAGTCGCTCCATCCCCTTCCACCCTCAGCTCCACGTCACGTTGGTCCCTGCCACCTCCCAGCTCCCCTTTCCTCCTAGCATCTGCCACCCATACCCACAGCTCCCTTGTCTCCTACTCTCCCTGTATCTCCCAATTACTCAGTCTCCCTGTCACAGCCCCATCAACTCGCATCCACTCAGCTCCCTGTCATCCCACAATTTGTGCCTGCCAATGGTCCATATACAGAGTTGCCCCCAAAGAACTAATGGTGTGAATTACAACCACGTTAACTATTTTATTTCCAGTTGGTGTGTAGATCAGCCCTGAGTTAACACCTCACTGAGATGAATGGGGCAGTTCACACCTCTCAGAGCTATTGTTCCAGGCTCTCTGTAGACACGTGTAGACATGTCTGGATCAGTTAACCTGGAAAATGTGCATGACAGAATAGGAATTACACTGTAATAATGTATGACTACTGTATGCTAATCTGGTTTTTGGCATGTTTTCTGTATGAATATATTGGTTTAGTTTAATAGGTGGCTATAGGGAAAAACATGCAGCAAAAGACAAAAAAGGCTGAAGATAAGCCACTCCTCAGCAAATACTTGGAGGTTGTTCTGGGACAATGCCCAGATTGTTATCTGTTGAGATTTCACCTCCTCCCCAGCCAACCCACAAAACTATTTTTGTCCAGAAGGGCCAAAGCCCATGACCACAGTACAAAAAAACTCTGGCAGTTTTAAAAGAGAGGAGGGTAGTCATTTGGGGGAGCTAGACTGACACACAGGTACTTGCGGGGGTGGGGTGGGAGTGTCTGAAGAAGTTAAACCTGCCTATTTCATCATCAAAGATGCATATAGACTGTTGTTATAAAATCCTTTTTCTCTAAATTCTTTATTCGTGCTGTAACACTAAACAATACTTTGGTTTTAAGAAGGCTGTCTGGTCATTATGTACATCACTGGTCAAGAACCGCAGGTACCTGAACTTAGTTGGACCTGCTGGGTAAGCATGGTGGATGCATAGGATACTGTAGCCCAGGGCCTAGTCTAAGAGTGGGAGAATTGTGGAACTGAGAAAAGTAAAGCCCTGTTGTCAGTTTTTTACAGATTTTTCCTGAAAAATTCCCAGGTTTTACAAAAGCTACTATTAGTTTTTTACTGATTTTTTTTCCCAAAATTTTGGACTACTCAAGTTCATGAAAATACTGATTGTTAAAAAAAAAATTCATCTGCATCATATTAGAAAGCTGTATGTTTGTTAATAATAAAATAATCTGATTGCATTGGGTCACAGCAAGAAAATGCAGCTAATTTTGGTGGTGGGTGCTGAACTATTGATTGCATAAAAAATTCTTTATAGAATAAGGCCTCAATCCTGTACTGGGCTCTTGGAGCAGAATTGGGTCCTAAAATGTCATTGTCAGATATGTGGTATTTGGAAAAGTGTTTCTTATGAAAATTATAATTTATATTACATAGATATTGTAAATAGCCAAATGCATAGGGTGTATAAAGAAAGCTTTTCTTTCTTTCCTTTTTTTTTTTTTTTTTTTTAAAATGACTAGTAACTCTTTGGGGATTGTTTATGAGGCTATTTTTATCCCCATTTCTGATTGGCTCTTTCAGCTTTTGGGTGATTGTGTGGTGTTTCCTTTGCAATGTTGTTTCCTTGGCTGAGGGAGAAGGGAACTGCACTCTATTAAACGTTTTGGTCTTTTACAAGATGGTTTGTTATCTCGGGATGTGGACCCTGCACTGGAGCGTGTAATTACAACACCATGTCTTGGGTTAGAAAGAACTCAGACACTAAATTGTCCATGTCATCACCTGAATTTGACCATGAAATATAGTGCAGAGGGACCGAGAGCACAGCTGAGGAGGAGGTGAAGGCTAAATGGGCATTTTGGTGCACAGGGCAAACCCAATCTGCTCAATCCATTGCTGTAGTCCCACTGTGGCCATTTAATATTATTATCTGTTCCTTGCCCTTGAAATTGTGCTTTCACCTCTCTTTCCATTTTGTGTGTCTGAGTGGAGAAGGTCAGGGTTAGAGAAGAGTGTAATAAAACATGGCTCATTTTACATGGGTGATCAGAATCCTATTAAGTTGCAAAAGAGTATTTTTTAGGAATGTGTTTTCTGGGTCATTTTTCTAAAGTACAGAGAGATGCTGAAAGCCAAGGTAGGACCCACCTCTACTGCTCAGGATGTTCAGAGACACCACCACAGTTGAAATGAAACCATTTAAAACTGCTTTGTAGTGAAAGCCTTAATTTTCTTGTTTGGGGCATTTAATTCTTATAGTGCCAATTTATTTTATATAAAACAGTTTCTCTTCTGTTGCACACAAGAGCAGAAGCTTTGAAGTTTCACCTCTGTCTCCTAGCATTGAACCTATGTCTGACTTGTTGTGGTAACACTTGTGCTCTGTGCTCTGAAAACAATAGACTCAACAACAAATATTTTTAATATCAACTGGAAAAGAAACTGTTTCATGTTAAGGAGGTGGCATGTTGCAATGTGCAGAGCAAGATTTGGATTCATGTTCTCTCTTTGGCTTTCATTAAAGGGAATATTTCATGTGAGTCAGAGATTGCTAACTTCTCCAAAGGGAGTGCACTTTAATGGGACTATGTGTCTCAGGTTTTTCTTTACTAATTAGTTGGTGAGAGCAGAGAAGAAAGGACATGGCTTTAGAAGAATCACAGAAGGCCAGATTAGCATGGCCTTATAGCAAGCTCTTCTCCTGTGTGAGGGCCTGCACTGGAGGTGTTATGGAGGTCTCATGCAGTGAATGTGCTAGTGGTAACAGCTGTGCCAGCTTGCTGCCTGGTATGTTTGAGGGGTAGGGTGACCTGATGTCCTGATTTTATAGGGAGAGTCCCAATATTTGGGGCTTTGTCGTATGTAGGTGCCTATTACCTCCCACCTCCCGTCCTGATTTTTCACGCTTGCTATCTGGTCACCCTATTGAGGGAAGACAACACTGCATCTCTCCTCTGCTCTCTCTTTTCTCCTCTTCTCTCCCTCTTTCAGGTAGGTAGTACCTGCGGATGTGCTAACGTGGAGATGTGCTTCTGGGATTCTGGTCCTTGTGTAGGGGCAGAAGGGGTGAGACGAAGACTCTGTGCTTCCCCGAAGGGACAGCAGAAACGAAAACGTATATCAGATGGCCAGAATAACCAAATCCAAAAAAGAAGAGCTTGACACCAGTGACAGAACATGAAGATGTCAGAACACAAAGACTGACCATGAAAATGGAAGAGCAAAAACAAAACATGAAAACCAACAGGTTCAGTTTTACATTTTACAGTGTCTCACAAAAACTTTTGATGAAAAATTGTGTGAAGAAGCCTAATTGGCTTCACAACAATTTTCATTTTCAAAAAAGGGCATTTTTCAACACAAAAAATGTTTGTTAAAAAAAGTCACCCAGTTCTTTTTCTAATTTACAGTACCTCCCCATCACTATATTCCCATACACAGTGCCTCTCACACAGTATCTCCCTCCCAGTGTCCCAGAAAAGATATTCCCTTACCCCTTTCAATACCCCTTGTGTGTTATTAATCTTTCTTCTCTGTAATGGTTTGGTAATTCATCCAGAATAAGGTAGGGTGTGAATTTAAAGTGGATTAACCTTTCCTGATTAACTTCACCTGTGGATGCTGTTATTCCAGAATAAGAGTGCCTTATTCTGAATTATCTCAATTCACTTTGGAATTTAATGGAGTTAATCAAGCATAGCTATTCCAAAATAAGTCTCTGCACAGGCAAGCCCTAATTTTCATTTCTATCAATTACATAGTTTGTAATTTATTAAAAGATTTTGGCCTTTACCCTGTAGTTACTTTCTTTTCCTTAGTAGTCTTATGAGGAACTGAACTAAAAGCGCTTGAAAATCTAAGATGTTCAGTGGATCACTGATATCTGTACAACTATTTTAATCCATCAAAAAAACTCTGTTAACTGAATATTAAATGTGCATGATTAAACACTCAGACGTCAGCAAACACCAGTGTTAAGGTTTTAATGCTGCCCTTCATTGCATATATGTAACCCCATAAAAATGAACCAGACACAAGTCAAGGATCAGGCACAAAGCAGAAACAGTGCAAGAACTGGGAATGAGGGCAGGAGAGAAACAGGAGGCAGAAACAGGGATGTGATCACAGGAGACAGGCAAAGAAAAGGGTTCAGTGTAACAGGGAGTCTGCACAG
Organism: Gopherus flavomarginatus; assembly: GCF_025201925.1. Lineage (NCBI taxonomy): Eukaryota > Metazoa > Chordata > Testudines > Testudinidae > Gopherus > Gopherus flavomarginatus. Next base: position 156,181,524 of record NC_066617.1, on the reverse strand, counting down.
TTGCTTGGACAGCCCATCTCCTGGCTTGAGTAGTGGATTGGAGCCAGTGTCAGAGACCTCAGCGTCCCATAAGCCTGGGTTCTGAAATCAAGGACTCAGGTCCTTAGAAGAAAGATGATAGTAATGTATATAAATCAGAAGCTAGGAACTGTAGAAAATTGATAAGGGAAGCAAAGGGACCAAGGAAATCCCTATGGCCCTCAGAGTTAAGGACAGTAAGAAGCTGGTTTATAAGTATATTAGGAACAAAAGGAGTCCTAACCTTACTACTGGTCCATTATAAAGTGGAAAGGGTAGAATAAACAAAAATAATGCAGAAGACACTGAACTTTTCAACAAATATTTTTGTTTGGTATTTAGGAAAAAACAGATGATGTATTCATATCATATGATGATGAAACACTTTCCATTTCAATAGTAACTCAGGACAATGTTAAAAAGCAGCTACTAAAATATTAAAGGTGGATGATAAAATTAAGGCCAATCAACATGGGTTTATGGAAAATATATACAATTTCAAAGTGACTTGATAGTTTATTTTGATGAGACTACGTACTTCTGGAAGTTATTTCATACAGTACCACATGATATTTTGATTAAAAAAAGAGTATGATACAAAATTAACATGGCACACATTAAATGGATTAAAAACTGGATAACTGTCCAGTCTCAAAATGTAATTGTAAATGGGGAGACATCACTGAATGGGTGTGTTTCTAGTGGGGTCCTGCATGAATCAGTTGTCGACCTTGTATTATTTAACATATTTATCAATATCCTTGAAGAAAACATAAAATAATAGCTGGTAAATTTTTCAGATCAGACAAAGATTTGGGGAGTGGTAAATAATGAGGAGGACAGGACACTGAAACTGAGTGATCTGGATTGCTTGGTAAGTTGGGTGCAAGCAAGCTGTAGGTGTTTTAATGTGACCAAATGTAAATGTATCCATTTAAGAACAAAGAATAGAGGCCATACTTACATAATGGGAGATTCTATCCTGAGAAGCAACAACTCTGAAAGACTTGAAGGCCATGGTGGATAATCAGCTGAATATGAGATCCCAGTGTGACGTTCTGGTCAAAAGGAGTAATGCAATCCTTGGATGCATACACAGGGGAAATTTGAGCAAGACTAGACAGATTATTTTACCTCTGTATTTGGCACGGGTGTGACCACCACTGTAATACTGTATCCAGTCCTGGTGTCCCCAGTTCAAGCAGGATGATAATAAATTGGAGAGGGTTCAGAGAAAAGCCATGAAAATGATTAAAGGATTGGAAAATATGCCTAAAAGTGATAGACCCAACATGCTCAATTTATTTAGCTTAACAAAGGAAAGATTAAGAGCTGACTTGATCACAGTATGTAACGACCTACATGGGGAACAAATATTTGATACTGGGCTCTTCAGTCTAGCAGACAAAGGTATAACAAGATCCAGTGTCTGGAAGTTAAAGTGAGACAAATTCAGACCAGAAATAAGGCACAAATTTTTAATGGTGAGAGTAATTAACCACTGGAACCATATATTATGTGGCGTGGTGGATTCTTCATCACTGGCAATGTTTAAATCCAGATTGGATGTTTTTCTAAAATACATACTCTAGTTCAAACAGGAATTATTTCCAGGAAGTTCTATGGCCTGTGTTATGTAGGAGGTCAGACTAGATAATCCCAGCTGTCCCTTCTGGTTTACAATCTATTCATCTATGAATGATTGAGGATTGAAGGCAGAAAGAGAGGTACAATGACAGTTCTAAAAAAGAAGAAGAATGTTACAGCAACTGAAGATCCAATACAATAAAAGAAAAAAGGTACAATAATTGACAACTGAATATGGGAAAAGAAAAGTTAAAGCAGTTAAAGCATGTTCAACTCTGATAGCTCCCATTCCTAATCTTTCATAGGAGGACTGGATATTTGTCAGCCTGAAAAAGGTTCCTTCCAGGTACACATTTACTATCAGCCTTCCACACAGGCTCACTGCAATTACGTTCCCAGCAGCAACCCTGTGATGTTAAATAAGATTTCCACATTATTGTACAGCCCCTACAGACAGGGCCGGTGCAAGGAAGTTTCGTGCCCTAGGAGAAACTTTCAACTTGGACCCCCTCCCGCTAATCCCACCCCCCGCAGCAGCTAACCGAGCCCCCCACCCAGGGAGCTCGCCACCCTCACCCGCCTGCGGAGACCCCTATGTGTCCCCTCCCCGCCATTACTGCGGGTGGCTCTCCCTCCCCCCCTGCTGCTCCAGCTCACCTCCACTCCACCTCCTCGCCTGAGCGGGCTTTTAGGCGCCCCCAACCACTAGGCGCCCTAGATGGCTGCCTAGTTTGCCTAAATGGTTGCACTGGCCCTGCCTACAGACCACACAAGCATGACCTCTGTAGCAGTCACTCTTTGTGAGGGAAATAACCATCATAACTTAATTGCCTCTGTACAAATAGTCAGTGTTTATCTGCTCATACACAATTGCTCTGGCAGGTTTTATCCTTATACTGTTGACATCCCATGCTGTGCAAGGATTTATTTTTTTTTGGACACACAAGGAGATAATGAAAGAGAGCCTATGGCATTTCACTTAGGGTGTGGTGTCCCTGTTGAAGTCTCATGCTATGACAAGGAGTTGAGTCTCTTTGGAGAGAGCTGATAGGAACATCCTGGATCTTACTTAGGATCAATAAGTGACTGAAGAGTGATCTCTTCTGATTAAGCCTTTTGGTGAAGAATGGCTTTGGAAAAATCTTCCATCAAAAGTAATGGGCCTTATTTTTAAAAACAAGGAAAAACTGCCCAGTTTAATGATCAAGAAATCCAGCCACGTACAGTTTATTATAGGAAAGTGATTAACTATTTCCTATGTCTCTTTTGCATGTTGTGGAGGTTTTATATACTTGTACATGTTAATATGCAGATGAGGGCTGCAGTGCATTACCAAATCTTTAGTGGGTATCTGGAATGAGAATAGGAGGAGATGTTGAAGGTCAGAATTGAAATCCTGAGCTCCTTGATCTGCAGGAGATGAAGGATCTATAAAGGTCTCACAATGATCAATTGTATTCTATAGACTTATGTTTACATTTACTCCAACAAAAAGTTTTATTTAGAATGTACTGGGCATAGCAAAGACTACAAAAGATTAAAGTTCTTTCATTGGTGCTGTGGTAAATATAAGGGCACAGTCCTGCACATGTGGGAATTTCCTTTGGTTAATCATCTGTGGAAAGAAGCTCACACTAGAATTAGAATGGTTCTGGGCTTAAAAATCAGCTGTCGAGAATTACAGATTGGGATATTTACCTATGAGGGCAGTGGTCATGTTTTCTGAGAGTAGCTATGGTCACAAAGTGAATGATTTTACAGAGATGGAAAAATAAATTAATGCATAGAATAAAACAATGGCATTCTGACCTTCCCTCTTCACCTTGACTTTCAGCCCCTTCTTTTTCCTTGTCTTCCATGCTTTCCGTGCCTACCTTGACTGTGTTGAACCCCAGTTATTTATTTTTATAGTTTAATCTTTAGGTTATAAGATGGTTTTAGCATATATATGTTAATGTGGTCCTGTATGTTACAGATGATCATTTAAATTTTGTAATTTTCATTTATTGTTTTCCTGTTGTATTAATTCATTCATAGATTTCAAGGCCAGAAGGGAACATTATGATCATTTAGTCTGTCCTTCTGTATAGCACAGGTCGTAGGACTTCTCCAAAATAATTCCTAGAGCAGATCTTTTAGAAGAATATCCGACTTAAATATTTCTAGTGATGAAGAATCCATTCCAGCCATTAGTAAGGGTTATAATGGTTAATTACTGTTAAAAATTTACCCCTTATTTCCAATCTGAATTTGTCTAGCTTTAACTTCCAGCCAAGGGATCATGTTATAGCTTTGTCTGTTGTCCAAATGCAGATGGACTTTGTCTGGTAGAGTCCATTATTGCATTGTTTTGCAGAGCCCATTATTAAATATTTGTTCCCCCTTTGGTTACTTATAGACTATAATCGTCACCCTCTAATCTTCTCTTTGTCAAAATAACTAGATTGAACTCTTTGAGTCTATCACTAGAGGCATGTCTTCTAATTCTTTAATCATTCTTCTGGCTCTTCTCTGAACCATCTCTACAGTATGATGGGTCTGTCCACCAGCCTAAGAACAAAACAGTCAGCCACGCCCAACTCTGTTTTAGTCTTCAAGGCAGGCTGTTTCATTCTTCACTTATGCAAACATAAAAGAATATGGAAAAGTACTGCAGGATCCTCTGACCGCCAGGAGCTCAAAGTTCATAGCTCTACCTTAGGCTCAGGGCCGGCCTGCCTCCCTACCCATACTGTTGCCTTTGCCATCTCTTGCTGCTGCTCCTCTGGCCCTCTTTCTCTTGTAGAGGTGGGTTCTCGCTTTTAGCTTTCACTTGGGAATCAGAGCCAATCATTAGCTGCTGCTTAACTGGATCACTGATTCTCAATACCTGCCTTCTGAGCTGCTCCTTAGGCCAGGGCTTGCTGTTCCCTAGCTCCACAGGCCCCTAAAGGGGGAGACTGCCCTGCTACACTCCAATTTATCAACATCTTTCTTGAATTCTGGGCACCAGAACTGGACACAGTACTCCAGCAGTGATCACACCAGTGCCAAATATAGAGGTGAAATAATCTCTCTGCTCCCACTCGAGATTCCCGTTTATGCATACTAGTATTGCAGTCCCTATTTTGGCCACAACATCATGCTAGGAGCTCATGTGCAACTGATTATCCACCACAAAACCCAAATGTTTTTCAGAGTCACTGCTTCCCAGGACAGAGTAACCCATGGCGATGTATTGAAAAGGAAAAACTAATGAAAACTAAAAAGTGTTGCCCTACAGTAGTCCCTGCTTATGTCCTGTAGTGTCCTTTGCTGCAGAGAAAAGAAGAATATAAAGAAGATCTCGTTGTTGTTATTGAGCCTGCTGAACATGGACAAACCAGACTGATTTTCTGTGGCTTGGTATCTCCCAGACTGATTAACACAGACTATGTTGCCTAGTGTCGCCACACAGGGTCCTCTTAAGTGTTGGCCTGGGTTAAGCTGTCTTGGGACACAATACTGACTACCCTACAAGTTCTGTGCCCCTTGCATAGATCTGGTAATGCATCTTAATCCATCCTGAGATACACCAAACCCCTGCACTCCCACCACAGCTACTTCCTTTGTATGGCACCACTGCAGCCCCCATTTACAAGCCTTATCTAAGACTTTTTTGGATCACTTGAGACCTGCCCAAAGATTAATGTCTGGAACTGGTAATTGGCTGCTCTAGAGAACTTTTGCTCAGCCTCAGAGGCTTGTGACTTACACTCTCGAGGCAGAGCTGTGTCTTTCCTGGAAGTCAGAACTGACTCTCTGTTTACAAATGCATTTCTGCTGCTGTCAGGAGACAATGCAGTATTTTTACAGGCCACCCCCGTTTCCAATTTGCCCCATACTGGGAATTCATCCAGTCTATAATATGCAGAACCATAAGGAAAAATCCACCTCTCAGCTCCAACTCTTCCAAGGAGGACATTAAAGTGACAGATTTAAAGGACATTTACAGCTCCATTGAGCCAGAAGGACCTGATTACATTTTTCCATATAGGAAGGAGGTGGTGTGTGTGTGTGTGTGTGTGTGTGTGTGTGTGTGTGTGTGTGTGTGTGTGTGTGTGTGTGTGTGTTCTTGGATGATATGTGGCTGCTGCCTTCATTTCCAGATGGCCTGTGATGTCATTGCTAAAGATCTTGAAATTTGGCACATGAGGAAAATATTTTCATGGCCCTCTTAACACTTTTAAAAATGGCTATCCCATAAATTAAGAGACCAAAGAGACAAGGATGTATCTGGAGTCTGGTGGGGAGGGGCTGAGATTGTTTTGTAGGGAATTTGGCTCCACGAATGTCCAGGGAAGGGACAAAACAGAATATCTAACTTATATGTACCATGATCTTGAGATTCCCAGATACTTGTTGGTCAGAACTGGATTGGTTCCAAAGAGGATTCCCCTTTGTTTTGAGAGTAGCGATATTAGTGAAGATAAGGCCAGGATTACTGAACATTAAATATTTTCTGCAGGACTGTGCAGTCCACACCTTCTGGGCTTCCCAGAAGTCAAGAATAGAAATAACTCTGGCTTCTGGAGGTGAAAAGAAGTGGGCTTCAGGGGCTTATATCACTTTGCTCATCCCCCAATCAGGTGGAATATTGCTGAAAATACCGACACGTCTGGAAAAGACACTGATGTCCAATTTACCAGAAACAACAATCAAAGACTTTCCACCTTTGCAGCCCAGTTGTGTCAACTCCAGTGCACCTGGCAAAAATGCTGAATGAGCTAGATAATTGATTTGAATTTGATGCAGCTTGGTGGGTTTGGTGAAATGAGCTGGTTCTCTCAGGTCATTGCATAACAGCTGGCTGTCTATGATGTAAAAATCATTGCACAGTAAACTCTCGATTATAGTAGAAATCCATCATTATATGAAAGATGGTCATATCCTTAAAATATTAATTACTCTGAAAATTCTCTTGACTTGAGTAAAATTCTCTGGCATTTGCATCTTTATTCTACTGCCTCCCTTTTGATGGAAATTGTCAGCCACAGCAGGTAGGCTGAGCTCCTCTGTGAGTGCTATAGAGGGTCTGTGCAAATCAGGGCAGAGACATGTTTGCACAGCAGCATGTGAAGTTTTTGCTGCCCAGGCTGTACCTGTACTAAGGCAAACAGAGCTTTTCATGTTGCAGAACTGTCAGTCCAACACCTTCCAGCCGAGCTAAATTCACCTTCACTTCGAAACAAGCAACTCCACAGAAAATATACACTGACACAAATAACCAAATGGCCTACACCCCCCTACCCTTGTGCACCTTGTTCCCACTGTGACTGCAATCCCGCGATCAGAGTGTGAGGAGAACACTTGTGGGGCCATGTTAACCTGAGGCTCTTAAGTTTTGGTGTATACATATGGGAGGTGATCCTTCCCTTTGGAGTGCGGACACACACACTTTCAGCAAAGGAGTTGGATGCTGCAGCTCAACAGCAGGTTCTGTTGCCTAGGTCCAGCTTAAAAATAAAGGAATGTAGTGGCTAAACACAAGGAGTCCTGATACCATAGTAAATGGAATTTATTGCTAGATGTGACTGTGATAGGTGCAGAGGCAATGAACAGTGCCAAGAAAGTGGCCTTACTTTTAACTGTAGTTGGTCTGGGTGTGGTATTTTCAGTTATTTCCAGTTTTCACACACAAAAATAGAGATTTCGGTAGGGTCATTCTACAAGCTGAGACTTACTGTGTCCTTGAGAAGAATGAAACATGAATAATTTCTTTTTCTCACAAGAGTGCAACAGGTGCAAGAAAGCATTGAGGAATATTACTCCTGAGGGCATTCTGTGCCAAAAATTAAAAATTATGTGCCAAAAAATTAAAAGCTCTACACATAATATTTTAAAATTCTGCAAGTTTTACTTCTCAATAAATAAATGCAGAGGCTCCAGCATGGCAGTGGGGAGCACAGGCCAACAGCTGCACGAAGGTGGGAGATCACTCTGCAGCCTCCCCACCACCCACCCCAGGGACACGGACTCAGTGGTGAGACTGCACCTGACCCTGACACAGCACAAGGCCTGGGCCTGCCCCAGAAACACCCTGGGGCCCTTCCCCTCTGTGGCAGGTGCACCAGTTGTGGGACAGGCAGGCTCAACCAGGCAGAATCCAAGAGTGGAGGGGCACAGTGTGGGGAGATCCAGGTATGGGGCAAGAGGATTCTGTGTGGGACAATCTGGGTGCAGGCAGCTCAGTAGGGGGTCTAGGTGTGGGGGGCTCTGGATGCACAGAGGCTCATGGGGGCGGGGGGTTCTAGGTGCAGAAGCAATGGGATTCTGCAGGGACTTCCAGGTGAAAGTGGTTGGGGATCAGCAGAGGGGTCTGTGTGCAGGAGTTTCAGAGGGAGGTCTGGATGCTGAGGGACTGGGGCTTGGTGAGGTGGGAATCTGGGTGAAGCTAACTGAGGGTCAGTGGCATGGGGCTCAGGATGTGGGGGCTCAGGGTGGTGCAGGGGTGTGGGGCTCATCAGGGTGGGGTTTGAGTGCGGGGATCTCAGTGCGGGTAGTCTGGGTGAAGGGTTGGAGGGGCTGGAGGTCTGGGTGCAGGGGGCTTCAGATGCAGGGGTTGAGGTTCAATGGGGAGGGGTTCAGGTATGGAGGGCTGGGGGGTTCTGGGTGTACGGGGTGAGGCTTGTCGGGGGTGTCTGGGTATAAGAGGTCTGGATCCACAGGGGTTGGGTGGCTGGGGGAGCAGATCCCCATACAGTGACCCCCTCCCCCTGCAGCTGAGAAGTGATGGAGACAGGAAGCAGGAGAGGATGCTGAGCTTTCTGCAGCTGGAGGAGGTTTGTGAATCTGGGTCTGACACAGCCCCAGCCACTCCTTGCAGAGGAAGAGGAAGTCCCATCCTCTCCTGTCTCCTGCCAAGCTGGGACTAGCAGCTGATCCCAGCTCAGGGTAGGAGCCACTGCCTGGGGTGTCCCCAGCCCTGCAGTGATTTACCTCTTTGCCAGCTGCTCCAGGTGCCTGAAACAATGTTCCTGCACATCTAGGGAGTGGTGTGTGACTGCTCTTGCAGCTTCCCTTTGCTTCCCTGTCAGAAGGTCATTTTTCTGTGGAGAAGCAAAGAGATCTGCAGGGGACATGAATTCTGCACATGCACAGTGGTGGAAAATTTACCCAGGAGTAGAATATGACACAGACTTGTAGCCCAAGAGTCGTTTGATGGGGAAGTATGTGAGCGTTGACTTAAAGATTGAGAGTTTATTTCACAGCAGGACATACAGGATGCAAGTGAACAGAACCACATAAAATAGCCTTTAAGGAAAGATGCACAACCCTGAAACATGCAGTTAGGAATATAACTGTCACTCTGAGGGGTAGACTCTAGAAAGAATTACAATGCTTCATATCAACGGATGCACATGAAAAACTCGAGGAATTTACAGAATGCGTACAGTCCCTGGTGATAGTGGAAACTAAATCTGAGGCCATTTCTACACTACAAAATTAAGTCAACTTAACTAATGTTGGCACACAGCCACCACAGTAATTACATTGCTTGTGTGTGTTCTCACCAGGAATGCTTGTATCGATTGTACTATTGATGTGGGGCATTGTAGGACAGCTCCTGAAACCCAGTAACAGTCGACATAAGCAACACAGCGTCTACGCTGACATTGCATTGATCTAACTACATTGACACTGACTCTACGTCATTTGTGGAGGTGGAGTTATTAAGTCAGTGCAGTGGGGCAGTTACATCGGTGGGAATGAAATTTAAATGTAGATGCTTCCATAGTAGGCTGATGTAAGCTGCCTTGAATCAACCTAACTCAGTAGTGTAGACCAGACCTAAATCTCTATGTTTGTGCTTGGATCAAAAAGATCTGAATGCTGCTATTAGAAGAAAGGGTTATAACATATATTAAATCCTTGGGGCGATGGCTAATTCCAAAAGGTTGTGGCAAATTCCGTAAATTCAGGAGAGTTCATCGCTGTATAATTTAACACGCCTCTTACCAGCCCGTGTTTCAAATCCCTAAGGTTTCCACAAAACTCTGCAGGAGCTCATAGATGTCATTGATCACATCAGGTTATTATTTGGGGCAGTGCAGAACGGAAACAAAGTGCCAGGCTGCAGGTTTCTATTGAAACCAAATAAAGCAAAGTGCCAATTCCTGCTAAGATAACTATTTTATGCATGTCCACTCCACAACTAACTAAATAAAACTTGATGATGATGACCTCATTGGGCCAATTCAAAGGTATGGCTGATAAAACTAAGCTTGTGAGAAAATTGCTGAGCCAGCCTGCAGACTAGAAGTGGGCTGAGAAACATCAACCCGAATAACAAGTGTTGGAGATATTACTAATTTCTGCTCCTACGCTGCTCCGTTTCAACATCTCTTGCCCTACAAACATTTCCATGGATGCTTCAAAGGATAAACTGGGAATGGTATTTTATGTAGCAAGGACAAAGCGAATGAAAATATGTCTATTTATACTATTATGTCTAGTGAAAAGCTTTTGGGTGAACTCCACAAAGAAATGTCATTGTGGTGATGCTGAGCAAGTTAGGCAGAGGAGTGCCTATGTTCTCCTGGTCTGTGCATTGCTTTGCGGCTTAGGCATCCAGATATCTACCATAGGGCTGCGAGAAATATAGGTGCTTAGGGAACTTTTACCTCAGAAATGTAGTGGATGAGTGACTTTAGATGCCTACAGGTTTTGGGGGGTCACTGAGTGGAGGTTTTGTGGAGCCCGATTTGGGGATTTCAAAGTCTAAAGTGTCAGTTAGGTCCCTAAATTCTTCTGTGTTTCCAGCCCTTTGTGGTTCATAACAGTTCATAAACCTTTACTGAGCACTTCAGAACAGGTACTGCTATATGAAGTTTCAGCAGTATGGGCACACCACTGAAATCACTCCAAGACAGAAAGCCATCTAATTGTTGGAGAATTTGAACAGCACCTCATATAAGACTTACAGAGTTAAGCATCCAGAAAATGAATCTGACATTAAAATCCACATCACTAAGTGTAAAATATTCAGGTGCTGTTTTGCCTAAGAAGTTAATACATGCTGTATATTCCACACATAAAAAAACCAGTTTATGTCTGCAATATTTATAGCACAAGCATTAGCTCTCTTCTGTACATGTTGTTCTCCTTAAAAGCATGTGCATTGTAATCCTTTTTGTACTGTGTACCCTGTATGTGCCAGACAAAACTAATCCATACAGTAATTTCTATGAAAGATACACTGATCACTCTTAAAAACTTGACAATTGTCCTAGCTAATACTTCTGATATTGCCTCAATATTTGAGAATATTCTCGGTTTTCTCTATAATAAATAGGATGTAAAGGTATTTATTTATCTAGGCAAAGACTGACCACTGCACACTTTGACCTGTACTTACACAATAGGGTACAGATTAAATATAACAGCATTGAAAAATGCATAAATTTAGGAGCATAGGAACTATCATACCAGATCACACCAGTGGCCCCAGCATGTTGTCTCTGAGACTGATGAGAACCATGTTTCTTCCAGATTGGGCTGTAGTGTCTGTGTATTGCAGTAGATTACGAAAAGGAGTAAATTTCTTAGGATACCATTCTGTGTACCCATTAGTATGATGCAGTACACTGTGGAGAACACAGTGTGCTGGGAGGGTTGGATAAACCACTTAGGGCGGAGGGGTCACAGGTAGCCGGTGCTGCAGAGGGACATGGTGTCCTGGAAAGACACCAGGGGAAATAGAATTATGCTCAGACACATACATGCACAAGCATGGTCTAGGGTTGCCAGGTGTCTGGTTTTGACCCAAAAATCCGCTCGAAAGGGGACCTGTCCAGCATTCGATCAGATGTACTGAGTGGACACCAAAAGTCCAGTTACCAAAGGCAGGCCGGGGGAGGGAAGTTGCTGGGTCATCAACCCGTGCTAGCCTGTGCTGAGCCAGGGCCGCCCCCTACCTGCATCTCATGGGCAGGCAGGCAGTAGGCTCTGCATCTGGGGCTATAGCGCCTATCCCAGCCACTGAGCACAAGGAACCCAGCTAGGGGAGGTGAGGGGGAGGGAGATGAGAGGATTGGGAGAGGGGGAAGAGTAGTGAGCTACAGGGGGAGAAGAGGAGCGAGCAGGGGGGCAGGGCCTTGAGGGAAGAGGCAGAGCAGGGGCAGTGCACTGGGGGAAGAAGTGGAGCAGGAGGTTCCCATGCTCCTGCTGTAGTGTCCAGTTTTCAGAAATTAGAAAGTTGGCAACTCTAGCATGGTCGTATACACAGAAACATGTACACTTTTTATAATATATATATATGTAGGACGTAGTCCTACTAGGGGGCTTTTGGGGGCAGAGAAAGTGAACTTTTTTGTGGCAGCAGCTTCCTCCCCAACCTTTGTTAAAAAATTACTCCCCTGGTTTTCCCCAAATTAATTTTGGTGGTTGCTCCTATGGGTGCTGGTGGTGTGATGTCTCCTGCGGGGAATACACATGTTGCCTCTAAAACCCTTTGCTTTGGTAATGTCTGCTGCAGCCTGTTGTGATGTGCTGGTAAGAGCAATTCCTCAAAGAGCCTGTTCCAAATTAGAAAAACTTTGCTGCTAAGAAGGTCCTGGGGGACTGGAAGGGAAGGATTGCAGATGGGCTCAGTGTGGCCAGCCCTGTGTCGATAATGAATGAAAAACCTGCACGGTCGTGTACACAGAAAGAAAAACATTTAAGTCTCTTGATGAAAGGCCAGATGAAAAAAGAAAGTGTTATAATTCAACAGACTATAAAAGACAGCAGTAGGCCATCCTTTTTTCTTAGGGAGACAGGTTACTATATCACTTTCCTGAAATCACAGCAGGAATGATGGATTACCTGGAAGGGAAAATTGGAGCCTGAGGCGCTTCTGACTTCAGTGTTTCAAATTGTCCATAATCCCTTGTAGCCTTTACCTAAACATGAAGCCCTGAAATGAGCATGGGGAATTACTAGGGGCAAAAAGTTCTCTCTCCCGTTATTTCCTGAAATCCAAGCCTGAAAGAAAGTTCTGGCTTTCAGGTGTGCACCAGAGGCTGCCAATTCATTACCTTTTCAAATAGAAGAGGCCTTTGGATTAGATAGAAGGCAAGCCAGAGAAGAAGTCTTTATCACATTGCAAATGATCCTGGTGAGTTTCCTCCATGGCAGATGTTTCACTCAGGGATTATCTGGGAATGTTTCTTGCCAATTCACAGATCTTTCAGTTTAATGGCCCTTGCTACCTGCTGAGGATGGAGGGCTGTTTTTTTTAACTCCCCCTTCTCTCTTTGGTGAAAGATATTTTGCATGTGGCTTTACCAGGACAATATGGGCAATTTCTGTCCTACGTGGATTCGTTTCTCATGTGCATCCCTTGCTGGAGCTCTGATTGCTCATGTTCCTGCACAGTGCTACTGAGGAGCAATGAGCACTATAAAGAAGGTTTTGCTTAAGAAGAGGGTCTAACAAGACAGTGTATAGTAATGTGCCTTGCAGATTTGGCTTCAGAATGCCCTTCCAATGTAAACGTGAGCTATTTTTGTTGACATTATTGTGTGTGAGTGTGTGTGTTGGTGAGGAGGCACAGCAGAGAGTAGTACTTGGTCTTTCTTGAAGGTTGAAGTGAAGTTTTAATGATTAGAGAAGAAAACTGGTATTCTGGACTCCTGGGTTACATTCCAGCTCTTCCAGAGACATGCGGTATGAACTTGGGTCGGGTTATCCATATGTAAAATTGATATGTTTCCTTACTGCTCCAGATATTTAAGGCTTAATTAATGTTCATAAAGTGCTCGTGTACCTCCCAAGGCTCTACATTAACTATATCAATTCAGGGGCGGGACTTTGCTGTCATTGATGATCACTCAATGAAGATATCTGCTCAAAGTGCAGCTGTGGTTACAAAAGCAAACAAGATGTTTGGATGCATAAGCAATGGGCTTGTCTAGAGGCCCACCAAACTGACTGCAGCAGGCCGGGCCGGCTCCAGGCACCAGCGAAGGATGCAGGTGCCTGGGGTGGCCAATAGAAAGGGGTGGCACTCCGTCCATTGTTGGGGTGGCACATCCAGGTCTGTGGCGGCAATTCGGTGGTGGGTCCTTCAGTGCCTCGCTTCTTTTTTGGCGGCAGCTCAATTGCTCCACTCAATCGGGCTTTTCATTTTTTTTTTCTATTTTTTTTTCTTCGCTGCTTGGGGCGGCAAAAAAGCTGGAGCCGGCCCTGGTAGTAGGGCTAATTGGGGAGGCTGTGAAAACTCAGAATACAGGCTCTGAACAGGAGTTGAGGTTCAGCTGGACTGATTGCTGAGTTGAAGAGAGAAAGTAGGGCTTTCTAGTGGGACACAGAGACCCTGATCCAGAAAGAATTATGAGAATTGGGCTATGCTGCCCTATTCCTGCTGCAGAGTGGCTGGGACAAACAGCTAGAAGGAAGAAAGAACTGGCAGAGATCAGGGAAGGGGTACCGAAGTTTGCCAGCCTGAGCTGATAAACATTGCTACAGTACACTTGCACCCCATCAGAAGCAATTTTCTTGTTCTACAGCATCTCAACTTTCATTTAAAAATGGCCAAGCATGTCTCTATCTGTTGTGATTGAGAAGAAAACCTCAGAATTGTGGAGTGTAAAGAGCGCAGAGATATTTATGTGAGTCTATAGATAGCCTGGAACAGTAGCTCTGAAAGAGGTGAACTGCCCTATTTACCTCACGTCTAGTCTACACTTACAATTTAGGCTGACAGCTATGACTCTCAGGGTGGATGGGAGGAGGAGCTGAAAAATCCGCAAACCTGAGAGCCATAGCAGCTAGGCCAAAGGAAGAATGCCTCAGTCAATCTAACTGCCATCAGTCGGGGAGGTGGTGTTCTTACAGCAATGGAAAAACCTCTTTCATCACTGTAGGCTGCATCCACACAACTGGGTGATGCTGCATAGCTACAGTGACCTAGCTAAGCTGCTGTAGTCCCCATAGTATAGATATGGCCTCACATGCCCTGAGATGATCATTTCAATGCCAACATTGTTAACTATTTCATTTCTTGGAAAACATAATCCCAATTATACATATAAAATGATGGGGTCTAAATTAGCTGTTATCACTCAAGGAAGATCTTGGAGTCATTGTGGATAGTTCTCTGAAATCATCCACTCAATATGCAGTGGCAGTCAAAAAAGTGAATGTTAGAAATCATTAAGAAAGGGATAGATAATAAGATAGGAAATGTCATATTGCCTCTATGGTACGCCCACATCTTGAATACTGCATACAGATGCGGTTACCCCATCTCAAAAAAGATATATTGGAATTGGAAAAGGTTCAGAAAAGGGCAACAAAGACGATTAGGGGTATGGAGCGTCTGCCATATGAGGAGAGTTTAATAAGACTGGGACTTTTCAGCTTGGAAAAAAGATGACTAAGGGGGGATATGATAGAAGACTGTAAAACCATGATTGGTGTAGAGAAAGTAAATAAGGAAGTGTTATTTACTCCTTCTCATATCACAAGAACTAGGGGGTCACCAAATGAAATTAATAGGCAGCAGGTTTAAAACAAACAAAAAGAAGTATTTTTTCACACAATGCATAATCAACCTGTGGAACTCCTTGCAAGAGGATATTGTGAAGGCCAAGAACTAGGTACATTCATGGAGGCTAGGTCCATCAATGGCTATTAGCCAAGATGGGCAGGGATGGTGTCTCTAACCTCTGTTTGCCAGAAGATGGGTGTGGCAATGGGATGGATCATTTGATGATTCCCTGTTCTGTTCATTCCCTCTGGGGCACCTGGCATTGGCCACTGTTGGAAGACAGGATAATGGGCTAGATGGACCTTTGGTCTCACCAAGCATGGCTGTTCTTATGTTCTTGTGTAAGAAAGAAGAGAGAGGTCCAAGCTGCACAATGTACTAAGCAATGTCTCATTTTGGTGCATCCAATGCTTTTTGGAGACATCACTATTTATTTTTTCCCCATTTAAGAAGGAGCCAAGCCCCTAGAGACTAGCAGAGCCCATGGGTATATTTAAGCCCCACTAAAGGGAAGCCAACCTCAAGGAGTCCAGTGGAGCCTAGAAAATATACACCATCATACTTTGAGCTTCTACATAATCTCTGCTAGCCACATTTCATTTTGATGACTCACGTGAGTGGAGCTTATTTTGTGGGTGGTGCATGGAAGAGTACTGCCAGCAGTTTTCTTCCTGATCTGATTCCTTGGGGCGCCAATAGGTAGAGCTAAGACACATGAAGATAGGAGGAGGATGATGTCTAACTACAGGCTGCCAGAGAGCTGGCAAATTGCCAGGGATTGGAACTGGCTGTGTGTGATAAAACCGCAGAGGCTTACCTTAGAGACAGTGGGTTTAGGAGCAGCAAGCAACTACAGACTGGCCCATACCAGGGCTAGGAAGAATTTAGCAATGTACCATGACAGAGTGCACATTCCGGAGCATGACGTGGAAGACTGGATAGCTTGCTGTTTACAACGTACCGCTTTTAGAGTATCATCTCTTAATTTGTTTTTTTTTATATAAATAATACTTTAAAAGAAAAGCAGTTACAGGACTTATGTGATGTACCTTTTCAATATGAATAAATGGTTACTAGTAGGATGGGAGGTGTAATGAAAAGGTTATTGGAAAACACCTTTTCTCTGCTATATTTAACATTCTGACAAGTATCATTTCATAAATAACTTTTTCTCATTGTTAAGGTTCACTGGAACCCTTCTTTCTCTTCCTCTTCCCCAGAGCACTGCATTTTCAGCAGCAGTCAGGTGAACTGACAGTGGCTCTCAATTCATTTTCTATTCTAAAAATCAAAGTGGGAATGCTGAGGTTTTGTCAGAGACAGAGCTGAAAATAGCCAGAGTGTCACCAACTCCCTCCAAAAGGACATTTGGGATGAGGTGAGGCTGTTTAAACTTCAATTCGTCCCCCTCTAGCCCAGCTGTGGTTTTATTCCCCCTTCCCCCCACATCCAACTTGTAGGCAGATGGGGTATTTTAAAATGTTAATATTAGTAAAACAGCCAAACTGGGAGCCTTAAAGCCAGCTCCTAATTTAGCCTAGTCTAGTTTAAAGCAGCCTGGCCAATTAACTGCTGAGTAACATAACCAGGCTGGGTGGGAAGAAAAGAGATTTGGCTTTTTAACTTTTAGACGTTTTTATGGTAAATAGTGAAGCTCCAGCTGGAAAAACTGGTCAGTAAGCCCCCATTCTGCGGTTTTAGGTTTAAATACAGAACAGTGACATCTGCGCAACATTAGTGCGAATGAGTTTTTTTCAGAATTTACATTCTGCTTATATATCAAGGTCTAGGTATGGATAATGCAGCTTTGCAAAATGCTACTTATCCAGGATGAATAGTTTCCCCAACTTTGTACAGGTTAGGAAAAATACCACGTTTTATCACTGTTGTTGTTTCCATTATAAAAGGGTGGGCAGAGAGGTTTTGTGTCTGGATTGGTATGTTTTCATGACAGTTACTGAAGGCTGGGATAAGCAGATGCCTGTGGGTGATACTGGAATGACATATCATCTGTGTCCCATGATTATTCACTGTCACAGAAAGAAAAATTCTGCTCTTACTAATAGAGACGCAGTTGCTATCAAAGTCACTGGGAGTTTATACCCTTGTCAATCAGAGCACAACTTGGCTCTCATTAAACAAAACCAAAGCAGGTTTTGTGCAAGGGCCGTCATTTTGACTTTGATGGGACAACACAGGCCTGATTTTCCTTTAATTCTAGTGTTAATCAGAAACAACTCCACTGAAGTCAGTGTATAAATAGCATGAGAGGATAATCAAGTGCAGTACACAAAGTAGTTCAGAGTAGCAAATGACTTTTTCTATCTGTATTTAGTCCAGCAAAAATGGATTGAAAAGTCAAAAATCTCTTACCCCAGTGCTGGGCCCTGCAGCCAGGCAGAATCTGTCATCCTGAGGGCTGCTTGTAAAGCAAAAAAATCTCCATTTTTCCTCGCATTGATTACTAAACACTTAATGAAAATACTGCAACAGATAAATATCACTTACCCCAAGAAGGTGAAACTTTGGATGCATTTGCCCTGGTGCAATGGTTGGATTTACCAATAGCTTCTGAAAAGTGGAGACTGCATGTCTCACCAAGAAAAAAAAAGGAACTTTTAAGTTCAATGAGATGCCTTTTTGTCTTTATAATTCCCCCAGTACCTGTCAAAGATTAATGGATTTGATTTTGGCAGATTTACAGAGGACCACATGTTCAGTTATCTGCATGATATGATTGTTTTTAGGAGGACTTCCCAAGAATATTTAAATTGCTTAAATGTTTTCATCTGGCTGCAGCAGGCTGGTTTAAAACTTAAGCTATCCAAATGTAACATGTTAAGATCCCAGGAGCAGTACTTGAGTCATATAATATCTGAGGATGCTGATCCATTGATCTTGCCAAGATAGATACTACTAGCACATGGCTGGCTGCAAAAACAGTAACAGAAGTAAGAAACTTTCTGGGCCTTGTCTCATATTATAGAAAGTTCATTTCTAGCTTGCTTTCCATATTTGAGCTTATGTATCATCTTCCAGAAAAGAGGGAGCAGTTTGATTAGAGAAAAGCTTTTCAGGAGCTTTTGTTGACTTTAAGTCCAGACTGACAAGCTCACCTGTACTAGCATATCTTTTCCCGCAGTTCTCATAACTGATGCTGAGGCTTGCAAGCCCGCTATTAGTCTCTCTAGATGGACAACCCACCCAATTCAGACCCAGAACTAGATCCTCATCCAAATGGTTGTAAACTTTGGTAATGTAAATATCCAGAGGTTTTGTTTGGGCTAATAGCAAAAGCATTAAGGGGGCTGAAAGGCTGGTGGTTTTTATCAGCTGTATGCTAGCGTGATGAGGAAAAAATGCAGCTATAACAAAAATTATTGCTTGCAGTGGTTACCTTCTTCTGGCACTTCTGAAATATTTTCTAAAAAGGAACATTATGTTGAGAGCTGGTCACAATTCACAGAGTTGATTATGCAACCAGAAGACCAATTAGCTAGATGGCTAGAGCTATTAGCCAAATCTGACTGTGAAAATATACACAGGTCACTTGTATAGAAATGCAGATGATGTGACTAGATGCTATGATGAGTCAGAGGCTAAGAACTGGAAGGTATCTGAAACAAAAAAAGGAACTCTGTTGTAAGTGTAGAAGCACCTTCTGGCTGTATAGTCTGGAACCAGGGGTGAAAGTAATTTAAAGGACTTGCCCATACTCCAGAGTCCTGCAGAAGGGGAGGGGGCCTCAACCGGAAAAGGCATGGCCTCTATCAGAAAATGTGGGGCCTTTAAATCCCAGGGCTTTTAAATCAGGATTTAAAGGGCTCAGGGATTCAGCTGAAGCTAGGAGCTGGGCCCTTTAAATCACGCCCGGAGCTACCAGCTGCAGAGGCAGCGGGGAGCCCTGGGGTTTGGGCAGGGGTGAAAGTAATTTACATTTCTTACCCATGTGGTCCAATCACAAGCAACCCACCTCTCCTACATACTTCATGGATCCCTCCCATTCCATGACATAGATAGAGAAAATAAAGCTACTATTACTACTAACAGAATTGTCTGTAATAAAACTTTACTATTGGAATAAGCCTGAAAAAGTGAAAACTCACTGTCACATTTTTCTCCATGTCTTTCCTCCTCCTCCATCCAGGCTGCAGACACTAGGCTCCATGCTCTCTTCCTGCCTGGCACTGAGCAGCAGCTGCAGGGGCTTCCCTCTAGCTTGCAGCATGGAGACTGGCTGAGGGAGGGAGAAGCCTGCCTCCTGCATAGGAACAGTTTAAACTCAACTGTTCCCTGTGTGGTTCAGTAACATTTCAAAGAGGATCTGCAAGCAGTCTGGACATCACAACCATGATCCTCTGCTGGGGAGGGAATGGGATAGATTTGAACTTGGAAATGGGTCCTGATTTTGATTGTGTTTTTTGTGTATAGGAGATCCCCTCATCCCGGGGGCAGAAAAGAGCTGCCCCTGCCATGGTCACACACACTCACCTCCGCTCCCCACCACCAACTGGGAGTGAAATTAACAAGGATGCCAGGGGGCTGAACTGTGCAGGGAACAGCTGAGTTTAAAGTGTTCTTATGCAGGCAGCAGCAGCAGGCATCTCAGCCAGTGTCCCTACTGCAAGCTAGAGCCTAGAGGAGAACCCCTGCTAGGGGAGGGGGGAGGAATGCAGAGCCTTGTCTGCAGCCTGGCTGGAGGAGGGGGAGGGAGGAGACGAGAAACCAATGTTACAGTGAGTTTTCCCCTTCCATCTGCTTTTATTAGCTCTGGATTTAAGCTGTGCAGCCAAATGCTTGTATTTGTTGTGTATATTAGTATTGGAGACAAGATCCCCTCATCCTGGGGGCAGACAAGGACTGCCCCTGCCATGGTCAAACACACCCTCTCCACTCCCCCCAGCTACTGTGAGTGAAATTAACAAGGATGCCAGAAACCACTCCTAACCCTGAGGGCTGAACCACTCAGGGAACAGCTGAGTTTAAACTATTCTTATGCAAGGGGCAGGCTTCTCCCTCCCTCAGGCAGTCTCCTTTTCTTACCGGTCCTCCCACTCACTTTCACCTCTGTCTGGAACACAGATCTATTTGATAGCCTAGGGAAAGCCTGTGCCAGAAAACACCATTCCTAGTGTCTATGCTAAAAAATCTTAAGAAAAAGTTTCTTTAATTGCTAACCTTAAAGTCTGGAAATCAGAACATAGGACTGAATTCTCAGAAGAGCTAAAACTGAATCCAGTATTCATACCCTTAAAAATATATAAGTTTACAGGTCTGTCGCATCTTACGTGCATTTAACATGTGCAATTTCAGCTTTATGCGGTTGGCAAAAAAAAAGAGAGAAAATTAACAATTTTAATACTGTAACTGTAGTGCGGGCGATTCCACCCACCATTCAACTCAATGTAATTTTAACTAGACGCAGTTTTCACTTTACACGCTAACTGTGGAACGGAACCCCCACGTAAGATGAGACTCATCTGTAATTGGAAATAGTAGGCCAAATTCTCTGCTGGTGTAAACTGTGTAAACTGGTGCAGCTCCAGAGAATTTGTCTCAATGTCTTGGATTTTTAGCCTGGACACTAGGCATCCTGAGGCAAATGAAAATATCTGGAGAGTCTTGTGCCTTGAGGAGAGAGGAGCAGAACTGGGGATGGGGGAGGAAAAGGGACTTAACTGGAAGATGGAGAAGAAATATAGGCAGGAGGGAAATTGTAGAGATGAGAAAATGAGTCATAGTAAGAAGGAAAGACTGAGAGGTTTAGAGAGAAAATAAAGGGACAAGGAGGAAAAAGAGAGAAAATAAGTGCAGGGAAGAGAGGATGGAGAATAAGGCAGTATTGCAAAGATGAGGTGCTGGACACATGGGCCATTTGTACCGTGGGCTGTCAAGTTCAGAAACACGCATGGACACACACGTTTACTTATTCTCTAACAAAATGAGACTCTTATGTCTCTGTCTAATTATATTAACAAGCAAAGGACATTAATTAACAAGAATTCTCTGCCTCTCTGCATTCTGTCAGATTTATCTGGGTGCATGAGACTAGGCCTGTAGGTGACTTATTTACTTAACAACTTAAAGGTCCAAAACTATATTTTAACAAGAGGGCAACATTGAAGCTTATCTCATAGCTCCTCCTATAACCTCAGAAATCCAGATGCTGGGGTAGGCCAAGACATTCAGTCCATTCAGTGGCTTTATGGGTTCAGGTTTAACTTCTTGTTTTATCTCTTGAGCTACAGCAGGTTCTGGAGTTTGGGTCTTCAATAACATCTCCCAGGATCCTGGAGCATATTTTTTGCAGGTTGTATAGATTAGCGTGTACGCAGAGAGAGAGGGCACATGGCATTAGCTTTCTTTCTACACCTCAGTCTAGAGAGTCTTAGGGGTATGCCTCTTTCTGTATTTCATTGGCTGCCCTCCAATCTCATGGGAATCTGGTTCTGGTCTCTAGCCTGTTTTCGAGGTGCGTTCCGCATTGTACTCAGTAGATGGAGGTGGTGTGTTGTACATAATCCATAGCTGAGCTTTTCCTCGGAGGGTGCAGTGGCCGAGAGCTATACAAAATCAAATGAATTTTAACTATTAAGAATTTCTTTTAAAATTCTATTTTTTAAAAACTAAAAAAGATCTTAAGAGAAAATGTCTTTAAAATGGGTGGATATGTAAGATGTGGTTTTCACCTGGATGGTATTAGCTCTTTTTAATATGGCAATACATATAATCCAGACATAACTCTTAGTAACATATGAGTTGACCAGCTATTTCCACTAGTCTATTTAAGCTAATGCAACATACAAGAAAGTATTACAGTTTTCAAATTTCCATTCTTGCATGAAACAGGGTTCCGTTTTTGGATGTTCTACGAAAGATTTAAAGGATAAGCTTAAAATAAATCAACTGTACCTTACAGACATCAGGAATAAGCCTAATTTAGTCATCTCTTAAGAACTTTGATAAATCAGGCAAAAGCAATTTTGGGAAGTTTAAAGGAAGTATCCTATGATATTAGAAACATCGCTGCTGAACACGTGGCTCTCTTGAGAAGCCAGTGGGAAAATGTAATTTGGTTAGGTCAGAACTTGCCCTGCTCAGTAATAGGAATGAAGATCCTAGAAAAAAGTCTTTTGTTTCTCTCCGGGCCAGTCTGTTAGGGAGATTGGACAGGCGTATACTCCGTTGTTGTGGCCCAAAGGTGCAAACATGAGTAAAATGCCTTGTCCTTGGGTCTTGTCTACACACACAAGTTGTATCAGTTTAACTAACTTGGACCTGCTTTAGTTACATTGGTGCAGCTTCCTTCTGTGGACACACTTAAATAGGTTTAAGCGTACCTCATATCTGTTTTGTTAATGTAGAATCCTGACTGATTAAATTCAGTCCGTACAAGGCACTCTTAAGGATTGCATTCATTTAGCTACATCGGCTTCTAAATTGATCTTGTTAACCTGGTAAAACTTTTGTGTGTAGGAAAGGCTTTAGACACAAAAGCAGGTGAAGGGAGAAACAGATGTATTGCTCAGTCTTTTGAGTGTAAAACAGAAGAGGAGTAGGGAAGGTCTGGTTTGCAGCTTCACTCCCAGGATGGGACATGGTACATTTGACGCCATGCAGAGTGTATTAATTTTGGTTCAAAAGTTAATAGCATATTTCACTTTATGAAGCCTTTCATGCCTACAAAGTAAATCACACCCCATTCAAAGCAGTGTGTACATGTGTGCAGGGGGCACATTTCCCTGCCACTAATGAAATTCATTCTTGATGCTGGACACTGCTTAAACCAGCCCTGTCATGAGTGAATTGTATCTGTTAACTTAGATACTTTTAAAGACCAATTGAATTATTTTGCCTTTGGAAAGCACCAGATTGCACCAATAGCAGGTACAGTTAGGAAAGTCTTTGGGGCAGACAATCCTAGAATCTTTCTATGGGATTGATCCTTTCCTTAACAAATTACTCTATCATGTAGACTGGTCAAAAGCACCATGCAGGGCACTTTGAAACTGCCAAAATAAAACCCCAAGCTCCAGGTGGTAAAAGCTTTGCCAGAACCGAAGCCATCACATCAGCATGAGCAAATTTTGAAGTGGAGGAGGGAACCCATTTTGATTATAATAAAAGAGTGACAGGATTGGGTAGCTGGGTGGGTATGTGACATTTCTGGAAATAATTGCAAAGGAGTTTGCAGGATCATGAAGTTTGTGGGATCACTACTGTAGCATGGGCATCCTTGTGGAGCTAGAGCAGGAGACTGGAAGACAGTTTACCATCTAGTGTTGGTTAAGTGCCTCAGTTACCCCATGTGTGGGGTTGGAGATAGTGATACTTAGTAAAGTGCTTTGAGATCCTCAGATAAAAAGCACTATGTAATGCAAAATATTAATTACAAAAATTAATGATACTGATCATGTTGAAATATTCTGACACGGCAACTTTCTGAACGCTACAGCAAATGAAATGCTAAATGTTTGTTTCTTTGTAAGCTCTCACTCTCTCTTATTTCTGTTTCCAGATGGCTGGGCTGGAGTCACCGATTAAAAACAAAGAGAACATTAGGGAAAGGAAAGAGAGAAAAAAAAAAGAGATATACAGAGCTGCAATTAGAGAAGAGACAGCTAAAATCGGTTCATGATGGCAAAGATTCCTTCATCTATGAAGAATGTGTCTAAGGTGAGGTCTTTTTACAGTAAAAGCAATTTTGTGTTAATAAATGGCTGCCAAAATTCTTTCCTTCTGAATACAATGTGATGAAGTGTGTGGATCTGAAATAGTCAGGAAGCAAAAAGGGTCAGTGTGTGTATTGAGCTGGTGTGTGTGTATGTAACCAAATGAGGCTACATGGCTTTGTTTTGCTTAATTAAAAGAAATCTCCTGTAGACAATTAAATAAATAAGTTTTCATATAATGTGGAACAGCTTCAACAAGAAAGATTGGGAGACCTCCCCATCCCCTTTCAGCCCCCTGCTTCCACCCAGCATGCCCAACAGCCTAGTGGTTAGGGCACTTGACTAGGAAGAGCAAGGTCTGGGTGCCTGCTGGAAATCAGCTATAGTGGAGATTCAGATCTGGGTCTTGCATATCTCAGCGGAGTGTCCCAACCACTAGGCTACTGTGTCTGAGGAGACACAGATCTGCCAGCCCCCACCTTCCACTTCCAATCTGTTTGTCCCCAGCTGGCTTTTGTGCAGCATAGGTGAACTCAGACCCCATCTAGTGGATTGGGCCCCACAGGCAAGGTAGGCAGGGGAATGCATACTTTGAGAATCCCACCAGGGCTTAGCTAGAGTTAGGGCACTGAGCTGCTCAGCTGTGTCAGGACTTAGGTGGCCTTGCGCATGCCCATCAGCAGAACCTTAGGGGAATTTAGGACCCTGCTTGATTAGGTGGCAGCTAAGGAGTGCTTTGTGAATATCAGCAGTGCCTAAATATTGGATTTAGGCACCTATGTGGCAGTTAGGTGCCTAAGTCGGTTTGTGGATCTAGACCCTAACTCTTACCAACTTTAATGCCAACTTAGAAAATCTCCCACAAAGTCCCTCAGAACTTGTCTGTGCAAGAAATTTGTGGTAGTTTAATTTAAACTAGTTTAAAACAATTACTTAAATTGGTGCAAACCCTTGTGAAGATTTTATTTCAGTTTAGAGTCACAGATTCGCAGGATGGAAGGAACCATTGTGATCATTTAGTCTGACCTCCTGTATAACCCAGGACACAGCCCCAAATCATTCCTTGTGCATATTTTTCAGAAAAACAATAAGTTAAGTGAGTTTAGCTCAATAAGGAACTTAATTCAAAGATGTTTCTCCACACAAACATACACAGTTTACACTGGTTTAGTTACCCAAGTGCAAACCCTTATGAAGACACTCAGCTTGGTTTAGAAATGGCACACATTGATTTACCAACTTCAGCTACATTGATATTACACACAAAAAACTACATTAACACAATATGGTTGCTAAGTCTAGCACTTAAAAGTTAGGAAATGCCAGTGGTTGCCTGAGGCTCTAGTGCTTCTCAATGAAATGGTTGTAAGAAATATTTTAACATGGACAAAACAATGTTTTTTCCCCTAAACTCTTTCTTGGAAATAGCTGAACTGCAGCCAGCGGCAGACAGCCAAGATGGAAAATTTCATCCCAAAGGATTACGCTTTGGCAAATTTATTATCAACTGAAAACAGTTTTACAATAGAAAGTGTCAGGCAACCTATAATAAGCCATTAAAATAAGCTCTGCCTGTAATAAGTAATTTCTAAATCAGTTTAAGAGCGTCCACAGGGAGGAGTTCACTGGTTTAACTGAACTGGAGCAAATTTGTTTGTAGAAAATACCTTCAGGATATATACGAATCTCCCGTCATAATAAGAGTGTGTACACAGGGTTTTTTGCTGGCTTCACTAAACTGGTTTCAGAACAGTGGAGGGAGAGTTCTGCTGTGGTGTTCATTACCATCAAAGATCAACCTGTGCCTGAGTCATGCGATCCATAGGACACAAAGCCATAAACGTCTCTTTTGCCCAGAGAACACCTAAGAGCTGAGATGTGAATGACCACATCTGTGAGCTCTAGAAAATAAGTCCGATTCGTTTGCTTCCCTATAAGTAAGTAGCTTTAATTTATGGAAGAGGGCATGGGAGATTTGCTCCTCTTCCTTGAATGAACCCAACATACTTCTAAAATGTATGTAATAGCATCCGGCTGTCATCGTATAACAACAATACTGCCTTATATTGCCAGCTGATATCCAGCTTGCTATGCACTTTCACCATTCCTGAGCGAAGTACATTGTGCTGGGTAACAGAACTGTCAAAAAGTACTTTCTCCAGGCCCCCTTGGCAGAGGACACCAAGAAGCAGAATGTCACAATCTGGTTCCCAATCTGCTCCTGGGTCACCAGAACTATAATAAATATAGGGAGATATATTTATTGCATAGAACTGGAAGGGACCCCAAAGGGTCATCAAGTCCAGCACGCTGCCTTTGCTATTAGGACCAAGTACTGATTTTGCCCCAGATCCCTAAGCAGTCCCCTCAAGGATTGAACTCAGAGTGCTGGGTTTAGCAGGCCAATGCTCAACATCACTGAGCTAAAGCCACAACTGTAATTAGGAAAATGCCATATCCCATGCTTTCATAAGATATAGATGTGTGGTATGACTTATGGGTGTCCTAGGGTGACCAGACAGCAAGGCTGAAAACTTGGGACAGGGGCTGGGGGGTAATAGGACCCTATATAAGAAAAAGACCCACAGATCAGACCGTCCTTATAAAATTGGGACATCTGATCACTTTAGTGTGTACTCCATCCACAAATCTGTAACGGAATCCAAAAAAGTGGTCATGTATGTTTGGCATGATTTAGCCTTTATAAAGCAATGCTGTTTATTTCTCTATTTCCTTTATCCTCCAGGTACTGCACATTTTCTCTCCTTATATATATTCCATTATTTTCCTTAGGGAATGAAATTGTAGCAGGCACTCCAGGACCAAAACGAGAGCGTGGTATAAAAGAGTATGAGGAGAACAGAATATTATAGATTAGGACGATTCTTTATTCCCCATTTCTGAAGTTTGAGATTACATTTGCTTGGCTCCAGGCCTCTGATAGCACCACAATTCTTTATGAATTCGCAAAAATGAGTGGGTCAGTATATCTGTTAGCTAATTTAACACTTAATATGCCATGTAATCTACTAGACCTACTGAAGTTTGTATATGCACAAATGTTCGAATTATTCTCTGACCAGCTCTTTAGCTGTGTTAGACACTTCATGTCCCTTTAGCTGGCTCGATAGCAGCACAACACAACATATTAGATACTCCATGCAAACAGTGTGCTCTGTTTTTCTGGCAGGAGAAGGCTGTTTTTTCTAATCTCTCAGTGACAATGTGGTGAATTAAAATTTACATCTTTGTCTATGTGATGGTTATGATGGTTCCGTATTCTCTTTAAGGAACACACTCTTTGGTCAGAATACATTATAGTATCCAGTAACATTTACAGGAATCTATCAATATTGAATATGGCTAGTGGCGTGAATGTGAAAAACCCATGGCAGATGCAGCCAGGGTGGGGAACTCTTGCTCCAGTAATGGACTGCTGCTGCTAGACCTCACTCTGATGTCACCCTGTAACTCACTGAGAATATCTTTCTTTTATATTCCACATATAAATGCTGATATCTGGGTTTGCACCTGGCCAAGTGTTTCCAGAAGCAGTTAAAGTGAGTGCAGAGAAAGACTCTGCTTCGGTTCTCCCTGCCAGGGGTGAAAGTAACTCAAAGGACTTACCAGTATGCTGGAGTCCTGAGTAGGGCCGTGGCCTCAACTGGAAGATGCGGAGCCTTTCAAGATTTAAAGGCTCAAGGGCTCCGGCTGTGGCTGGGAGCCCCAGGGCCTTTAAATCTCCCTGGAGCTACCAGCTGCAGAGGCGTCTGGGAGCCCCGAGGCTCAGGGGCAAATTAAAGGGCCGCGGAGCTCCGGGCCCTTTAGATCACTGTGGGAGCACCGGTGCCGGAGCTCTGGCAGGGATTTAAAGGGCCCAGGGCTCCCTGCAGCGGCCGGAGCTTCGTGCCCTTTAAATCCCTGCCCGAGCCCAGCTGCTGGAGCTCCGGCGGGGATTTAAAGGGCCCAGGGCTCCCTGCAGTGGCTGGAGCCCTGGGCCCTTAAACTCACCGCCACAGAATTTGGTCCAGTAGGGCATGGCGTACTGGCTCTTGCCGGTATGCTGTTCCGGACCGGACCGGCTTACTTTTCACCTCTGCTCCCTGCCAACTTTATTCACCGGGTTATTAAAAAGGGAACTGCGCTGTTGTTCCACGTGTTTCAATGTGCTGGCTTGTTCTGAGTGAGTATGAATGTATATATGCATGTATGTGCGTGTTTGTGATTGGGGATGCAAGCGCGTGTGTTCATGATAACTCATAGACTCATAGATGCTAGGGTCAGAAGGGACTAATGTGATCATCTAGTCCGACCCCCTGCACAAAGCAGGCCACAGAACGCTACCCATCCACTTCTATAACAAACCCCTAATCTATGTCTGAGTTACTGAAAGTCTTCAAACTGTGGTTTGAAGACCATCCAAATGCTATACCATACTATGCTGGATGATGTCAATGTCACCCAATTAAGTACTCTGACCTAATAATAATTAAGAGCTAATAACCATACACTAGAAGATCAGTTCAGAATCAGTTGGGTTGCATACCCAGATCTCAGATACAATTTTCCCCAAGTGTTAGACTGTGTGGCTTCAGATCTCCCTCTCTAAGGGGTTTTTAAAGCCACATGCCCTACCAAGTCAGCTCTATATGCCCTGGAAGGAACATATTTGGGCAGTATTGTTGGCAGATAGCAGTTTTCACATAGGGCTTTTAAGGGATGCTCCCAGTAGCTATCTTTGATGTGGTTAGCCCATGCCAAAGACATAGGTCACATAGACAGAGGTCAGAAAAGGAAGAATATATATGTGTTTGGCCAGTTTCTTCTGTTTCCCTGTCTTCTACCCCTTAGTCCCATATTAATATTAGTAGTAGCTGAAATGCCATGCATTTGCACAGGTATAATTCATAAAATCATTTGTGTAAAAAAGCCAAGAAACGGCTGAGAACTTAAAAATTGGACAGCAACAGACTACAAATCCTAATCATGACTGAAGCTGGTGATATTCTAAACAACAGAGCTTTCAACCATGCCTAGAGCTGTTTCCATCACTTCACATGGACTCAACAGACATTCCAGGCTTCAGGTGATATTTGGAGTTATTGTGTGTTCTGGTTGTGTTGCTGTGTGAAGGCTTCTGATTTGTGTTTAGGAGATTGGGTTGATATGTGCTGATGCCGAATGAAGGCTGTGTGCTGCAGTGAGGGGCAATGTGTGTGGAGGGTTAGTGTGTATGCTGGTTATGTTATGCTGGGGAGTCATGTGGATCCGTGCAGGTGGTGAATGATGGTATGAGCTGCAGTAAGGGGCTATGTATGTGTGGGGTTATTGTGTGTACTGGTTGTGGTATTGTTTGGGTGGTTTTGAAGAATTGGTAGTTGAGCAAAGTAATCCATCATCTGTGCAGTCTCTCTCATAAAATCAATGAAACAGTTGCATGTAAATTAGCTGTAGAGTAATGGTGGTGATTGGTTTAATAAGTCTGATATCAGTATGATCTAGGACTCTTGGCATTGCACAAATACCTGACTTGCTGTAGCTGTACACTGCACGGGTATAATCTGTAAAGTCAAAATGGCTGAGAACTTAAAAACTGGATAGTAACAAACCACAAAACCCAGCAATGATTCACTCTGGTGATATTTTGAACAAAAAGAGCCCTCAGACATGCTTGTACCTGCTTCCATCACTTCACACTGGCTCAACAGACATTTTAAGCTTCACAGGGACACACACAGTGAAAATTCTGGAGTCTTATTATATATACAAAGAGCTGAAAGCCTATTGACCATTGGTAAGACTTGAAGTCGGGTGTGTAAAAAAGCCAAAGAAGGTTGAGAACTTAAAAACTAGACAGTAATTGAGAAAGAATCCCAGTGGTAACTGAACCTGGTGATAGTCTAAACCAGTGGCTCTCAATCTTTCTGGACCAGGGTTCTCAAAGCCGGTCTGCCACTTGTTCAGGGAAAGCCCCTGGTGGGCCGGGCTGGTTTGTTTACCTGCCACGTCCGCAGGTTCAGCCGATCGCAGCTTCCACTGGTTGCGGTTTGCTGCTCCAGGCCAATGGGGGCTGCGGGTAGGGCGGCCAGCACATCCCTCGGCGGCCCGCACCACTTCCCACAGCCCCCATTAGACTGGAGAGGTGAACCGAGGCCAATGGGACCCACGATTGGCTGAACCTGCGGACAAACTGGCCCGGCCCGGCCCTCCAGGGGCTTTCCCTGAACAAGCAGCAGACCGGCTTTGAGAACCACTATTCTAGACTACCATAACCCTTCCAGGAGTCTGATTTGTCTTGTGTACCCCCAAGTTTCACTCACTTAAAACCTACATGCTTACAAAATCAGACATAAAAATACAAAAGTGTCTCAACACACTAGTACTGAAAAATTGCTGAGTTTCTCATTTTTACCATATAATCATAAAATAAATCAATTGGAATATAAATATTGTACTTACATTTCAGTGTATGGTATATAGAGCAGTATAAACAAGTCATTGTCTGTATGAAATGTTAGTTTGTACTGACTTTGCTAGTGTTTTTTATGTAGCCTGTTGTAAAACTAGGGCAAATATCTAGGTGAGTTGATGTACCTCCTGGAAGACCTCTGCGTACCCCAAGGATACACATACCCCTGATTGAGAAACATTGGTCTAAACAAAAAGAACGCTCAACTCTGCTTGGAGTTGTTTGCATCACCTCACAGTGACTCAACAGACACCCTAGGTTTCAGAGTGATGTTTGGGGTTATGTGTGTTGTGGTTTTGTTGATTTGTGTGTAGGTGAAGTTGTTCTGGGACAGTTGTGTTGATTTGTGTGGGTGGTAAATACGGGGTGTATCGGTGGTGAAAGGGCAATATGTGTTTGGCTCAGTGCTGGGAGCGAATGCATGTTCAGGGATTGTGGAGATAACTAGCTGGAGACAAGGTAGGTGGGAGCATAACTGGGAGTGAGATTTGAGATGGGGTTGGGAGAACAAGACAACCAAGAGGGGATAAAGTCTCCAGATAAGAAGGAGAGAACAACAGTTTATGGCAGAGTTGAACATTTTATAGGGGAAAAAGCAGGATGAGCAGTTAAGGAGGAGGTTTCTTAGTGCAAATTTACTATGAAAAATCTACTTGTCCCAGTGCCCCAAGCATTAAAGGCCCCCCTCAGGAATGAAGCAGTCTATCCTACAAATGGCTATCAGCCTTATTTATGAAGCTGAGAGGGCCAGCAAGAATCTGGGTGTAGATGCGCTATAGCCAGGGCTGGAGGTGAGAAAGCACAGCTCAGAGCTGAAGCTTACATGTTAGCAGTAAATTACCCATGAACATAGAAAGTCACCCTTTTGTCCTACTGAAGTGCATGACCCCCTCAACCCCAGTGGAGGTGCTCTGAGCTGCTATGGAGGAATCAAATCCAAATTTCATTCTTTATTGCTAGATGGTTTCACTTAATCTGGACTGTTTAGAGAGTGATGTTTACTGCTGCTGGGAGGTCTGTCCTCACTGAAGGAGTTATTTCTCTCAGTTGCAGTGGTGGTCACATTCTGAGACTTTTGGTCTTTGATTAATAGATTTTAAAGCCAGAATGGACTCTTATGCTCATCTAGTCCAGTGGTTTTCAACTTTTTTTTATTTGTCGACCCCTACAAAACTTCAAATGGAGGTACGGACCCTTTTGGAAATCATAGACAGGTCGAAAACCACTGTTCTATGGTAATAACAGCCTTTTGCGGACCCCTTAGATACCGTTTGTGGGCCCCCAGGGGTCTGCGGACCATACATTGAAAACCACTGAGCTAATCTGACCTCCCATTTAGCATAGGCTGAAGAATTTCAAAAAGTAATTCCCCCCTCAAGCCCAACAATTTGTGGCTGAACTAAAGCATATTTTTTCGAAAGCCATCTGGTCTTGATTTAAAGACTCCAAATGATGAAGAATTTACCACATCCCCGGTAATCTACTCCAATGGTTAATTGCCCTAATTGTTAAAAAATTGCATCTTATTTCCAGTTTGAACTTCGTTGACTTCAACTTTCACCCAGGGGATCTTGATACAGCTTTGTCTACTAGATTAAATAGTCCTCTAATATCTGGTATCGTCTCCCTATGTAGTTAATTATACATTATGATCAAATCACCTCTTTGATAAGCTAAATAGATTGAGATTCTTTAGCGTCTCATTGATATTTTGACATTTGTTTTCACATTGAATTGGAACAAAACATTTGGAAATGTTGAAATGTTTCATTTAGTTTTGGACTGACATCGATCTATCTCTATGCCTACCTGAGCTGTCATGGTGTCTCATGGGAGTTATAGTTCTGGATCCCATATTCCCCTGTTCTTCCCTGTGGACCAGGCTTCCCTTTGGACTATATATCTCATGATGCATCATGGTCTTTCCTTCTGGCAGAGCCACTATAGAAGTCCCATGATCATGGTGCATGAGAGAGGATGGCAACACAAGACACCAAACTACAAGTCCCATTAGGCACTGCAGAGGATCAGGTTGGTGCCAATATTAATATCCTGCTGACCAAAAATGAAATGGTACATTCCGATTTTCCTGACTGAAAATCAAAACATTTCTATAAAGTCTACGTTTTTCTATGGGAAATTTTGATTTTGCAGAAATCACTTTTTTTTCCAGAAAAGAACCAAGGCAACAGAAAATTCCCAACCAAGGTGCTTCAGAATGTGCTGCTGATGAATCAGTAGGAGGCACTCTCCCCTTTAAGTCTGTACTACATGACTGCCTCAGCATCATGTTGTTAAGGTGGAGCCTTTGGGTGAGACATAAAACTAAGGAACTACATATATTGGTTATGAAAGTTTCCTTGGCACTTTTTTTTGAAAGGGTAAAAATATTTATTCTTATGTCCTGGCCAAATGCCAACTCAGGGAATTCTATTTGGCTTCACTAAATTCCCTTGCAATTTTACCTGGATACAGTATTAGTCTCTTTGTTTCATTAACAGCTGTTGAGTGCCATCCTTTTTTCCTCCTAATCTTCAATTTGTGTCTCTCTAATATTCTGTCGTACAAGAACAGATTTCAAGCTCTGGCTCCCTTGACTGATTACAACAAACATTAACCCAGAGAATTCACTTCTTATTTTGAATTGAGTCTTTACCAAGGAAATTTGTTGCATGTACAAAAAATTATCCCATGTCTTTCTAAGATCCACCATTCATGTGAACCCCTAACTCATGACATGCATCTTAAGTCAACCACAACCAGGAGTCTGAAATCAGGAGGCGGGGGAGAGAATTGGAAAGACAAGTCTGTTAATCCACTGTGACACATACACCTTGATTTTATTTTATTGGAGGGATTTTATAAGGGCTATTATCTCCTGGTTTACATAATCCTACACTTCCCTTAGGGCAATTGGAATTGAGATTCATATGACTTTGAGTTTACAATCCAGTGCAGCTGGTAATGCTGGGATTCAAATTCATGACCACAAATGCAAGTCGACCGGATACATACTTTAAAAAACAACAACCTCTTCTGTGATGTGATCTATGATATGGCCTGAGCTGGAGTGTTTGAGAACTGTTCAAATTTCAGCTAATTTGATTCAAGGGTTCTGTGACCTCTGTTAAGTGAGGGACTCCATCTTTGTCTGTTCCTAATAATTTAGCCAGCAACAAGGTATGCTCTAAGATATACTTTTTCTGCTACAAACATGACTTCAGTCCAAGTATTTTAGCACCTGAACTCAAGTGAGGATAATAAATGTCAAAGAAATATTTATAGCTTGGTATATGGAGAATTTCCAGCTCCCAGTACTGCAATAACACACATCCATCTGCTAACAGCATTAGAGCTGCATTTTTAAAACAGATAGGATCTGAAAATAGAAAACTGCAGAGTACACAGATAGCTGTTGCATTTATTTACTATTAAGCCAATAATTAAATTAAAAACTAATTACCTTGCCAGGGGTCCTTGGGATACTGTTTTGTTTTTTTTTGGTACTCATACCCATATGGCAATTTAGACTGCTCTCACATTGAGTCTCCTAAACTCTTCTGTCTTCTTTTAGCTAAAATCCTCCTTTGCCGTATGTAGTCCAATGTTGTCTAAACAGGGAAAAACCACTTAAATAAGAATAATTGAAATGTAGAATGGAAAAAGACCTTTGAACCCATCTAACGACTCTTTTAAACCAGTACAAGATTATTATTCACCAGGATTCTGTCCAGTCTAGTTCCAAACGACTGCAGTGATGGGGCTTTCAAACTATCTAGAGTGACTCATGAACATGAGTACCAACTTCAAGGCAGACTGTTACAAATCAGGGCACAAACCCCAAACTGGTTGTTGGTTTTATACTTAGATTTCACCAACCAAGCATCAAGTGTGAACTCCTCAAGCACTAGAACAGCTTTAACATGGAGTCATAGACAGTCCCCTGGGGCACTCGAGTCCATCTTGCCACCTAAGCAAATCTACCATTGTAATAGATGGTCCCTTACATGAAAAATCACAACAATATTCAGGTTACTCCCAAGCACTTGTCCCAGACTAATTGCATCCTTGATCTTGCATGAAAGACAATGCATGCAGCCAGTCCTATAATAAACTAACAGAGATTTATTAACTAGGAAAGAGAAATAAGAAAGATATTTACAAGGTTAAAGCAGGTAAACATACACGCCCAAATGAGTAACAGTCTTAGGTTTCAAAAGGTAATAAAAACTGCTTTAAGATGCAAGTTCTATAAATCCTCTAGGGCTAAACCAGGCCAAATGGCCTTGCCTATGCTTAAGGATCATCGCCCTTCAGAGTTCAAGCAACACAGAGACACAGTTCCTTCTTGTCAGGGATTTTTATTCCCTTCCCCCAGAGTCCACGCTGATGGGACAAATTCACCTGTACATCTCCTTCTCATGGGTGTAGGGGGAGCAATCAACAAAGTATTTTATCCTTTGATGTTCCACAGTGGCTTGTTTGGTGTCTATGGGCCTTCTTTTGTGGGAGACCAGATGACACCTCTTGTGGTAAACTAATATTTCACAGTTGTTAATGCTTCCCTCCTGATTTGGGGGTGGGGTTGCAGATTTAAAGCAAACACATTTATAGTTACAGAACAAACACAAATATTACCTTATAACACGGGATACAGTATCATAAATGAGATTAATGCATGCAGCAGCTGACATGCATTTCATAAAGTTTAAACTCTAAACACATTTTTATACACCTAATAACTATTTTAATAATGCGAAGACACAGATGAACCAGACTGGTTTCCAGCTATGCATTGTCAATGTTCAGTGAGGCCTAGGGGCCTTGGCATTCATTGGCACCTGGTCTACCGAGTCACAGGGGTTTCCATCACTTCCTTGTAGAAACTCTTCACGTTTGAATAAAGCTCTCTTTTAGCAAATATTTCCTGACATGAAGCCCAGGGGTGGCGAGTTGTATGGGCGAGTTGTACGGGCTCCAGCAAATTCAGGGCCCAGGGGGCCTGGCTCCCCACCTGCAACACCCGTGCGCCTCCCCCAAGCATTTCTGCCTTCCCACTGCAGCTCCGCGCTGCCTTGCTGGCTGCTGCTGCAACCAGCTACAAGAGAGTAGTGCCGGGGGCAGCCTGAGGCAGCTGCTGCACCAGAGGATGGAGGAGGTGCATGGCAGCCCACCCCTCCCCAGCAGGCGACACAGAGTCGACTCTGGGTGGTGGGGCAGGGGCTTATCCTGCCTGAACCTCCTGAGCAGCAGCCTAGAGGGGCTTGGGTGAGTGTCATGCTTGGGAGCTGGGGAAGGGCCCCCTTTCCCCCTCCCCCAGAGCTCGCTGCTGCCAGCAGGGAGAGGGCTAGGGGAAGTCCTCCTCTCTGGCTCCCAGCCCCAGGGCAGCCTGCCTGCTGCACTCCAAACTCCTCATCCCTGGCCCAGTTCCACTCCCCACACCCCCTCCTGCACCCAACCCTCTCTCCCAACCAAAAGCCTGGGCCCAGCACCCAAACCCTCTCCTGCACCCAGCACCCAAACCTCCTCCTACACAGCCTCCCTCATCCCATCCCATTCTCTCACCCAGCACCCAAACTCCCTTCCAGAGCCCACACCCCACACAGGGCCAGCTTTAGGCTGATTCAGCCAGTTCCCGGGAATCAGGCACTGTGCCTTAGGTGCCTTTTTAATTTTTTTTACTTACCCCCGCTGAAGTCTACTCCGGGGTCTTCCATGGCCCCACTCCCCTGACCAAAGCACCGGTCGGAGCATGGCAAGCTGCCCCGTGGCCCTGGCTGGAGCTCTGGCCCGAGCGCGGCAAGCTGCCCCGTGGCCCCGGCTGGAGCTCCGGCCAGAGCACGGTAAGCTGCCCCACAGCCCCGCTCTACCTGCTGGAGCTCCGGACCCTTTAAATAGCCCCCAGAGCCCTGGGATAGTGAGGGGCTCCAGGGGCTATTTAAAGAGCCAGGGCTCCAGCTGCCTCTGCCACCCCATCCTTTAAATAGCCGCTGGAGCCCCGCCACCCCCATGCATTCCCCAGGGCTCCTGTGGCTATTTAAAAGGTCCGGGGTGGGGTAGAAGCAGGGGAGCCCCGGGCCCTTTAAATAGCCCTCAGAGCCCTGGGATAGCAGGAGGCTTGGGGGCTATTTAAAGGGCCGGGGCTCCAGCTGCCTCTGCTGCACCCTGTGCCCTGCCTGCACCAGCCCTGCCCCCCCATCTGCAGCCAGCTCTGCACCCCCTGCCCACAGCCAGCCCTGCCAAACCCCCTGCCCTGTCTCCAGCCAACCCCTGCCACAAACCCCTGTGGCCCTACCCAAAGCCAGTCAACCCCCCCACACCCTTTGCTCGCACCAGCCTTGCACACCCTGCCCTACCCGCCCTGCCCACACCCAGCCCCGTACCCCCTGCCCTGTCTCCAGCCAACCCCTGCTGCACCCCCCTGCCTGAAGCCAGCCAGTTCCGCATTCCTCTGTCTCCAGTCCTCCCAACTCCTGCTGCATCCTCCTGTGGCCCTGCCTGAAGCCAGCCTGCTCCACACCCCTGTCTCCAGCCAGCCCTGCACCCCTTGCCCTGCCTGCAGCCAGACCCTACCTCCAGTCAGCCCCTGCCCTGCCTCCAACCAGCTCCATGGCCACTGCTGCCCTGCAGTTCCCAGGGCAGTGACCCTGCACACCTGCTTCAATGAGGGGGGCAGGGAGCAGCTAGGACCCACACATGTGCACACCTGCAGGGAGTGGCGGGGACCCACCCAATCAACAGCATATATGATGCAATGTACATAATATATAATTGTATTATTTATATAGTTATGGAAAGTAAATAATATATGGAAGAAATGAAAGGCTTTTTTTTACACTTTTTTTTTTTTTTAGTCATCCCTGTCAGGGCCCCGCCAAAAATGTTTGAATTGGGCCCCGCACTTCCTAAAGCTGGTCCTGACCCCACACCTCTCTGGCACCCCTGTCCCAGCCCAGAGCCTGCACCCAGCACCCAAACTCCCTCCCAGAGCCTTAGGCAGGTGTGTGTGTGTGGGCGGTGGGGAAGGACTTGGACCTGTTCTGGGCACCACCAATAATTATACAAACCTGCCGCCCCGATGAAGCCTGCATTTCCCTTTTTAAAAATGTGATCCATTTAATGCTTGTTTTATCCAACATTTTCTCCCTGATTAACTCAGTTCTTTGGACCTGGAATGTTTAAAGGAATGTCACTCTTTTCACTCCTAGATTACTGGTTGAAATTCAGCCTAGGCTGATAGTGACTGAAAGCTATCACTCTAGAAGAGCTGTTTAGAGATCCATGTGAAGTGGGCTAATGGGTGTCAGTCCGGTGCCTAAAATACAAACGTCCACATGACAAAACCAGCACACAAATTTGGTTCTAAATGACATTCTCAGCCATGAGACCAAGGCCTAAATGAGCCATGGAAGCTTAAATATCCTCTTATCCCTTAAGGCAGTGCATCCAGGTCAGGGGGTGATGCACACTGCCAGGACAGTATGAGGAAGCTTACACTGTTGCTCCCTTTGTTCTACCTGAGGATATCAAAGGATTTCAGTTTCCCAGGGCTGTCAGTCTGGGCATCTGTTACCAGAACTGAAATAGTAGAAGCTCTGAAGGAAAATAAAGGAGTTGGCAGAGCCTGGGTCTGTTATATATAGAAAGAATGTATCGAGATTTGTTTTCATTTTTAGACCAAAGACACATCATAACTCTGAATAACTTCCTCACTAATGAAAGCTCAGCATTTTAGTTGCAGTAGGCAGTCAGATACTTTGGTGATGCAGGGCCATATGTGCAACTAGATCAATAGAGTGTGCAGATTTCTCCCGAGGGCAGGTTTTTAACTCTTAAATTACAAGTTTGACTTGCCACACCAGGTTGTAAATGAGGAAAATAAGGGATAACAATGGGACTTTAAGAATTACAGCAATGGGATTGGGATATGGAACTTTTCAACTCTGTGACCTAGATCCTTAGTGCCATCAGATTTCTACTCAGCACAGCTGAGGGGACTGGGCACAAAGGAGCCTCTTGTGGCTGTGTGACCCTAAGACCAGCTCTCTACCAGCCCTGCTCTCAGCCTACTTTACAGCAGCCAAGGAGCTGCCCTAAAGAATACTGGCTAGAAATGGTGCCCAAGGGACTAATTTACAGCTGGGGTTTGCTGGAGTTCACCACTCTGTGGCCATGCTTTGACTCCCTATCAAGGGTTCTAAAGTTGGTCTCACAGTCAAATAAGCATAAAGTTTTGCAAGGCTGGGCTCAGCCTGTAATTTTCTTCCTCTCTCTGCGTCAACCTTCCTATGCCACCATAAGTCAGCCCTAGTACCTGCCCTTCGCAGAGAGGGAGAGAGAATATGGAGACTTGGACAGAATTCAAAGTTTCCAAGCTGTCAGTGGCAAGTCCCCATGCAGTGTGTCAGGGCTTGTTCATAGTGTTCCTTTGGGGAATAGGTTCAGCGTTCCAGCTGGATAATTCAGTGATCATCCTTTCATCACGTGGCTTTGTCATTCTTCTTGAGGCCCTGGTGGTTAGTACTGGGAGGATATGGTGGTGTCTTGTAAATGGGCTAATATTTGTATTCTTTATCTCTCGTTCTCCTTTTGGTGTTTCCTCACCATGATGAACTTTGTCAGTCATGTCCCATGTATAGGTCCTGGAGCAGTTACTGCATGTCTGCTGACTTAAGGACACTTAAGGGTACTCATTCCCTAGGAAATAATTCAGTGGTACACTAAACATTTTGATTGCGAGGACCATGAAATGGGTGGAGGTCTCACTGCAGAAGTAACAGCTACCTTCTTCCCCTCCTCCACCATAGAAAAAAAATAGTGCAATATATGGTTGTTTAAAGGAAGTTTGCAACCTTACTGGAACTGTCCAATCCTCCTGCTTTTCTTGTCATTACTGTCAGAAAAGCTTCCAGCCACTGACTCCATAAAGGGATTTTTTTTAAAAAAATGATTCAGAATTGCCAGAATAGACCATACAACTATTCCACTGAAATTATGTTCAGGCCGTTATAAACTAGAGCTGAGTAAGTAATACATAGTAGATAATATATCACTACTTTTTACTCTTTTTCCATTTGTGGGATATCTTGTAGCAGTGATTTCCTGAAATGCATTTATTACTCCAATCTACTTAGTTCATTTTTTCTGAGTACTTTGTATACTTTATGGAGCGATCATGTACCGTTTGCTGTATTTGATCCTTACTATTTGAAATTCAAGGCTTGTTAATGAGTTGTGATTGGTTCCAAATCTTATGGTATTGTTTCTGTTCCCTGAGTGAATGAGAATAAATCCTACATTTAGGAGGGCTTGAAGAAGCCACTTGGGTTTAAATTCTCAGGGACTAGGTAGCAGAGAAGCAAGATTAGAGAACTGTGGACTGTTTTAAACTTTTTCTCTTTTAGGTGACCCAGACGCCTAGAAAAAATCTGTCTAATGTGAGCCTTGTTAGCTGAGGGCAGGATTTAAATTTAATTTTCTAGCATCACATTCACGCAGTGTAAAAGTAATTGTTGTCCTTGTTACATACAAGATCATAGTCTGGCTCATTTAATTCCTTCAGTACCAGTGCTCTGGAGAGGGGTTTTAGGAACCTTTTCCTGATTCTGCCTCAAATTGTGTCCTATTCCACACAAACTTTAAAACTTCTAGTGTGAGTTTAAAATTCACTATTCCTGAGTATGGAAAGAAGCAAACTTAAACTTTGCTTTCTGCAAGTATTTATGTGGATAAAACTTGATCACTCTGATGTTCCTGGAAAATGAATACTGTGCAAGCATAGTCACAGTGAATTAATTTGGAAAGTTAAGTGACTTCTCATAAAACATGCCATCCATGGTGGTGAGTCAGAAGTATGTCCTTCCTAGTTGGGACAAGAATCCCTCATACAGGAAGTTTGCAAGATGGATTTGGGGTCTGAGTTTGAGGCTAGCAAGGGTTTGAGCCTCACTGAGGTGGATGAAGATGACAAAGAGGAGGCAAGTGGCCCTGGGCTTTGGCCTCACTCCGATAACCTGCCAAGAGTCCAGCAGGCAACCTCACAATGCAGCAGTGAGGTTCATCAGCAGACCTCAGACGCTGAAGGAGGGGCTTGCCAACCTTGGTGCTCAGGGGCAAGGGTGGCAGCTCAGGTCCCTCCCTCAGACACCCCCCTCAAGACATATGAGCATTGGCATTGGTGACCCACAGGTTGGGCAGCGTGCCTGATAAGAGTGGGCCCCTCTCAGATGAGGGG
The DNA here is from genome assembly GCF_025201925.1 of Gopherus flavomarginatus. NCBI lineage: Eukaryota > Metazoa > Chordata > Testudines > Testudinidae > Gopherus > Gopherus flavomarginatus. The sequence continues at coordinate 156,141,052 of NC_066617.1, read as the reverse complement.
ATAGTACTGTCACAGGTTTGGAGTGGGACTGATATCCTGCAAAGGAATATAGAGCAGTGAGGGAGAAACTCCCCACTGTTGCCAGGTGGCATCACTCCTACCGAAACGCAGGCAGGAGACTCAACAGCTGATGTCCTTGGAGCTTATCAGGATCTGATCTCTCAGTTGGGAATCATCTGTCTAAAGGGGTTAAAGAAAAGATTTGGAAGGGAGAATTTGTGGACTTATTTATCTTGCTGTTCAGGGAACAGCAGACAGAGGAAGGAGGGGGAGCACAAAAATAAGGACAAACCCTGCAGTGCCTCAAACTTTTGAGAACCAATCTGCTGCCTTTCACATTTATGTGAATATAATTTGTGTGAGGAGCTCTGGGAGGTATAGTTCCATTTTAAGTATGTGGACTTAATAGTGAGGGCTCATGGTACATATGGGGGCAGTATGGGCAAGGTCTGACAAAGAATTTAGGCAGAGGGTGACAGAAGAGCCTGATTTACCCTGAGGTATAATAGACCAGGAACTTTGGTTAGAGTGTGTGACTACTTATCACTCCGCCCAGCTGGCATTCACAGACAGCAAGTTGCCAGTGCCAAAACCTCAACTTCAAAATCTAGATATAAAAGGCAGTGTAGTCTCTGCATTTAATGATGGGAAATGTTTTCGTTCCCAGTCCAGGTACAAACACTGCTGTAAGAAGTACGGGGATCAGCATAGCCCAGACTCCTGTTATGTGGGAAAAGGGCGGTTCCAACAGGGTAGTAGGAAAGGGAGTCTGCAAGGTCTGAATGCTTCAGGAGATGCGACTGGCTAAGGCAATAATTATGGAAAAGGCTCCTTCTCCATTTAAGGTACAGGTGTTATGGAACTTGTTATTGGACTACTTAAGAAAAGATATGCTGCTTATTTATGGAAGGATTCTCACCTGGTTTTCAAATCCCTAATGACGACAGGGGTGCCACTCCTGGGTAGAGAACTTGAAAGCTGTTAAAGGCTTTGAGCATATAGTATGCGTGAAGATCATCACAGAGGCAGCAGCAGGGAGAGTGACAGGACCCTTCCAGGTGTATTCCAATGCCAGAATTGTGCATCACTCCCTGGGGTGTGGTACCAAAGAAGGCAAAGGGAGTAATACAGGCAGATCCATTGCCTGTCTTACCCCCTACTCCCACCCCCGAGGCTCTTTGGTGAATGACTATATTGACTCGCAGCTATGTTCAGTGAGATATTCAGCATTTGACCCTGTGGTAGCCCTGAGTAGGGACTGTGGTCCTCTGGTGCTGTTGGGAAAATTTAACATCATTCCGGTTGTTTCCAGTGCCTCCTAGGGACTTTTACTAGCTTCGATTTCAGTTTGAGGGCCAAAGCCATGCTCAGGGATGCTCGATGTCATGTGCGGCTTTTGAAATAGCATTGAACTGGACACAGTTTGGGGTGTTTCTAGGTTACCTAAAGAGCAATTGGAACTGGTCAGGTTACTGATAGGGGGCTCTCAGAGGGGCAAAGAAAATTACTCTGACCGAACTTCAGGTGGTCATGGGGCACCTAAACTTTGCATGCTGGGTGGTGGCTCCTGGTCAGGCATTTTGTGCCTGTCTGGTGTCAGACTCCTCTGGAGTGTGAAGACCCCACCACTTTATCAGAGTGACAAGGGGAATGAAGGGAGACTTAGAAGTGTGGGAAAGTTTCCTGGAAGAGTTTAATGAGAGTTCAGTAGGGTGTTCAGACTGAGCAGCAGGTACAGTCTAACACCTCGGGAGGCATAGATTTTGTGGTTTACTTTCAAGAAGAGTGCTGTGCCCAGAAGTGTCCAGAAAGTTGCATGGCTTGGGGTAGTGTAGATGACAACAACTTCCTTGAGTTTTTTCCTACGCTGGTCACAGTCATTATGTGGAGGGATGTAGAGGAGTGGACTCACCCCTGTGGCACCTCCTGCTGGTTACTACTGGGAATTAGCTTGTTCCAGCTCCCTTTTACATGAGGTACTGCCCCTGGCAGTAACCCCTTTCTCTCAGGGTCTCCCCTCCCCAGGGAACCCCCACTCACTATCCCCACCTTGCCTCAGTATAAGGCTACTGCCAGTCATTGTCTAGCCCCACGCCCTGGGACAGACTGCAGTATCAGCCTACTCATCACTGGCAAGGTTGGGTTTGGACCTGCTGCCTTGGCCTACCCCTGGGCTGCCCTCTGCAACCCCTAGTTCCCATTGGCCTTCTGCTAGGCCGCAGCCTGGGGCTTTCCAGGCCAGGGCTGCCCAGAGGATTCAGGGGGCCTGGGGCAAAGCAATTTCGGGGGCCCCTTCCATAAAAAAAAGTTGCAATACTATACAATACTATATTCTCGTTGGGGCCCCTGCAGGGCCCGGCGCATATTGCTCCACTTGCTTTGCACCCATGGGCGGCCCTGGGAAAAATAAACCTTCTGCATCTCGGCACAAATCCAGCTTTGAGAAAACTTCTTTACAAGGTATCACTGGTTCTCAGCATCAGCCAGTGCTAAAAGGCACTAAAGCTCATTAAAAGGGTTGGACAAATATTTTCCGTCAAAACTTTTTCTGAATCAAAAACTAGGGGTTTTTAAAAAGCAGAAAAAAAGTACGGACAATGTCTGCTTTCCTTCAAAATTTTTTGTGGTTTTTTTAATTGAAAAGCTGAAATTAGTCTGCCAAAACCTGAATATGGTTTGGGGTTTCAGAAGTGTGTAGCCAAATATTTGCTGCTTGTTGTGTTTGATTGTTTAAAGAAATAATAAAAAAATTCTGCTTAAAAAAAATCCAGAACTTTTGAACCACCTCAGCTTGTGACCAAATGCCTGAGCCCATCCAGTCAGAGATTTTTCCAGGTTTCTGATACTCTGCTGGCTTCCTTGACTCATATCAGTCTCCATAACTTTGGGTTCATTTAGGTTAGAACATAAGAACAGCCATACTGGGTCAAACCAAAGGTCCATCCAGCCCAGTATCCTGTCTACCAAATGGCCAGTGCCAAATGCCCCAGAGGGAGTAAACCTAACAGGGAATGATCAAATGATCTCTCTCCTGCCATCCATCTCCACCCTCTGATAAACAGAGGCTAGGGACACCATTCCTTACCCATCCTGGCTAATAGCCATTAATGGACTTAACCTCCATGCATTTATCTGTTTCCTAGAGACTGGCTCCATAGGGTCCCTCAAAAACTGGAGACGGTTACTGTGGGTTTATCTTTAGTATAGCTTATGTACATACTCCACGAACTGAGCATTTGAGCTTTGTTCAGAATCTGGGGTGAGCCTACGTTGTGAAAACTGAAATGCTCAAAATAGCACATGTATGTGAACGGACACAGGATGCTAAAATTAAATTAACCCAGGGGTTCTCAAACTGGGGGTCAGGACACCTCAGGAGGTCACGAGGTTATTACTGGGGGTCACGAGCTGTCAGCCTCCACCTCAAACCCCGCTTTGCCTCCAGCACTTATAATAGTGTTAAATATATAAAAAAGTGTTTTTAATTTATAAGGGGGGGTTGCACTCAGAGGTTTGCTATGTGAAAGAGGTCACCAGTATAAAAGTTTGAGAACCACTGAATTAACCCCTTTGAAGTCTCAGGGAATGCAGGGGAGGGGGGTTTCCCTTGGTAGGATTGGGAAGGATATTGTTCTTCTCATGTGATCCCTCCCCCAGTGGCTAATTTTAAATGAAGCTACCCTCTCCTGACATGAATCTCCCTATGGCACTGAAATTAAATATAGACTATAATTTGACATTTGAGAAGTGAAAGGGATGGTAGCCCTAATGGAAAAGCTAAAAGCTTGGCTCTTCTGGAAGCCTCAAACTGCTGAATGAGCTTTAGAGTAGGGAAGCCTGTGCCTCCCAAACAGCCTCGCCCCGCCCCCTATCTGACCCCCACTCACTTCCTGCCCCCCGACTGCCCCCGCCCTCAGAATCCTCGACCCATCCTGCTCCTTGTCCCCTCACCGTCCCCCAGAGACCCCCATCCCCCACCACCCCACCCCTGCTCCCTGTCCCTTGACTGCCCCGACCCCTATCCACCCCCTGCTGAATCCTGACAGACCCCTGCAATGTCCATAATCTAACCCCCCCATTCCCTCTCCCCCGACCGCCCCCCCAACCTCTACCCCCTCCCTGTGTCCTGACTGTCCCTGGGACTCCCTGCCCCTTAGCCAACCCTCCTGGCCCCAGCCTTGGCCCTTTACCCCTGGCTCCCTCCTCTCCTGGAGCCTCAGCGCATCCAGCAGCCTCCCTTGACAGCTGCAGCATGGCTCCGGCGGGGTCCCTGAGCTCCTCCCTGCTCAGAGCCGCGTGGTCAGGGGATGGGGCTGTGAGCTCCTGGCTGAGCGGAGGGAGCTCAGGCCCCACTGGAGCTCGCAGCCCTCTGACCACACGGCTCTGAGCGGGGTGGAGCTCAGGGGCCCCGCCGGAGCCACGCTGCAGCTGTGTGGGGAGGGGCCTGGATGCACTGAGGCTCTGGGAGAGGGGCGGAGGCGGGGTCGGGCCGGAGTGGGAGCCTCAGCCATTCTCATGGGAGCCCCTGCGGAGCCCAGAGCCTGGGGCAAATTGCCCCACTTGCCCACTCTCTGGGCAGCCCTGTTCCAGATTAGAGTTCCCCAGCCTCTTATAGGAGCCATCTGGGCTTGATTGGGGCTTGGCCACAGCTGAGCCTACTTTCCCCCAATAAGCCCAGGCTTTTAGAGCTGCTGCCCTCTGCAGGGCTGTTTTTAAACCCCTCAGAGCAGGAGTGGGTGTCCACCTCTCTGCAGGGGAAAACTGTCAGAATGAACAAGTACATTTTTGGTGTGATGACCAATCTTGTGGTCTATATTGTAAATAGACAGTGGCTAAGACTGCTCAGGTAATGAGGCTGGATAGGGCCTTCGTTTTAAACTGTTTGCGGCTTAATATCCTTAACAGTGCATGTCGCTGGAGTGGATAATGCTGTTGCTGATTCCCTATCTCAATTCCAAGATGATCGATGTTGGGAACTCACCCTGTTGGCCAGCAAGGATCTGCAGGCAATGCTCCGACAGCTCTGGAACTTTGGCTCAAGACAGCTGTGGGACTAAGAGGGCAGTGTTGCCCCGCAGACCCTGAGGGCCTATAAGGTCAGCCATTCAGAGTTCAGAGAATTTAGGGGACAGGAAGGGCTGTACCATGGGTGGCCTGTACCTACAAACCACTGCCAATCCCCTGCTCAAACACCAAGTAGTTCAATATGTGGTGTCTTTGGTTCGCCACGGTTTGGCTTCCTCCACTGTGTCTGGCTGGCTATCGGGCCTGTCCTACTGGAGTGGGTGGGTGGGTTTCCAAGACACATGGGGGCATTTCATAGTGTGGAAACTCTTAGAAAGGTAGTCCAGGAAAGGTAGGCTCTGGAAGGACAACAAATTATCCATAGCACTGGAAACCCTGACAGGATTAGTACAGGTTCTGCTACAGGTTGCAGCTGTGAGAGGGAGGCCATTTTATTGAAGACAGCATTTGTTGTTGCCTTCTTTGGTGCTTGTGAGTAAGTGAGCAGGGGCCTATGACAGCTGAAGACAAGTCCCAGCATGTGTAAAATGTAAGAGATATAAAACTATGTGTCCCTGTACTTAAGAAACTCAAAAACAGACCACAAGGGAAAGGGGGCTTATGTGGTGTTGAAGAAATGTGCAGATGGGGACTTTTGCCAACAATAAGAGACTTGCTAAAAATCTGGGGCCTGCAACCGAGACCACTGTTCATATATGGTAATGGCAGCTTCCTGACAAGGCACCAATTCAGCGCAGTATTGAGAAAAGCCTTGCACTACTGTGGTCTTGACCCTAAAAAATTGGGTACTCATACTTTCAGGGCTGGGGCAGCAACATCAGTGACTGCGGGAGGGAGGGGGGGGGCGCGGTGCTGGCCCATTGCAGGTGCAGACAATAGGGAGCTGGAAGTCGAAATGTTACAGGACTTATGTCCACATCTGCTAAAAGATGGCCAGAAACAGCAAAACTGAACTACTCCAATGTACTTCTTTGTTCCAGAAGCTACACAGAGCATATGCACTGTCTGGATTTGCTGGCACACATAGTGCATTGGGCCCACAAAAAGGCAGCCAGAACAGCAGCTGGATCTCAGCTGGGCTTCAGGGCCAAAGCAGTTTGCATCTAATAGCTCGGCAGAGGAGGCATGTGTTGGGATCAGCTCATGCCACTTCTGCACTCACCGACAAGCAACATGCACCCACCTTATGTCCTGGTTATTCATGTTGAGGAGAACGGCCTCAGGCTCTGGACAGTAGTTAATTTAAGGGGCAGAATCCAGAGCGATGTTAGCTTAATTAGGCAATCGTGACATGGGGTGAGGTTAGTATGGTCAGAAATGCTCGTAAGGTGCATCTGTCAGGGAGCAGCAGACCCTGCCAGTGCTGACAAGACTAGAAAGAAAGTGAATAAAGAGGCCACCAAGATATTCCTGGACACAGGGGGGTTTAGTGATACAGCATAGGGATGTCCCTTGGAAACCTCCAGCTGCTTGTAATGGAGGATGGCATAGATTTGTCAGGTGGAGGTGCTGATATGTGACTGCAGGGTGTGAGGGAAGGGATTGGAAGGAACTGCAATACCAGGCAATATGGTTGGCGTGCGCGAGCAGCCAAGCTAGTTGCCGATGCCCCCTGTGGCTGGTTTCCAGTGCAGTTAAGAGAATAAAATGAATGGTTCCAAGAGGTAAAAGACCTGGGATTTTAGTGATGGGCTTTGGCTCATGTGATAGGGTGAGACCTTATGGCTTTCACAGGCTGAGGTCGCCACCTTGCTGCACCCTCTGTCCCTCTTACAGAGAAAAAGTTGCTAGGACTCATAGAGCTGAAACCTGGGAAGTAGGCTGAGGAGAGTCTACTCCATGTTAAGGTTTATATGGTAAGGAGCCCTGTAACCCTGGCACCAGTTGCACGTTATATGGTAAGGTGCCCTGTAACCCCTGCACTGGAACCAATTAAATGCCTGGTATAGGAGAGTATGGGTGATGGGTGAGTAGCGCACCTCCCTTGAGATAATGTTTAATCAGAGTCGCTGCCTGCCACTTAATTCCATTTATGTGTTTGGCCTCATTTTGCCACTGTGTCCACATCATTTGTTGTTCAGCATTTCCCCAGTTTTGTTGCAAATCCAGTTGCATATAATATTCTGTTCCTTTGAAGCAGCCTTAATAAATGTTGCTGATAATATCTCATCTTCTTTCCCAGGAGAATCTCTTAACTTTTATTAGGGTCCCTTGAATCTGTACAGTTGAGAGGCCATATTGCAAGTTTGGTTGCACTCATAAGTTTGATGGTGATAAATCCATCATCTCTCATGGAATGTCTTAATATCTTTCCTGATCCTTCCCATCCTGTAAGAAACAAATTTCTATTGTGATTTAAACAGTTGCTGTATACAGATTGATGTAAATTAGTATCTATGCTGTGAGCTGCAGTAGTTCCACCTTAGGTTTGTGGCCCTGGTAATGGGCACAGAATCATATAAGATTAGAGTTGGAAGAAACCTCAGGAGGCCATCTAGTTCAATCCCCTGCTCAAAGCAGGACCAACACCAACTAAATCATCCCAGCCAGGGCTTTGTCAAGCCTGACCTTAAAAACCTCTAAAGATGGAGATTCCACCACCTCCCTAGGTAACTCATTCCAGTGCTTCACCACCTTCCTAGTGAAATAGTGTTTCCTAATATCCAATCTACACCTCCCCCACTGCAACTTGAGACCATTGCTTCTTGTTCTGTCATCTGCCACCACTGAGAACAGCCGAGCTCCATCCTCTTTGGAACCTCCCTTCAGGTAGTTGAAGGCTGTTATCAAATCCCCTCTTACTCTTCTCTTCTTCAGACTAAACAAGCCCAGTTCCCTCAGCCTCATGGTAAGATGTCTTCCCACTACAGATGTGTGGCTGAAGTCTCATGGGGGGCTGCCCATTACCAGGGTCTCTTGTGCATATGCTGTAGTTCTTTGTAAAGCTGGTTGAAAAAACATTTTTACAGTGAAATATTTTGAACAAAATAAAGTTCAAAATGTATTTTTTAACCTTTCTGAAAATTTCTAAAAATGAACTGACATTTTTTTAGATTTAGCTCATGAAAAATGTTGATTCATTCTGGCTTGTGAAAACTGAAAAAAAAATGAGTTTTTATTTTTGCCCCCTGCCCTTTCTCTACCTTTATTAAATTCTCCATCTTTCTTTCACTGAAGTAAGAGAAAAAGTAAAAGAAAAACTGAGAGAAAGTGGGAAATACTCACTTTTTCTCCCTTCTTTATTTATTCCTATTGGAAAAATAGCAAAGAAAGAAAAAAGTGGGAGAAAATTGGAGGGAGGGGGAGAAACACTTTCTCATGGTTTTATTGTTGTCAAATGGAAGTGTGGATTTTGTTTATAAAGTAAGAGAAAGTAGCGCTTGCTCTCACTTTTCACACTTTCCAGTTGAAAAAAAGAAAGCGTGAGAAAGTGTTTTCCCTCCCTTTTTTGATCTTTTTCCATTGAAAAAATGGGACAAGAAAGTTAAAAGGGGAAAGGAAATGGAAATGGAAAAAAAATTCAAAACAGAACATTAAAAACTGAAAATTTTTAATTTTCAAAAACTGAAATGTAAATGAAAAATGCAATAGAAAATTGCTTATCAAAATGTAAGTGAAAACAACAGTTGACTGCAAAATTTCATTTTTGACAGCCATATTTTTGGCAGGAGAATTACAATCAGCTCTAGCACTTTGATATAAACCAGAAAAACTTCACTGTTTGATTAAAAAAAAACTTTTTTTCTCCCTTCTTCTGTTCAAGAAGGAAAGGATAGGGAACTCAGAGAATCTCAGACCAATGACTTTACCATTGCTAATTATAAATCCGTTTTACATCTTTATATACCTTTCATCTCAAAGGATCACAGGGCATTTTACAGACCACCAGATTATGCACTCAGCAATCCTGAAACAAGCTGTAGATTCAACACCAGAAGGGACTCTTGTGACTATCTAGTGCAGGGGTGGGCAAACTTTTTGGCCCGAGGGCCACATCAGGGTTGCGATACTATATGGAGGGCCAGGTAGGCAAGGCTGTGCCTCCTCAAACAGCCTGGCCCCTGCCCCCTCCCATTTCCTGCCCCTTGACTGCCTCATGGAATGCTCACGAAATTAACAATTCAGAGATATTCAAATAAACTCTATTTAATAAAGATACATTTTAGTGGAAATAAACATAAAACCTTACTTATTATTATAAATATACACCTCTACCCCGATATAACGCAATCTGATATAACATGAATTCGGATATAACGTGATAAAGCAGTGCTTCAGGGGGGCAAGGCTGTGCACTTCGATGGATCAAAGCAAGTTTGATATAACGCAGTATCACCTGTTACGCAGTTAGATTTTTTTGGCTCCCGAGGACAGCGTTATATTGGGGTAGAGGTGTACCATCCTAACAACGTATTACAATAATTAAAACAAACTTAACCCCTTTCCACTCCCTTTATGTGAACAATGCAGCTGGTCACCCTTTCTTACAATGGCATCAAAGTCCAGTGTCATTCTTCTTGTGGAAATTCGCAATACTGAGCTGAGATGCTTATCAGTTAATTGGGATCTGTAGCAAGATTTGCTGTAATTCAGCAGGGAAAACGTTTGTTCACACACATATGTGGAGCCAAACAAAATAACGATTTTCTGTGCCACCTTGCGGATATTTGGGAACTTTGTTTCACTCAAGGACTCATAAAACTCATCTAGTTTTTCTGAATTTTACTTTTCCTTCAAGGTGGAATTGCACTGGAGATCAATGTGCTCCAGTTGTAATTCTTGTGGGGCTTTCTTGTAGTCAAATGACAGTGGGCATGACACCATAGACTCATAGATTCTAGGGTCAGAAGGGACCAATGTGATCACCTAGTCTGACCCCCTGCACAAAGCAGGCCACAGAACCCTACCCATCCACTTCCATAACAAACCCCTAACCTATGTCTGAGTTATTAAAGTCTTCAAATTGTGGTTTGAAGACCTCAAGCTGCAGAGAATCCACCAGCAAGTGACCCATGCCCCACGCTACAGAGGAAGGCGAAAAACCTCCAGGGCCTCTGCCAATCTGCCCCGGAGGAAAATTCCTTCCCGACCCCAAATATGGCGATCAGCTAAACCCTGAGCATGTGGGCAAGACTCACCAGCCAGCACTCAGAAAAGAATTCTCTGCAGTAACTCAGATCCCATCCCATCCAACATCCCATCACTGACCACTGGGCATACTTATCTGCTGATAATCAAAGATCAATTGCCAAAATTAGGCTATCCCATCATACCATCCCTTCCATAAACTTATCAAGCTTAATCTTAAAGCCAGATATGTCTTTTGCCCCCACTACTCCCCTTGGAAGGCTGTTCCAGAACTTCACTCCTCTAATGGTTAGAAACCTTCGTCTAATTTCAAGTTTAAACTTCCTAGTGTCCAGTTTATACCCATTTGTTCTTGTATCTACATTGGTACTAAGTTTAAATAAATCCTCTCCCTCCCTAATATTAATCCCGCTGATATATTTATAAAGAACAAGCATATCCCCCCTCAGCCTTCTTTTGGCTAGACTAAACAAGCCAAGCTCTTTGAGTCTCCTTTCATATGACAGGTTTTCCATTCCTCGGATCATCCTAGTAGCCCATCTCCGAACCTATTCCAGTTTGAATTCATCCTTCTTAAACATGGGAGACCAGAACTGCACACAGTATTCCAGGTGGGGTCTCACCAGTGCCTTATATAACAGTACTAACACCTCCTTATCTTTGCTGGAAATACCTTGCCTGATGCATCCTAAAACTGCATTACCTTTTTTAACGGCCATATCACATTGGTGGCTCATAGTCTTCCTGTGATCTACCAATACCCCAAGGTCCTTCTCCTCCTCTGTTGCTTCCAACTGATGCGTCCCCAATGTATATCTAAAGTTCTTATTATTAATCCCTAAGTGCATGACCTTGCACTTTTCACTATTAAATTTCATCCTATTACTATTACTCCAGTTTATAAGGTCATCCAGATCTTCCTGTATGATATCCCGGTCCTTCTCCATGTTAACAATACCCCCCAGCTTCGTGTCATCCGCAAACTTTATTAGCACATTCCTGCTTTTTGTGCCAAGGTCAGCAATAAAAAGGTTAAATAAGATTGGTCCCAAAACCGATCCTTGAGGAACTCCACTAGTAATCTCCTTCCAGCCTGACAGTTCACCCTTCAGTACGACCCGTTGTAGTCTCCCCTTTAACCAGTTCCTTATCCACCTTTCAATTTTCATATTGATCCCCATCTTTTCCAATTTGACTAATAATTCCGCATGTGGAACCGTGCCAAATGCCTTACTGAAATGGAGGTAAATTAGGTCTACTGCATTTCCTTTGTCTAAATAATCTGTCACCTTCTCAAAGAAGGAGATCAGGTTGGTTTGGCACGATCTACCTTTAGTAAAACCATGTTGTAACTTGTCCCAATTACCATTGACCTCAATGTCCTTAACTACTTTCTCCTTCAAAATTTTTTTCCAAGACCTTACATACTACAGATGTCAAACTAACAGGCCTATAGTTACTCGGATCACTCTTTCTCCCTTTCTTAAAGATAGGAACTATGTTAGCAATTCTCCAGTCGTACGGTACAACCCCTGAGTTTACCGATTCATTAAAAATTCTCGCTAACGGGCTTGCAATTTCATGCGCCAGTTCCTTTAATATTCTCGGATGAAGATTGTCCGGGCCCTCCGATTTTGTCCCATTAAGCTGTTCAAGTATGGCTTCTACCTCAGATGTGGTAATATCCACCTCCATATCCTCATTCCCGTTTGTCATCCTTCCATTACCCCTAAGCTCCTCATTAGCCTTATTAAAGACTGAGGCAAAGTACTTATTTAGATATTGGGCCATGCCTAGGTTATCCTTAACCTCCTTTCCATCCTCAGTGTTAAGCGGTCCAACTTCTTCTTTCTTTGTTTTCTTCTTATTTATATGGCTATAGAACCTTTTACTATTGGTTTTAATTCCCTTTGCAAGGTTCAACTCTACTTGGCTTTTAGCCTTTCTCACTTTATCCTTACATGTTCTGACCTCACTAAGGTAGCTTTCCTTGCTAATCCCACCCTTCTTCCACTTCTTGTAGGCTTTCTGCTTTTTCTTAATCACCTCTCTGAGATGCTTGCTCATCCAGCTTGGTCTACAACTCCTGCCTATGGTTTTTTTCCCCTTTCTTGGGATGCAGGCTTCTGATAGTTTCTGCAGCTGCGACTTAAAGTAATTCAAGGCCTCCTCTGCATTTAGATCCACAAGTTCTTCAGTCCAATCCACTTCCCTAACTAATTTCCTGAATTCTTTAAAGTGAGCCCTTTTGAAATCAAAAACCCTAGTCCCAGATCTATTTTTGTTTATCCTTCCATCTAGTTTGAACTGAATTAGCTCATGATCATTCGAACCAAGGTTGTCCCCTACAACCATGTCTTCTATGAGGTCCTCACTACTCGCCAAAACCAAACCAGTGTCTTCTCTTTCTTGTCAAAGTCAGAAAATGGACAAGAAAATTCTCCATGAAAGTCAGTCAAAATTTTGCTGTCCTTTTCTCTCTGCTCTGCTGACACTTCTAAGTATTTCAGTGTTGGAAAGTGAGCAAACACTTTGTCCTTACTTTGTTTTGAAAACAAGACTAACTTGACTTTGAAAGTTGTCACACTAGAATATACAAACACATTCTTTCCTTTCAGGTTTACATGAAGTTCATTTACATGTGCCAAGATATCCACACCAAAAGTGGGGTCGCACATCCAGTTTGAATTCTTTAATTCAGGGAAATCATTTTCTTTCCCCTGCATCTCCAGAGAAGTGCGGATTTCATCTCTGAGCTCCCACACTCACTGCAATACCTTTCCTAGGCTGAGCCAGTGGACATTTGTATAATAAAGTAAGTCCTGATGTTCGGCATCAGTGTATTCAAGAAGGGAAATGAATTGCCAATGATTAAGTCCCCTCGCTCTTATGTGGTTCATTATTTTCACTACTGTGTGAACCACATAAGAGCGAGGGGACTTAATCATCGGCAATTCATTTCCCTTCTTGAATACACTGATGCCGAACATCAGGACATTTTTGCAGAGGGCCTCCTGATGTATAATACAATGCAGAAAAATCACCTCTTTATCTGAGTTGTCTTCTTTTACTTTGTCCTGAATTCTTTTTAAAAGTCCTACGTTTTTCCCTGTTAAATTTGGTGATCCATCTGCGGTTACGTTTCCCCATTTACTCCAGGGGAGCTTCAGATGTTCAAGGCACCCAGACACCCTCTTGTACAAGTCCAATCCCTTAGTTCTGCCTTTCATTGATTCCATTGATAATTCCTCTGTGATTTCTAATTGGTCATCAATTCCTCTGACAAAAATCAGTAACTGTGCTGTGTCCTTAATGTCAGTGCTGTCATCAAGAGCTAATGAAAACAATGTAAAGTCCTGTGCTTTCTTGTTCAACTCAAAAGCCAAATGTTCATCAATCACTTCTACACGGCGAATAACAGTTCTTTGTGACAAACTAATGTTCTCAAATTTGTTTTGGTATTCTGGGCACAGCATGCCAGAAACATCAACCATGCATTCTTTCAAAAACTCCCCTTCAGCAAAAGGCTTATTTTGTTTAGCGATTTTAAATGCCAGAACATAACTTGCCTTTGTAGAGGCTTCCTGAATTGCAGATTGTCGCACATAAATATTTTGATGAGTTTTTAAGTTTGTGCTGAGTTGCTCAGGTTTTCTTGCCCTTTCCTCAGTGGTTAAATTGCTGCTATAATTAGGATGTTTCATTGAAAAATGGCAATTCAAGTTGTACTCGTTGAACACGATGAAAACCCAACACTCATTGCCCACTTTTCTTTTTTGCAGCACTCATTTTTGAAAGGGAAAAGAAAATCCAAACTGCTGCCCTTGTGTCAAACTGCTGTTTTACAAGATAGCATCCACTGTGAAAAAACTGGGCCCACTCTCTAGCCTGGATTTGTCGGGCATCAGTGCCCCTGAATTCTGAGCCATGGCACTCTATCCCAGAATCCATGTGGACGAGAAAAGACAGGTGTAAACTCACCTGTAACTTTATGTCCCAGCCTCCCCCCAAAAATTTTCTTACTGTTGTACTTTGAGTTCTGTTTGCACACTTGTGTTCATTAAAAGTTTGTATATAATAAGGAACATTACCGTGCTGTGGCGAGAGGACTCATGAGGTGTGGTGCGTGGGGGGCTTCACGGGGTGGTACCATGGACTCCTATGGGCCCTGCTGGCAGTGTGACACCAAGGCGAGCTGTGCCACATGTGGAGGAACTCAGACAGGAACAGCTATGGCCCTGGGCGGTTTCCCTCCACCTGAGGCTCTCGAGGGTGGGGCCATAGGAAACCAAGAGGGGATTTGGCACACTGCTGCGTAGGGGTGGTGAGGTCATACCTGCGCAATGTGGCGTTTTGTGTGCAGAATCTTCCCTGAAGATGGTGCTCAAAATGAACTGCTCATCACTGAGGAGCGCTGGGCAGAGCATGGCAAGCCCCTGCTCCCGCTCCATTGGAGCCCCGAGCGAAGAGCAACAAACCCTCTGGTCCCACTCCCCAGGCAGGAGCGCCAGGCAGAGTGTGGCAAGCTCCTGACCCTGCTGTCCCGGCCAGAGCGCAGCAAGCTCCTGGTCCCGTTCCCCCAACCGGAGCGCTGGGTGGAGCACAGCAAGACCCTGACCCTGCTCTCCCTGCCAGAGCACCAGGCAGAGCGTGGCAAGCCCCCAGCTGCAAGCGGCCCACAGGCTGTAGTTTGCCCACTCCTGATCTAGTCTGACCTCTTATATAACACAGGCCATAAAACTTCCCCCAGAATGACTCCTAGTGTAGCACTTTTACAGAAATATCCAGTCTTGATACAGAAAATGTCAGTGATGGAGAATCCACTACCCCCTTTTATAGTTGGTTCCAATAGTTAATTGTCTTTTTCACTTGTATGCCTTATTACCTGTCTGAATTTTTCAAGCTTCAACTTCCAGCACTGGATCACATTACACCTTTTTTAGCTAGAGTGAACACCCTATTATTAAATATTTGTTCCCTATGTAGGTATTTACCAACTTTAATCAAATAACCCTTTAACCTTCTCTTTGTTAATTGTCTGAGCTTCTTCAGTCTGTCACTGTAAGGCAGGTTTTCTAATCCTTTAATCATTCTCCTGGTTCTTTGAACCTTCTTCAAATTATCAACATCTTTCTTAAACTGTGGACACCTCAACTGGACACAGTTCCAGCTGTGATCGCACCAGTGTCAAATACAGAGATAAAATAACCTCTGTAGTCCTACTTGATATTGTGCTGTTTATGCATCCAATGATCGCATTAGACTTCTTGGCCATAGCATTACACTGGAAGCTCATGTTCAGCTGATTATTCACCATTATTCCAAAACCTTTTTCAGTCACAGTGTCCCAGAATAGAGTTATCCATCCTGTAATCATGGCCTACATTCTTTGTGCCTAGATGTATAGGTTTACATTTAGCCATATTAAAACACATATTGTTAGCATGTGACCAGCTTACCAAGCAATCCAGAGTGCTCTGTATCAGCAACCTTTTGTCTTCATTATTTACCATTCTCCCAATTTTTATGTCATCTGCAAACTTTATCAATGATGTTTTTGTGTTTTCTTCTAGATTATTAACAAAAAATGTTAAATAGAGTAGGTCCAAGAACCATCTCTGTGGGATCCAAATAGAAACACACCTATTTGATGACAATTCCCCATTTATAATTACCTCTTGAGACCAATCACTTAGCCAGATTTTAATACATCTAATGTGTGCTATGTTAATTTTATGTCACTCTACCTTTTTAATCAAAATGTCATGTGCTACCAAGTCAAATGCCTACAGATGTCTAAGTATGTTACATCAACACTATTACCTTTACCTTTAAGCCAAACTTGCAATCTCATCAAAAAAAATATGAAGTTGGTTTGACAGGATTTATTTTCCATAAGCCTATGTTGGTTTCCATTAATTATATAACCCTACTTTATTTTTTTTATAAATTGAGTACCATATGAACTGTTCCATTATCTTGCCCAGGACTGATGTCAGACTGACAGACCCGGGTCTTGCCATTTACTCTTTTTAACTATTAGCACAACATTAACTTTATTCTAGTCTTCTGGAACTTCCACCGTGTTCCAAGACTTTTTGGAAAGCAACAGCCAGCTCTTCAAAAACTCTTGGATGTTATCTGGACTTGCTAATTTTAAAATGTCTAACTTTAGTAGCTGCTGTTCAAAATCTTCCTGAGGTACTAGTGGAATGGAAAAAGTGTTATATGATGTGACTGCATCATCTGTTTATTTCCAAATGCAGACTAGAAAAGTTTATTGAACACTTTTGCCTTTTCTGTATTATTGCTGATAATTTTACCAGATATAGTAATGAACAAACACCTTCATTAGGATTCTTTTTGTTCCTAATATAGTTCAAAAATTCCTTCTTGTTGTCCTTAACTCAGTTAGCCATAGATTTGTGTCCCTTTGCTTCCCTTATCAATTTTCTACAGTGCCTAGCTTCTGATTTATATTCATTAGCATTAACGTTCCTTTTCTTCCATTTTTTATATATACTTTTTTTATATCTGCCTTCACTTCCTCTCTAAATCAGGTAATTTTTAACATCAATATAGCCTTCTTCAATTGTGGTATTATGGCTTTTGGGGCATCTAGTAAAGTGTTCTTTAAAAAAATCCCAATTATCATTTTTTTTTCTGTTTATTTTTTTTTCTTCTCAGCTGATTTGGCTCATAATTGTTTTCAGTTTTGTGAAATTGGCTCTTTTAAAGCACCGAGGATATATATTATTGATCTGAATTTATTCTGTTTGCACATTATAAATGTTATCACGTCATGATCACTTATACCTGAGTTATTGTTAAAGGTAAGTTTTGTGATCAGTTCCCCTTCATCTGTCAAGATGAGATCTGATAAAGAATACCCCCATGTTGTATGCAACACTTCTGGAGTTAGGAACTTGTCATCTATAATATGTAGAAATGCCAAGAAGTTTTAATACTGGCAGCATGAGATCACCACCATATTTCTTTCAAATTGAAGACTTCCATGATCATGGAGCCTTTTCCCCTACACATTATAGATAGCTGTGTGAAGAGCCAGTCATCTTGTTCCCTACTTTGATTTGTTAGCCTGTAGCAGGCACCAACTAATATCTCATCTTGTGCTTTATCTGTTAGGACATTGATCTACAAATATTCAAGATCATTTTCTTCTGAGTAAATCGGTGACTCAGAAACAGGTAATTTTTTACCTAGAATGCCACTCCTCCTCCCTTTTTCCCACTCCATCCTTCCTAAATAGATCATAACTATTGATTTTAATATTCTAATCATGGGAATCATCCCACAAGGTTCCAATGTAGGATGGCGGACAGCACTTAACCTGTGCACAGCACAATGTGGCTCAGTGTGGGCAGGAGGCTGGATGTGAGAAAATGGAAGAAAACTTAGCCAGAAACACTAAGGGAAATTTGAGCTCTTATCATTAGCATCATGGGTTCTTTACTCTCCATATAGACAAATAACAAACTATTTTTTAAGGTCTCATATGAATAACTACATACTACTCATTTTATCTATCCAAAGACAAACAACATATTAAGTTCTGTGGGGATTTGAACTTGTGGTTCTTTGAAGTCTAGATGTATTAAATCTGTTTTTGATACTGTGAAACCACCCCTTTGTAGCTGGCTTGTATCATAGGGAAAGCAGTGTTCACTCTAATTATGTAAAGTCTCCACGGTACAAAGTGAGTCAGAGAGCATATTTGTGAGGGGGGAGGTGTCTCCAGTTTGTCTACGTACCTGTAAGTGTAGGGTCACTGAGTTTTGCAACTCCAGTTCATACTTGCTCAGCCTCCTTTGGTTCTGGCAAAGGCAAAGGAGCATTTCTCTCATTTCCAAATGCTGGTGGTATTTTTCCACAGTTGCTGCTCATAGTGTGTAATGTTTCATTGATTGGAAAACATCCATGGAAGAGAAGGACCTTCTCTCTCATCCTCCAGGAGGAGGAAATTCTTTAACAACAAGAATATTAAGGGCATTTTATGGTAGCCTGTGTCTGAAGGTCATATTCTCTTTGTCAGGCCAGCCCAAGCTATGGAGCCACAGAAAAGAAACTTTCAGCTCCTAATCTGAATTTGAATTTTGTTCAACTGGTGCCTGATTTCTTCACTCACTTGCTTGTTCCAGCTTGTTCTGCTCAGGGACCTGTCTATCTTGGCCTGAGGGAAAGAGAGTCAGATGTGGTGTGTGTGTAGGAGGAATTCTTATGCCTCATGCTCTGACACCTCCCTCTTTGAGAAGTCTGTCTCTGCAACAACAATAATAACAGAAGATCTCCTTTCCAGCTTGGTCCTGGTTGGAAGCTGAGCTCATGTTTGTATATCCTGGCTGCTGAGATGGAAAGTGTGAATTTTACAGAAAATTAAATCTCCAGAAAAGAAGGATAGTGGGCAGGGTGATGGAAGAGGGGGTCACATTGGGGAAAGAGACTTGCATATGGAGATCCCATTATGTCCAGACCTCACAATGTCTCCCCATGCACACATGCCAACTGCAATGTGTATAGGGTATGAAGCAAAATGCTTCGGACTTAGCCAAAGAGAGAGACCGCAACATATGTTCCTATATTTAACACTAAAGTCAGTATGGGCCCTGACTCCCAGTCAGTCACACTGGCATTACTAGATATGATTGTGTTAAACTTAGCACTTTTTGCAGGCCAGAGAAATTCCTTTTGTGTTTTCCTGCACTTTTTCTGTACATTTAAAAGGGCTTCAGCTTCAAAGAGAAAAGACACAACTAGCATAAACACCCCTCCCCCACCATGTGAATAGTAGGGTAGGTGGGGCCTGGTGGAATAAAGTCAGTTGTGCTGCACACATTGTGGTTTGCAGCTCATTAGCAATTGGGCCTGGGATGAAATTTTATGAATAACTATGGAGGAAAAGACATTCTCTCCCCACCCCCACCCCAAATCACCTTTGTCCTAGTAGATCACTTGCAAGCACTGGACAGAGAAGCGGTTAATTAGAGCTACAGGGAGCTATGCAGTAACTGTGCCAGTTGGCTCATGTTGGCCTGTTTGTGACTGAAAAGTCAGTTTGGATTAATTTTTTGGTGCTTTGGGATTTTTTTTTCCCTTTTAAATGTCATGATTTCTGGCCTACGAAAAGCCAGAAATAGTGGAAGAAAAGAAATAATAAGTGTGTGTTCTTTCCAGCATTCCCAAATGAGGTCTCTCTGCCCTGTCCCAGGCTGCAGCCCTGCTCTTCATGCTCGCCAGCTGTGAGCTCACTTCTCAAACCATATTCTGAGCTCTTGTAACGGGCACTGCCAACTCTTAGATCATGGCCTTGTCTGTAATCTGGTCTACCATATTCTGAATCCTGGCAAACCATCCTTTTCTAATAAAGACTGAGGTGAAATAGGGTGAGAAACAAGGTCCTAGAAACCAGTCACAGGATACAATGATTTGTATTGTTTATGCAGCATCAGCCTTCTGAACAACAACTGGAAGGAGAGTGACCATGACAATAACAGGTTGAGCCTAGTCAAAATCTGAGCTGCACCTCTAACTCATTGTGCATTAACATCAGTGAACGTCATGATATGACTGCATATCCATACAAGAAAGGAGCATGTGGGTGGCAGAGTATCATGCTAGTCATGAGAGTCACACATTCACAAGGAACAGCAGAGGAATTTTTGAGACATCCAGGTCTGAGCTTGTGTTCAACTGGTAAGTTAATTATCCAAAAAGCAAGCCCATGTAGGTGGGATGGTTTGAAATCCTGCCTGTCATCATTGCCACCTCTCCTGAAATCCTCATCTCTACCTTCATTTCCTGTTGAAATGATCTTTTTTTTTTTTTTTTGGCCTCTCCAAATCCCAAGTTTCCCTAGCATGTGCAGAATACTGCTACCCACTTCCTTGTAAAAAGAAGCACTTCATTCCCTCCTCAGACAAGTACACTCTGTCATTAATAATCACTGAGCTTGCTTCTGCACCTCCACACAATCTCATCGGTGTCTGGGAAAGTAAAAGAAAGAGGGAACCTACTCTTTGCTGCCCTGGTGCCCCCATAGCCAAACAAATAAACAAACAAACAATCCAAAATCGTTCATTTTGACATTTTCAGAATAAAACATTTTGATTTTTCAATCTAGATGCACAAGGGGATTTAGGTGTCATTCACAAAACAAAGGAAAAGGTGGTAGTTTCCTTATACAGAATAGTTAGGACACTCATCTGGGAGACCCAACTTCAAGTTATTGGACCAGGGACTGGAACTCAGGTGTCCTATTCCCCCTACCCTCAGATGAAAGCTCAAACCATCAGGCGACACAATCATTCTCAGTTTCTGGCCCAATAAACGTTATATAATACAAAGTGGAACAGGAGAGACTGAAAGAACCCATGCCAGAATGCCCAATAACCTGCTGACTAGAACATTCAGCTGGGATGTGGGAGACCTTGGTTCAAGGTCCTCCTCTAGAGTGGGGATTTGAACCTGGATTTCATACAGCATAGTAAGGGGACCACCATTGCCTTTGTTCTTTTATGAAAGATACCTAAGTTTCCTTGTGAATCTAGCCTTTCATTTCCAAACATCCTTTACTTTTAATAAAAATGTATTAAGGATGTCCAAAATTGAAATGAAATGTTTCATGTTGTTTAACCCAAAATGAATTTTTTTCTGACTTCTTGATTTTTTGAAACTTCCAGTGAATCAAAAAATCAGTTATTTGCACAGCTCTATACAGAAGTCCTCCCGTGCTCCCCAGGGAACAAAGAAGCTTCCTCTACAGTCACTATTACCAGTCCCCCAACTTCTGCAAACTTTCATGTGACAGCAGTAAGGAACAATACCCTGGTAATCTACATCAACAGTTTGAAGACAAACCATGCCATCTGCCACACCATGCTAACAATTGACTGACTCAGTACACAAATTGTCCAAATGCCTTCAACCTCTCCCCTCCCCATCACCAGTATGCTTTTACACCAGCTCTGCCATTGCAAGGACCAACATGCAAATTATCTGGAAAAAAAAACAGCAGACCATTGCCAGACCTTGGATTTTAGAGGAATGAAACCCCAGGCTTTCACAGGTAACAAAAATAGCCCTTATGCTACAAAATCTCAGCTCTCACTGGATTGGGGAACAACTTGAAAGAATGCCTTGCTACAGGATTTTTCCTAAGGCCTGGCGCTCACATCAACAACCAGGGCAGCAGAAGATGACTGCTTCAAACTCATAGTAATGAATGCCAGGTTGGTCACTAACCAAACCAGCACCAGTCATGATTTGGTTTTGGATGTGACACTGACCTTGCAATGCACCACAGAGCCCCAGTTTCAAACTGCCTCCAATCTGATGATAACCCAACTAGTCCCCTCTAGCTACTCTATACAACACAAACCCAGCAAGTGGCCACACAGAAGCAACAAGAAGAAAAAGGCGGGAAGAGTTCCCCTTCATGTTCTCACTTATCCTCAGATGCAGAAGGTGTTTAGAAACTAAAAATTCTGACTACATCATGTGACAGGGTGTACCTGGCCTTCGTGGCTCCCTGCTGGAGCCTTCTCGGTCACACTGCACCCTGCTCCAGGAAAGGAGAAGTGAAGATGGATCCTGTCATAACATTTCTTCCCAGATCTGGACCTTAGCGTCCAAAATATGGGTGTTAGCATGAAAACCTCGAAGCTTAGTTACCAGCTTGGACCTGGTAATTGCTGCCACCAGCCAGGAATTATACAGTGCCTAGCTCACTGTGGTCTCCCCAAAACCTTCCCTGGGGGACCCCAAGACTCAGATTCCTTGAGTCTCACAACAAAGGGGAATAAACCATTTCCCTTCCCCCTCCACCCTCCAGGTGTTCCCTCCCTGGGTTCCTGGAGAGATATACAGAAGCAAGCTCCGTGAATCTAAACAAAGGGATTCCACCCTCCCTGCTTCAAGTCTTTGAAACACAAGCACCAAGAGATCTAACCTCTCTCCCCCCTCACGCAGAAGGTATGCCAAGTCCGGCTTAGTAAATCTAACACAGAGAGATTTTTCCCCCTGACTTCTTCCTCCCACCAATCCCCTGGTGAGCTGCAGACTCAATTCCCTGGAGTCCCCACTAAAGAAAAACTCCAGCAGGTCTTAAAAAGAAAGCTTTATATAAAAAGAATGAAAAAGGACATAAAATGGTCTCTGTATTAAGGTGAAAATATACAGGGTCAATTGCTTAAAGGAAAAAAATGAATAAACAGCCTTATCCAAAAAGAATACAATTTAACACATTCCAGCAACTACACACATGTAAATACAAAAAAACCAATATAAACCTATTGTCTTACTATTCTTGTACTTACAACTTGGAAACAGAAGATTAGAAAACCTGGAGATAGAAAAATCACTCTCAGAGCCGAGAGGGCACAGACCCAAGACAAAGAACAAAGAACTCACACCCAAAACTTCCCTCCACCCAGATTTGAAAAAGTCTTGTTTCCTGATTGGTCCTCTGGTCAGGTGTTTGGTTCCCTGTGTTAACCCTTTAGAGGTAAAAGAACATTAACCCTTAGCTATCTTTTTATGACAGATCCTCCAGGCCTGATTAGAGAGGCCTTACAGGAGCAACAAGCCAGAGCCCAGCAGGGCCTGAGTACATCATTTCCTTGCTGGGATCAGAGAGGGAAGGCAGGGAGTTCCTGTCTGGATAAAGGAGCTCAAGGGCTCGCCAGAGTTTGTTTCTGGCTGTATTTGCTTACGCTGGGAGGAAAAAGGACCTCAGAACTTTAACCCTGAGGAACTGGGTAAAGATAAGGCACCAGGTTGGAAAAGGCCTGTGGAAGTAGCAACAAAGAATTGATGTGAGTGGGATGTGGCTGCTGTTTATAGGGTCCCTGGGTTGGAACCTGGAGTAGTAGGTGTGTTATGAAAGAACTGGATTTGACATAACCTGCCGCCATCTTGTGCATTTAGCCCCCATAAATTGGAAGCAAGGACACCAGAGTCAGGAAAATCTGGCTTTGGTTTAGGCAGACAGAACAAAAACATCTGCACAACTTCAGTGTGTTACTAATAAGGACAGATTCAAGAGGATGGAGGGGAGGGGCAGAAGAGTGTGGAAAAATGATCTTGGTCTGCATGCCTGTGTTTGTAAGTTTCTTGTTGGAAGTTGCATTGCTGATAAATAGAATAATAAATTATTATTTGCTGTTGCTAGAGAGATTATTAGCTTATTTGAGGCCATTATGAATTATGTGCTTTGTCTGGAGAAAACCTATAAAGAGTTTAGTTAGAGAGTATACTTTGGAGAAGCTTAGGAGAAAAGTTTGAGAGGATTTCTACTAGCTAAGAGACTGGCATCAAACTCCCCAGCAGCTAGGAGAGACGCTGGCTGCCAGAACCCTGCTGCTGAATCACTCAACACCACCTCAGACTTTGGGTAACTATATTCTGTGGCATTCTAGACTACTGCATTTTTGATGTGTGCTTTGTACTTAATAAAAACAAGGATTTTTGGGTGGAAGCACTCTTGTGCGTATTGATCATTTATCAGATGGAGATGCTGTGTCCCCCTCTGAGCTATTTACTGACACTTTCTGGAACACAGAGGCTAGTTACCATAGCTTTGGGTTCAGATAACCCTGGGTAACAGGTGGGCTTGCGTTCCTCCACCAACAAAGTGGTATAAGCCCTGAGAAGGAGACAATGCTCTTTCGGAAGCCTGAACACAGAGCTGCATTTAAAGAACCCCGAGCTGAGGCTGAAGACCTTGGTGAGGGCAGATAGCCAATTTTTTTTAAATTCGTTGGTTAATTTTGACCTTGTGATCTGGCTGAAGACTACTGAGGTCAACTGGCAGCCTGCAGGGAGCACCAGGGGTGAGAAAAGGTACCACACCTGGCCACTAGGAAGTGCTCACAGCGTGAGTGTCCCCTGTAACACAACCATATAGCCTCAAGGCCAAAAACCCAACAGAGGCCTAGGACTCCTGTGGGTCTATAGACCACTGGATTAAAAGCATAGAGACTCCCTGGGGTAACTAATGGACTGGTTGTCTAGTATGGTACTGGATTTGCCTAATTTCATTGTTCTTGGTGACTGCAATTGTCACAAAAACAACATTGTAGCATCTGAACTCCTCCCGTGCTTGGAGCCCATATGACAAACAGTCTCTGGCCCCAAACATTCAGCCAGGCACACGCAGGACCTGATCTTCTCTCTGCATAGAGCAGGGACATCACAAATATATTGCTGTCCTAGTTAAACCATCACCCTGCCCAGGTAAAGATCATGGTCTAGCTTCTGTCTCACCAGGAAAGGGAGCCAATAAACTTGTCTCACCTGCAAAACTTTTTGAATACTGTAAATTAGAGTTGGTTGAAAATGGTTTGTGGAACAATGTTTCCTTGAAAAAATTCAGGTTTTTTTCCCCAAAATCAAAATGTTTTTCAGAAACAAGTCAATATTGATGACATTTTTGACTGGAAAAAAAATGAAATGATTTGAAATGAATAATTTCAATTCTTATTTTGTTTTGATAAAATAAAAATGTCTCATTTTGATACAGTAAACATTTTATTTTGACTATCATTTTGATTTTGTGACTTTTATAGTATATAAATTTTATTTATAATATTTAATAGTTTTATATTATGTTTTGACATTATTAAAACAAAATATTTTTGTTCATATCAAAATGAAACATTTCCATGTTAGCCAAATGAAATGTAATT
Source organism: Gopherus flavomarginatus (assembly GCF_025201925.1). Lineage (NCBI taxonomy): Eukaryota > Metazoa > Chordata > Testudines > Testudinidae > Gopherus > Gopherus flavomarginatus. Next base: position 156,116,237 of record NC_066617.1, on the reverse strand, counting down.
GTTTGTGAGAAATCTAAAATGTTCTGCTTTTTGTTCTGGTTTAGAATGAAAATAAATTTTTGAAATGTTTCTGTATTATTTTGACAATTAAAATATGTGAACTTTTCAGAATATTAATTTTTTGGTTCAGAATTCCCTTAAGGGTATCAGGGTTCTGTGTGACACAATCTGGATGTGGGTAGCTTGGTGGGGGGCCTGGGTGCAGGGGGGAATCTGGGTGAACAGGGGCTTGGTGCCGGGTTCTGGGTGCAGGGGGAATGGGACTCTGCAAGGTGGGGGAGGTGAACATCGTTAAGGCTCAGTGGGGTGGAGTGTGATTGGTGGGATGAGGTGTCTGGATGTAGTTGGTTGGGCTCATGGAGGTGGGGGTCCAGGTATGGGGGGGCTCCTGATGCAGGAGGTGAGGCTCAGCATGGTGGGGGATTTGGTGGGGGGTTCTGGGTGTGGAGGGCTCCTGATATGGAGGGGGCTCGGTGACAAGGGTTCCTAATGTGCAGGTGGGTCACTGTACAGGGCGCTGCTTTCCTTCTCTGCCCAACTCCCATGCATTCGGACCCCGCCCTGCTGAGTCTCACCCTCTGCACCTGGAACCGCCCCCCTGAGCCTGCCCCCACACACACTGAGACCCCTCCCCCCATGGTGCAGAGCTTCCTGCAGCCAGAGGAAGTTTCTGGGGCTTGAACTGACCCAGCCCTGGCATCCCCAGCCCGGGCATCCCCAGACCCCCTTCCCCTCAGTGATTTACCTCTCCTGTCGGCTGCCTGAACAGATGCATCTGAGCTGCTGAGCTGCCAGAAGGGCTGATTGAGCACTGGTGCAACTTCTCTTTGCTTTCCCACATAAACCATTTTCTGCAAGGAAGCAAAGGGATTCTGCGGGGGTGCATTTTTCCGCTGCACTGCAGTTGCACAGCATTTCCCCAGGAGTATACAATGTATGGAAACAGTGAAGTGCCAGCGTAAGGGCTGTTCAGAAGCCAGCAAGCTGCAGGGAGCTGCCTAAGCTAACCAGGACATGGGATCCACACATGGCAATCTTGAAGTGTTGAGAGATGGTGAAGCCCCTATGCATCTGTGCCTGGCTAAAGCAAACACCCCTTTCAGGATCAGTTCTAAGAAACTGCTACTGTTGCAAGTACAAGGACATGCATTATTGAGTGGAATGCCAAAGAAGAATACAAAGTCAGACCCATCTCTTGCTGGAGACCCCTCCAGAATTGTTACCACATCAGGATACCAGAGAAGAGGCAGGTAGCAGACTCTACTCTGGACCCTGTACACACAAGGAAAAGGGAATCAACAGTAAGTCAAATCACCTGTCAAACAGCAGTGCTTGGGCATAGGACTGTGCAGAGAAGGAAGAAAGGCTGCAAGAAGGGGAGGCCTGTAGGGGGAACAGACCAGCAGTACCACACAGAGCAAACAAATGCATCTCGGGCTTTCAGGCAGCTGGCAGCTTTGGCTGTCTTCCATTGGAAGATTAATCAAAATCAATGTTTCCATGAAACATTTTGGTTTTAATTAATCTGCATTTTTAGATGGGAAAATGTGCCATTGAAAAATTTCCAACAGCTCTTGAAGTGCATAACTACTGTGTGTCATGGAGCTGAGATTCATAAATTTCAAGGCCAGAGGAACCATTGTGATGATTTAGTCTGACTTCCTTATAGAACTTCCCCAAAATAATTGCTAGCGCAGATCTTTTAGCAAAAGAGCCAGTCTTGGTATCAAAATTGTCAGTGATGGAGAATCCTCCACAACCCATCGTAATGGATAATTACCACCATTGTTAAACTACAACTTATTTCCACGCTGAATTATCAAATATGTGTTATGCATTTAGGTATTTATAAGACTGTAATCAAATGACCCCTTAACTTTCTTTCTGTTAAGCTAAAGAGATCGAGTCCCTTGAATCTATAATTATAAGGACTGTTTTCTAATCCTTTAATCATTCTTGTGGCTCTTCTCTGAACCTTTTCCAATTTAACAATATCCTTTTTGCACTCTGGGCACCAGAACTGGACACAGCATTCCACCAGTGCAGGGCCGGCTCTAGGCACCAGTGTTCCAAGCATGTGCTTGGGGAGGCACTTTTCAAGGGGTGGCACTCCGTTTGTTTGGGGTTTTTTGCTTGGGGGGGCAAAAAACCTGGAGCTGGCCCTGCATCAGTGATTACACCAGTGCCAAATATAGAGGTAAAATAACTTCTCTACTCCATCTTGAGAGTCCCATTTAAACATCTCAGGATCACATTAGCCCTTTTGGCTGCATCATGGCACTGGGCACTCATGTTCTATCTATCCACCATCTACCATTATCTATCTATCAGGACCGCAAATCTTTTTTCAGAGGCACTGCTTCTTAAGATAGAGTCCCACACTCTATATGCATGGCCTGCATATTTTGTTCCTACACGTATATATTTACAATTAGCTGTATTAAAATGCATATTTTTTGCTTGCGCCTAGTCTACGAGACAATCCAGATCACTCTGTATCAGTGACCTGCCCTCTTTATTATTTATCACTCCCTCAATTTTTGTGTCAACTGTAAACATTGTCAGTAATGATCTTATGTTTTCTTCTAGGTCATTAACAAAAAAATGTTAAATAGATTAGGTCCAAGAACCAGTCCGTGTGGGACCTAACTAGAATGACACTCATTTGATGGTGATTCCCCATTTACAATTACAGTCAGTTAGCCAGCTTTTAATCCATTTAATGTGTGCCATGTTAATTTTATATCATTCTAGTTATTTAATTAAAATCTTATGCAGTACCAAGTCAAATGCCTTACAGAAGTCTAAATATATTACATCAACACTATTGTCTTTATCAGCCAAATGTTTAATCTCATAAAAAAAAGATCTCAAGTTAGTTTGACAGGATCTATATTCCATAAACCCCTGTTGATTTGTGTTAATCAAATCTTGTTTCAGCCACTCCATTATCTCGCCAGGATCAATGTCAGACTGCTAGGCCTATAATTACTTGAGTAATTCCATTTACCCTTCTTAAAAATTGGCATAATAGCTTTTTTCCAGTCTTCTGGAACTTCCATGGTGTTCCCACAGTTTTTGAAAATCAACATTAATGGTCCAGTGATCTTCTCAGCCAGCTCTTTTGAAACTCTTAGATGAAAATTTTCCAAATCTGGTCATTTAAAAATGTCTAACTTTAGTAGTTGTTGTTTAACATCCTCCTGAAATTCTAGTGGGGAATGGAAAGAGTGTTATATGCTATGACTACATCATCTGTTTATTTCCCAAATACAGGACAGAAATATTTATTGAATACATCTGCCTTTTCTACATTATTATAGATAATTCTACTAATTCTATTAATGTATCAATATCTTTGTTAGGATTTTTTTTCTTCCTAATATACTTCAAAAACTCCTTTTATTGTCCTTAACTCAGCTGGCCATAGATTTCTTCTTTTGTCCCTTTGCTTTCCTTAGTTCCTAGCTTCTGATTAAAATTCATTACTATCAACTTTCCCTTTCTTCATTTTGTTCTATATTTATATATATATATTTCATGACTGTACTCACTTCCCCTCTAAATTGGGTTCAGTTTTAATCAATATGACCTTCTTCCTCAATTTTTTGGGATTGTGGCTCTTTGGGAATCTAGAAATATTGGGAATTGTTTAAGAATATATCATTCACATTTTTCAGATCAAATTCTTTCTCTCAGTTGATTTGGCTCATAATTGTTTTTTATCTTTATGAAATTGGCCCTTTTAAAGCACCAGGTCTGAACTTTATTCTATTTGCTCATTATAAATGTGATCAGATACTGTGATGTTCCCCTCTGGTGTTATTTGGATGAGTGATCTGCTAGGTTACTCCAATCCTTGACACTGGGACCCAGCCTTACCCTGCTCTGCTGTGAGAATCCCCACTCCTGGGTTGTTCATGTGCAGCTTTTGGCATGTAAGACACTTGGATTGTGCAACTGAATGACACTAGCCAATATCTCCAGTCCCAGACACAGCCCTTGGAACCTCCATCTTGCAGTGTCCAGTTATGCCCGCTGGACACTGCAACCTTATATGAGTTCTTCAATTTAACAAAGAAATTATATGTAGCGGGCTTGTTAACCCAAAGGGAGTTTCTGACATGCTTCAAACCAAATGCACTGCTTCAGGTAGAATAAACAAACAAATTTATTAACTACAAAGATAAATTTTAAGTGATTATAAGTCTAAGCTTAACAAGTCACATTTGGTCAAATGAAATAAAAGCAAAATGCATTCTAAGCTGATCTTAATACTTACAGTGCCCTTACAAACTTAGATGCTTCTCACCACAGGCAGACTGGTTGCTCTTCAGCCAGGCTCTCTCCTTTGATCAGCACTTCAGTCACTTGGTGTGGTATTTGTAGATGTAGGTGAGAGAGCATGACAAATGTCTCTGACTTTTATCATGCCCTTTCTTGCCTCTTCGCTTTGGCCCTCGCCTTCAGAGTCAGGTGAGTATTACCTCATTGCAGTCCCAAACTGACCAAAGGAAGGGGGGTGACTCACTCAATAGTCCAACAGATCCTTTTGTTGCTGCCTAGACCAGCGTCCTTTGTTCCTGTGAGGCTGGGCTGGCTTTGTCCCATATATGCCCTGATGAGGTGTGAACTGCCCCTCTGCTCTTAGACTGTTTTTGCCTGACTTATTTTAAACCATGAGGATAGCTTTTCAGCCTTATAACTATATACATGAAATTATAACCTATAATATTACTATAACATTACTGCAACAACAATTTCTATAACATCAATGTTCAGTGCATCATGAGCCTTTCAAAGACACCCGACATGACAAACTTTGCATTGGATACCACACAATCATTTTACAAGGATGAACATGGGGGTGTTGGGTGTTCCCCTGAGGTACAGACTGTCATAGGTACCTCAACTACCATTAATTTTTAATTCTGTGATCAGTTCCTCTTTATCTGTCAAGATGAGGTCTAATATAGAATTCCTCCACACTGAATGCAATACTTTTGGAGTTAGGAAATTGTCATCTATAACATGGAGAAGTTCCAAGGATATTTTAGTACTGGCAACATATGTCACTTAAATTGAAGTCCCTATGATGTCACAACTTTTTTTTTCTTACACATTATATGTAGATTTTTTCTTACACATTATGTATAGATGCATAAAGAACTGGTCCCATTCCCTAGTTTGAGCTGGTGGTCTGTAGCAGACACCAACTAATACTCTGCTTTATCTCTTAGGACATTATCTTCCAAGTTATTACTGACACAGAAATAGGTAATACCATTTGTGACATAGGGTGCCACTTCACCTCCCATTTAGTCCACTCAAATAGGTTATAACTATTGTTTTTAACATTCCAGTTATGCCAACAAGAGCTAAATTATGCTTATAAATGAGCCATTTCAATGCCTCTGGTTTGTTACCCAGACTCCTATCATTGGTGTATAGGCAATTAAAAAACTTTTTTTGTGTGTCCTTTGGTTCATTGATTAATTTGTGCTAAATGAGTGTACAGATCTTCCTCTTCATCCTCTCCTATTGTTGTTAGTTTAGCACCTTTCAGCCTACTCTAGCAGCCTGTCCCCTAGGAGATTTGTTCCCCTACTGAGATGGAGACCATCCAAATTATACAGACCCCTGTCTGTATAGGAGGTGGACCAATATTCCACAAAACCAAACCCCGTACTTATCTAAGAAGTGATTCATTTCCAGAATCCTCTGCCTCTGTCTTCCTTCGGTTGTGGGACAGGAAGGATCTCAGAAAACAGTTGGACATTTCTCTTCAGCATGTTTCTGAGTTCCTTGAAGTCATCTATTTATCTGCAAGATATCCCACAATGCAGTGTTATTAGTGCCTATATGAACCATCACCAGTGGATCTTTGCCTATTGACTTCAGAAGCCTAGCCAGTCGTAGAGTTACATCTATTGTCTTGGCTCCAGGATGGCAGCACACCATCCTGTTGTCCATCTGTCCTTTGCATAATGTTCTTTCAATTCTTTGGATAATTTAATTCCCAGCAAGCATCATCTGTCTTCCCTGGATAGTTGGAGGACTCTTTGTAGGAAAGCTTTATTTATTTATTTTTTACAGATGTGTCCAAATTGCCAGCCACAGGTGTTTCCCATTCATCTGTCTGTTCCCTTAGACCAGCTAGATCTTGAGAGGTATCTTCTATGTTTTCCACATTGGGGACCTGGTATCAATTGGTAACTTCTAGCTGTTTGGAATTCTTCTTTGTCCTTTTCTCTCTGGTAGTCACAGCCTGCCCATCCTTGTCTATCTCCAGCCACATAGAATGTTGCCATGATCGCTCACCTCTGGTGGTGATGAACTGAAAGGCCTCTTCTCTGACTTTGTTTCTCTCTAACTCCTTGGTGAGAAGCTCCTTTCTTCCTTAAAACTGCAGTTCTAATATTTCCTGAGCTGTCTAAGAAATCCTTAGCTCTTCTCGTTATCATAGAATATCAGGGTTGGAAGGGACCTCATCTAGTCCAACCCCCTGCTCAAAGCAGGACCAATCCCCAAATGGCCCCTTCAAGGACTGAGCTCACAACCCTGTGTTTAGCAGGTCAACATTCAAACCACTGAGTTATCCCTCCCCCCACATACTAGTGTTGCTATATGCAGCCCCAAGCCAAGAATGTTTTTCTTCAGCATAGTCACTATAGCATACCCACAACCTTGCACTTTTTGAACAGAAAGTACCTTCTGGCATCAGTCAGGAAAGAAAAGGTGGCACATCCATTACAGGTTACCACCACTGTTCCCTCCCTGTCCATCTGGAAATAGCACATAGAGTGAACCTGGAAGAAAAGCCTCTCACACTACCTCTGCAAACTCCCTCTGAAACTCTCCTGTTAGCTGCCTCTAATAGCAGTTTCCCTGCTTAGCTCAGCTCCACCCCTTCACCACCAGGGAGTGATTAACCACTCAGACTTCAAACAGCAGGGCTGATCAAAGTTCCAAGGGTCAGAGCTTCATGACCTTTACCAAGGCACCAATAAACAGATCTGCCTCAGCTGCTTACTCAGGGAACCACATCCCAGCTCTGCAGCCCATGCACAGAGAACAAGCTGTCAAATAACCAACCCACAGATGGACCAAATCCTGCTTTCTGCCTTTCTGCCAACCTCAGTGAAAATCTCTCTTCTGTTCTGTGCAAGTGTTCGTGTGTTTTAGAGGTAGACACCCTATACGGGAGCTGAAATGACACCTGGCTAGAGTTCTTGGCTTCACACTGCTAGAGCACCAGGGAGGGAACAGGGCAGGAGCAGTTCCACAATACAAGTCTTTCACTGACCTCATTGATTTGTTCTCATAGCTATTTGACAGACCAGGTGCTGACCAACTCTGATGGCAACAAATAAATCCTTGGAAAGTCAACCAGCATGACTGGGGGTGGCACCTAAGGGGCAAGCACAGGAAACAAAAGAGAGGCAAAGTTTGAAAGTGAAAACTGGAGAGAGAAGATATCATAATCTGGACATTTGGAGCAAAGGTTCACTTTGAAACAGAGGAGGGGCCTCTGCGGTCTCTAAAATTACCATAAATGTCTGTTTATAGGAAGTGGTTGACCGAGCAGATCACCTTAGGATACCTGAGGGTCTTTAAAACTCCAAGAAATCCTGTGTTTCAGAGATAAAAGGGGGATCGGTGAGAGTTGGGAGCATCAAAGATGGTGGTGAACAGATTTGCTTCAGCCAACCAAGGCTCTGGGAAAACAGGGCTTGGCTGACATTTACCCAGACAGTTCCCCAGGCTAGCATCCACATTGCAAAACATGTGCTGTCCATGGGTGGCTTAATCTGCTTGGGAAACAGATAGGAAAATATCCCCACAGGGGAAACATTATATATACTCAAGAGCTTAATTCCTGATGCAGTCAGTGCTCCCTGAGCTGTTGAGCTAGTTCTCTGAGTGACTGAACAATAGTGATTTAAGACAAAAGAGTTTACCAAGTCATCTGACTCCAAGCTGTTTCCAGTCATCTGGATAAATGAGATTGGGTGGCGCGGGGGGGGAATGGAAGGGGGAAACAAGAGAAATGGAGCTCCCAATTACTGGCATGCACATCTCCACATGGACACAGCAGTTAGGACTTGGAGTTAGCAAGCGGCTCATTAGATCCAAAGCATTAAGTCATTTCCCCCGGGAGGAATAAGACTGAACTTAGAGTCCAGAACTCTGCCAGAAAGTGTAAGGTTGTGGGGAGGGTGGGGAGGGGCGAAGCGGCATGAGGTGGGGTGAGTGGAAGAGATGAAAGAAAAATAGGGGGGAGAAAAAATGAAAGGGTGAAGAGGGTGGGGGAAAGGGAGTGAGAGAGAAAAAAAGTAATGAAATAAAGACAGGGAGAGAAGAGCAAGGCTATGGAATAGCTAAGGTGCTACAATGCTAGGTGATCTCTCACACGGTTCTCTACCTGGTCTGTGGCATAAACAGGTTTGCAGTGGGTAATTACTGTCCTGATGAAGAAAATAGCAAGAGCTTACACAGCCATGTGTCCACAGAGCCTGTCAGCACTCTGTACCTAGATTCAACATTGCCTACGAAAGCAGGCCCCAAAGTAATGCTTCAGTGAGTAGCGACGAGGAAGTGAGGCACAGCGCTGACTTGAGTTCTTTCTCTGAATGCCTCTGGATATATCATGAGCCTGGCTTCTTTTTTCACAGATTTCAAGGCCAAAATGGACCATTATCAGGAGCGGCGCCAGGGTTTTTGGTGCCCTAGGCGGGGGTCCTTCCGCGCCCCCAGTCGTTGGCAGCAATTCTGCAGTGGGGGGGGTCCTTCCGTGCTCCCAGTCTTTGGAGCACTTGAGCAGCGGGTCCCGGAGCGAGTGAAGGGCCCGCCGCAGAATTGCTGCCGAAGACCCAGAGCACGGAAGGACCCCCAGCCGCCGAATTGCTGCCGAGGATGGCAAAATGCCACCCCCCCAAATCCTGGCGCCCTAGGCGACCACCTAGGTCGCCTAAATGGAAGCGCCGGCCCTGACCATTGTGATCATCTAGTCTGACTGCCTCTATAACACAGACCATAGAACTGTCCCAAAGTAATTCCTGCAGCAGATTTTTTAGAAAAACATCCAATCTTTGAAAAATTGTCAGTGACGGAGAATCAACCACAACACCCGGTGAATTGTTCCAATGGTTAATTACTCTCGCAATTAAAAATGTATGCCTTATTTTCTGTCTGAATTTGTCTAGCTTCAATTGTCTGCCTCTGGATCATGTTATAGCTTACTCTGCTAAATGGAAGAGCCCAGTATTTGCTCCTCATGTAGACTATAATCAAATCCCTCTTTAACCTTCTCTGTGTTAAACTAAATAGCTAGACTTAAAGAGCTCAATCACTAGAAGTCATGCTTGCTACTCCTTTAATCATCTTTCAGAGGGGTAGCCGTGTTAGTCTGGATCTGTAAAAGCAGCGAAGAGTCCTGTGCATGTATCTGACGAAGTGGGTATTCACCCACGAAAGCTCATGCTCCAAAACGTCTGTTAGTCTATAAGGTGCCACAGGACTCTTTGCTGCTTTTAATCATCTTTGTGGCTCTTGTCTGAATCCGCTCCAATTTATCAACTTCCTTGTCAAATTATGAGCACCAGCACCAGAACTGGATGCAGCATTCCACCAGTGGTCACACCAGTGCCAAACAAATAAAATAACCTTTCTACTCCTACTTGAGATTCCCCTGTTTGTGCATCCAAGGATTGCATTAGCTCTTTTGTCCACAGCATCACACTGGGAGCTCATACGCAGAGGATTATTAATTGTGACCCCCAAATCTTTTTCAGAGTTAGTGCTTCCTAGGATAGTGTCCCCTATCCTGTAATAAGGTCTGTATTCTTTGTTCCTAGGTGTATACATTTGCATTTAGCTGTATGAAAACACATATTTTTTGCTTGTACCCAGTTTACCAAGCAATCTAGATTGCTCTGTCAGTGACCTGTCCTCTTCATTGTGTACTATTTCTCCTCATTTTCAATTACATTTTGAGATCTATCACTTAGACAGGTTTTAAAACACTTTATTAGTTATGATTTTATGTTTTCTCCTAGGTTGTTAACAAAAAATATTAAATAGCATATATCCAAGAACTAGTCCTTGTGAGATCCAACTAAGAACACACCCATTTGATGATGATTCCCCATTTACAATTACATTTTGAGACCTATGAGTTAGGCAGTTTTTAATCAATTTAATATGTGCCATGTTAATTTTTGTATCTTTCAATTTTTTTAAATACAAATGTCATGCAGTATATTACATCAGTACCGTTACCTTTATCAACCAAACTTGTAATCTCACCAAAAAAAAAAAAATCATCAGTTTGACAGAATCTATTTTCCATTGACCCATGTTTATTTGCATTAATTACATTACCCTCCTTTAATTTATTAATTGAATCCCATATCAACCGCTCCATTATCTTGCTAAGGGTCAATATGAGGCTGACAGGCCTCTAACTACCCAAGTCAATCTGCTTACCCTTGTAAAAATGGCAGGTTAGCTTTCTTCTAGGCTTCTGGAACTTCCCCAGTGCTCCAAGGCTTATTGAAATTCAACATTAATGGTCCAGTGAGCCCCTCAGCACCTCTTTTAAAACTTTTGGATGCAAGTTATCTGGATCTGCTGATTTAAAAAATGTCTGACTTCAGTAGCTTCTGTTTAACATCCTCCAGAAATGCCAGTGGAATGGAAAGAGTGTTATTATCACCACATCATGAGACAAATCATCTGTTTTTTTCACCAATAAAGCAACAGAAATATTTATTGACCACTTCTTCCTTTTCTGCATTATAATTGATAATTCTACCATTTTCATCTAGTAACGTTAGTGTTCTTTTTGTTCCCAATATACTTTTAAAAACTCAGATGGCAGTAGATTTTGCCCTGTGTCCTTTTGCCTACTTACGCCAGCTTTATTTCAGGCCATCTCCATAGACTTCAGCAGGGTTACTGTTGCTTTACACATGGGTGTGTGGAGGATCACGTCCATAATATTTTGCTCTTCATGGGTAACTTCCTTCCAAAGCTCTCAAAGTGCTTCTTGATGGGTTAAGACTCCTAACTACCCCATATGAAGTCATTATAGATCCTACTGTAAAACAGAACCACAGGGGCAGCGAGGTTAAATGTATCCCCCACAGTCACATAGCAACTCAGTTAGAATTAGTAACCAGACTTCTTGACTTTCACTCTCATATTCTAGCTAGAAGAAAATATTGCCTCCCTAAGTCACTATGTCATGCTACATCAAATAGTTTGGTCTGCAGGAGGTGTGTCCTATATATGTGGGACTATCACATACATGTCTAATACGAATAGGGATCTTTATTAAGGATAGCTGATAGGAAAGAGGAGAATCCATCCGACGCAATAGATGACAGAGGTTATAGAAGTATAGAGGTCAATCCAGTACTAATCAAACGCAGTGTTCCAATTGGCAGGCCAGCATGTGGGCATGTGGAGAAGTACACCAAGTTTGTCTCCCTCTGAACAGCAAAGAGGCCTTTTGTCATGGTGTAGCAGAGTGGTTACCCGCTCCTGGCCTGAAAGGGGTTAAAAGCCAGCCCTTGGAGAGGGCTAGGAGCCTTAGGCTGGGCTGATTGGGAAGCAGCCTCAGCTGTGGCCATGCCCCAAACAGACTCAGCTGGCCCTATAAAGGTAGGGAAGCCAGGGGCAGCACCCCAGAGAAAGGGGCACCAGGGTCCGGGAGGGACACGGGGGCCCAGTGGTAGCAGATTACGGGCCGACAGAGGGCGCTCCAGAGGGCTGATGAGCTAATTCCCAAGGATGAACAGCAGGAGGTGCTGCAGGGGTGAGTCTGCACTGCTACACATGGGTCTTACTGGCCAGGGAGAAATGGCACTTCCTGCTTTTCTGCCTTGTTCAGTTGCCTTATTGGGAATATTCTCATATTGTTTCACTCTCCTCTTCTGATCTTGTGGAGTCTTAAAGGCCTTTTGGTGTGCGTGCTCACACATGCACAAATGCAAGCAAGTGAGGGAGAACTAGGCAAATCCTCATCTCCAATCAGCTTGGCTTACTGCCTATTCCACAATCCATAGTGTGGCCTCTGACTAGAATTGGGTAAAATTTTTCGGCTGAAACTTTTTTTGCCAACAAATACAGATTTGGCTTGACCAACACATTTCATGAATTTATGTTGATTTCAGCAAATTGTTTCAGTCTAAATGGAAGAAAAGCATACAAAAATCAGAAATGTCAAAACAAACCAGTGCTGTTGTAGCCATGTTGGTCCCAGGATATTAGAGACACAAGGTAGGTCAGGTAATATCTTTTATTGGACCAACTTCTGCTGGTGAGTGAGACAAGCTTTTGAGCTACACAGAGCTGTTCTTCAGGTCTGGGAAAGGTACTCACAGTGTCACAGCTAAATGCAAAGTGGAACAGATTGTTTAGCCTAAGTAGTTAACATATAGTGAAGAGCCCATTCAAGGTAAAGTGACCAGTTAACACCTTTGCAGTCACAGGACAAAAAGGAGGTTAAGTAGGTTACAAATTGTTGTCATAAACCATAAACCCAGTGTCTTAAAGTCCATGATTTTTAGTGTCTAGGAAGTTATGAATTTAAGATCCCAGGCTTCTCTTTAGAAGGTATTTCTTTGAGAATGAGGATTGAGAGATCAGATAGGGATTGAGCACTTTGTGAAAAGTGTTCACCCATAGGTGACAAGGTGTTTTTGTCTTTTATCATTTTTCTGTTCATTTGAGAGCATAGTGATTATCTGCTTTAAGAACATAAAAACTAAGCAGACATGGGATAAGGGGAAGGTCCTCGCATGGATCAATGGCTGGTTAAAAGACATGGAACAAAGGGTAGGAATAAATGGTCCATTTTCAGAATGGAGAGAGGTGGTGTCTCCCAGGGCACTGTACTGGGACTACTGCTGTTCAACATTTTCATAAATGATATAGAAAAAGGGGTAAAGAGTGAGGTGGCAAATATTGCACATTATACAAAATTACATAAGATAGTTAAGTACAAAGCAGACTGCAAAGAGTTACAAAGGGGTCTAACTAAACTGGGTGATTGGGCAACAAAATGGCTGATGAAATTCAGTGGTAATCAGTGCAAAGAAATGCACACTGAAAAGGATAATCCCAACTCTCTCTCTCTCTCTATGTATATATATATATAAAAAATGATGGTGTCTAAGTTACCTGTTACCACTCAAGAAATAGACCTTGGAGTCATTATGGATAGTTCTCTGAGGACATCCATTCAAGGTGAAGAGGCAGTCGAAAACGCTAACAATGTTAAGAACCATTATGGAAGGAATAGATAATAAGGCAGAAGGGATCATAATGCACTATGTAAATCCACAGTACACCCACACCTTGAATATTGTGTGCAGTTCTGGTTGTCCCATCTCAAAAAAGATATATTAGAATTAAAAAAGGTACAGAGAAGGACAACAAAATAATTAAGAGCATGGATCAGCTTCCATATGAAGAGAGATTAAAAAGACTGGGACTTTTCAGTTTGGAAAAGAGACAAACAATGAGGGGTATGATAGAAGTCTATAAAATCATGACCGGTGTGGAGAAAGTAAATAAGGAATTGTTATTTACTCCTTCCCAGAACACAAGAACTAGGGGTCACCAAATGAAATTAATAGGCAGCAGATTTAAAACAAACAAAAGGAAGTGTTTCTTCACACAGTGCACAGTCAATCTGCCAGGGGACGTTGTGAAGGCTAAAAGTATAAATGGGTTTAAAAAATAATTAGCTACATTTAATGAGGATAGGTCCATCAATGGCTACTAGCCAAGATGGTCAGAGACACAGCCCCATGCTCTGGGTCCCTATGTCTCTGACTGACAAACTGGGACTGACTGCTGGGGACAAATCATTTGATAATTACCCTGTTCTGTTCATTCCCTCTGAAGCATGTGGATTTTTCACATCCCTGAGTAACACAGCTAACCCCTGGTGTAGACAGCATTAGGTTGATGGAAGAATTCTTCCCTTGACCTAACTATCACCTCCTGGGGAGTTGGATTAACAACAGTGATAAGAGAACGCCTCCCATTGGGTTTGATGATCATAGAATCATAGAATATCAGGGTTGGAAGAGACCTCAGGAGGTCATCTAGTCCAACTCCCTGCTCAAAGCAGGGCCAACCAACGAAATCATCCCAACAAATGCTTTGTCAAGCTGGGCCTTAAAAATCTCTAAGGATGTAAATTCCACCACCTCCCTAGGTAACCCATTCCGGTGCTTAACCACCCTCCAAGTGAAATAGTGTTTCCTAATATCCAATCTACACCTCCCCCACTGCAACTTGAGACTAATGCTTCTTGTTCTGTCATCTGCCACCACTGAGAACAGCCGAGCTCTATCCTCTTTGGAACCCCCCTTCAGGCAGCTGAAGGCTGCTATCAAATCCCCCCTCCCTCTTCTTTTCTGCTGACTAAATAAGCCCAGTTCCCTCAGCCTCTCCTCATAAATCATGTGCCCCAGCCTCCTAATCATTTTCATTGCCCTCCACTGGACTGTCTCCAATTTATCCACATCCCTTCTGTAGTGGGGGGACACAATACTCCAGATGTGGCCTCACCAGTGCCGAATAGAGGGGAATAATCACTTCCCTCGATCTGCTGACAATGCTCCTACTAATACAGTGCAATATGCTGTTGGCCTTCTTGGCAAAGTTTTTTTTTTTTTAAATGTTTCAGTCAAACAAAAATGTTAAAATGAAACATTTGGATTTTTTTCCTGCTTTTTTCCAACCAAAATAATTTGGTGAATTCAACTCAAATTCACTTATTATTTTGGTTACTTGTATCTATATTTTTCAGGTACCTACATGGCAAACACATTTTTAATAATGGGCACGCCAATCTAGCAGACAAAGGTATAACAAAATCTAGTGGCTCAAAGTTGAAGCTAGACAAATTCGGACTGGAAATAAGATAGAAATTTTTAAGTGAGAGTAGTTAATCATTACAGCAACTTACTGAGGTTGGTGATGGATTCTTCATTACTGACAATCTTTAAATCAAGGCTGGATGTTTTTTCTAAAAGCTCTGCTCTAGGAATTATTTTGGGGAAGTTCCATGGCCTGCGTTATACAGGAGGTTAGACTACGTGGTGACAATGGTCCTTTCAGGCCATAGAATCTAGAATCTATGAACAAAAACGTTTTGCATGAAAAATTTAATGCAATTCTAGTCCTGAATACCTGTGGATGTGAATAGGGAAAGGAGAATTAATTTAGCCAAATTTAGAACCATTACAAAAATATATTCAAGATTTAGAAAAGAACGTCAATCTTTTGCAGTATTCTTGAGTTCTAATGGTCTCTGGAAGAACTTGAGTTCTGGATTGCTGCAGAGGTTTTTCGTGGGTTCTTTTCTGGGTGGGAGAGGGAGGTATTCCTCTGCAGGGCATGAATTACTTTAAACAAGAATCTTTATCATTGGCTTGGTGAGCACAGGCTGGTGTTTAGTTAGTAAATATGTTTTAAATTAATTTCCCTTTTAAAACCATTATAAACTATGGAGAAACTAAAGGAATAAATGTTTCATGATATTCACAACTTAAATAAGATTGTAAAAGTTTTGCAGATTTTTCCACCTCATAACCAGCCAGCCTTCCCTTGATTTTGCCTAACATTGATGTCAGGGTAACCAGTCTAGAATTACACAGGAAATCACATTTGCTCTTTTTAAAGACTTAATGTTTTTCTAGTCCTCTAGAACTTTCTCAGCATTCCAGGATGTACTTGTCATAAACAGATAGCTAAGGGTTAATGTCTCTTTCACCTGGAAAGGGGTAACAAAAAACACCTGACCAGAGGACCAATCAGGAAACAAGACTTTTTCAAATCTGGGTGGAGGGAAGTTTTGGGTCTGAGTTTATTGTTCTTTGTCTTGTGTCTGTGCCCTCTCGGCTCTGAGAGTGATTTTTCTATCTCCAGGCTTTCTAATCTTCTATTTCCAAGTTGTAAGTACAAAGATAGTAAGACAATAGGTATATATTGTTTTCTTTTGTATTTACATGTGTGTAGTTGCTGGAAGGTTTTAAATTGTATTCTTTTTGGATAAGGCTGTTTATTCATTTTTCTTTTAAGCAATTGACCCTGTATATTGTCATCTTATTACAAAGACTATTTTTAATGTCTTTTTCTTTCTTTTTTTATATAAAGATTTCTTTTTAAGACCTGTTGGAGTTTTTCTTTAGTGGGGACTCCAGGGAATTGAGTCTGCAGCTCACCAGGGAATTGGTGGGAGGAAGAAGTCAAGGGGAAAATCTCTTTGTGTTAGATTTACTAAGCCTGACTTTGCATACCCTCTGGGTGAGGGGGAGAGATTAGATCTCTCGGTACTTGTGTTTCCAGGACTGGAAGCAGGGAATCTCCTAGGGTCGTCCAGGGAGGGGAGCCTGGGAGGAAGTAACAAGGAAACAAGGGGAGGGGGTTATCTCCCTTTGTTGTAAGACTCAAGGCATCTGAGTCTTGGGGTCCCCCAGGGAAGGTTTTGGGGAGACCACAGTGAGCTAGGCACTGTATAATTCCTAGCTGGTGGCAGCCGTACCAGGTCCAAGCTGGTAACTAAGCTTGGAGGTTTTCATGCTAACGCTCATATTTTGGACGCTAAGGTCCAGATCTGGGAAAAATGTTATGACAGTACTGAAAATTAAAATCAACTATCCACCATGCCTCAACCAACTCTGCTTAAACTCTTGAGAGCAGGAGCAACCATCTGTGCTTAAATTCGTCAGAGTAGGGTATCCAGGCCTACTAATTTTAAACATTTTTTACTTTAGAAGATGCTATCCTCTTGTCCCTTTTACCACTTCTTCTCTTTCTCTCCTTCCTGGAATGCTTGTATCCCTCTATGTTGACATTTCATTGATGAGAATCATGCCACCAGATCTCAGTTATTCCCATTATGTCACACTCTCTCTGTGGGCTTGTCTATGTGGAAAGTTACTGTGTGGCAAGCTCAGGTGTGACTTTATAATGCACCAGCTTGCTGCATAGTATATCCCATGTGGACACTACTAGAGTGAATTGAAAGTCCTGAGTGTGGTCTGGCATACTGGGATTTTTAGTGTGTTGTAGCAGCGTGCGCATGGGAAGTTACTGTCAAGCAGACTGGTGCTCTATAAATTCACATCCTATTTTGCCTCGGAGTAACATCTTGTTACTTTCACTGTTCATTCGTGCCTAGAGACCTGGCCTAGATTCCTTGATGCAGCGCGTCCCCTTTCAGTCACAAAGCCAGCAGATTTTGGCTGTAGAGCCAGCAAATCCAGACACAGAAGGATTGCCCCACTGCACCAGGCATCCTCCAGTGGCATAGAACTAGAAATGGGGGTCCAACACCAATTTCTAGCTGTGGTTTGGTCGATGGGAGTATTGGCAGTCTGTGGAAGTTGGAACAGTCTTCAGTCTGCCCTAACCCAACCCAGAAGAAGCAGCCCTGCACAGCGGCCCCAGCTTTCTGTGATCTTTGCACTGACACCCCTGACTCATGCTGTGACCTCCTCAGGTGGGCTCCAGAACCTGGCTCTTACTTAAAGATTGCTCCGTTTTATTCGTATTTGTCCCTGGTCCCTTGTTTAGACATAGGGAGCTACAGGTGGATGGGAAGTGATACACACTGAAGTCCCAGGTGCTGCACAGTCAAGCAGCTGCAGTGCATATGTCATCCACTCCTGCTATCAAAAGTGGAAGCCCTGTCCAGCTTAGCTCCCCCATCCTAATCAAACAGCCAGCAGGGCCAAATGATGTATTATGAGTTTTGTGTTTGGAACTCACTCAAAACCTGCTTGTCTTATTCCACTTCCAGGCCTGAAAGAGATTTGCAGTCATGTCTAGGAAGAGAGAAACTTTAACTCTTGGCCTCCAAACTTCTCCCTGGGAAGAAATTAGAAAGAAAAGACGGTATTAGTAAGAGATCCCAGAAATCATGATTTATTTATATTTCTCACTGAAGCAAACCTTCCCCGCCTGGCATCAGCTGGGCTGGGCGGTGTGAAGACAAGTGGCTCACAGCTCACATGATGCAATGGAAAAGCAGCAGGCAGGGACGAGAAACCGCTGAACTTTATTTTTACAAAGTGTGGATCTTTGGTGGGCTGCAGAGTACACTGGAAATCAGACCCTTCACCCCAGGATCCTGCAGCTGTCCCTCTCCCCTCTAATTTTTCTCTGTCAGATTTCAGAGCTATAATTAACTCCAAGACCTTAGCGATACAGTGTGAATGTGAATGTGTGTGCCTGAGCTCCCTTGCGCAGTTGGGCCTAATCCTCTATGGAAGACTGACAGATTTTCGTGGCAAATAACTTTTTTAACTAATTCACTTCTAAATGTCTCCTCTTTCTCCTCATGCCAAAAATCTGATGATGCTCCTTAACCTTGACCTGAAACACCCCTAGCCATTCCAGTGCTTGGCTCCTCTCACTGCTCTGCCAATTCCCCTCAGTCCATTAATGCACTGGGAGGGGGCTCTCAAAGGCCTCCAGGAACCCCAAGTTAACATTCTGCCACTCAACTAAAAGAAGGTTGAGTTGATTTCCCATCCTCTGACGAACTCACACCTCTCTGGAAACTGCTAAAACACCCTTACCACACATCACCTTTATCTCTGGGACTCCAAAACAGCCATATATGTGTATAAATATAATGTTGCTTCTGGGATGCACCTTAGTGCACCAAGTGGCAAAGATTTAAAAAAACTCTTCATAGGAGAGGATCCCCTGGACCTGCTATTGCTGTAACCCACCTTTCTCCCCCACAGTACAGACTCTACACATTGTGCTATGCCTGCAATATGCATTGCAAGGAGAATGATAAACTTTGCCATTATTGGACAACTTAGTAGAAAAGTATTTGCCAAAAGGCTGGTGCTTCCCTTCTTAGTTGTGGGGGAGGGAGACTAGCTTTTGTAGCAGCCCCTTGTTAAAGTATTGGCAGCACATCACTGCCTCAATCCTGACCTCCAGTACTGCTTGCTGTTCTGTTGTTGGTCTCCAGAGCCAACCCTGCCAATGTATGGTTTGTATTGCCCTAGTGAAGGGGTAGGCAACCTATGGCACGCATGCCGAAGGCGGCACACGAGAGTGGCATTCACACTGCCAGGGTCCTGGCCACTGGTCCGGAGGGCTCTGTATTTTAATTTAATTTTAAATGAAGCTTCTTAAACATTTTAAAAACTTTATTTATTTTACATACAACAATAGATTAGTTATATATTATAGACTTATAGAAAGAGACCTTCTAAAATGTTAAAATGTATTACCGGTACAAGAAACCTTAAATTAGAGTGAATAAATGAAGACTCGGCACACCACTTTGAAAGGTTGCTGGCCCCTGCCCTAGTGCCTAGGATCCCCAGTCATGGACCAGGACCCCATTGTGCTAGGTGCTGTACAAACAGAACAAAAAGACAGCCCCTGTCCCAAGCAGCTTACAGATTTACCCTGTTTCTATATAATGAATTGTTCTGCATGCAAGCCTGATTTCTATGCGCATGTCCGTTACCCAAAAGTGTTTGCCAAACAGATTGGGCAAAATGGCTAGAGACTCTGGGGATTGTGAAAATAAAGGGTTCTGGCAGTGACTTACTGAAACCAGGCACTTGGAAAGGAACAAGATATGAAGGGCCAAATCTTGTTCTCCTTACTTGTGTGCGGGGTCCCACGGAAGTCAACACACCTAATGCTGATCTCATGTTGTAATCCAGGAGCAGCTCCATTAAAGTCATTGGTGCTTACGGCTCTCAAGTGAATGAAGTGAGCAGGACAATGTGAAAAGTCATTTCTGAACAAAATGTAAAATTAAAACCACCATAAAAATCATGAAAAACTTAAGTGTGTTTAATGATGCAAGGAGGCTGTTGAAACCATGCATATATGCAGCTGCCCTTGTTGGGGGCTGATATATGATTTTGTTGGAAAAATATTGCCCATAACAGGAATTGCTCTGTAGCAGGACAAAGAACAGTGTAAAGTCTGCACAGAACAGGAAGCTTGTTGGCCCTGAGGATAATAATACTCAGCACTTCTTATCCATAGATCTCCAAGAGCTTTACAAATCCTCTTACAAAGGGAGAAAAGGAGGCATAGGTGCCTTGTCTGAGAGTTTTACCAGTTTAACTAAAATTGGTTTTTAAATTGCTTGAATTAAACTGGTGTGAACCCTTGGGTGAGCACTCTTAAATTAATTTTGAATTTGGCTTGTGTCAGTTTAGCATGTTTTCCTTACCTGCTTTACCTAAATCCATGTAAGCCAGTTTCTGTCAGTTTCAGACTGGCCACACAAGGGTGGCACTGGCTGAATTAAATGGATTTTTTTAAAAAAATCTTGTCTAAAATGGTGAAACTTGTAATATAGACAAGGCCATAGTGAGGAAATGATGTAGTTATGATCAGAGAATGAGACAGCAGGAGAACTAGAAGAATTCAGGTCTTCTAACTTCTAGTATAGTGTCCAGTCCACTGGAACACTGTGCTGCCAGAATACTATGCTTCCCTGCCAGAGACCAGAGTAGAAGAGCAACCCCACAGCTTCCTCAGATTGGACTGGCACCTGTGGGAATGCTGTGGGAGTGACAATTTCTTCAGCCTCTGAGCTAGGAGGAATGACTTCATTATATCTGAGCTCCTCAGTGGTAATGCAACACACTCAGAGCTGTTGGCCCTTTTGACCTCAGGGTGTTTCCGGTGTTGTGGCCCCAAATATGAGCAGGCAGTGCATAGAAAAGGTCATGTCTAGATGGCTGTTAGAGCTGCACTGTAAGGCTTGAGATGGTGATCTTGTGCCTTCTCTTGAAAGATCCTTACTGCCAGAAAGCCAGACAGTGGGTTGAAATAGCTTGGCAACAAAAACAGAAGAGTTTTTTTTTACTTTGTTTAAAGTCAGCATATACATTTCTAATTCAGTCTAACCTATCTAGGTTCTTATACCATATTAATCACTGAGATATATTAGCACCTTATACTGTCATCTCTGTCACCACAGAATGCTGCAGCTACCACTGTCATCACAGTCATTCTAATGACTTGTCACTAGATTTTACTGAAGCAACAAAACACTGAACAAGCCAAAATCAACCCCGTTGTAACTGTTGACTGCGATAGAGTGCTACTGGAGTGAATTCAGCTTCTAAGTTCTTGGTTATAAAGAGAACTACAAGCACACAAGGAAATGATTTCAGATGTTAGTGGTAAATACAGCAAGGTGAATACAGCCAAAAATTGCTTATCAACATTTGTTTAAAATTGTAAACCAGTTTACATTGACTGGGTTTGTTTCACTTTGGTGTTTTTCTTCCTGTGAATACTCTAGGGAATAGTTTGCACTTGCAGGAATGCTTGATGAAATCACAGATTTTAAGAGAATATTGCAGAATATTCACAGAAAGTAAATTTCAAGCTTGTGATCACAAACATTTGTACCAGGAATCTTATTCTAAGAGTTGCGCTCATCTAATCAGGGAACAGAAACATACCAACTGACCTCTTCGTGCCATCAAACAAACTCAATTTTTGGATTGCGACTATCAAATACTTGAGTCAGTACTTACAGCAGTCACTTTATAAACTGAAATATGTTAGTATAAAACATGAGTTGAGCAATTTCTAATAACAAATACAGTAGTGGTAATCATGATTTCTTTGCAGAAAATTTAGGAACAGGAAAAAAGACTACATTTGACAAATTATTTGTGAATACCACAAATAGTTTAGCCCTCATTAGTCACAAAGATTGAAGAAATGGATCTCTATGAAGTGAAAGGGCATATAGTAATAGTGTTACCTAAAAGTATAACTGGACGGCTGACCATATTTATAGTCTTGGCATATATCTCTAGCCAAATCACATTAGGAATACACTCATGTAGAAATCATTTAAAGTTGTTAGAAAATCTAAATTACCTTATATTAAGCATATCATAGTATTATGGAAATACTTAAACTTACTTGACTTAAAAAACAAACAAACAAAACCATATTTATATTCCTAACATACTTAACATTCAGCACAGAGTGAATAATGTACAGGATTATGCAGCTGGTGTACTCGAAACATAAATACTGCACACAGAGTTCAATTAGATACACTGTATTGTGAAGCATTCAGTAGGAAAATGACAACTCTGAATACAGTCTAAGATCACATACATATGTTTTTCATACATATGTATGAACATACACTATATCTGCTACTTTTATGAAGATAATTTTTGCTATAACTTTGGCATTTCCTTTTCTAAATCACCGATATAAGTAGCCACCTAAAAACAATAAAGGGTTAAAACTGTTCTCTTGAACGTAGCAGCAAAATTAGTATGGGGCTGAAAACACCAGCTCGCTGATTGATGGGTTCATATGGGGCGACCTTCACATTAGCAACGTGACTTTGGTTGCTAGGTAAACATGGGCAGATGGATCCAGCTCTAGTGATTTTCAGCAGTGACGGGTTGCAAAGGTATTTCTGATCCACATTACACCATACAGATTCCATTAAAATGACTTGGCATGGGGCAGAAAGTATTACATTTGCTTCAAAAATAATTACCTGATATCAGCTGACACTTTTTCAGAAAGGTTATGCTGCAAATAACCAGCATTTACATAACTTAATTTTACAAAGTGATCAAAAAATTAGATAGCTATTTTACTAAAATTCAGCCCTGCCACTGATTTATTAAAGCCAATCATCATGAACATGCACATGGGTTTCCTCGCAATTGCATTGCCGCTGCCACATTGGTTTGTTTGGAAGTATAGGGGTATATTTTCCTTTTTCTTTTTTTGTTGCACATATTGTCAAAGTGGTAAGAATGTAGCATTCAGGCAGGATACTAACTACAGTGTTCTAGTTTCAAGAAGGCATCTTTGCAGATGAAGGACTTCAAATCAGAAGTTATTATTGATTCTCCTCTTTAAGTATTTCTTTTTTTTTTTTCTTGGTCTAGTACTTTGCAGTAAAGCCCACAATTTTAAATGGTGTGCGCCCAATTTGGTCATGACAACTCTTTTTCTTCAATGGGAAATATTTCACACATGGAAAAACACTGTGTGTGGATGTGTATAGAGGAAGCTTTGATGAACACTTTGTAAGAGTGGTTTTCATCCTGAAACCTTTTCTCACACTGAGTCAAGTGCCATGCTGAGCACGTGCAACGTTTATAGCTGAATTCTGTTCAGTCAGTTTTCAGTCTAAGATTTCTAAGGTAGGGGGTTCACGGACCACAGGTTGAATTTCCAAAGGGGTGTCCGCACCTCTGTTTGAAATTTGTTATGGGTCTGCAAATGAAAACAGGTTGAAAACTACTGCTTTATACAAACACACTCAATGCTGTGTGTTATCTTGCCAGGACAATGTCCTCAGTGTGTGTGGTGTATGTGTGTGTGTGAAATAATTTCTGTTTACACCTTCTGTGCTGTGTGTAACCCTTCATCCTGGGATAATGGTGTGTGTGTATGTGATATAATTTCAGCTACAGCCTCTGTGTGGCATGTCACCTCCCCAAGATGATGTACCCTGTGTATGTTTGTGTTGTGATATAAAGTTTCTGTCACTGTTCAAACCCTTTTCCTTAGTGGTGGCAGCATTTCAGTGGTGGTTGAAAATATTCCCTTTATTTGTAGTGTCATATCATTCCCCTTGCTCTGTAGCGTAGAAGAGAACAAATGAGCAAAAATATTGGCTATGTGTTACTGTTCAATGTAGGGAAGGAGGATTGGAATCTACATAACACTGTGCCCCTGGGTGATAGATACTCCTCCTTGAGACCAACCCTGTGACTGGTCTCCATCTGATTTCAGCTAGAGCTGGGGAAAACATGCCCCAAGTCTATCTATCTATCTATCTATCATCTATCTATCTAATCTCACACCATGCTTGTCCATGTTATATAGTATCTGAGCACTGTTCTAAGGTTGAGTTTAGTTTCCTTCATCCCTTCCCACAGGTTAACAGAATTTTTAAATTTAATCTACTCTTCTTCTCCCCTCTCCCTTCTCTCTCCACATGCATAGTCCATGGCCAGTTGCCAAGAACACTGTTACAAGTTTGACCTTAAAGCTGGACAGTTTTGTCACTCCAGCGGATTCATAGATGTCATGGGAGATAATCTGAAAATCAAGATCATCTGTGGGAGTGTTAGGGCCAAAATGGAGTCCAACGGACTGCAGAACTGAGGGAGCTTGAAACTGTAAGGACTTGGTCCCTAAATTGAAGATCAACTCTAGTGTGTAGTCTAGCAGTGTGCATTGATCCAGACATTATCTGCTGGAAATTGAAGGTGGGCTTCACCCACATATCCTCACTCCCCCAACCATGCCTTTAACTTGGTCCCTGTGTCTGGTGCTATGTGTGGTGTGTGTGTGTCTATGAGCATAGAGCTATTATGCCAGCCCTGCAGTGCCCAGGGAATCCCCACAATACATGTATATTCTCAGGGCTGGATCTGGCTAGTTTACAGCCCCATCTGCACTGCTGGAGCAATGTAAAGAGGCCACCCTACACCTGTGACTGGGGCTTCTGGTGCAAGACAGTGAAGATGATGTACTGTTATATAAATAGTTGTTTGGTTTATTCAGCATTTAGAATACTATAGATATGATCACATTTTGAGCAAAAATGAACATAAAAATGAGAAAAAGAAATTCTGTACACCATTGTTCATACCAAAATGGACCACAGTTATTTGGATCCCCAAAACAGAAAGAGTAAACAGTTACACCAGTAGTCCCCAACCTTTTTCATCTGGTAGATGCCAGACGACGAGCCATGGAGGACCGTGGCGGTGGACAAGCATCCGCCAGAATTCCTCTGACAAGCAGCAATGTCAATAGGCGTGGCCACCAAAATAACACCGAAAATTGGTGGCATTTTGGCAGCAATGCCTCAGGATGACACAGCTTGTCGGCGGCATTTTGGCAGATGCTCGTCCGCTGGCCAGTACGTACTTAGACTCCATGGTGCCCGCAGGCACCGCATTGGGAACCCCTGATTTACACATTAGCATCAAATTTCCAATTGTTAAACAAACCCTGAAGCCACTTTCACATTATGAGCATCTAGGAATGATTCCACTAAATTGTGGGAAGACATGAGTTTTCAATCAGTTCTAAGTCTTCCATAGCTGCTTCATTCTGATCAAGTAGAACTGAAGAAACTGGACTCACAGAGCAAGGGAATTACATGCCTCATCAGAATCAGTAAAGACGTATTTCCTTCCTTTAGCAAGATACATAATCCAGCGGGACAATACATGGCAAAAGTAGATGTAATTAATCTTTTAAACAAAATATTTTCTGTGGGCTTCTGGTTCCTTCACTAAGTCTGGAAATCTAAGTATTGGTATATTTTAAAAATGATTTATTTTATTTATTACCAATATCACTTTAGACTTTGAAAACTGGAAGAATTTCAAAATTTTCAATTAATTTACTTTTAATTCTTTATACTACTTACAATGAAAACAGACTAGATAATGTCCCTAAAATCTGAAAGTGGAATTTGCTCTGAATTCTTCCAGATTTCTTCTTTGCCTCTATTTTTCTGAAAAGCAACCTGAGAGATATTTCAGTTATAAATTACTGTTCAGAAGTGCTTATGTCTCCAGGAGCAAACACAAATATTCAGCCAAATGTACAGAGCAGTGTATGAATATACAAATACATGGACGTTGACAAAATTATTTAAATACAGATCATACAGGCAAGAGAACCTGTATACAAGCATATTTAATACACAAATGCTGAACCATTATGACAATGAAATTAGTGCAAGTTCACTAAAAAGAATGGGAAAAAAACCCACCCAGACATTACATATGTATCTTAAGTTTTTAAAGACTTGTTTGATACTTTTTCTCTAATAGAATAGAATATGCGATCACGTAGTCAAAGGTTGTATTGTGATAAATGTATGGGCACAAAGGTGCAATGTTAAGGTTCCACGTTCAAGGGTTCAGTGGTTTGTCATCTACTAAGAATGCTATTATTTGAGGCGGACAAATGTTAATCTAAAGTTCTCCTTACAGCTACAGTTTCTGATTTCTATAAGCTTCAAGCTATCTTTTAGGCCTCATTAATGATCCCTTATTCACAAGGAGCAGTACCTTTCCATGCAAGTAGGCTCATTGGTTTCAGTGGGACTGTTTGGATAATAAAGTACTTCTTAAAGTGAGTAAAGGTATCAATGTCTGGTTCTTAGTGATTGTGAGGCTGATCCAATTCCAATTGCCGTCAGTGGAATGATTCCCATTGACTTCAATAGACATTAGATTTGGGCTTTAAGGGAGTATCTGTACTGCGATTAAAGCCTCCTGGCTAGCCTGTGCCAGCTGACTAGGTTCGCAGGACTCAGGCTAAGAGGCTGTTTAATTGCAGTTTAGATGTTCAGACATGGGCTGGGGCCAAATTCTAGGACCGTGCGAAATGGAAGGGTCCCAGACCTTGGGTTGCAGCCTCAATGTCTACACCACAATTAAACAACCCCTTAGCCTGAGCCCCACGAGCCTGAGTCAGCTGGCACAGGCCAGCCAGGGGTGTCCAACTGTAGTGTAGACATGCCCTGGTTGAATTCAATGTGGAAAGCAAGGGAGGGGGAAGAGAGGGTCAGTAGTAGAGCAAACATGCAAATAAACTTGGGTGAAAACATAGAACTGAATTCAAAACTCACCACCAAAGAGTAAAGAGATCTAAAGGGACTCTGCATATCTGTGAGACATCTGATATAATCAAATTATCCCCTTGATGTGGACAGATGGAGGCTGAGCCCTAAATCTGGACAATGTTAGGAACAAAATTGGGGTCGGGCTGCTGTAGAAGTGCAGCACAAATTAAAATCATAATAGATTTGTATTGCCTTGTCAGTTTTCATCCAGTGTCTATCCTTGAAATCATAGACTGCTGTCAACAGTTGGACTTTCCAGCTAGGAGACACAAATCTGCGTCTCTCAAGGAATTTCTTTGGCCTGTATTTGATTTTTCTTTCATTCTCCTCCCCAAGCAATTACATTATTGCTATCCACACTACTTGTTTTAACTTAGTTTATAACACTTCATGGTGTGGTTAGCACTAATCATGGCTTGTGCCTGCCCACAATGGGAGATTCTCAAAGGTAGAGATGGCTGTTATATGCCTAACTGCCATTTATGCTTTTCAAAATATCTCTCAACAGGGTTAATACATGGTTAGCAACAGAGGCAGTTAGCAGTGGCAGTGTTCCTGGTGCCCACAAGAGATGAATTCTCTTCCTGTAATCTGCTCTGCACACTGTTGTTTTACCGCGTACATGTGACCCTGTAAATGTTCCTTTGATAGCTGGTTTGTCTAATCATCCTTCCTACCACTTATCTATGTGGTAGGACATTGTCCATTGTACCACCCTGGGTACATGTCTCTATCTCCTTGTGACTGAGGCACTGAGCAGTGAAATGGAAGTTTTACCTCCTCCGGCACTAGTCTGGACTGTGGTGCTGCAGTAACTTTCTTCCCACTGTTACCTGGCTCCTTGTCTGGGCATTGTCACTCTCAGAGTGCCGAACAGGGAAGTTAAACTATGACACTATAATGTCACTGAAAGAATTTGTTTGGCTGTGCTGTTGGAAGCTCACACTCACATATGAGCGTCCAGCCACGATGGCAAAGGAAATGCTCAGAAAGAGTTGAATAGTTCCAATGGGAGTTTAAGCTCCCACCCAGTGAAGTTAGTGAAATGTTACTGATTGTGACAGGGGCTGCAGATGTCTCTAGGCAGCAGCATTATCAAGTTGTTATGTGGTGGAAAAGCAGAGGAGATACATGGTTTCTTGTGGCTATGTTAATGTGCCCTGATCTCTGAGCAGTTCCTCTTCTCTTCTGCATCCAGTGAGAGTGGCAGGAAAGGGATTGCCACTATGAGGTTCCCTCAGAGGAAGGACTTTACAGGCTGTGACATGTCATTTCTGTTCTGACTTCAATTTCTGGTAAAGCTGGTTGCTTTTTTCAGCCCAGCCCAGTCTCCTTGCCCTGGATGAATAAAGATTAGGTTAGTGAAAGGGAGCCCACCCTCCAGCTAGGGTTCATGGCTTTTGTAGCACTCTTCCATCAGCAGTAAGAGTGTGATGATAATGCTTGGTTATTATTAACACACCTCACTGTCACCTGACCCAAGGGAGACCTTCAAAAAGCAAAGGGAGCTCTGACGTATGTGACTGTGAGAGCTTCCCCACCATAGGACTGTGCATTGGTATTCTCGGTTCCCCATTCCTATGTTAACGATGATGGCCCCCAATGCATTGCCTGCTTCTATTCACATGTGTTCTGAACTGAAGTGGAGACTGGACATTGGACAATCCAAGCTCCATTGCAAGTTTAGAAGGCATATGAATGGGAGATAGTGAGCAATGGCAAGTACAACTGAGGTCTTAGTGCGGTAAATTGACATAGTTTTGCAAAAAGAGCTGGGAACGCTGGCTTGGAGCCGCTGTAGGTGTGGATCAGTGTGTGTGAGTGTGCAACTGAGCGAATAATTGATATTTCAGTTTTGGAGGCCAAACCAAAAAATATTGGGGAAAAATTAGGTTGTTTTGAACCAAAATTGATTTTTTCTGTTTTTTATCACCAAAAGAGAAACAATGGAAAAAATATTGTTTCAGATCAAAACACATCGGAAACTGAGCTAACTTAAAAGAACGTCATTTTTTTAGGAGGGCAGGTGCTTAACGTTAGTTAGTGTTTGGAGTGTTTCTTTATTCAAAATTATTTTTTTTTCTTTTGTGCTTCATTTTGGATTTGGGTATTTTCCACCTCTTTTTTTTGGTTTTAAAAATAAATATAACAATTTAAAAATGAAATGTTGTTTCCATATAAAAAGTTGAAATATACCTCTACCTCAATATACCGCTGTCCTCAGGAGCCAAAAAATCTTACCGCGTTATAGATGAAACAATGTTATATCAAACTTGCTTTGATCCACTGGAGTGTGCAGCCCTGCCCCCTTGGAGTGCTGCTTTACCGCGTTATATCCAAATTCGTGTTATATCAGGTTGCATTATATCTAGGTAGAGGTGTATTTCATTTTGAAATGGTTGACGTAAACTGTTTGACTTTAAAAAAAAACATTTTGGGGGGAGCAAGATGAATTTGTGAAAAGTTTTGGGTTCCCTGAAAAATCTGAATTTATGATTTGCCAAAAAAAATTCGACCAGCTCTGTGTGAGTTTGTGTATGTTTCAATGTTGTATCTCTAAACCTGTGATAAATCTCATCTTTGAGAGGTGCAGAAGTAAGCTAGCATCTAGTGAACTTTCAGGGGTCTTCCCAAGCACAACCAGGTCAGAACAGTAATCTGTTATATTCTCTTACCCTTCCGCAAACACTCACAGAGGGATAGATGGCATTTCACTGGCTGAATCCAAAGGCTGATTCTCTTGAGTTTGGATGGTAATTTCCATTTTTGCACAATGCTGCTCCACAATGTCATATCCTCATGAAGGCAGAGCTGTGTGCTAGCAAGAGGCGAATTAGGATCTCACAGAATCCTGGAATCCTCCTTTGGCCTGGAAAGAGTTCTCTTATACTACCCTACTGCACTGTTGTAGGAGCCTTACAATGCAGGATGATCATAAATCTTGACATTTAATCTCAGTTTGCCTTGTAGCAGTTTAAACCAGTCAGCATTGGTCATCTCTGACCCTCCAGATCAATTACTTCATTTCTACCTTGCAAATCACTGTCACATCTTGTGAATACAACTGTGATGTCGCCGAGTGTCACCATTCTGTTTGGAAAGATGATTTATAAATGGGGAAGGAGATGTGGGGCTATTTTTACACATCTTGACAGGATGCCATACACAAGTTAGCTGACCATTTTCCACCATTGAGCATATGCCGTCCCTGATTGTTAGCTCTATACCATTTTCTGTGCCCTTTTTCACCCTGCTTCCATAGGTGAGGTTCCAAGGAGTGATGTGTTACTGAGTGAAATAAATGGGAGAGGGTTGCACCCATATTTCCCCCAGGAAATGGCTTTCACTGTCTATTTTTAGGATGACTTTTATAATGTGTATTACACAACAGAGACAGTCACTGAGCACTTTAGAAAATCCACCCTAAATAGACGAGACAGACAAAAAGTGGAAGTAACAAAACATTATTATTAAAGGTATGGAACTGAAGCATGGAGAGATTAAGCTATTTGCCCAAAGAATCTGTGACAGAACTTTGACTACAATCCATATCAGTGGAGTATCAGCCCACTTCCTTAACCATAAGACTACTTTTCCTCTCTGGTTAAGTTTAAACCCCAGAAAGCCTGGCCCGGATCCTTCTCCTACTGAAATGACAATTCAAGTTTTTCCAAGGACTTCAAGGCATCCAGGATCGAGTCACAAAAGGCTATAATAATAGGTCACATCATTCCACCACAGTCTCCCCAAACTCTCCTTCATAAGGAATACATGTATTGTGCACCTACTGAAAAAGATGAAAACAAGGGGACCCCCAGGCTGCCATTCTTGGAGTTCCCTTCTGGGCTCTAAAAATATGCCTTCTCCTGATATATTTCAGTACTAATTAAGTTTTCACTGTCCCTCCCACAGAGGGTTATCAACATAGTTTACAAAGTGTCATCTTTTAGCAACTGCTCAAGAGCTGGCTGTTTCCCATCCCACCCCCCATACGGCCTCGGACGTGTTTACATGTCCTCTTTACATAAACACAGAGACACCCACCCCCACCCCCAAAAAAATCCCTGTTGTAGCTCGAATAGTTTCAACCAAAGAGAAAAAATCTCTGCCAAGTTGTTCAGTAGTTGGAAATCACTTCTCACGTCCACAGACCAGCCTTTCTTTTTATTTTGAAATGACTAACCATACTGTGATTAATGGCTCACATAAATGGGCTCAAAATAAATCTGGCACAAATGTGGGGGAGGAGGAGGGAAGATGAGATAGTAGCTAGCTGGGACCATAGCAGGACATTGGTAGCGTGAATGGCATAGTGGGCACTGAGACAGGAAAAAATGTTTTGGGCTATTTGTGGCTTAGGATTGCAGCTGCGCATGGTTTTGCTGTCATGTAGCAAGGCTCAAAGCTCAGAGAAATGGAATCCTGCATTGCATACCCTCTCATCTCTCCCAGATCGCTGTTACTAGGACTTCTCTATGAGACTCATGCACAGTTTGGTAATACTTCCTCTTTACTAAAATGCTAATGAAACGCTTGGCTGAGTACACAAACAATATAAGTTTACCATACACTGTATTTGCTTTATATTTCATTCGGCAGATTGCACTATCTCAGTGCTACACAATTATTTTTTCAGAGGTTACCAAATTAGGTAGTTGGGGGGCTTTGGTGACAGTTTAGGGTGAAAGTGGTGGACAGTCCGTACTGGAGACTGAAGACATCTGTTTATTCCCAGGACAGGTAGAATGTGGGCAGTGCAAGCTGCATTGCTGATAAAATTTGAGAGTGACCCAAAGATTAGTAGAGTGGTAAATAAGGATGACAACAGGGCAGTCGTACAGAACACTCTTGGATCACTCGGTAACCAGGGCCTAGTCAAACAAACTTTTAATACAGCCAGATAAAAGGTCATACATATAGAAGCAAGGAATGCAGGCCATACCTGAGGAACTGGGGGTGAGGGAGTGTATCCTGGAAAGCAGTGACTCTGAAAAGCATTTAGGGGCATAGTGGACAAACAACTGAAGATGAGCTCCAAGGGCTAATGAGATCCTTGGATGTATAAACAGAGGATAGGAGTAAGGAGGTGATTTTACCTCTGTATGTGATATTAGTGAGACCAATCCTTGAATACCACGTCCAGTTCTGCTGTCTGCATTTTAAAAAGGAAGTTGAAAAAATTGGAGAGGGTGAAGAAAACAGCCTCAGAAATGATTTGTGGGTAGGAGAAAATGCACTTTGCCTTAAGGCATAACAAATGCCTGTACATTTTCCTGTGTCAAACTAAATCAAATTATTTTGTTTTGGGTCAGTTCAACATTTGCCTGATGGGAATTGTAGTTCAGGTGCCTCCTTTGCTGGGCTTTGCGCTGGTCTACATCTACATAATTAGAGCCGTGTACAAATTGCAATTTAATGGACTGCACAGAAATTAGGAAATTTAGCCCAATGCTGTGATTTTTTTCCCATCAGCAGGAAAGTGGAAGTAGGCATCCATGCATGTTGGTCTTGTGCTCAGTGCAACTTGTAGTACGTGTTCTAGGCATTGGACATGCTGGCTACTGTGCATTGCATAAAACCAGCTGCTGAATATCCCTTGTTCCGCTCAGATTTGTTGATGCTGCTACACATTATGAGCTGCACTGATGCCTTCTTCCACCTCCACACTGTTGGAAAAATTGCAGCATTTCAGGGGGGACTCACCAGACATATATAGTCTGCAAAATTCTACGCTTTACCCATGACGCTGCTGTGAATTGTCAAAAAAATTCTAGTTTTCCCAGGTCTTACCCACAATGCCACATAATGTCTCCTCTTGTTGAGGAGTGGTGCGCCACGACAGACAAATGACAACAGAACAGGATGAATAAAAACAATTATTATTTTTAATTAGATTTTAAAAATTAAAAGTAAATATATTTTTCTTTTAAAAAATGAATCTATTTCAATTAAATTTGAATTTATGGCATTCTATATTAAGGCCCAAACTTACGATAATCTATTAAAATAATTTAAATTAAATTATAAAAAAAGATATTAAAGCCATATAGGTTTGCTGCTAAAGTTTTAAAGAGAGGCAAACCACTGAACTGGTAAAAATCATTGTTGAAACACCATCTAAACCAATTTTAATGGCAATAGTTTCTTCTGTAGGTGCAGAGAGTGTTTTCTTCATCTCAGTTTATTTAACTAGTTCAGTTCAAGTATAAGTTCATTCAAAGATGAGAAACCAAATGGGAGTTGAAAAAGCAGGAAAACTTGTTATCCTCTTCCAAACTATGAATAAAATCAAGATGTCAGAGGATGAGAGCTACTAGTTCTAAAATCTTGAAGGACAAAGTGATCAGAAATAATCAGTTCAATTTAGTAACCATAGATAATACTTCTTTCCTTAAATAAATCAGTTAGGTTTAAATACAAAACATGTTTTGATAAACTTACATTTTTTCTTATGTATCCAGTATTTTAAGGATAATTTTATTTAACTAAGAAGAGCAATTTTAATGCTGATTTTGTGCATTTTTAATTTAATTCCAATTCCCATCCAAATGCAGCTTATCATGCATTTTAAACAAAATCTAGTAAATAAGAATGCCTCGTAATAAGAAATGTGAAAATTAAAGATTTGAATAAATATAAATTAAGCTATACAGTTGAGAATGAGGACATGGGGTACTTGAACTACAACTTGCTTGAAGCCCTGATTTATATCTAGGCTTGGCAGGATTCAGGGTTTTGTTTGGTTGGTTGGTTTTTGGTAATGACAATGGATATCTGTGTTTATTTTTAATCAATTTAAATTTTTTTATCAATTTAAATTTTCACAGTTGTGCAAAATGATGGAGTTTAAGCAGTTTTTCAATTGTTAAATGTTCACAGTTGTGGGAAATTAGGAGTAGAGGTGAGACAATAATTACTTAACAACTGTTGAAATTGAGGGTCAAAAAGTTAAAGCTTTGTTACCATTAATACGCAAATTATCAACATCATATATCAAACTATAGAAGGTAAATATCCTGAACTCTAAAGGTACACCTACATTGCACACCACTTACAGCGGTGTGTAGGTACATGTTGCTGCGTGCCACAGTGAAAAGCAGGCTGCATCCACAGAACAGTGTGTAGTCTACACGTGGCAATGATAGGCTCTGGTGGGAGGAGACAGCAGGGAAGGGCTCTGGCAGTGGGGAGCTTGCTGGAGCCTTTCCCTGTTGCAGAGTCTTTCACTGAAGCAGGGAAAGTTTCCAGCAGCTCCCCTCAGCAGGGAAAGTCTCCAGCAGCTAGGTGACCCTGGGACATTATTGCTAAAAATAGCAGTGTAGGCAGGGGAGGTACCTCTTGGGCATAAAGAGTGTTGTGTATGGTACATACCCTAGGGGTTCTAATGTGTCTTTACTCTCTTAAACAATGCCTCACCATCTATGCTGCTATTTATACCTGTGCTAGATGGGGGGTGCAGAGTATGTATGCTACATGTTGCCATAAGGAATATGCAGTGTAGATGTACCTTAATAAGTTCGCAAGCAACGTTTTTCTTACTTTGCCCGTCTATGCGTTTTGATTATTATTGATGGAAATATTCTTTCATTGATTTGTGCGTGCACGGTGAAATCAATATTAACCGATAAAACTCTAATTCTTCCAAGCCTGCTTATATCGAACCATGCTGAAATGAAATGTTTTTAATCAATTCAACAAACCAAAATGTTTTGATTCAAGCTTGCATTCTGGAAAAAATATTGATATTTTAACTTTATCCAGATTTGGGACAAAAACTAATTCTGAAATATCAGAACAGAAATTGTGATTATACATAACGCATTGGCCACATTTTTAAGTATTCAAGTATATTCTGTTATATTTTCCACAGAAGCTCAGTGTGCATATTACACATACAGTACGGCTACATATATATGGAATTATTTAATATGGTTTTGAAAGTTTCAAAGGGAAAGAAGGAGAGAAGTAGACAAAGGGAATTTGAACCAAGGTTTGAAACCTACAAATACTTCAGTAATATCAAAAAATGAGTAAAAAGGTGAGAGTTTGGAAGAACTGAAGTGATAATTCAGAAATGATTTTTCCAGCACTGTTAAAGAAAATTAACTATAAGACTAAGATTTTATCTGGTAAAGCCAGGCAATTCAGAGTTAAGGTTCCCATAGCAACTCTACGTCTGCCAATGCATATGTTCCTTCCACAAAGGTCTTTTATTACATCAGCACACAACACAAGGCATCGAACTTAGAAAATATTTATTTTACAGGTCTGGCTTAACTCTACTCAGACATAGAAAAGTGACATACCATAGGGTGATGCTGAAGGAATGCAGAGAGTGTTATGAAGTGGGTGCTGGGGTGATGATAGAGCATATAGTTTGTTATGGACTGTGTGTTGGAGGGCATGACATAAAAATTTAAGGCAGAACTTAAGAATCTTGTATCCAGTTGAAACTACATGGAAATGTAGGCCGACAATATGCAGTCGCCTGAATTGGAATTTGGCCAGGACACGCTGTTACGCCCTCACTTTTATTAAAAGTGCTATGGGATGTTAAAGGCCAGGTTTTCACAACTGTTTATGCCAATGTTAGCTCCAGCTGCTGTTGCAAGAGAGAGAAAAGAACAACCAGTACTGTTGGTAAGTATCACAGAACAACAAAGAAGTCAAGAGTGTTGGATTTGGCAAACGTAGTAAATAATACATAAATAGTAGGATCTAGTCTGTTTTATTTGTTTTTATGGGATTTTTTTTACGTTAAGTGATTTTGCTCCATCATGAGGATACCTGGAACATGAGGGTCACACAACTCAGCAGCTATGGACAGACGTGCTTTGGTGAAAAGAAAACAAAGAAGTAAACATTGCTACCTTTCAGATGAAAATACACAGTTGGCCAATTTCTGCTCTTTCTCATGTGTCATAGGGGGAGCCTGGGCACCTAACTCAGGGCTGAGGATTTCACTAGGCAGCAGGGCACCTAGCAGTTAGGCATTGCAATGCCCAAGTCCCTTTGTGAATCCAGTACATTAACTCAAACAGATCCACGCACACTACAGACATTTATTTTGGGGAAGATGGGAGGGGACACATTTGTTGCCTAACTCGAGGCAGCAGGCACCCAGAAAATGAGGCACCACACAGTACAGGCATCCAGGCCTGGTTATTGCTATTGAATCTATCTATTCATCTAGGACCTGTCACTGGTATGTGATGCATGTCTCATAGGTATAGATCAAGGCGCCACTGGCTAACAAAGCATCTACTCTCTTTGTGCATGTTTTTGCCAACATTGTTCATTAACTATTTGACTGCTCATCACAGCATGTAAAAAAGAAGAGCAAATATTATATTATATTATATTATATTATATTATATTATATTATATTATATTATATTATAGAGATCTATACCAGGATTTCCCAAAGAGGTATGAGAGGGAGGAGGGGAATGCAATATACTAGCCTGGAGGAGTGGATGATATATAAATTGAAATGTGCAAGCATTTCACAAGATATGAGAGGGATGCTACTGGTTCATTTTCTTGAAAGGCGGTTCAGCTCCTAAACTGGATGGGGAAAGTTGAACCTTTAAAGTGTTCATTAGGCATTGGAGTTAAATAGATGTTAACAAAACCAAACAAAAATAAGGAGCTAGCTTCTTCACTGCTCTGCTTTCTGCTCAGCACAGCAGAGGAGGGGCCATCAGGGAGACAGTTATGGCTCCTTGATTCTCTGCCCATACTAAGCACAAGTTAGTTCAGCCTGGGGTCTGTTCTTTTTGAAACTTTTTAATTAGGGCAAAGTTACAATAAAACGTTAACATATTACATCATACACTATTTATTACTTATTCAGGATAGGGTGACCAGATGTCCCGATTTTATAGGGACAGTCCTGATTTTTGGTCCTGATCTTTTTCTTATATAGGCTCCTATTACCCCTCACTCTGTCCCAATTTTTCACATTTGCTGTCTGGTCACCCTAATTCAGGATCAGGGTAACATTGAAAGAACCTGTGTAAAGATACTAGTGTGCTGGCTGGGGTGCCCTCCTCTGAGGGCCGGCTCCAGTGTTTTTGCCACCCAAAGCAGCGGAAAAAAAAATCTGTTATCGGCTGCACTTCGGTGACAGCTTTACCGCCGCCGCTTGTTTGGTGGCAATTTAGCGGCAGGTTCTTCCCTCTGAGAGAGACTGAGGGACCTGCTGCTGAATTGCTGCCAAAGACCCGGACATGCTGCCCCTCTCTCCGTTGGCCACCCCAAGCGCCTGCTTGCTGCGCTGGTGCCTGGAGCCAGCCCTGCTTCCTCCAAGTTTGACCAAATTTCTAAATACCTGTCCTCTTTCTGGTCGCTTCTCTTGTGTATGTACTTTGTGTGAATGCTTTTTCTTTACAAGGACATTCCAAATTTTACTATTCCACAATTTCGTAGGAGGAGAAGCCACATTTTTGCAAGAATGTCAATAAAAAGTTTGCTGCTAACAGTTAGAAAGAAATTACAGTTGAGGATAGCTGGATAAGTACTTTAGCCATGCCCCCGATATGTCCTCTGGACAGGGAGGCAGCAGGGAATGGTGGCATCTATGCCAACCACTGGGGGCCACCCTATGCCAGAGGTGGGGTCAATCTCCATCCCATTTGTCTAACACCAAAAAAATGAAGTGGAGCAAAGAATCTGGCCCAAAGAGTTATAAACAGTTTGACTAAAAATCCCTTCGCCTCTCAAGCTTTCAGTCTCATGTGATGGCTTCACTATACTAGTTCTGAAGTCACCATGGAGCTTTTAGGGTGAACCAGATCTGAATGATCCATTTTTTATAGTTACTTTGTCTTTTATACTATAGGAAATGGTGGGAAAGAATACCAGTTTTACAGATATGTTTCTGTATAAAAACATTTTTCATGAATTTACACCAGCTGGGTGCATGTGTCACTGTATTTGGCAGATGACAAGGAATCTCACTACAGTCTTCTCCCAGGAGGTGACCTCCCTCCTCCAGGAACACAGGGATTAGCTGAGCCAGTAGAGCATGTGCATAATGCTGGTCTGGAGAATGGAAAGTCCTACCCTGTTTTAGTGGAGTCCTGTTACAGACACAACACTGACAACTGTAAAAAGAAAGGAGGAGGGGTACAGAGTGTGAGATGGACTGAAACATATATTATAATATCACTACTAATGAACAAGACAGTTAAAGTTTAAAAGGTCTTTGCATCCTGTACTTTTCTTTTCAGTTCTTTATAACATTTTCATGAATGTTCCATTTGGACTACAATTTTTATAAACGTGATTTGGTGACTAAATGATTTTTTTGAAAAGTTCCAACACAATTTAGTTACCCGTCTTTGAAAATGTGAACATTAAAAATAAGGTTTTCAGATTTGACCTGTAGAGAGACGGTGTGATCCTTCTTTTTGTGCCTCAATTTTCTCTTCTGTGAAATGGGGGCTTCCTTCCTACCTACGCTGCAGCCAGGGAGCAGGAGGTGTCTGGGTTATGTTGGTGGCCAGCAGCAGCCTGGAGGTGTTAGCTGTCTTTCAACACTGTGCAGGCAGGGAGGGACAATCTGCCTGGGGTGGGGGGAAGGGGAAGAGATGAACTCTGCAAAGACATGGGCCAGGTCATCCCTTTCCTGCCCCCTTCCCCTGAGGCTGGAAGCAGCTCCCGTTCCTTCCCTCCTACACTGTGCCAAAAGGCTGCTGCTGGCCACATTCTGGTATGAACCCTTGCAGAAAGATCACCCTGTGTTCTCCCACCCGCTCCACAGTGTGTTGCCTCAGGAAGACGTGTTACCAGATACCAGGAGAGGAGAGTCCATCCTGGGGTCCCAGCCAGGCATGGAGGGTGAAGAGTGCCGGGCAGGGAGGATTAGGTCGGCGGGTCAACCTCTCTGTGTGAGAGATGTACGGGAGTGTGTGTGTGTCACCTATCCCTGGGTAAACCCTAAAGCCTCAAAGATAAGGTAAATAAAAAGAATCCAACTACACAGTATTTCTTTTTCATAGGGGCTCAGTCAACCTGATGTTAATTTGAACATTTGTACTGCATAGTTCTGATTGATTGCTGTTGAACTCGCTTGAATACGAGGTGATAGATTCGAATAAGAATTTGAATTCTACCAGGTGTCCCATATTCAGCATAGGGAAATATGGTCACTCTAGTTCTGACTCTCTGTTCTGATCACTAGGCCTGACCGCCTATGTCCCAGTTATTGTCAAAACGTGCTCTTGAACTTCCAAGCTCTGAGCTCATTGTCACCTCATTGCTAGAGTAGATTCACCCCCTCCGGCTTCCTTCTTGTAAACTGCTATGGTCTTCTGCACAAACTGGCTTGGCAGATCACAGAGATGTTTGGTGATCCCTTGGTTCAGTGAGTGCATGCAGCACTTGTGAATAACCCTTGTGATATAATACGGTCACTGTGCTGAAGGATTTCACCAGGGCAGGAGTCTCTTGTAGGGAGACTGCCTTATGTTTGGGAAGGAAAGGACAGCATGAGTCAGGCAAGGAAAGCAGGCTGGAGCACAGGAAATAGTATGCCTTTAACAAGAGAAGAGGGAGAAAGCAACAGAAACGTCCAATAATATTTTGAAGCCAGCCATCTCACTCATCCTAGTGCCAGGCACCAGTGGACCCACAGGAAAGAGCAGATGGTTTATTTGGAAAGACTTAAAGCAACTCTTGTCTTGTGTGTTATTTTCTGTCTGTGTTCCTAGGACTTCAGAGTAGTTAGAGACCCTTTTTTTTTCAGATTTGGTGTTGGGAGAGCTGTAAAGCAAACACCAGTTTGGAAAACAATAATGTTTCTTTCTAAATTCTAATGATCATGCTCTTTGTCAGTTCCAGGGACTGTTCCAGTCATTTCCTTGTGGTTTAGCCATTTCACATACACATCATAAATCTGCAGTCATGGGGATGTATAATAGTCATTTCCCCTCTCTCCCTCTCTCTTTTTCCACCCTTGAGTGGGTCTACTGCTTTTTTGGAGAGGGAGACTTGGAAGGATTTGATTTTGTGGAACATCAATCCATGTTGTATAAGGAGACGGGGATGTATAGTTTGGATGCCTCTATCTCAGTAGAAGAGAAACCAAATTTCTAGGGCAGTGTTTCTCAACAACCAGTCCATGGACCAGCACTGGTCTGTGACAGCCTCCTCGCCAGTCCCTGAGATTTCCCTGACACAGAATATTAATATTTAAAATGTAAAGTTTCTTTTTGTACTTGTATATTACATCACTGTATTCATTCAATTATTTCTGAACATTAAACAATAATAAATAAACCAACTGGGTTCACCTTGGTTGCCATGGTGCTGATATGCAAAGCACGTACATGTGCATTTATTGGAAGGAAGTCGTTAACAGAAAGCGACAAATGAAATTTAAGTTCTAGTAAAACTGTACTTAGCTAAACCAGACAATGTCATTGTTAAAGCAGTTACTTCTGGACTGATTTTTTAGAACTAACAACAGTTCAGAAAAACATAATAGAGATGTGAGTGATTCCAAACATGGTAAGGAAGAAGGGTTAGAAAACATAAGAACATAAATAAGAAAGGCCATACTGGGACAGACCAATGGTCCATCTAACCCAGTATCCTGTCTTCCGACAGTGGCCAGTGGTAGGTGTTTCAGAGAGAATGAACAGAAAAGGTAATCTTAAGTGATCCATCCCCTGTCAGTAGGGTAACCAGACAGCAAGTGTGAAAAATCAGGAAAAGGGGTGGGGAGTAATAGGAACCTATATAAGACAAAGCCCCAAATATTGGGACTGTCCCTATAAAATTGGGACATCTAGTCACCCAACCTGTCACCCATTCCCAGCTTCTGGCAAACAGAGGCTAGGGGCACTTCAGACTATGGTGTTGCATTTCTGCCCATCCTGCCTAATAGCTAGGGCCCTACCAAATTTATGGCCATGAAAAACACGTCAGGGACCATGAAATCTGGTCTTCCCTGTGAAATTTGGCCTTTTGTGTGCTTTTACCTTATATTATACAGATTTCACAGGGGAGACCAGCGTTTCTCAAATTGGGGGTCCTGACCCAAAAGGGAGTTTCAGGGGGGTCACAAGGTTATTTTAGGGTGGTCATGGTATTGCCACCCATACTTCTGCGCTGCCTTCAGAGCTGGGCAGTTGGAGAGCAGCAGCTGTTGGCTGGGTGCCCAGCTCTGAAGGTAGTTGTGCAGAAGTAAGGGTGGCAATACCATACTATGCCATCCTTACTTCTGCACTGCTGCTGCTGCTGTTGGCTCTGCCTTCAGAGCTGGGCTGGCCAGCAGCTGCCATTCTCCAGCTGTCCAGATCTGAAGGCACACTGCCACCTGCACCATCACAGAAGTAAGGGTAGCAATACTGCAACATACTCTACAATAACTTTGCAACCTCCCCCCACACCCACGCCCATGACTCCTTTTTGGGTCAGGACCACTACAATTACAACACCATGAAATTTCAGATTTAAATAGCTAAAATCATTAAATTTATTATATTTAAAATCCTATGACTCTGAAATTGACCATATGGACCGTGAATTTGGTAGGACCCTACTAATAGCCATTGATGGATCTAGCCTCCATGAACGTATCTAGTTCTTTTATAACCCTATTATAATCTTGGCCTTCCCAACATCCTCTGGCAAAGAGTTCCACTGGTTAACTGTGTGTTGTATGAAGAAATACTTCTTTTTTTCGTTTTATACCTGCTGCCTATTCATTACACTTGGTGCTCCTAGTTCTTGTGTTATGAGAAGGAGTAAATAACACTTCCTTAGTTACTTTCTCCACACCAGTCATTATTTTTTAGACCTCTATCATATCCCCCTTAGTCATCTCTTTTCCAAGCTGAAAAGTCTCAGTCTTTTTAATCTCTCCTCATATGGAAGCATACCCCTTTCATACCCCTAATCATTTTTGTTGCCCTTTTTTGTACCTTTTCCAATTTCAATATATCTTTTTTGAGATGGAGCAACCAGATCTGCACGCAGTATTCAAAATGTGGGCATACCATGGATTTATATAAAGGCAGTATGATATTTTATGTCTTGTTATCTATCCCTTTCCTAATGATTCCCAACATTCTGTTCACTTTTTTGACTGCCACTGCATATTGAGCATATGTTTTCAGAGAACTACCCACATGACTCCAAGATCTCTTTCTTGAATGTAACAGCTAATTTAGATCCCATCATTTTATAATGTATAGTTCAGTATTATGTTTTCCAATGTGCATTACTTTGCATTTATCACGCAAATGTTTGGCCTTCAATCGAAAATACGATTACTCTTACATTAAGTTTTGGTTTGTTGCAAGTGAGGATGTAAAATGCCCAAAAGCTCTCTGTGCTGTGTGTGACATGACTCTGAGCAATTATGCTACAATACCTTTAAAAATGATTCAAAAAGTTGAAACCATACATCCAAATTTAAAAAAAAAAGCCAATGGAATTCTTCCAATGGAAGCAAGATGATGTGAAAGGGCAAAAGAAACTCCTGTGCACTGCTAAGACATCTAAAGAAGGTATGTTAAAAGCATCATATATAGCTAAATGCAAATCACCATTTATAGTTGGTGAAGAAGTAATAGATGACTGTTGTGAAGTCTTGGGTGATGCAGCTGCCAAAAAAGTAAGTTCCATTCCACTGTTAAATGATACTGTCTCATGTTGAACCACTGATATTGCAGAAGATATCGAAGGGCAGTTGATAGTAAAGGGTAAGAGGGCGTCAAGCTGGTGTGCAATTCAGCTGGATGAGTCAATGGACATTTCTAAAGCAGCAGTTTGTATTGTTTATGTGCACTATGCCTAAGAAGGTGTATTTCACGAAGATCTACTCTGTTGTGAAGAACTGCTGCAAAGCAACAGGTGCTGAAATCTTCTGGGTCCAAAATGAGCACAAGGACTTCTGCATTGAAATTTGCATGGATGGAGTGGCTGCAATGATAGGCAGGTATATCATAGAGTATCAGGGTTAGAAGGGACCAACCCCCTACTCAAAGCAGGACTCATCCCCAGACAGATTTTTGCCCCAGATCCCTAAATGGCCCCCTCAAGGATTGAACTCACAGCCCTGGGTTTAGGAAACCAATGCTCAAACCACTGAACTATCCCTCCTACTCCTCACAGTTGCAAGAGTGATGGAAGTTGCACCAGCTGTTCAAGCAAGACACTGCTTTATTCATCGAGAGGTCTGGCCAGCCAAAAAGTTGTCTCCAGAGCTTAATGATGTCCTCGGTACAGTTGATCAAATTGTGAACTTTGTGAAAGCAAATAGACTCAGTTCTCGCATCTTCGCTACAATGTGTGAAGAAATGGGGTCTGAACACCATTGCTTATTCTTAGACACTGAATTGCAGTGGTGATCCTGTGGCAAAGTATTAAGCTAAGAGTAAGGACTGCAATGTGAACTTGAAGGACTTTCTGTTCATCTGGCAGCATACTTTCAGGATTTACAATGGCTCGCCAAACTTGCCTATCTGGAAGATATATTTGATCACTTCAAGCAGCTCTATTTCTCTATGCAGGAAAGTATGTCCAACGTCTTTTATAGGCTGACAAGATCACGGCCTCTAAAAAAAAGCACAAAGTCTGGAAAAAAAAGAATCATGACTGTTATGACATGTTCCCATGTTTTGCTACTGATGACAATAAAGATGTGGATCTGCCTCCCCTAGGTTAAGTATTGCATCCCATCTAAAATCAACTATCCAGAAGTTCAAGAACTATTTCCCATCAGACTCTGATCCATGGAAAGGAAAGCAATGGGTTCATGATCCATTCTCCTCTCTTGAAACTGAGACCTCTCTGTCACCATCACTGGCGGACAAGTTGCTGGAACTGTCAAGTGATGCGGGTCTGAAG
The DNA here is from genome assembly GCF_025201925.1 of Gopherus flavomarginatus. Classification (NCBI taxonomy): domain Eukaryota; kingdom Metazoa; phylum Chordata; order Testudines; family Testudinidae; genus Gopherus; species Gopherus flavomarginatus. Next base: position 156,072,700 of record NC_066617.1, on the reverse strand, counting down.
TTATAGTTTCATGAAGTGACTCTACCTGTTTTTTGGGTCAAAGTCAGATGTGAAAACCCACAACTCAGTGAACTTGCTGTCCAAACTTCACTCCCGTTCCATTCAACATGCCTCTGTGAAATTGTATTTTCAGCCATGACTACAATGAAAACAAAATACTGCGACTGATGGAACACTGGAAAGATGCTCTGAGTGTCTTTGTCAAACATTCATCCCCAGATTGAAAGACCTGTGCCTACAAGACAGGTACAAAGAGCTCATTAACGGTATGGTGAATGAATCCATCTTTTTTTTTATTATTATTATTTTTGTAAACTAAATCAACTGAATTATCGCTAATGTACAAAATGAGATATACATTTGAAAGCAAAATTATCGGTACCCTTCATTTGAAACAATGTTTAAAAATCAGGTTAGCATTTTCATATCAAGTAAGAAGTGCCGTACATGCAGATAGTGCAAAAAAGAAATGCCTGGCAATATTGAAAAAAACAGCAAGAAATATCAGGGATATGTTGTTCATTTATTTTCTCTCAAGAGGTCCATGGCAACTCAGGAAGGCAGCAAGCCGGTCCTTGGTATCAAAAAAGTTGAGAAATACTGTTGTAGGGGAAAGGCTGGCTAAAGTAGTCAGGAGGGCAATAAACCAACAACGAAAGAGGGAACAAATGAGCGCTTGTGTAGCCAAAAATCAAGCTACAGAGAACAAAATTAATCAAAGAACCAAAAGGCATGAAGAGAAGAAATTCTTTAATTGCCTGTACACCAAAGGTAGGGGTCTCAGCAATAAACAAGAAAAACTGGAATTACTCATTTATTAGCATAAATTCAATCTACTTGGTGTTACTGAAACCTGATGGGAAGGTATGCATGATTGGAATGTTAAAATAACTGTTAAGCTATTTAGGAAGCAGGGCCGGCTCTAGGCACCAGCAAACCAAGCATGTGTTTGGGGCGGCACATTTTCAGGGGTGGCATTCTGGCCATCATTTTTTTTTTGCTTTGGGTGGCAAAAGCCTAGAGCCGGCCCTGGCAGCAGCAGTGGGTCATTCACAGTGGGTGCCCTGGGGCTGCTGCGGTTTGCGCTGTGGGGGAGCAGCGCCGCACCTTGTGGCTGGGCTGAGCAGGCTCCAAGCAGGGGACACCTGGGCTGGGGGCCACCCCGTGGAGTACACGGAGACACCTGCAGGTGCCGCAGAGCAGCTGGTCCCCAGCGCCGCAGCTGGGGGTGGTTGAAGCAGCCCAAGCCACTCAAGGATTACGGCAGGGTGGCCTAAAGCAGCAGCCACAGCGGCAGGGCCATAAAGGGCGGGGCACTGCCAGGGCTGGGGCAGCAGGGGGTTCCGGGGGGGGAGGAAGAGAGAGCCCAGGGCTGGGGGATGGGCAGCCAAAAAAATTTTGCTTGGGGCAGCAAAAAACCTAGAGCCGGCCCTGTTAGGAAGGCTCAAGTAGGCAAAATGGGCTGGGGACTGGCATTCTATGTCAAAAATGGCATTTCTTACTTTCAAGTAATTGACAACTTGGAAGAAGATCTTGACTATTTCTGGATCAATATTTTCACAGATAAAGCACAAGATGATGTATTAGTTGCTGCCGCCAAATCACACTAGAGAACAGGATGACCAGCTCCTTGTACACCTATTTATAATGCTTTGGAAAGAAAACTCTGTATTATCATCAGGGAATTCAGTGAGTGATTTGTGCTGGAAGTCTCAGGCTGCCAGTACTAAAACATTCTAAAAATTACAGATGACTATTTCTAATTCAAATGTGTTGCATTCAACATGGGGGAATTAGACCTTGTGTTGACAGATGAAGAGGAATTGATCACAGAATGGTAGCTTAGGTACAAGTGGTTCTGACTTGATTCCATTTGCTATGTTCAAATGGAATAAAGTCCAGACCAGGAATATATGAACTTAGTTTGTTAAAATGACCAATTTCACAAAGCTGAAAACAATTATGAACCAAATCAGCTGGGGAAAAGAATTTAAACAGAAAAATGTGAATAATAATTGGGAACTGTTTCAGATCATTTTGCTATATGCCTAAAAAGCCACAGTATCACATTGAGGAAGAAGGTCACACTGATTAAAAAAAACAACCTGGCTTAGATGGGATGTGAATGCATCTCTCCCTCTCTCTGTATGTATGTGTGTGTGTGTGTGTGTGTGTGTGTGTGACATATTATATATGAAGAAAGCAGAAGTAAAGAGTAATAAATATAAATCAGAAGCTAACAATTGTAGAAAACTGATAAAGGAAGCAAAAAGACGTAGAGTTAAGAACAATAATAAAGATTTTTTAAGTATATTAAGAACAAAAGGGATCCTAACAATAGTACTTGTCCATTAGTAGATAGAAATGATAGAATTGTCAGTAATAAAGAAGAAAAGGCAGAAGTGTTTAAAAATATTTGTTTTATCTATTTGGGAAAAAGCCAGATGATATAGTGATATATATTATGACAATTAAATGCTTTCCATTCCAACAGAAAGTGAGAAGGATGTTGAACACCAGCTACTAAAGCTGAATATTTTAAACTCAGCAGGTACAGGTAATATGCATCCAAGAATTTTAAAAGAGCTGGCTGATGAGCTCCCTGGACCATTAACATTGCTTTTCAGTGACTCTTTGAATACTGGGGAGGTTCCAGAGAACTGGAAAAAAGCTAATGTTGTGCCAGTATTTAAAAAGGATAAACAGGATAACCTAGGTAATTATAGGCCTGTCAGCCTCACATTGATCCCAAGGAAAACAATGGAATGGCTGATTTCGGACTTTATTAATAAAGAACTAATTTATATAATTGATGGCAATGAACATGGATTTAAGGAAAATAGATCCCATCAAACTAATTTAACATATTTTTTAGATATGATTACAAGTTTGGTTGATAAAGTTAATAGTGCTGATAGTGTGGAAGAAAAGTTTTTAGATGACACAAAGATTGGGAGAGTGGTAAATAATGAAGGGGACAGGTCACTGACAAAAAGCAATATGGATTGCTTGGTTACCTGAGTGCAAGCAAATGATTTGTGTGTTAACACAGTCAAAACATAAAATCATATAATAGAACCTCAAAGATGCAAACACCAGAGTTACAGACTGACTGGTCAACTGGACACCATGTGAAACTGTAAGTAACCAATTAGGCAGCAGCGGAGACAAAAAAAATACTGTACTGTGTCTGTATTGCATCTTAAAGGTAGGCACATCTGGGCTGCCTGTCCCCACCTCTACCCTCCCGCCCCCGCCCCCATGCACGGGGCACCCATTTATAGCTAGGAGTTGAAGACACTGAGATTCGCAGGCAAAGCTGTGAGTCCCTGCTGCTAGCCCAAAGCAGCCAGAATAGGAGCAGCACTGGGGTCTGCACTGTTTTCCTGTAAGCCAGGGATGCTGTTTTCACCCCCTCCCTCCCCGGTCGTGTGTATGTGTGCTGTTTTCACCACCATCCCCCTTTGCACCCACCCCGGTTGGGAGGGGGACAAGCTTGCCCTGGCAAGAAGCTGCCTGCAAGGAAGCTGCCTAGCTGCCTCTGGAACCTGGCCTGAAATGTGAACTGCTGGAGCAGGTGCTGCATTTTGTTCAGAGTTATGAACATTCAGAGTTATGGATAACCTCCATTCCCAAGGTGTCCGTAACTCTGAGGTTCTACTGTACATCCGGGAACCAAAATTATAACCCATACTGATGATCACAATGATCCTTTCTATGAATCTAGGGTACTAGAGGGTTCAGTCTTGCCTCCCTTCTATTCAATGTGTACAAACGGCCATTATTTGGGTCAGTGAGGAGCTGCGGTCAGTGCCCTCAGTATGGTGATGGCATTCGGCTCTATGTCTTTATTTAATTTTATCTGACTAGAGCAATTGAATGATTTACCCAATGTCTGGAAAATGGGCTGAGGGCAAGCTGGCAGAGGCTTAACCCAGAAAGGCTGGAAGCAATGTTGGAAAAAGCAACCAGTAGAAAAAGCTGAAGTTATGTGCAATGCCACACTGAGGAAGGGCACCTGCCATTTCATAAACAGTTTTAGAGTCTAGGGGGTCGTGACAGCTCCTAATCTGCTTCTGGATATGCCAGGAGTAGCTGTGGCCAGGGCTACTTTCTCCCATGTATGTTGGCAAGAAGACCTTTTCTTTCAGATGTGGACCATACTATAATTGCCCAGACCGCTGCACCTCAGCGTTAGACCACTTTTGTGTTAATTACATTGGGTGACATCAGGAGACTATTTAGATATGTAGATTAGTGCTCAATGTTTCTGCCCACTCATTAAGCAGTTTTCATTCAGAGGTAGGCTAGCTGCACTGGCTACTTGTTAGGTACATGTGGAGTGAAAGGTTATCTTTAGACCTTTATAGCCCTAAGTGGTTTAAGTCTTTGTGGCTTGAGAGACTTCCCTTTCCCCTTGTGAGACTGGTGCACTTTATATCAACAGAAGTGCTTAATGTAGGTGTCCCTGGGCTTAAAAGAGGGGGTGTGACTGTTGGGAAAGGCATTTTCTGTAATCAACCCTTGACTCTGGAATTTACTTTGTGATTTAGAGTTGGTCCATTTAATATGCCAGGTGCTGATAGCAGGAACATGTATCAGCACCTGGCATTTTAAATGGACCAACTCTAAATCACAACAAATAAATAAGGAGGAACCTTCATCCCTAACTGCCTACAAAGCAATGTACCAGAAACTAAAACTAAAGGTAAGGTATGCACCACCTCCCTCTGCTCCACACTATCACTGTCTCCTGAAAAGACAACTTTGGGCAGGTATACTCAGATTAAATTGCACTAGAAGGCTGAGTTTAATTACATACACAGGAGTTTTATTTTACAAAGAGTATTTTGAGACCTAAATGCAATGTTGACATCAGCAGGGTAATTCAGTTATTAGTTGTTGTCTGTACTGGTATGGAGTCATGGAGACTTTCAGGAAGGGAAAGAAGAAATTCTTTACTTGGTAATTTGATACCAAGAGCCAAATATTCATAGATTATATGAATCTATGAAAATTTGGCCCTTAGTGATCGGTTACTAGGAAACACTAAGGGCCAAATTTTCATAGATTCAACCTGCCCTCTAAATTTGTGCCTGCATTTTCACAAATTCAGCTATTTTCCATGCTCTATAACTTGGTTTTTCCTGAATAGATACAGCATTTGTGCATTCAAATCAGCAGTCTTCAAGCAAATATTACATAGTTTGCACACACATTTGAATTTTATGGTATGCAAATCTTGTGTTCCTAAAACATCACACCCAAAACTTGCACATGTTGCAGACTGGTGAGTGAGAATTCAGAAGTCATTTTTAAAATAAATGTGTCCCTACATTTAGCTTTTATCTGTCATGTCAGCCTCATGGTGGGTTGTCAGTCCTGGGGAGCCGCAGGTAGGATAGCAATCAAACACAAATCCATTGAAATACATTATAAGTTAAGTGCTGTTCATCTGGGCAGTGTCCCCCCACCCCACCCCCAAACCATAATGTCATCCAGGTAAAAAAGCTTCTTTGTAAATCCCAGCTGTAGATGCTATTAACTTTACCCGAATTTTGTTTTTTTCAGAACTCAGGAATTTTTCACAGGGGAAGTGGGTAGGGCTGTGCTGATGGGCTGAGGTCACTAGGAGAGCAGAAGGCTGCACCCCATAAGTGCTGATCGGCTGCTAGACAGATCTCTATCCTGATCCCAGATCTTCAGCATGGCCCCATCTGCTTCCCAGGGCCATGTTGTAGGGCTGGGATCAGAAGTGGGCTCTGGCAGAGAAAGCGGATGGGTCTCTGTGCAGGCATTCTTGTCTGCTAGGACCCAGTTCCTAAAGCCTTCTAAAAAGGGTCCTAAGCCCACTGAAGAGGAGTTTATACCTTTGGGATTTGATAATCCAATCAAATCTGCTGGACAAGCTATCCTGAAGATGTGTAGACATCCAGATCTGGATGAGAGATGAAGACGATGGTTCATTTGAATTTGTTGCTAAAAGACAGTTATCTTTTCCATAACGTGTTCTTCAAGATGTGTTGCTCGTGTCTATTCCACAATAGGTATGTGTGCTCGCCACATGCACCGGTGCCAGAACTTTTCCCTTCAGTGGTATCTGTAGGGGACCGGCTCTGGTGCACCCTGAAGCAACCCACACATGCCACAGTATAAGGGGTGCCCCCACACACTCCCTCTCTCCACTCAGTTCCTTCTTGACAGAAACTCTGACAGTGGAGAAGGAGGGTGGGTCATGGAATGGACATGAGCAACACATCTCGAAGAACACCAGTTACGGAAAAGGTAACTGTCTTTTCTTCTTCGAGTGATTGCTAACATGTATTCCATATTAGGTCACTCCCAAACAGTGCCAGCAGAAGCAGGTAGGAGTTCACGGATGTGTAGATTGCAACACAGCTCTGCTCTGTCTGCTGTCATGATGAAGAGTTGGGTTGACCTGTAGAAGGGCTTGGTATGCTCCAGGTAAAAAGCCAGGGCATGTCTGACATCCAGGGCGTGCAGCCTCCTTTCCTCCCCAGTGGTGTGCGGCTTGGGACAAAACATTGAGAGGAAGATGTCCTGGTTAACATGGAAGGAAGACACCACCTTTGATGGAAAGGCTGGATGGGGCTGCAATTAAACTTTGTCCTTGTAGAATACCGTATATGATGGTTCTGATATCAGCGCTTTAAGCTCTGACACTTGTCTCACGGATGTTATCGGCACAAAGAATGCAACTTTCCATGACAAGTGGGAGAGGAAACAGGAGCCCAAAGGCTCAAAGGGCAGGCCCATGAGCCTAGAAAGAACCAAGTTAAGGTCCCACTGTGGGACAGGAGCCTGGGCTGGTGGGAAGGGTCTCTTGAGGCCTCTGAGGAATCGGACTGACATGTCGTGTGAAAACACTGTCTTACCTGGTGAAAAGTGGAGATAGCCACAAGGTGTATTCTGATGGAACCAGGGCCAAACCCTGGTTATTAAAATGGAGCCGGTAATCTTAGATAGACTGTAAAGAGAAGCGCGCTGGAGAGATGCTATGCTCAGATGCCCAGTGGGAGAACCTCATCCATTTGGCCACGTAGGTTGCTCTAGTGGAAGGCTTCCTGCTTTCCAAGATGATTTGCTGGACCTCATTAGAGCAGGTCCTGTCCTCCAAATTCAACCATGCAGTATCCATGCTGTGAGGTGGAGGGGTGGTAACGTTGGGATGTAGGATATGTCGGTGATCCTGTGAGAGCAGATCCAGTCAATTGGGAAGAGGCCAATGAGTGGCCACCACTAGGTCCAACAGCGTGCCAAACCAATGCTGGCGCGGCCATACTGGGACAACCTTGTCTATCTTGACCTTTGACAGGACTCTGCTGATGAGTGGATTGGCGGGAATGCATACACCAGAGCCCCTGACCATGACAGGAGGAAGGCATCAGAGAGGGAGCCCTTGCCCAGGCCTTCTAGGGAGCAGAAGCAATGACACTTCCTGTTCTATCTAGTGGCGAACAGGTCCACTTGGGGAGTTCTCCAACTTTGGAAGAGGGTCTGGGCTACCTCTGGATGGAGAGACCACTCATGGCAGGGGCGGCTCCAGGCACCAGTGCAGCAAGCGTGTGCCTGGGGTGGCAAGCCGTGGGGGGCAGCGTGCCGGTCTCTGTGAGGGCGGCAGTCTGGCAGCCTTTGTTGGTGTTTCTGTGGGAGGTCCACCGGTCCTGTGGTTTCGGCGGCAATTCGGTGGCTGGTACACAGTAGGCACGGGATTGGCAGATCACCCACAGAACCACCGCAGAATCTGCGTGACCGGGGTGGACCTCCCACAGAAATGCTGCCAAAGACTCCCTGACTGTCGTGCTTGGGGTGGCAAAAAAGAGAGTCGCCCCTGACTCATGGTGAGAGGAAAAGGATCTGCTGAGGCAATCTGCCACCATGTTGCTGATGCTGGGGAGGTGAGAGGCCTCAGGTGGATCACGTGGTAGATGCAGAAATACCACAGTCAGAGTACCTCTTGCCAGAGGGCCAACGAGTGTGCTTCCCCTTGCCTGTTGATATAAACATTGAGGCCGTATTGTCCATCAATGCTCTCACCACCTTGCCTGCCAGGTGTTGCAGAAATACTCTGCATGCCAAGCATACCACCCTGAGCTCGTTGACGTTTATGTGCAATGTCATCTCCTCTGGAAACCACTTTGGAGGCCACTGAGATGCGCATCCCAGCCAAGGTCCGAGGTGTCCGATTTCAACTTGATCGAGTGGCAAGGGTTGTCAAATGGAACTCCCTTCAAGACTGCCCTGGGGTCAGTCCACCAATGTAAAGAGGTAAGTGCTGTAGGTGGGATGGTAACGACCTTTTCCAGGTGATCCCTGGACTGGGAATAGATTATTGACAGCCACTGCTGCAAGGGCCGCATCCTCAGCCTGGCAGGGAGGATGACGTATGTGCACGTTGCCATGTGTCCCAGCAGGCACAGGCAAACTGTGGCCATGGTCAGAGGGATGCAGAGACTCCTGCAATGAAGTCCATCATTATCTGGAACCTCTCCTGAGGTAGAAATGGTCTGGCGCAGGTGGAGTTGAGCCCCGCTTCGATGAACTCTATCCTCTGCACCAGAACTAATGTTGACTTCTTCTCATTTGCTAACAGTCCAGGGATCTGTATGTGGCCTGCAGCACCATGACATGTCTCTGGACTTGGGACCTGGAGTGGCCTTTCACAAGCCAGTTGTCGAGGTATGGGTCGATCTGAACATCTTGGTGCCTGAGATAAGCAGCCACTACCAACATGCACTTGGTGAACACCCTCGGTGCTGCTGCAAGGCTGAATGGGAGGACCGCAAACTGATAGTGGTCAGATCCCACTGTGAAACATAGAAAGCGCCTGTGGCCTTGAAAGATCGAGATGTGGAAATATGCATCCTTCAAGTCGAGGGTGGCATACCAGTCTCCTGGATCCAGGATGGGAATAATAGAGGCCAAGGAAACCATGCAGAACTTCAACTTCTTGCGAAACTGGGTGAGGGGGACCCGTAGTTGCTTCATCTGGCGATGATGAGGACAAAGCCAGTGCCAAGGGATCTACCACATCCCCTGGTGGTCCAACTGGCTGCTCCTCTGGGTCCTCATGGGCCTGGGGGGTCTTTCCCTGTGGAGCATGGCGGGATGCTGCAGACAATGGCCTATCTGAGGCCCCCATCACTGGCCAGGCATCCTGGGAAGTCTGGGTGAACCCCCATGGATTCCAGGGGTACCACGCTGCTGGCCATTGGCCCAGAGACCACAGGATTGGTTGTACTGCCGATGAGGTCGACAGTACCATTGCTGCTGGGGCCTGTCCTGCTGCCAGGGACTCCTGATCAACACCTGAGTTGTAAGTGGAGCGGTTGCTGCAGAATGACCGTGATTGGGTAGCCTGGTGGCCCTCCTCCCTGCGGTGCTGGCCACTGTGCAGCGATGCCAATCTGTCCGATCAGGACGAGTTCCTCCCGCGGGACCCCAGGGATCTTCAGCGTTTGTCGGATCTGTGTCAGTAGACCAGTGATCTACGCCTCACGATGCTTGACCGGTACTGGGATCTATAGCACGACTGGGAGTTGGAGCAGGCTGGTCATCGGTAGGATCTCTCTGATCAAGGGGATTTGCATCTCGGTGATAGGTGCTGGCAGGTGGGTGACCGGTGATCCCATTCCACAGATCAGTTACAGGACCGGTGCCAAAGCATTGGAAACACGATAGGTCAATTTCGATGCTCATGCCAGGGGGCACATACCTCCACAGGTCTGCACCAGATTACCAGCGAGCCACGCCTCAAATCCCACTGTCGGTGCCCAGGGTCTGGAGACCAAAGAGGGCTTCTACCAAAGTCCGAGGCATGACAGCTCTGTGCAGGCAAGCACTGGTGGGATGTCCCCTGTGATGGTGATCGGCACTGCTGAGGCGGGAACACTGGGAATGGTCCCAAGGCGAGTTTACCCCTGGATTTGGGTATCGCTGGAGCCAGTGTGGGTGGCACCAGTACCATCAGGATCTCCTGCGCTGCCTGCAGGGCCTTGGGTGTCAACAGGACATTGAGTTAACGGAGGCCCTTGTCACTGTCCAGTGTGGAAGGCATAGTATGGGAGGGGCTCAACTGCTTGACATGAGGTGAGGCCCAACTCCCTGCTGGCGGTGTTGAGCCATCCAGCATGGGTCTTGGCTCTCCTCCGTCCCTCTCCTTTCTCTTACGGGAAGTGGGAGATCTTCCCCTTGTGGATTTCTTGGATTTCTTGGCCGGGGCCAGGGAGGGGGATTGGTGCCGGCTCACAGACAGCACCGACGGGGCACTCTGCACTGATGCTGCCGTGCTTGGGGCCAAGTTGGACCTCTGCTCTGGTGCTAGGGTCAGGAGTTCACTGAGATGGATGTCTCTCTCCTTTTTCGTTTGGGGTTTGAACAACTTACAGATGTGACATTTGTTGGGTATATGTCCTTCACCTAGACACCTTAACCAGCTAACATGTGGGTTACTGACGGGTATAGGCCACTTACAACAATCACATGGTTTAAAGCCTGGGGTCAGTGGCATGTTCCCTCCCTAGGCTGAATCCCGTCCGGGACCAACTAACTAGAACTAACACTAAGGGTAGCTACTAAGGGTAACTACTACATACAACTATTTTTACAGAGAAACGTTTGTGAGACACACTGACCTAAGCGAAAGCTAGCCGGAGCAGCAGAAGTTCCGGAACTGTCGCTGGTGGCAAGAAGGAACTAAGTAGGCGAGGGAGCGGCGGCACCACTTATACTGTGGCATGTGCATGCCACTCCAGAGGGCACCAGAGCCGGTCCCCTATGGATACCACTGAGGGGAAAACTTCCAGCACCCATGCATGTGGTGAGCACACACACCTAATATGGAATGGACATGAGAAAGCACTCAAAGAAGAAACATTAGTTCTTCTTAAACATAATTTGTGCATTAAAAAGTGGGGCAGATGTGAGGTGCACAGGTGGAGGGAGAAATTATATGCAGGAAAGAAAAGAGTTCTTTTCCTGTGAGCCAGAGATGTTCAGAGAATGTTTTGAAGACGGTAGGAACTGCAAAAGAGAAGTCTGGTGTTATATAAGTTGATGGTGTGGGGTGGCTGTGTCTTGAGTTAGGGTCTCTAGAGTAAACTTGGCGAAGTCCATGGACAGTTTTGAAACTGATTCTGAACTGGATACTGGAATAAATAGGGGAACAAATGTAGTTTTCTGGGAATGTGGTTATGTGGTCACAATTCTCTGTATGTGTGAATAGATGGACAGTGACATTCTGCATGTGTTGGTGTTTGGAGACCTGGGATTTGGGGATGCCATAAAGAAGGAAGACATGGTAGAAAAGGTGAAAGAAGACAAAGATAGAGATGAGAATTTCAACAGAGGTGGAGATGAATCAGTGAAAAAAAGAAGTAGAAAATGGGAAGAATAATGCAGGACTTCAAAATGCAGGATGGGAAATCGCTCATTTATGATACACCAACCTGAACTTAGTGGAGGATCCCTATAACTGCTCCAGAGAAGATCCTGGCTTGTTCAACTCCAGAATTTTCTTGTCAACATTCTATGAGAGAAAAATGTAACATCAACTCCTCTCCTGCAGGCATGAGGTAATGATGGCACATTTCACTGCCCAGAGGTTAATGCCCCAGATTTCTTGTGGGCCAGCACAGTATTTGTTATTCATAGAGATGTATCTATGGGGTCAGATGTAACAGTCTTGGTGTCCTGACACTTGTGCCCATTGTGCTATTGAGAAGAATTTGAGGGGTTGATTGGCAAGTGACAACACATTTTCTATCAAGCCAGTACTATGATACCTGGCAGGAAAGCAAGCTGTTCAGGGCAGATCAACTTGTTGAATGGCCTAGTTCTGATATTCAGAGGTTCTGAATTTTATGGAAGGGAATGGATTGAGACTCCTCAGAGTTGACCCTATATATTTTTAATACAAGGTGGGAAGCAGGGAGTGTCTGTAGCTAGCAGCACTTTGGCAATTGCATTTTACCTCTAACTAAGATAGAGGTCTATCCAGAGCAAGTTCACATCAGTGAATAGAGTGACAGCCATCAGTAGTTTGGAAATGTCTGATGTGTGCTAGCAATGTAATGATATGTTAGCCCTCCTGTCCACACTGAGAATCAGGCACACTCCATGGACAATGCAGTTACAAGAGCCATAAGTCTGGATGATTGTATTAACAGATTTGATTTACACTGGCTGATTGTCTCCTTTAATAAATCATGGGTGTATTCTCCTGATTGTTCTGGCCTAGTGCTAAGAAGCAGCAGAGAGAAAATGATTATGAATGCCACAGCATTGAAGCCACTGAGAATGACAGTTGCCCTGTTTAGTCATGTGCTCACTGAGACCCCTGTTCTTTTATCTTATGTACTTGGGAAATCATATAGATTGGCAATAATCACAACTGGATGTTATCAACGGACATCAGAGTGATCTGGTAAGAGGCCACTGCCTGTTCTTCATGCAACAGGTTGCTAACACTGCTGGTTTGAAAAATAGTCATTTGTGGATGCCTGAATCTATCATTCTATCAATAAGGGGGTTCCACTTCAGAGTATCATGCAGGACACCTGAGTTACAAATGGTAAGGAGTCCCATGCACAGTCCCATGCCAATAGTGCATAGTGAGCTCGCCAATCTGCTGGCCTTGCTCCTTGATGCCTATTAATGTTTGTGGAGGTTACACACCCCGCGTCAAGAGGAAAATGTACCCCTTAGTCTGTTCTTTTCTCCTAATGAGGCTTAAGACATCTGAGGTGTTTCTTTGTGGCAGTGCTCAGTTGTGACTCAAATGCCTAAATCATTCTCTTCTGCTCTCCCCACTTCTGTTGCAATTCAAGCCATCCTGTCCTCAAGCTGCGGTGTTCCAGTGCTCCTGCGCAAAGCTGCAGACCCTTTAAATCACTTCTGACACCCAACACCTCTCTGTTTTCTCAGCCTGCCTACCCCAAATATTTCCCTGAAGTCTTGACAGAACGTGTATTCACAGGGCAGCTCCAGAGTAACAAGTTTTCATTTTTGAGACGGTTGTATGGGGAGCTTTGTGGTGTGGCAGCCTGCCAAAGAGTGATCATTTAGGCAGGAGAGCTCACTATTGGGTAGTAAAATTGACATGCAGAACAGAGTGGTTAGGCTCTCTCCAAAGGCCAGTCAGACACTTGTCGGTTCCCAGTACTAAATTATACCTGATGTTTAACTCCAAACTTTAAGGCATTTGAATGTAAAACTTGACTTCAGCAAGGCTGATCAGCCACACAGCCGTTCATTCACTTTGACACACTCAATTTTCTCCAGTGGATTGTGTGACCATTAGCTGCTTTAAAGAGATGTGTGAGTCTCACACAGCTTTCCACAACCTCTGCATTACACAGCTGGCAACAAAGATGAAAAATTAGTGCTGGCAACTAGAACTCCCCTTAATGAATGCCATAAATATGAGGTTAGGAGGACCAGCACCTCCTTATGTGTAACAGTCTAATGGTCTGAATGCCTCTTTTTTATGCTAATTATGACATTTCTAGGAAGGAGCCAATCTGTTTGAAAAGTTAATTTCTCCCCCGCCCCACCCCGACATTGTTAAGACTGGAATTCAGAGGTTATGTCTACATTTGAGTTGGGAGGTGTGATGACCAGGTTGCATAGATGTACTTGTGCTAGCTCTGCTCAAGCTAGTGTGCTAAAAATAGCACTGTAACTGGAGTAGCACAGGGGTCAGCTCTGGTAGCTGCCTGAGGATGTACCTGCCTGGACCTCCTGGGTACGTACTCAGGTGGCTAGCTCGGACTGGTGCCTGTGTTACCCCAGCTATGCTGCTATTTGTAGTGCTTTAGCTCAAGCAGAGCTAGCATAAGTATATCTGCACGAGCTGAGTAGCACACCTCCCAGCTCAAATGTGGACTTAGCCAGAGATGTGATGTTAGCACATGTTCAGTAACATGTGCTAACTAATGTTATTAAAGTCTAGTGCTGCCAAGGCACACTGCCTGGAACACATGCTGTACTGGTTGTATTACAACTAAGTTCCCTTTTGTACTCTAAAATTTTCAGACAACTTTTTTTTCTTATGTGTCCCAGCTGGCACCTAAATATTTTGCCAAAACACTGTGAGAAAGATTATTCTTGTGGCATTTGTATCAGTGACAAGAACCAGAAGTGGTGGAAATCTGGAAAATCCGTCGGTGGGGAAAGTCAGTTCAATGTTGCAGATTCGAGGGGTCTACAGAGTCTGGATAAGCTTTAGACTGAGCTTTCGGATACTTATCCGAATGGATCCTGTACACAGAATGTTCTGAGGTTCCCCCATCACTGATGATTTGCACATTTTCAGGTGAGATTAGCAGCTGTGAATAATGATTCAGGGCCAATCAGACTGCTGTGCTGCCAAGCTTCTGTGTCTGTAGCTAAAGTGGACTGCATCCCAAGGGAGGAGGCAGCTAAACAATGTGCCTCTTGGATTCTGCCACTTGAAGAAGTGGGAGGAAACATCTTACTATTAATAAAATACATTTTTATCTTATTTCATTTGTTAGTGATCTTTACTATTTCAATACTGTCTCTCTAATGTGTGCAGTGCCCTAAAGGCCTTTACATCACTTTCATTATTATCTTTGTTAGGCACTCAAATACTATGATGACAGCCACAGCATAATAAAAATAGAAAAATAGTCCCATTCACAGCTCCATAGGACTGATCTCCTCAGCTGCCATTTATACACTTCTAGCACAGAACCAGTCATGAGACATGTTCTGGCACTGATGGTAGAGACATGATAGTAACAGATGAAAAGACCAACTCATTCTAACTAGGACTTGTTGAAAATTGGAATTGTCATTCTGTGGAAAATTCTGGTAATTCAAAATTTCATCATTTTTTTTTCACAGAAAATTCTGAAAAAAATATTTTTGAATTGTCTTGTTTTGACATTTCTGATTGAAAGCAAATGTTTCCACATCCCCAGATAGAAATCTGACTGTAATTGAAATATTTTTGTTTCAGGTCAGTTGAATATTAATCTATGTCCACTTGAACTGCTGTGGTGCCTCATGAGAGTTGTAGTTTGGATGCCTAATGCTCCTTTTTTCTCTGTGGGCTGGGCTCTGTGACTGGACTACATATCCCAGGATAGATTACATCAGTTCAACTAAAAGAGAGACCACAGTGCATCCTGGTAGATGTAGTCCAGATGAGCAGGACATAGAAGAGAATGAGAGCAAGAGGCACCCGAGTTGCAGTTTCCATAGGGTGCTGTAGCAGCTCATAGACACAGATTAATGCTGAGTTTACCAAAAGTGACATTGGAAAAGGTCCAGAGAAGAGCAACAAAAATGATTAAAGGTCTAGAAAACATAACTTATGAGGGAAGATTGAAAAAATTGGGTTTGTTTAATCTGGAAAAGAAAAGACTGAGGGGGACATGATAGCAGTTTTCAAGTACATAAAAGGTTGTTACAAGGCGGAGGGAGAAAAATTGTTCTCCTTAACCTCTGAGGATAGGACAAGAAGCAATGGGCTTAAATTGCAGCAAGGAAAAATCATTCTAACTGTCTCAGTGGTTAAGCACTGGAATAAATTGCCTAGGAAGGTTGAGGAATCTCTGTCATTGGAGATTTTTAAGAGCAGGTTGGACAAACACCTGTCAGAGATGGTCTAGATAATACTTAGTCCTGCCATAAGTGCAGGGGACTGGATTAGATGACCTCTCAAGGTCCCCTCAGGTCTTATGATTCTATTATGCTATGAAAAGTAAAAAGTAAAGATTTTGAGTCAATTTGACAGGCTAAATGTTTCAATTCAGAGTTGAACCAACCCTAAATACTTCACTTGAATTTTCCTAGTGAAAAATTGAAAAAAAATGGCAAAAATCAAAATCCCTTCCCCCTCCCAAAATAAATAAATAAATAAATTCAAATTTGCTATAAGTGCAGTTTCAGGTGAACAAATGTTTTGGTAAAAAATTCCCAACTGATTCTCATTTTAATTCTTGTTTTAGATACTTGTACCTTCCCCTCCCCATTTTTTAAAAATTATTATGATTGTTATTATTATTTTTGTGGAAGGAAGGGCTGAAACTTGTCATGTTTTGTCTCAGTCAAATGGTGAACTTCTGTGAGCCAGGCTAAACAAAACACCTCCAGCCATTTATGAGTTGAGGGCATGTAAAGTTTGTGTGTGCTGCAAAATCTTGGTGAAAAGTGACCTTCAAAGAGAAATGTGAGTGTGTCTCCCTTTTTGGGTCATTTGATTTATAAAGAAGTGCTGGAGTTTTGTTTAGATTGTTTTTATTTCTGTTTTTTCACAATAGCTATTCAGGACTTGTCTCTCCTGTTTTCTCTGGAAGATTCTATGGACAACTGGAAAACTAATAAGAATATGTGTTCAGATGCACCAAGAGTATCAAGCAATTGAGCAAGTTACAGTGGAAAGGATTTTTAGTCAAAATGCTTAAAACTCTTTGAGAGGATGGACAGAGGAGAGGGTGTAAGCATGGGGGGGCAGGTGAGGGGGGGCTGTGGCTATGAGAATGCATGGAAGAGAGAGGGAGTGCTCAGAGAAAGTGAGACACTGCTGGGGTACAAGAATGTCAGGGTCAGGGTGAGAGGCATGCTGAAGTGCTTTTATTTTCCAAATAAATGTTTTCCAATAGACTGACAGCCTGGTGACTCAGGCCCACTGGTTACCCACAGACATGCACAGCACAGCAGCAGTATATTTAGTGATGTCTAATGTTTTACTAAACTTTGACTGTTGTTGTTTTTCAGGTCTGCTCTCTGAGGAGCTGTCTCCTGCAATCATGGGCTCCTGCTTCAATGTTGTCCCAGCATGCGCTGTGCTGGTGATGTCACAGTTCATGTGGAACACTAGAGCTGACCTTAGGGATCAAGTCAGTGCTACTTTGTGCTATAGGAGAGGTCTTAAAAATAAGGCTGTGGCTATATACATGGTAGCACTGAGCTGGTATCTCTCACTGTCGCAGGGCTGCTGCTTCTAGACCCAGTTCCTCCCTGCTGCCTCCATTCTTTGGACTCCCCCCCTCCAGCTTTCTCAGTCCTTTCATGAAGAACAATCCCGCAGTCCTAGCTCTTGCCAGCCACTCATTCTAAGCAGAAATGGTTTCCTATCCACACACTGGAGAGCCACAGTTGGCCCCTCTCTGTTCGGAGACACAGTTGTGCCTGTGGGTCATGCATGCGGGGACAAAGTGCAAGCAGAAAACAAATGTGGGAAGAGGGGGCACATGGGTCAAGTTTGGAAGCAACAGCCCCGCTTTTTTCATGGTAATGCCATGCTATGGTTGTAGCAACGAAAAATACTATAATGGTTCTACTGTGCATATAATTTCTCCTTTAACATGTTTGTTTAGGACTTGATCCAAATCTCATATGAGTCAATGGAAGTATTTCTACTGGCTTTAATGGGAATTGGGTGGGCCACTGTAGCTTATGGTGCATGAAAGAAAAGGATAACATAATTAGAAAGGTGGGGGTAGAGGGGAAACTGGATTTCCCTGTGTCCTAAAGGACTGTCAACAAGGTCCTCCAGGATTCTCTGGTGAGTTTTAAGTCAAGAGGAGAATGCATGCTGGGGGACACACTAAATGGAAGCTGGAGAGTCTGCCCTGTGCTGAAATGGGCCTTCCCCTGCTCAGCTGGAGGCAATCAGCACCTGCTCTTAAAGCTGTACGTTTTGTGCTGAACACATTTGCAAATCACCTCTCTGGCCAGTTAATTTGTGGTTGGCAGATATAGGGAGACAAGATATTGAGGGATGGGTTTCTGGTGTGTATCTCTGCACTTCTAAAGCTCTACATTTCTTCTACAGATGCCTATTAAATTATAGAGGGTCAAGGGGGAAAATGGGCCAGGGGTGCATATAGGAATAGGTATTGGGATGGTGTCCCTAGCCTCTGTTTGCCAGAAGTTGGGAATGGGATGGATCACTTGATGATAACCTGTTCTGTTCATTCTCTCTTGGGCACCTGGCACTGGCCACTGTTGACAGACAAGATACCAGCCTAGATGAACCTTTGATCTGACTCAGTATGGCCATGCTTATGTTCTTATGGTTATGGACTTACTGTATATATTTTAGATAAATACTATAGAAGTTGAACGTTTTGTGGTTGCCTTTGTCAGTGTCTTAACAACCTACCGCTTTCCTTTCCCCCATGAATAGTGTAACCACAATGTTAATGTTATCACCTTCACTTTCCAGTGCATGGGGAGTGAGGGCGACACAGAACTGAGTAAAAAACAGCTGTGATTGATGCCATAAATCAGAAGGATTTTAGAATCTGATGACAAACCTAATTCCTGTCAGAAAAGAGCAGAGCTGACCCCTCCCAAACTGTCATCGAAACCGGGCCATAAAAATCACAGCTGTCACCAAAGCATGTCTGGCCTCTGGGGAACATGCCATCTTGGGGACTCATCTGCTGTGTGCATGGCCAAATTCCGAGCCCTCAGGCACATTCCACTTGACATTTTGTCACATCTATTGCTGGTGCATCTGTTCAGGGGTATTAACTCTTCTTAAATCACTTTATCCCCTTTTTGCTCTGAAAAAACAAGGCTACAGGAGATAGAGAGAGCTGAGCTGGGGCTATCACAGGAAACATAGTCCATATGTTTAAACACAGTCTGCAGGCAGCTCTGGGTGTAACTAATCCCTCTAGGCCACTTGGTTACAGTAATAAGGTAAAAAATCAGATCTTGATACCCCATGAACGTATAAAGAAGTGATTCTCATTCATATTCCTACTTAATCATATGAAATCTTCCCCCTCCATAGTCCTGGCCCCAGTCCACTGACAAACTCCCATTTCCAAAGGTGAAGGGTCCCAGTGTCTGAGTCTAAAGCTGAACTACACATATGCCCACTGGGTTGGTGGGCTTGCTCTGATAACTGCAGCTAGAGATGGGACAAGTGTGTGAAATAGTTGAAACCCAGTTCTCAAGCCTGTCAATGGAATAAAGTCCTAACTTAGCTCAAAGAAAATGAATTCAGTGATCATTCCTGTGTGCTTCTTGTTTACGAGGTAATAACCCTGTCCTAGACTAAATCAACTCTGAAACCAAAGACTTTGTAGCAAATGAACTCTAATGCTCAAAGCTGAGGCACTTATCAGCCCTAGATATGGGTATTATTAGAAGTGAGCGAATAATTTGTACCATAATAATTCATCTGATGAATTTAGCTTATTTTCCAGTTTGTGAATTGCCCACAGTTAACTTAACAATTTTCCTTAATTTGTTCAGCATTCAAGATTATTCACGCAATTTCAGCAGCCAATTCTCCATCTGTAGATAGCTTCTGAGCAGTTTGTTACACAAATAGTGCACATTGAAAATTCTACCTCCGACTGTTTGTTTTGATTTGAGATATGGGTCATGTGGTAATGCATCTGTTCTCTAATGGGATAAGCATAATTTTAGGAGGCATTTTTTCAGGTATGAATACTCATGCTTAAAAATTGAAACTGTGCTTTCTGCAAATATTGGTTAAAATTCATTGCTTTTCTGAATTCCTGCCAGTAACCTCCTTTGCTAGAGTATTCATGGAAGGCAAATATACAAGGGGCATAAACACAGCTAAAGAAAATTTCAGTTTTTTTATTTCTGTGAATAAATGTCAAAAATATTATGAGGTATTTGCAAAACTTGGGTCATTATTATTGAAATTTATATTTCTTTTCCCTCTTTCCTTGCTCATTAAACCATTTTGTCTCTTCCACTCCAAAACAAGCCATCATCTCCATCAGGGAATCAAAGTCCATGACAGGAGCTTGCTCCTACAGCTTAAAGATAAAAGAGCCCATAGGATGCAACCAGCTCCCAACCAAGATACATACATTTCCAATAACTGCCAAAGATCATGCAAATCTCAGATTGGCCTATTCAGTCACATGAGACATTGCAAACAATCTACATCATAGACTGCAATTCCTATCATCTTTTGCAGAAGAAAGGATGCCAAAACTCCAAAACATCTTCACATCCTTACAGCAGAGGCAGGCCCACATGTCAAGAATAAAAACAGATGCTCTACAGTGCTTCACCTTGCATTTAAATCTGAATTTGGACATTGCTTATTCTCCCAGTTCTGTTGTGTTATTAAGTATCAGGGAGAGGAATGGACAAGGTTCTGTGTCTGAATTGAATCTGAAAGCCTCCTGAGATCAGCCAACTACAGGGACTTTTAAAAATGCCAGGCCACTATGCCCCAACTGCTTTGCACTGCTCCAGAAAATCACATTTAACAGATACAAAGTAGCTGGAAAAAAAAAACAGTGAATTTCACCTGCCAGTTTTCCCCATAGCTGCCTACAAGTGGTACCTCCATCTCCCCAGTCTCCCATCTTTAGTCCTTGAGAGAAGCACCTCCTCAATTCAGTTTAAATGCCATTTAAAGCATAGCACATTATTTTTGCTCTTCACACAAGAGCTTCCTTCAGCTATAAGTTATATGGTTATAGATTAGCAGTTATGAAATGCAGATAGGTGATAAGGAATGCTAAAGGTATTGAGGCAAAAATCTGTGGTCAGTGAGGTTGAGGAAAATTAGAAAAAATTTTAAAAATATAT
Source organism: Gopherus flavomarginatus (assembly GCF_025201925.1). Taxonomy (NCBI): domain Eukaryota; kingdom Metazoa; phylum Chordata; order Testudines; family Testudinidae; genus Gopherus; species Gopherus flavomarginatus. The sequence continues at coordinate 156,052,111 of NC_066617.1, read as the reverse complement.
TAGGAACAAAAAGTATAGGTCCAATACTAGATAGAGGTGGTAAAAATCTCAATAATGGTGCAGAAAAGGCAGAAGTAGTCAATAAATATTTCTGATCTATATTTGGAAACAGGCTGGATATGTTTACATCTTTCAGTGATAATTAAATACTTTCTGTTCCAAGAGTAACTAGAGAAGATTTTAAACAGCAACTACAAAAATTAAACATTTTAAAATCTGCAGGACTGAGTGACTTGCACCAAAATATTTCAGTTACTGAGGTGTTCTCTGAGCCATTGATGCTGATATTTTAACAAATCTTGGAACACTAGGAAAGTTTCTCAAGACGAGATAAAAGATAACGAGCCAATATTTTAAAAGAGTAAATGGGCTGACTCAGGTAACTATCAAGCGGTTCATCTGACATTTGTCCTGGACAAGGCTGATATGGGATGCAATATGTAAAGAATTATAGGGTGCTAATATAATAATGTTAATCAGCAAGATTTTATGGAAAACAGGTCCTGTAAAAAAAAAATTTATTTTTATTTATTTATTGAGATTACAAGTTTTATTGATAAAGGTAACTGTGCTGGCCTACTATATTTAAGTTTCTGTAAAGCACTGGATATAGTACTGCCAATATGCTGATTAAAAAAGAATCAATATAGCATATATTAATTGGACTAAAAAAACAATAGTTATCAAAAAGCAGTTGTAAATGTGGAATCCAAAGGAAGTGTTGCTAGTGGCATCTGTTCTTTGCCCAATGCTATTCAATATCTTTATCAGTGATCTGGAAGAAAATATAATATAACATCTGGTAAATTTTCAGATGACATAAAACTTGGCGAAGTGGTAAATAATGATAGAGCTAGGTCAGTTACACAGACCAAGCTGGATCACTTGGTTTGAACAACATGAATTTTAATACAGCCAAATGCAAGGTCCTCATCCAGGCACCAAAGAAAGTAGATCACATTTACAATATGGTGAACTGTTTCTTGGAAAACAGTGACTCTGATAATAATAATGACTATACTGGGAGAAGTTATGAGATAGTAGAAGCTCTTTATTCCAGAAGACAAAAGAATCACATGTTATAATGTTTGGAAGGTGAAGCTACATAGATTTGAAATAAAGTGCAAATGTTAACAGTGAGGGTAGCTGAACATTTGAGCAACTTAGCTAAGGATATGGTGAATTCACCATCACTTCTCTTCATGTGTCATTATATAATGCCTAAATCTGTAATTTTCATTCCATTCATTTGAAGAAGTGGGTTTTTTACCCACAAAAGCTTATACCCAAATAAATCTGTTAGTCTTTAAGGTGCTACCAGACTCCTTGCTGTTTTTGTGGATACAGACTAACATGGCTACCCCCTGATACTTGTCACTCTCACCTGACATCTCTAAGTAAAGATTGCATGTCTTTCTAGAAAATATGCCAACAGTTGTTGTCTTTGATGCCAGAATCATTGTATGAAACTCTATGGTCTGTGTTATTCAGGAGGTCAGACTTGGTAGCCATAATGGTCCCTTCTGGCCTCAAATTCTCTGAATCTATAAAGATTATTTTTAGAGCTGGCCAGGAACAAATTGCAGCCTATGGTTGTTTGCAAATAGCTCACTGTGCATTATCACTACTGATGATGTGTGATTGATCACCTGAATCAAAAAGGAGAAATGTAAATTTTCCATAAGAGAGAGTACAGTGTGTATGTGTTTGTCCTCTGACAGTTTGTACTCTTAGAACAAAAATGGCAAGAGAATTCAGCACAGGAAAAATACTGGAAATGTTAAAGGCACAGGATGCAGAAAACAAAAGGGCACAGTTTCATAGCTATGTACACCTGCCAGGGACAGCTTTTAGCTCTGGATCATTTGAATCCAGTGGTGCTACTCCCGCTGAGAACCTGTGCCATTGTGTCAGATTGTGTGCAGATTCTGAAAGACAACTTTTCATTTGCTGTAACTCAGTTTGTGTTAAAAATGAAAATTGGATTCTACTGTACAGTTTCTCTGAAGCAAAAAGTGGAGTCTATGGCAAATTCTTCAGCTACACATTCTTGGAATACTTGGGCCCCTGCTTAAACCCACCTGTTCCATGATGTATTCTAATAACAATGACCCTGCACAGCACAAGCCATTGGATTGGGAGCCTTCTAGTCCAGTGGTTCTCAAACTAGGGCTGCTGCTTGTCAGGGAAAGCCCCTGGCAGGCCAGGCCAGGTTGTTTACCTGCTGCATCCCCAGGTTTGGCCGATGGCAGCTCCCACTGGCCGCAGTTCGCCGCTCTAGGCCAATGGGGGCTGAGGGAAGTGGCACAGGCCAAGGCATGTTCTAGTCTAGGTACATTTTTATTTATCTGACAAACCCTTACTGCTATACAGAGCCACTTACATCTACAGAATTGTGTAAAAATCATAGAAACATCAAAATGTGGGGTTAGGAGGGACCTCGGGAGCTCATCTAATCCATCTCCTCATGCGGAGGCAGGACCAAATAAATCTAGACCAAGTGTTTGTCCAATCTGAAAACACTCCAATGACGGGGATTCCACATTCTCCCTTGGAAACCTGTCCAGGGCTTAACTATCTTATTAGTTAGAAACTTTTTCCTAATAGCTAACCCAAATCTGTCTTGCTGCAAATTAACCCCATTACTTCTTGTACTACCTTCAGCACACGTGCAGAACAATTGATCACTGTCCTCTTTATAACAGCCCTTAATGTATTTGAAGATTCTTATGAGTTCTCCCCTCAGTCTTCTTTTCTGAAGCCTAGACATGCCCAGTTTTTTTAACCTTTCATTAGAGATCAGGTTTTCTAAATTTAGCATTTACAATTTGTTCACATCTTTCCTGAAGTGTGGTGCTCAGAATGGAAACAGGACTCCAGCTGAAGCCTCACCACTGCCAAATAGAGGAAGACAATTACCTCCCATGTCATACCTTCAACATTCCTGTTAATACACTCCACAATATTAGCCTTTTTTGCAACTGTGTCACACTGTGGGTTCATATTCAATTTGTGACCCCCTATTATCCTCAGATTCTTTTCAGTAATATTATCACCTAGCCAGTTATTCCTCATTTTGTAGTCGTGCATTTGGTTTTTCTTTCCTGAGTATAGGACTTTATACTTGTCTTTATGAAATTTCATCTTGTTGATGTCAGACCAATTCTCCAATTTGTCAAGTTCACTTTACATTCTAATCCTGTCCTCCAAAGTGCTTGCAACCCCTCTCAGTGTGGTATTATCTTCACCTACTTTATCATAATTTCATCTGGAATCCATTTCCCTAGTGTGCTTATGAGTATGTCATGTGGGACTGTGTTAAAAGCCTTACTAGAATCAAGATATATCACATCTACAGCTTCATCCCTACCTACTTGGCCAGTAACCCTGTTAAAGGAGGAAATTAGGGAGCCAAAAGATAATAATAATTAATAATAAAAATTATTATGAGGCGAGCCAGGTAGAGAAGTTATTTAAGTTAGTTAGTTGGTAAAAAACTCCTCTACCTGATTCTCCTGTTCAGCTCCTAATCTAAACAAAGCCATTTCATGCTGTTGCTGAGCCTTCCCTCTGACTGAAATGGAAGTTCATGAGCCTCAGAAGTCAACCAGATAGCAGGAGAATTCCCCACTTCTGTCCAATTATCCCTATTCCCCTTCACCCTAAAATCTGAACACCTACTGTCTGGGGAAAATGTGGTGTCGTGCTGGAATCCACAACTCTTGCATTCCAACATTTGCTGCAGAAAAAAACGATGAGCCAGTCCCCAAGTCTTTTATGTCCCGCTCCCCAGCTTTCTCAGAGAATGTCCAGGCACCTTTAAATTTGGACTTCTTGTTTTAAATTTTAGCAATGGCTGGGTGATTTGCCAGAGATTTTGCTTTTTCAGCTTGAGCCAAACATACCTGCCAGACCTCTTGAGAGAGGATGTGAGATTTTCCAATTTCTAAATAAGCCAATGAAGCATAAAAATATTGAAATATAAAATAAATATGTTTTAAGAAAAGATTTTGTGTTGTTAGAGAGGGACTGGCAGGCACCTGAAGACCCAGGGATCTTTTCTCCTCTGTGACCCAAGGCCACAGAGAAATAACCTTTACCAGCCTAAGGAAGTAGGAATGCAGTGGTGCCAAACTTCCTATTTTCGTGCCCGGGGTAACTTTATGGAAAAATCTGTAACTGTTACAGAACATTCTGAACTCGGAATGTCATGAATTGTTATGATGATGATTACTAATTTTTTCAGATCTAGCTACAGACTCCATATTTTATTTTCTTTAACTACTTTCTTTGGTACCAATAACTACTGTAAATCAAGGTAAGAAAGATCTGAGGTGTTACGTGTACAAGGGCCTAGTGTCAATGGATTTGCATAGTAGTTTGAAGAGTTATAGTTATATTGCAATGTCACTTCTACAGCTCTTGCTAATTCCTGCTTTTCCCCATATACTTTCTTTGGGCTCCGCGTCTTTGTTGCTTGAACATTCCCAGTCTGTTATTCCTCTATCCAAGAGCTGCAGAGTTACCATACAATTACAATTTAATACATCTACACTGCATTTTATGACCCAGGGCCAGATTCTCAGCTGGTGTAATTGGCATCACTTCAGTGCTTTATAGCAACTGAAGATATGCCCCCCAATTCCAGAACACCCTAGATGGCTGTCCAGATTATCCAAACAAGAATCAGTTTCTGTTTGTGTCTTTGCCTTTATTTCTATCTCAATCTTGCTTTCTATTTTCTTCTCTTTTTGTCCCTAACTGTTGCTTTCCTTCTACATGTCTCTTTCACAAACTGCAGTAAGCCAAGACTTGGCAATTCCACTTGTCCGCTCAAGAGGGACGAAGAGGAAACTTTCCCAAAAGGAGTTTATTCTGTTATGTTCTCCATATCTGAGCCAGACTTTGCATTTTTCAGACACTCTGATGGAGTTCAAGTCCCATCTGGTGACTAGCATTTTTATGTATATGATCACAGTTTGTTACATGATAGCTAGAGTCACAGAATCTTAACTGCCACTTCAAGTGCCTATATCCAGAATCAGGCCCCACTGGGAGTCACAAAACCCCTGCCCAGCTGCCACTGAATACTATAGGTGCCTAAATTCTCTCATACCTAAATTTTTGCTGTAGAAGTTCCCTAAGCACTTATGTTTCTGCCTCTTAGCATGCCCAGTGCAGCCCCATGCCAGGTGTCCAGATGCCCCAAACCCCAGAGTGATGCAGAACCTGGAGAAAACAGGCATTGCTCTTCCTAATTTGCCTGTGGGGCTCAATCCGGTGTGCAGGCTCACAGCTTGCCTATCAGCATATGCCCCATATGTGAACTCACACTAAACAGCCCCAGGACCTCCCTCATAACTTTTAGCCCAGTGGTGAGGGTACTCTCTTGGGATGTGAGACCCCAGGTTCAAGTCCCTCCTCTGTCTCAAGGGGGAGAATGACTGTGAGCAGGGACCTGCCCCCTCTCAAGTGAGTGCCCTAGCCACGAGGCTATGTGGTATTCTGAGGTGGGCCTCTCTCAGTCTCTCCCATTGAAGCTGTTTCATTGGGAATAAATAATTAAAAAATTAGTTGGAGCAGGGGGACTGGAACCTCCCACCTGAGTATGCTAACCTGAGGGCTATGGAGTCATGCTCATGCTTCTTTGCTCTCCTGCACTGGCTCACTGACGCTCATTATTTATCCACAGCCAAACAGCTTCAACAGGAGAGAGAGTGAGGTAACCCACTCACCCCCATCAGAATATCCCATAGCTCAATGAGTGCACTCCTCTGAGACGTAGCTGATCCCTGGTCAATTTCTTTCCCTCCCTCAGGCAGAGGGGAACTTGAACCAGGTGTCTCCCATTTCCTGGGTAAGAGCCCAGTAGGCAGGAGATCCTTCCCTAACCCACTAAGGGGACAGGGTTTAGGACACATGCCTCTCCTTGGCATCTTCCATTAGCTGGTTTAAGTGAAGAGCTGCCTAGCATGCTGGCTTTTGTGAATCTCATTCACTGTATGGGACCTTGTGCACCCAACCCAGACTTTGTGAATCCCTGGGATTTTCTAGAAGATTTTGTGAATTGAATCCTAAGAGCCTCAACAGCCCCTTATGCTGCTGCAGATAAGATATGGGCAAATCTGTCTTGAATGGCCTGAGAACAATGCTGTTTGTTCCAAAGGTGACCTTGGAAAATACTCAGGCTGTTTTGCACCCTGGGTAATGGCCTTTCCTCTTCTCACCTTGAGAGTTGGTGCCAACTGTCCTCTCTTCACGGCAAGTGGAGGGAGAGATGGTGACATTAGGCCACTCTCAGCAGCTCCGTTTTCACAAGGAACATACGTCCAATTAGAGGATTTTAATTAAAACGCTTTGCTGTCGCATCCTGTTTCAGTCCCTGCTGTAAATTCAGCTTGACATTTTCCTTTTAACAGGTGGATGGGATTATTCTGAAAGCTGCCAGATGGCGGGAAATAGAAACAGGGCTGGAGACTGAGGTACAGGAATAGAGAGGCAGGTGTGTGTGTTTACGTGTGTACATACACACCGACTTTGGTGCATACCTTTCAATATGGGCTGTACTTAATACTATCCATTTCTATTATGGTTCCATATTTTCACAGGCCTGTCACTTTCAGCAATTCTCTCTTGTGACTGAAATTCTCAACTCCCACTCTCAGCCTAGAAGTGAATTGTCTTTCTTTTCTGTTGGATGAGATCAGTATAATCTAATGAGCTAGTAAACTGGGGCTTAGGTTCAGCCAGTTTGGGTGCACCCTTTCAGCAGGGTGGCCTGACATGGAGATGGTCAGGCAGCAGAGCATCTGCAAAGGGCAGCCAGGTAAGCTTGGGGACCTTGAGGTGCACCTACAGCTGTATCAATTACATGGGAAGTGGAGATAAAAGGTATGTCTATGCTGCATTTGAGCATGTGATCGCAGCACATGTAGGCATCCCCATGCTAACTTTAATCTAGCTAGTGTGTCTAAAAATAGCTGTGAAGTGCGGCAGCAGAGGCTATAGTACGGCTGGACAAGCTCTCCCCAAACCCTGGGTACATATTCACATTGCTAACTCATGCCAGGGTCAGTGCCACTGCATCTTCACTACTATTTTTAGCTGTGCTGGCTAAATGGGAATGTATACCTGAGCTGCAACCACACCTCTGATTGCAGAGTAGATGTACTCTAGGAGGCAGCCACAGCTAGCATAGGGATGGTTAATTGGAGAATGATTATGTGTAAGCATGGATGCCATTGCAGACTCTCTAAAGGGTGGCAGTCAGGCCTCTCAAGTATTTCTCCTCTTTATGGGGAAAAATGTTCCATGTTTCAGGGCCATTTTCCTATCTGCCCACAAGAGCAAGGAAAGGTCTAAGAGGAGTATCATTTATTGCACCTCAGTCACGGACTCTGGGGAGGAGGCTTCCTTCATAGGAGCATAGGGGTCACGGTACTGAATCAGACCCACAATCCTTCTATTCCAGTATCCTATCTCTGACAATGGCTAGGATCAGCTGCTTCGAAGAATCCTGCAGTATGCACTTACAGAGTAACCTGTAAGTATGGCCTAGGAACAAAGATCAATGAATTTGCATTTATCTGTATTAAAACACGTTCAGTTTGGCTGTGCCCAATTTACCAAGCATTTCATACCCTTCAGTATCATAGATTACAAGGCCAGAAGGGGAAGTTACAATCATCTAGTCTGATTTGCTGTATAACGCAGGCCATAAAATTTCCTCAGAATAATTCCTTTTGAATTAGACCATATTTTTTATCTAATTTTGACTGAAAAAATGGAGAATCTGCCACAAGCCTTGGTGAATTATTTCAGTGGTTAATTTTCCTCACCATTAAAAATGGATGCCTTATTTCCAGTCTGAATTTGTCCAGCTTCATCTTCCTGCCATTGGATTATGCTAGACCTTTCTCTGATAGATTGAAAAGCCAATTATCAAATATCTGTTCTCCATATACCTACTTATAGACTGTGATCAAGTCACCCCTTAATCTTCTTTTTGTTAAGCTAAATAGATAGAGCATCTTGAGCCTATCACTGTCACATTTCCTTCATCAACTGTGGACATCAGAACTGGATCCAGTATTCCAAGAGCTCTTACATCAACTGCAAATAGATAGGTAAAATAACCTCTCTACTCTTACTCAAGATCCCCCTCTTTATGCATCCAAGGATCACATTAGACATTTTCACTACCGTGTTACACTGGGAACTCATGTTCAGTTGGTTATCCACCACAACCCCCACATTTGTTTCAGAGTCACTGCTTCCCAAGATAGTCATCCATCCCATAAGTATGGCCTACATTTTTTGTTCCCAAATATATGCATTTACATTTAGCTGCATTAAAACGTTTGCTTATTCCCATTTTACCAAGTGATTCAGATCACTCTATCAGTGACTTGTCCTTGTCATTATTTACCATTCCCCCAATTTTTGTGTTATCTGCAAAGAGTAGTAATAACTAACTCAACTTAGACTTCTGTAACATGTTTGACTTAGTACTGCAGGCCACTTTGTTTAAAAAAACTAAAATGAGATGAAGTTAACTGTTGGTTTAGCATATATAGACTTAGTACTATTCTTTAAATCAGAATGGCGTGTGCTATTAAGACTACATATACTAAACCAGCAGTTATCTTTATAACCAGACTTGTAATCTTATAAAAGAATGATTTCAAATTTGAAAAGACTTATATTCCCAGCAGTGTAGTTAGCACTTAGATGAGGAAACTGAGGTATGGAGAAAATAGACATTGACAGATCAAATATGGACAAACAGTTTATGTAAAAATGAAGTTTTATATAACTCAAGACCAATAGAAATGTTTTCATTAAACTGATTATTTAAAAAATTCCACTGGAAATTATATGTTATTTAAAACACAACAACTCAAACATAGCAGTGTTGGGCTAGAGCATGAAAACTTAAAAGTGAAAATAACTCAAAACTGACTAGAAGCAAAATGAAACTGATTGGTTCATAGTATAAGTGTCATTGTCCTGCGTCTAGCTGCACTGACTGCAATATATTACAAAAAGTAAAAAAAAGCATTCATGATGGAAAGTGCATTAGGAGCCAGATCCTCAGCCAGTGCAAATCACTGTAGCTTGCCCATGATTTTCAACCTCATTACCTGTATAACATTGTAGGTGCGCATGGTGCTTTACAGATGCAACATGAAGATAAGATCCTGCCCCACGGAGCTGCAGTCTAAAATAAAAACACTTTTAATGATCATGTATTATGGGGGCTGTGCAATAGCCTCAATTTGGAGCTGAATATAAACTATATTAGTAATTTTTCAAGAAAACCGAAAAGATGACAGCTAAAGAATGAGAGAAGGAAAAATGCAGCTGCAGACATGGGTCCTGAATAGTATGCTCACACAGAATGCCAAGATCATCCACTGTAGCTCAGTTTTTATCAGGCAAATCTGAGATATAAAAGATAGTCCCTTGTGTCAGGGATCAGAAAGGCCGCTGTTGAAACAGGATGGCATATATGAATATCAAAGTGAGTTTTATTATAAAGGAAATTTTAAAAAAATAAAAGGAAGTGAGCTGGATGGAAAGTGAATTGAAAGCTACAAAACGTTACACAAAATTGCTGATGGGGGCTCAGGGGCTTTGGTATGGAACAATTCACCTTCTAGTTATGTGTTCCAGTGCAGACACTAGCTAAGGGAGCTTGTATAGCTCAAAAATTTGGGAATAGCCAATGAATCTTTCACTTCTAGGTCTGAGTTAAAGTCTAGGTTTATATGGGAATTGACCAAGATTCCCCCACTCCTCTCAGTTTGGTGGCTTATGCAAACTGGGGGAGATGGGTCCCAGTTCCTAATGGACAGGAATCCACAGCATGTAACTAGCACTACTGCTGCTTTTTATGGTGGTCTCAGCAGTGAGGCAAAGGGCTGAATGTACCATGGAGGCTGAACTCACCTCTCATTCTAAAACAAGCCACTCCAGGTTCATCTTGAGGCTGAGAGGTGCAAGTTGGGATGGCGTGCAAAAGTGTGGTCAGCTCATGCTGCCACTGCTCACAGTGCATCAGTTCTACAAATAGAGGACTTCAGTTTTCAAAGCTGCTGCCTAGCACTTTTCACAAGTGCTATATTCACAAAACCTTTGAGAGCAATATGAGTTGCAAAGAAAAGACTCCCCAGTGCATTGAGCCTAAATCACTGAGATTAATAATGTCACCAGTGGCATATTTGTGAGGTTACGCAATCGTGAGTCACTATGTTCAGAAAATTATTATAATACTTTTGGTGAGAAATGGTTACATCCTGCAAGCTCTGAGGCTTATTTCTGGAAAGACCCATCTAATGTGAGTGGAAGTTTCTGAGGTTTCATGCAATCATATTACTAAGTATGAGCCACAGAAAAAATTTGTGCCAAAAGTTAAATAAAAAATGGCCCATGTAATCACACACGTTCTAAACTATTTGTTTCACACCACTAAACAGTTTCTTTAAAAGTCGAAGTCCACATGCTGAATCTGGATCTGTGCCCATTGCCAGAGGGTACTAAGGGTTCGTCTACACAGCAAACAAAAAAACCCACAGCAGTGAGTCTCAGAGCCTGGTCAACTGAATTGGGCTCTCTCTATTGGACTAAAAATAGCAGTGTAGACATTTGGGCTCAGGCTGATGCCTGGCTCTGAGTCTCTCCCCCTGTCCTCAGTTTCAGATCCTGGGTTCCAGCCCGAACCTGAATATCTACACTTCTAGTTTTAGCCCCGATCCGTGTGCCTGAGTCAGTTGACCCAGGCTCTGAGACTCGCTGCCATGTTTTGTTTTCTGTCTAGACATACCCTAAGTTGCTTGGGCATTCTGATGTGCTTGAGCTCTGAAAAGTGTGAACGCACTTTACATCACTTAACAGATCATAATACTTGTCCCAAAAATGTAACTGAGTGGGAGATGGTGACACAGGTTCCCATCTGACTGCTTTAGGGTAGGAATCCAACTGCCCAGAGCCAATTATTGGGGGATACAGTAGCAGCAGCAGCAGCCTCCTGAGTTTGGAGACCTGACAATGTAGGGGAGAATCACAGCTGCCATTAAAAGAAAAACATTAATTTTCTAGCCTTTTTCCTGGCAAAATGGTCTTTAAAATGTCACCGATATAAACTGGTCACTGTGAGGAAGTGTCATCAACTTTTCTTAAAGCTCTAGGTTATTCCCTGTTTCCTCCATCGTTGCCCAGGGCAGGCCTTGGGGACCTGTCAGTTCCAAAGCCACATGTCCCTTGATTTTAGATAGCACCCCAGAGTCATCCATAGCTATGCGGAATGGCACAGAGCTGAGTGCCCCAATGCCTTTAGGGTCCTCCCAGTTAGCTGCTTGAAGTTGAGCTAGCTCTTCTGCAGTGCAATCAATGTGACTAGCAGCTCAACAACATGGCTTAAGAATATAAGAATGCAGAGCTGCCCAGAGGGGGGGGCAATTTGCCCCAGGCCCCACAGGGGCCCCTATGAGAATATAGTATTCTATAATATTGCAACTTTTTTTTATGGAAGGGGCCCCCGAAATTGCTTTGCCCCAGGCTCCCTGAATCCTCTGGGCGGCCCTGTAAGAACGGCCATACTGGGTCAGACCAATGGTCCACCTAGCCCAATATCCTGTCTTCTGACAATGGCCGATGCCAGAAGCTTCAGAGGGAATGAACAGAACAGGTAATCATCAAGTGATCCATTCCCTTTTGTCCATTCCCAGCTTCTGGTACATAGAGGCTGGGGACACTCAGAGCATGGTGTTGCATCCGTGACCATCCTGTCTAATAGCCATTGAGGGACCTATCCTACAGGAATTTATCTAGTTCTTTTTTTAATCCTGTTATAGTTCTGGCCTTCACACCATCTCTGGCAGAGTGTTCCATAGGTTGACTGTGCATTGTGTGAATAACTTCCTTTTGTTTGTTTTAAACCTGCTGCCTATTAATTTCATTGGGTGACCCCTAGTTCTTGTATTATGAGAAGAAGTAAATAACACTTCCTTATTCCCTTTCTCCATACCAGTCAAGATTTTATAGATCTCTATCCTATCTCTCCTTAGTTGTTTCTTTTCCAAGCTGGAAAGTTCCAGTTTTTTTAATCCCTCCTCATATGGAAGCTGTTCCATATTCCTAATCATTTTACTTACCCTTCTCTGTACCTTTTACAATTCCAGTATGTCTTTTCTTGACATGGGGTGACCAGATCTGCATGCAGTATTCAAGATGTGGACGTACCATGGATTTATATAGAGGTAATATGATATTTTCTGTCTTGTTATCTATCTCTTTCTTAATGGTTCCTAACATTGTATTAGCTTTTTTGACTGTTCCTGCACATTGAGCAGATATTTTCGAGAACTATCCACAATGACTCCAAGATCTTTCTTGAGCGGTAACAGCTAATTTAGACCCCCATCACTTTTTATGTAGAGTTGGGATTACGTTTTCTAAGGTGCATTACTTTGCATTTATCAACATTGAATTTTATCTGCCTGTTTGTTGCCCAGTGACCCACTTTAGAGTGGATTAACCATGAATCTCAGGACACGTCTACACTGTGAGGTAGGGGTCTGACTTCCAGCTTGCATAGACATACTTATGCTAGCACACTAAACATAGTGATAGTTTGGGTAGCAGTGAGCAGCAACATGCCCCAAGTACTTGTAAAAAAATGTTTCATAAGACAATTCTAATGCCTGACCATGCACAACAGCCACACTTCCATAGAAGGAGACTGGAAGGTGAATGGGCCGGTGGAGAAAGATACCCCATTTTATGTAAAATAATGTTGTTACATCTGAGAATGCGCTACAGAATCAGTTCCCTGCCATGTGATTAGGCTGCATTCAGCCCAGGTACTGGCCTGGCTTGAACCCTCTGTTCCTAGACTCCTAAGTTTATTTATGATCATATAGACAGGGTGCTGCCCAGTCTCTCCAGACTATGTAGTCAAACTAGTGTAAGGGACCAGGGCATAGGCAGTCTAGCCTAGTAGTGACAGTTGGAACAGGTCAAGGACAGCCACAAGGTCGAAGTCAGCAAGCAGGGATCAGAGTAGATAAGCAAGAGTCAGGGGCAGAATGAGGTCACACTCAGAGACCAGAGATCTAAAGTAGTATCAGGAGGGAGGAGTCAGGGTCAGGCTGGGGTCAGAGACTAGAAATCAGAAAGCAAGGTGAGGTCTGGAATCACAGAAGGCCAGAAATATGCATGATTGCTCAGACAAATTCCTGGGATGGTCTCTGGGTTTAAATAGCGAGCATGGATGACTCAAAGGGCTGCAGGTTCTTGTCACTGTGTGCCCTTTGGGCAGTACACTCTGCAATGCCTAATCTCCACAGTGTGCCTTAGATACAGCTCTCTATGACTTCCTGGTAGCAATGTGAGGCCATCAGCTGTCTCAGGCTCTACTGACCTGGATTCTAGTCTCGTGGTTCCTTATAATTAGGTTTGGGCCCATCTGCATCTTTCAATAATAACCACTCATCTTTTTCTTCAGTGGAATGCACACACTCTGCTCTAACCCCCAGCCTGGGGACCCTTTTCAAGCTTAGTTAAACTGACCTAATGGCTGAGCCAGCTTGACAGAGTGTATTGAGTGAGGTGGGCCCATAGCCAACAAGGTCAATGAGAAGAAAAAGAAGTATTCATGTCCCACTCTAAGCACTAAAACAGTGTGAGTCAACACCACTCAATCCCTCCCCACTGTGAAAACTAATCATGACATTGGCTTAAAAATCAAAAGAATAAATAGTTTTTCCAGTTGCCTTCTAATTTTTGAGTCCTAAGGGACAAGATGCCGACACCTACATTGTGTGGGATTATTTTAGGTTCAAAATTAATCATCAGTTCACATGTAAAAACGCAGACCTCACTGCTTAAAGAGGAATCTACATACCCTCTCCTACCTCCAGGGAGTGGAGAGTGGCCATTGTATCCCTCTCCTATCTCCTTCCATACCCCACTCAGTCTCCTGCCTCACTGTCTCCCTTCACACTGCACCCAAATTTCCTGATCCCTATCTACTCCCTACATTAACTTACCCCATGTTTCCTTCCCCTTCCCTTCAATCTCTTACTCATGTTCTCACATTCCACCATCCCTATTCCCATGCTGTCCCTCAGTCTCCTACTACACTTCACATTCCCTTGTTGTCCCCTCAGTCTCTCTCCTACACCCCACATTCCTTTTCACCATTGGGTCTCCTCTTACACTTTATATTTCCCTGAATCCCTTATGTTGTTTTTTGCATTACAGCAAGGAGAGTTTTTAACAATTAAATTATACCTTTATATAACAGAATAACCAAAGTTGATGCTTGCTGCATTCTGCCATTCTCTGGTCTCCCTGTAGTCCTGAGGCCTGTCTTCCAATATGGAGGATGAATCCACATTCTATATTCTAATATATCCTATAACAACTGTTTCACATAGTGCTTCAATCTCCCTCCTAATGCCCACGTTCCCCTGACTTCTCATAGTTTTCTGTCCAGTTTACTAACACATTCTCATTCCTTGCCACCCTCACAGTCTCATTCCAGGCTCCTCTGGTGATTAGGGGTATGTCTACACTACGAAATTAGGTCGAATTTATAGAAGTTGGGTTTTTAAAAATCGTTTTTATACAGTCGATTGTGTGTCCCCCCCCCAAAATGCTATAAGTGCATTAAGTCGGCGGACTGTGTACACAGTACCAAAGCTAGCATTGACATCCAGAGTGTTGCACTGTGGGTAGCTGTGAGTAGCTATCCCACAGTTCTCTCAGTCTCCGCTGCCCATTGGAATTCTGGGTTGAGATCCCAACGCCTGATGGGGCAAAAACAGTGTCGCGGGTGGTTCTGGGTACATGTCTTCAGGCCACCCTCTCCCTCCCTCCCTCCATGAAAGCAGCAGCAGACAATCGTTTCGCACTTTGTTTCCTGGGTTACCTGAGCAGACGCCATACCATGGCAAGCATGAAGCCCGCTCAGCTCACTGTCACCATACGTCACCTGGGTGCTGGCAGACGTGGGTCTGCATTGCTACAGAGCATCAGCTTATTGTCTTTTGGTGGCAGATGGTGCATTACGATTGGTAGCCATCATCGTCATATTCCTGGGTGCTCTTTTAGCTGACCTCGGTGAGATCAATCAGAGGCTCCTGGGCAGACATGGGAGTGACTCAGCCAGGTCATTCCCATCTTCTGCCGAGCACCCACGAGATGACGATGGCTTGCAGTTGTACTGCACTATCTGCTGCCAGCCTAAGATGTAAAAGATGGAGTGGATCAAAACTAGATATTGACCTGAATTGTTTTGTGAAATCAAGGGCCAGTTAAACCGAGGATTCTGAGTTCAATTCTTGAGGGGGCCATTCTGTGTGACAATTGTTTGTTTCTCCTTGATGCAAAACCATCCCTTTTGTTGATTTTAATTCCCTGTAAGCCATGTCATCAATCGCCCCTCCCTCCTTCAGAGCAATGGAAGACAATTGTTTCGCTCAAAACCAGGCAAAGAGGCGCCGGCAACGCGGTGATGAAAGGGACATGGTCATAGATGTCTCACAAAATAGGGCCGGACAATGTGCCCCGGCAATGTGCACATCATGCTGATGAGCTCTCCATGAGCTCTGCAAACATGCTGGCCAAACCGGAAATTAAATTCAAAAATTCACAGGCCTTTTCCTGTCTACCTGGACAGTGCATCTGAGTTGAGAGTGCTGCCCAGAGAGGTCGCAATGGATAGCTCCTGGAGGCCAATGCCGTAGAATTGCATCCACACTACCCCAAATTCAACCCAGCAAGGCTGATTTCAGCACTAATCCCCTCGTTGGAAGTGGAGTAAAGAAATCGATTTAAAGAGCACTTTAAGTGGAAAAAAGGGCTTTGTCATGTGGACAGATGCAGGGTTAAATCTAGGTAATGCTGCTAAATTAGACCTAAAGACATAGTGTAGACTAGGCCTAAGAGGTTGTCATCTTTTCTTAAGGACAGCCTGGTTTCAGACCCATTAGAATCATGGGAATCTGGTGGAAATCTTTACTAGGGACAGCCACAAACCCTTGTGAGACTCATGATAAAATCATGACAGAGTCCTTTTAGTTGCTGCATTAGGCTCGTATACACTATAAGTTCAGTTTGAATTTAGCAGTGTTAAATCAAATTAACACTGTACCTGTCCACACAAGGAAACCATTTACATCAACATAAAGAGAACTTAAAATCGGTTTCTGTACTCCTGCCCAAAGAGGGGAGTAGTGCCACTGTCGATATTGAAATTTCGAATTACAGTTAGTGTGGACATAATTCAACAGTATTGGCTTTTGGGTGCTATCCCACAGTACACCATAGTGACGGCTCTAGACAGCAATCTGAACTCAAGGGCTCTGTGGCTTTAAGCAGAACAAAGCCTGAGATGGGAGATGGGGGGGCAGAGGGGCTATGCAGAGCTGGGGAAGGGGGTCCGAGTCCTAGCCACGCGCCTCGGCACAAACACCAAGGCTCCCCCACTGGAGTGTGTCTGGGGTGAGAGTTAGCCCCTGAAACAAGCAACAAACTTCAGAAGACAACGAACGCAGGGATAGATCACTTGATGATTGCCTGCTCTGGCCATTGCCTCCGAAGCACCTGGCATGGGCTGCTGTCAGAAGATGTCATCCTGGCCTAGATGGACCAATGGTCTCACCCAGGAGGGCCGTTCTTATTTTAACCACTTTCCTCTAACCCAAGCAAAGCCAGGAGCAGGCCCAGCTCAGCAACTCTAGCAGGCTCCCCGGCCCCTGGCCCAGCATACAGCAAAACGACCCTGCCTCCGCCAGGATAGACACCCACCGACTCACTCTTCCAGACCAACGCAGCCCTTTCCCGCTTTGGCTCTCTCCAAGCTGTCTGCGTGCTCTGCTCTGCTCCACGGCTCCCATGCTGCCTGAGATCAGGAGGCTGCGTGGTCTCACGGTCTCAGCTGAGCTGGTATCACGTGCCACCATGCCCATTTCCTCATTCCCTTCATGGACCCCTGCGATGTGAGTCATTCTGTATTTGAGTGGCTCTCCCTCCCGGCCAATGAGCTTGGCGCAGACTAGCAGGGAGGGAGGAGGAAAGGGATCGTGCTCCAGTGAGAGCTCAGCAAGAAAGGCCCAGGTCCCCCACTAGAGTAGAGCAGAGCAGAGCAGAGCAGGCTGGAGAATGTGTGTATGGATCTTACTACTTCTCCCATGCTCTTCGATTTGAGCTAACTTCCCCAAGCTGTCTCCAGCCTCCCAGTCAGCACAAGGGGGAGAAGGGCCGGGGAGGAAGAGCTTTGTGCTCCGCAAGGGCTGGCTTTTTGGGAGGCCAAGCGAGGAGAGGGATGGAGGCCACTGGAGGAGCTCAGCCGGATGACTCTCCAGGGTTTCTAAAAGAAGGTCCCGCGGCTCCCTTGCTGCTGCAGAATGCGGGCATTGATCCTGCTGCCTCTTGCATGCGAAGCGAGCGCTCTACCACTTGAGCTAATTCCCCTGCCTTGGCAGCCAGGGGCTTGATCCATCCATTCGATAAGGGAGGCCACATCGTCCCCGCGCCAGCCGGTGACTCCTTCCAAAAGGGTCAGACGAGCAAAAGCTTCCTGTAGGCCGGCTAGCTCAGCTGGTTAGAGCATGGTGTTAATAACGCCAAGGTCATGGGTTCAAGCCCCATGCTGGCCACTCTGTGTGCGGGATGGAGAGGGTGGCTTCTGCTCTTCTGGCTGACTGCTAGGGCTGGCAGAGGCCAAAAACAGGTGGGCTGGGAGCAGGCAAGAGCCCTGGTGGGGGAAGGGGCAGGCCCTGGGCAGGATGAGGCTCTGGACGCCTCCTTGCTTGACCTGCTGCCTGAAAGGGACTTGGGCCCAGGGAAGAGAAGGCTGAGCCTGGCTGGTTGCCTTCAGGCTCCTAGGAGATGAGGCTTGAGCTGCCCGCCCGCGAAGCCAAAATCGCAGGCCTGTCGGCTCGCCCCCGCTGTCTACAGGGGGTTGACCTGATGGCCCGAATTCTTGCTGGCAGCCAGCTCCACCCAAATGTACCCGAGACCGGATCCCGCTCCCGAGCCCAAGCCACTGAAGAAGGCTTAATACTCCCCACCCCAACCTAGGCCAGAGGCTTCACACTCAGCCTGCGCAGGGTGACCTTTGGGACTTCCCTGGACCCCATCCTCCCACAGCCACACCCCACAAGCCCACACTCCAGCCCACACCTCGGACACCGAGGAGCAGGAGGACCACTCCGACCAGGGGCACCAACACTCTAAGTCAGCTTCACTTGCTTTCTCTTCTACCCCTTTCCTCCCAAATTATGCCCGCCTCACGGTCGCCAGCCCTGGGATACAGGGAAGACGCAGGCACGGCACGCTCACTAGCGGAAGCCAAACGCCCATACCGAGAGTTGAGCACAGGCTCTTGAGGCGCTGGAGGAAACCCATGCAGACGCACTGACGGAGCTGAGCTTTACGTCCAAGGGCCCTACCTGTGCAGAAAGGAAACTTCCTTGTGAAAAAGACTCCTCTTTCGGCTCACCTTCCAACCTCTCAAATGCCTCCAAATGGGAAAACACACACACTGAAACACCCAAACGGTCCTAACGCTCCCAGACCAAAAAGAAAAGAAAGGAAAAGAGTTCTCAATGGCCACCCTGCCAGAATTCTACAGCTCCGCAAGTGAAACCCCTGGGAGGGACATTACACACAAAAGGGGAATGGAAAGCTGCCCAAATTGAGATGATGTGGAAAGCTACAGCCCCATCGCTACTCCTACTCTGCACACTTCTTGCAACAGCTGATGAACGTCCAGGTGCTTTTCGCATCCAAGCCCACACCAGGGGAACACCTTGAGAAGCTTCCCGTGGCTTGCCTAGTTCAGCTGGTCAGAGTGTGGCACGCATGGAGGCAAGATGGCGCAGAGGAGCCCCTGGGTGGCTGTGGGCCTGGGGAGGATGGCTTTTGATTTTTCGGCCTGACCGCTACGGGCAGCAAGGCCAAAAGTCAGATGGCCGGCTCTCCCACCCACCACGCTCATCGGGAGCCCTTAGTCGACAGGCTGGGAGAATGAGGGCATCGCCCCCCACTAACTTTCGCGTGCAATGCGAGCGCTCTGCCGCTTGAGCTTCTTCCCCACAGCTGGCCTGACTCTCAGGCAGCGGGCAAAAAAAGGCAAGGGCTCTGTGGTCTTAAGCAGAACACAGCCTGAGATGGGGGGATGGGGGCGGAGGGGCTACTCAGAGCTGGGGAAGGGGGATCCGAGTCCCAGCCACGCGCCTCGGCACAAACACCAACGCTCCCCCCCCGGAGTGTGTCTGGGGTGAGAGTTAGCCCCTGAAACAAGCACCAAACTTCAGAAGACAACGAACGCAGGGATAGATCACTTGATGATTGCCTGCTCTGGCCATTGCCTCCGAAGCACCGGGCATGGGCTGCTGTCAGAAGATGTCATCCTGGCCTAGATGGACCAATGGTCTCACCCAGGAGGGCCGTTCTTATCTTCACCACTTTCCTCTAACCCAAGCAAAGCCAGGAGCAGGCCCAGCTCAGCAACTCTAGCAGGCTCCCCGGCCCCTGGCCCAGCATACAGCAAAACGACCCTGCCTCCGCCAGGATAGACACCCACCGACTCACTCTTCCAGACCAATGCAGCCCTTCCCTGCTTTGGCTCTCTCCAAGCTGTCTGCGTGCTCTGCTCTGCTCCACGGCTCCCATGCTGCCTGAGATCAGGAGGCTGCGTGGTCTCACGGTCTCAGCTGAGCTGGTATCACGTGCCACCCCGCCCATTTCCTCATTCCCTTCATGGACCCCTGCGATGTGAGTCATTCTGTATTTGAGTGGCTCTCCCTCCCGGCCAATGAGTTTGGCGCAGACTAGCAGGGAGGGAGGAGGAAAGGGATCGTACTCCAGTGAGAGCTCAGCAAGAAAGGCCCAGGTCCCCCACTAGAGTAGAGCAGAGCAGAGCAGAGCAGGCTGGAGAATGTGTGTATGGATCTGACTACTTCTCCCATGCTCTTCGATTTGAGCTAACTTCCCCAAGCTGTCTCCAGCCTTCCAGTCAGCACAAGGGGGAGAAGGGCCGGGGAGGAAGAGCTTTGTGCTCCTCAAGGGCTGGCTTTTTGGGAGGCCAAGCGGGGAGAGGGATGGAGGCCACTGGAGGAGCTCAGCCGGCTGACTCTCCAGAGCTTCTAAAAGAAGGTTCCCTCGCTGCTGGAGAATGCGGGTATTGATCCCGCTGCCTCTCGCATGCGAAGCGAGCGCTCTACCACTTGAGCTAATTCCCCTGCCTTAGGAGCCAGGGGCTTGATCCATCCATTTGATAGGGGAGGCCACATCGTCCCCGCGCCAGCTGGTGACTCCTTCCAAAAGGGTCAGGCGAGCAAGAGTTTCCCGTAGGCCGGCTAGCTCAGCTGGTTAGAGCGTGGTGCTAATAACGCCAAGGTCATGGGTTCAAGCCCCATGCTGGCCACTCTGTGTGCGGGATGGAGAGGGTGGCTTCTGCTCTTTTGGCTGACTGCTAGGGCTGGCAGAGGCCAAAAACAGGTGGGCTGGGAGCAGGTAAGAGCCCTGGTGGGGGAAGGGGCAGGCCCTGGGCAGGATGAGGCTCCGGACACCTCCTGGCCTCTTTGCTCGACCTGCTGCCTGAAAGGGACTTGGGCCCAGGGAAGAGAAGGCTGAGCCTGGCTGGTTGCCTTCCAGGCTCCTAGGAGATGAGGCTTGAGCTGCCCGCCCGCGAAGCCAAAATCGTAGGCCTGTCGGCTAGCCCCCGTTGTCTGCAGGGGGTTGACCTGATGGCCCGAATTCTTGCCGGACGCCAGCTCCACCCAAATGTACCCGAGACCGGATCCTGCTCCCGAGCCCAAGCCACTGAAGGAGGTTTAATATTCCCCACCCCAACCTAGGCCAGAGGCTTCACACTCCGCCTGCGCAGGGTGACCTTTGGGACTTCCCTGGACCCCATCCTCCCACCGCCCACAGCCACACCCCACAAGCCCACACTCCAGCCCACACCTCGGACACCGAGGAGCAGGAGGACCACTCCGACCAGGGGCACCAACACTCTAAGTCAGCTTCACTTGCTTTCTCTTCTACCCCTTTCCTCCCAAATTACGCCCGCCTCACGGTAGCCGGCCCTGGGACACAGGGAAGACGCAGGCACGGCACGCTCACTAGCGGAAGCCAAACGCCCATACCGAGAGTTGAGCACAGGCTCTTGAGGCGCTTTAGGAAACCCATTCAGACGCACTGATGGAGCTGAGCTTTACGTCCAAGGGCCCTACCTGTGCAGAAAGGAAACTTCCTTGTGAAAAAGACTCCTCTTTCGGCTCACCTTCCAACCTCTCAAATGCCTCCAAATGGGAAAACACACACACTGAAACACCCAAACGGTCCTAACGCTCCCAGTCCAAAAAGAAAAGAAAGGAAAAGAGTTCTAAATGGCCACCCTGCCAGAATTCTACAGCTCCGCAAGTGAAACCCCTGGGAGGGACATTACACTCAAACGGGGAATGGAAAGCTGCCCAAATTGAGATGATGTGGAAAGCTACAGCCCCATCGCTACTCCTACTCTGCACACTTCTTGCAACAGCTGATGAACGTCCAGGTGCTTTTCGCATCCAAGCCCACACCAGGGGAACACCTTGAGAAGCTTCCCGTGGCTTGCCTAGTTCAGCTGGTCAGAGTGTGGCACGCATGGAGGCAAGATGGCGCAGAGGAGCCCCTGGGTGGCTGTGGGCCTGGGGAGGATGGCTTTTGATTTTTCGGCCTGACCGCTACGGGCAGCAAGGCCAAAAGTCAGATGGCCGGCTCTCCCACCCACCACGCTCATCGGGAGCCCTTAGTCGACAGGCTGGGAGAATGCGGGCATCGCCCCCCACTAACTCTCGCGTGCAATGCGAGCGCTCTGCCGCTTGAGCTTCTTCCCCACAGCTGGCCTGACTCTCAGGCAGCGGGCAAAAAAAGGCAAGGGCTCTGTGGCCTTAAGCAGAATACAGCCTGAGATGGGGGGATGGGGGCGGAGGGGCTACTCAGAGCTGGGGAAGGGGGGTCCGAGTCCCAGCTACGCGCCTCGGCACAAACACCAACGCTCCCTCCCGGAGTGTGTCTGGGGTGAGAGTTTGCCCATGAAACAAGCACCAAACTTCAGAAGACAACGAACGCAGGGATAGATCACTTGATGATTGCCTGCTCTGGCCATTGCCTCCGAAGCACCTGGCATGGGCTGCAGTCAGAAGATGTCATTCTGGCCTAGATGGACCAATGGTCTCACCCAGGAGGGCTGTTCTTATCTTCACCACTTTCCTCTAACCCAAGCAAAGCCAGGAGCAGGCCCAGCTCAGCAACTCTAGCAGGCTCCCCGGCCCCTGGTCCAGCATACAGCAAAACAACCCTGCCTCCGCCAGGATAGACACCCACCGACTCACTCTTCCAGACCAACGCAGCCCTTTCCCGCTTTGGCTCTCTCCAAGCTGTCTGCGTGCTCTGCTCTGCTCCACGGCTCCCATGCTGCCTGAGATCAGGAGGCTGCGTGGTCTCACGGTCTCAGCTGAGCTGGTATCATGTGCCACCACACCCATTTCCTCATTCCCTTCATGGACCCCTGCGATGTGAGTCATTCTGTATTTGAGTGGCTCTCCCTCCCGGCCAATGAGCTTGGCGTAGACTAGCAGGGACCGAGGAGGAAAGGGATCATGCTCCAGTGAGAGCTCAGCAAGAAAGGCCCAGGTCCCCCACTAGAGTAGAGCAGAGCAGAGCAGAGCAGGCTGGAGAATGTGTGTATGGATCTGACTACTTCTCCCATGCTCTTCGATTTGAGCTAACTTCCCCAAGCTGTCTCCAGCCTCCCAGTCAGCGCAAGGGGGAGAAGGGCCGGGGAGGAAGAGCTTTGTGCTCCTCAAGGGCTGGCTTTTTGAGAGGCCAAGCGGGGAGAGGGATGGAGGCCACTGGAGGAGCTCAGCCGGCTGACTCTCCAGGGCTTCTAAAAGAAGGTCCCGTCGCTCCCTTGCTGCTGGAGAATGTGGGTATTGATCCCGCTGCCTCTCGCATGCGAAGCGAGCGCTCTACTACTTGAGCTAATTCCCCTGCCTTGGCAGCAAAGGGCTTGATCCATCCATTCGATAACGGAGGCCACATCGTCCCCGCGCCAGCCGGTGACTCCTTCTAAAAGGGTCAGGCGAGCAAGAGCTTCCCGTAGGCCGGCTAGCTCAGCTGGTTAGAGCGTGGTGCTAATAACGCCAAGGTCATGGGTTCAAGCCCCATGCTGGCCACTCTGTGTGCGGGATGGAGAGGGTGGCTTCTGCTCTTTTGGCTGACTGCTAGGGCTGGCAGAGGCCAAAAACAGGTGGGCTGGGAGCAGGCAAGAGTCCTGGTGGGGGAAGGGGCAGGCCCTGGGCAGGATGAGGCTCCGGACACCTCCTGGCCTCCTTGCTCGACCTGCTGCCTGAAAGGGACTTGGCCCAGGGAAGAGAAGGCTGAGCCTGGCTGGCTGCCTTCCAGGCTCCTAGGAGACGAGGCTTGAGCTTCCCGCCCGCGAAGCCAAAATCGCAGGCCTGTCGGCTCGCCCCCGTTGTCCGCAGGGGGTTGACCTGATGGCCCGAATTCTTGCCGGACGCCAGCTCCACCCAAATGTACCCGAGACCGGATCCTGCTCCCGAGCCCAAGCCACTGAAGGAGGTTTAATATTCCCCACCCCAACCTAGGCCAGAGGCTTCACACTCCGCCTGCACAGGGTGACTTTTGGGACTTCCCTGGACCCCATCCTCCCATCGCCCACAGCCACACCCCACAAGCCCACACTCCAGCCCACACCTCGGACACCGAGGAGCAGGAGGACCACTCCGACCAGGGGCACCAACACTCTAAGTCAGCTTCACTTGCTTTCTCTTCTACCCCTTTCCTCCCAAATTATGCCCGCCTCACGGTCGCCGGCCCTGGGACACAGGGAAGACGCAGGCACGGCACGCTCACTAGCGGAAGCCAAATGCCCATACCGAGAGTTGAGCACAGGCTCTTGTGGCGCTGGAAGAAACCCATGCAGACGCACTGACGGAGCTGAGCTTTACGTCCAAGGGCCCTACCTGTGCAGAAAGGAAACTTCCTTGTGAAAAAGACTCCTCTTTCGGCTCACCTTCCAACCTCTCAAATGCCTCCAAATGGGAAAACACACACACTGAAACACCCAAACGGTCCTAACGCTCCCAGTCCAAAAAGAAAAGAAAGGAAAAGAGTTCTAAATGGCCACCCTGCCAGAATTCTACAGCTCCGCAAGTGAAACCCCTGGGAGGGACATTACACACAAAAGGGGAATGGAAAGCTGCCCAAATTGAGATGATGTGGAAAGCTACAGCCCCATCGCTACTCCTACTCTGCACACTTCTTGCAACAGCTGATGAACGTCCAGGTGCTTTTCGCATCCAAGCCCACACCAGGGGAACACCTTGAGAAGCTTCCCGTGGCTTGCCTAGTTCAGCTGGTCAGAGTGTGGCACGCATGGAGGCAAGATGGCGCAGAGGAGCCCCTGGGTGGCTGTGGGCCTGGGGAGGATGGCTTTTGATTTTTCGGCCTGACCGCTACGGGCAGCAAGGCCAAAAGTCAGATGGCCGGCTCTCCCACCCACCACGCTCATCGGGAGCCCTTAGTCGACAGGCTGGGAGAATGCGGGCATCGCCCCCCACTAACTCTCGCGTGCAATGCGAGCGCTCTGCCGCTTGAGCTTCCTCCCCACAGCTGGCCTGACTCTCAGGCAGCGGGCAAAAAAAGGCAAGGGCTCTGTGGCCTTAAGCAGAACACAGCCTGAGATGGGGGGATGGGGGCGGAGGGGCTACTCAGAGCTGGGGAAGGGGGGTCCGAGTCCCAGCCACGCGCCTCGGCACAAACACCAACGCTCCCCCCCCGAGTGTGTCTGGGATGAGAGTTAGCCCCTGAAACAAGCACCAAACTTCAGAAGACAACGAACGCAGGGATAGATCACTTGATGATTGCCTGCTCTGGCCATTGCCTCTGTAGCACCTGGCATGGGCTGCTGTCGGAAGATGTCATCCTGGCCATAGTCTACAGGCTGGTAGAATGCGGGCATCACCCCCCACTAACTCTCACGTGCAATGAGAGCGCTCTGCTGCTTGAGCTTCAGGTAGACAGGAAAAGCCTAGCAAACTTTCGAATTTCATTTCCTGTTTGCCCAGCGTGGAGAGCACAGATTACCACACAGAGCTCATCAGCACAGGTAAACATGCAGTCCAATAATCGAAAAAGAGCGGCAGTATGAACTGTACATGAAGTACTGGATCTGTTCACTGTATGGGGAGAGGTTTCCGTGCTAGCAGAACTCCATTCCAAAAGACGAAATGCCAGAACATTTGAAAAAATCTCCAAGGACATGATGGAGAGAGGCCACAATAGGGACTCATTATGGTGCAGTGTGAAAGTTAAGAAGCTCAGACAAGCGTACCAGAAAACCAAAGAAGCAAACGGAAGGTCCGGGGCATAGCCACAGAAATGCCTGTTCTACCCTGAGCTGCATGCACTTCTAGGGGGGTCCGCCACCAGGGCCGGCTTTAGGCCGATTTCCCAGAATGAGGCCCCACGCCTAAGTGGGCCTCATGCCTTAGGTGCCTTTTTAATTGTTTTTACTTACCCGGGCTGCAATCTGCTCTGGGGTCTTCTGTGGCCCCACTCTCCCAGCTGGAGGTTCGACCGGAGCGTGGCAAACCCCACCGCCACACTCTCCTGGCTGAAGCTCTGGCTGGAGCGTGGCAAGCCCCACTGCCCCGGCCAGAGCGCGGCTGCCCCGTAACCCCAGTGGGAGTGCGGCAAGCCCTGCCCTGAGGCCCTGCTCTCTCGGCTGGAGCTCTGGGCCCTTTCAATAGCGCCCAGAGCCCTGGGGTAGCACTGGAGCTCCGGGGGCTATTTAAAAGGCTGGGGTTCCAGTTGCCTTTGCCACTCCAGTCCTTTAAATAGCTGCTGGACCTCCACTGCATCCCCTGGGCTCCCCCGGCTATTTAAACGGTCTGGGATGGGGTAGACACAGGGGAGCCCCAGGCCCTTTAAATAGTCCACAGAGCTCTGGGATAGTGGGGGGCTTGGGGGCTATTTAAAGGGCCAGGGCTCCAGCTGCCTCTGCTGCACCCCCTGCCCTGCCTGCACCAGCCCCACCCCCCTTGCCTGCAGCCAGCCCTGCACCCCCTGCCCACAGTCAGGCCCTGCCACACCCCCTGCCCTGTCTCCAGCCAACTCCTGCCACACACCTCTGCGGCCCTGCCCAAAGCCAGCCAGCCAGCCCCACACACCACTGCCCACACCAGCCCTGCACTCCCTGCCCTGCCTGCAGCCAGCCTCGCACCCCTTGCCCTGTCTCCAGCCAACCCCTGTCGCACCCCCCTGCCTGAAGCCAGCCAGTCCCACACTCCTCTGTCTCCAGCCCTGCCAACCCCTACTGCACCCCCCTGTGGCCCTTCCTGAAGCCAGCCTGCCCCACACACCCCTGTCTCCAGCCAGCCCCGCACCCTTTGCCTTGCCTGCAGCCAGACGCTACCTCCAGTCAGCCCCTGCCCTGCCTCCAACCTGCCCCACGTCCACTGGTGCCCTGCAGTTCCCAGGGCAGTAATCCTGCACACCTGCTTCAATGAGGGGGGCAGCAAGCAGCTGATACTCACACATGTGCACACCCCTAGGGAGTGGCGGGGACCCACACACATGAAACTGAGGTCATTAAAACCAATCAACAGCATATATGATGTAATGCACATAATATATATTTTTATTATTTATATAGTTATGGAAAGTAAATAATACATAGAAGAAATTAAAGGCTTTTTTTTTACATGTTTTTTTTTGTTTAGTCATCCCTGCCAAGATCCCACTGAAAATGATCAAATTGGGCCCTGCACTTCCTAAAGCCAGCCCTGGCCACCACCACTACCCCATCCCTGACTGTGGATTTGGAGAAGGGGGTAATCTCAGACACGGCTGAGGATTCTGTGGCTGGGGAAGATTAGGAGAAGGAGGAAGACAATGAGCTTGCAGAGAGCACACAGCATTCTGTTATCCCCAACAGCCAGGATCTTTTTCTCAGCCTGACTGAAGTAGCAATAACAATGGGTATATTGGTTTGGCTGAGGTCTCAGCGAGTCAGTAACATATGCCAGCGTTCCTTTAAATGTCCAAATGCACATTCTACCACCATTCTGCACTTGCTCAACCTATAGTTGAACCGCTCCTGACTACTGTCCAGGCTGCCTGTGTATGGCTTCATGAGCCAGGGCATTAAGGGGTAGGCTGGGTCCCCCAGGATAACTATAGGCATGTCAACATCCCCAACAGTTATTTTCTGGTCTGGGAAGTAAATCCCTTGCTGCAGCTGTTTAAAAAGAGCAGTGTTCCTGAAGACCCGAGTATCATGAACCCTTCCAAGCCATCCCATGTTGACGTTGGTGAAACGTCCCCTGTGATCCACCAGTGCTTGCAGCACCATTGAAAAGTACCCCTTGCAGTTTATGTACTGGCTGTCCTGGTGCTCCGGTGCCAAGATAGGGATATGGGTTCCATCTATCGCCCCACCACAGTTAGGGAATCCCATTGCAGCAAAGCCATCTACTATGACCTGCACATTTCCCAGAGTCACTACCTTTGGTAGCAACAGCTCAGTGATTGCTTTGCCTACTTGCATTACAGTAGATTTGCCCACTCCAAATTGATTTCCGACTCACCGATAGCTATCTGGTGTTGCAAGCTTCCACAGGGCTATCGCTTGTAAACTGTGAGGGCTGCTCTCATCTTGGTATTCTGGCACTTCAGGACAGGGGAAAGCAAGTCAAAAAGTTCCATGAAAGTGCCCTTATGCATGCGAAAATTTCGCAGCCGCTGGGAGTCATCCCACACCCAGAGCGAGCTTCAGGTCTATTCCACCAATTCCCCTGAATCAGGCCCCATGCCTAAGAGGACCCCACGCCCAATGAGAATCCCTTCCCTGCCTAGAGGAGTCTTTTTAATTTTTACTCACCTGGTGGCGCTCTGGGTCTTCGGTGGCACTTCGGTGGTGGGTTCTTTGCTATCTCTGGGTCTTCAGCGGCACTTCGGCTGTGGGTCCTTCTCTTGCTCTGGGTCTTTGGGGGCAGGTCCTTCAGTGCCACCGAGGACCTGGAGCGAGTGAAGGATCCGTCGCCGAAGTGCCGCCGAAGACTCGGAGCACTGTCCAGTGAGTACAAGCCCCACATGTTTTTTACATGTTTTTTTTTTAAAGTCAGCCATGCTGGGGGTGGAGGGATAGCTCTGTGGTTTGAGCATTGGTCTGCTAAACCTAAAGTTGTGAGTTCAATCCTTGATGGAGCCATTTAGGGAATTGAGATTAAAAATCTGTCTGGGAATTAGCCCTGCTTTAAGCAGGGAGTTGGACTAGATGACTTCCTGAGGTTTCTTCCAACCTTGATATTCTATGAAACTGTTCAAATCAGGCCCCTGACTTCCTGGCCCTGGCCTGCAGGGAATACATCACATCTCTCTATGTGAGACAGAAGCATATATATCTATCATTCTCAACAGAGATAGAAAGATAGTCATGTACCTTTATTTGCTATTTTTTCTCACTGTCTCTGATACTATGGGATAGTATTAAAATGGAAAAAAGACAATGATGGCTATGAAGGAGATTAGAGAGATACAATGGCAATAGTAAACAGTCAGTATGAAAGTTATAGAGTTCACTTAAACAGCTGAAAGCTAAGAAATAAAAATGATGCCACAAGATGACAAAGCATCAGGTTTAATTTTTAAAGCAAATTTTACTTAACATTTTGTACTGATGCCCAGGCAAATTTCCATCTGTGCAGAGCCCTTCCCTCCTATGGTGACAATGAATACATGATGTCAAGTAACACACAGACTGAAACAATGTTAATGTCAGCTATTGCCTTTTGACCTCACCCCCAGCCAGACCCCGCAACCCGGCAGCCTCGCTCTCCCAGCTGGAGCCCCGCGGCCACTCTCCCGGCCAGATTCCCGTAACCCCATGGTAGCGCTCCCCTGGCCTAGCGCGGCAGGTCCCGTGTCCCTGCTACCCTAGTCAATGCCCCGCAGCCCCACAGTCTCGCTCTCCCAGCCAGAGTCCCGCAGCCCCACAGCCCCACTCTTCTGGCCGGAGCCCCACGGCCCCACCATCCTGGCCAGAGCCCGGCAACCCCACGGTCCCACTCCCCCGGACGAGCGCGGCAAGTCCCGTGGCCCCGCTATCCACCCCGGAGCACCGCTACCACGCAGTCCTGCTGTCCTTGCCAGAACCCCGCAGCCCCGCTCTCCCAGCCAGAGCACTGCAACCCCATGGTCCAGCTCCCCTAGTGGACCGTGGCAAGTCACGTGGCCCCACTACCATGGCCGGAGCCCCGCAACCCTGTAGCCCCACTCTCCCGGCTGGAGCCCCACTGCCCTGCTACCCTGGCCAGAGCCCCGCAGCCCCTTGGTCCCGCTTCCCAGGCCGGATCACTGCAATCCCGCGGTCCTGCTACCCCGGCCGGAGCCCCGCAACCCCACAAGTCCCCCTGTCTCTGCCGAAGCCCCACGGTCCCTCTCTCCCAGCCAAGTGCGGCAAGTCCCGCAGCCCCGCCACCCCGGCCAGAGCTCCGCAACCCCGCGATCCCGCTCTCCCAACTGGAGCCCCATGGCCACTTTCCCGGCCAGAGTCCTGCAGCCCCACAGTAGCGCTCCCCCGGCCAAGCGCGGCAAGTCCCGCAGCCCCACTCTCCTGGCGGAAGCCCCACAACCCCGCAGCACCACTCTCCTGGCCAGAGCCCCGCAACACTGCGGTCCCGCTTCCCCGGAAGAGGGTGGCAAGCCCTGCAACCCCGCTATCCCAGCCAGAACCCGGAAACCCCGCTGTCCTGCTCCTTAAGCGGGAGCCCCACAACCCCACGGTCCCGCTACCATCGCCCTAGCGTGGAACTCCGAAGTGCTGCCGGGAGAGTACATGCTCCATGAATCGGCCCCACCCTGGCTAAAGCCAGCCCTGCTCACACCTGCAACACTATGCGGTCGCACCAGTCTGTGCTCGTTTCCCTGGCCCAAAATCGGCTTTCCAGGGCTAGAATCTGCCCCATTAACAGCATGATCCCCAAAGCGCTCAGGGCCCTTGGTTTGAGAGAATTCTGTATCCATGTCCGCATCACTCTCGTTGCTGCGCTGCTGTAGCTTCCTCCTCCTCACCTGGTTTTTCAAGTCCTGGTTCAGCATAGACTGCATGATAATGCGCGAGGTATTTACAAAGTTCATGACTGCTGTTTTGAGCTGAAAAGGCTCCATGCTTGCCGTGGTATGGTGTCTGCACAGTTCACCCAGGAAAAAAGGCCTGAAATGGTTGTCTGTCTTTGCTTTCATGGAGGGAGGGGAGAGGCTGCACCCAGAACCACCAGCGACAATGTTTTTTGCCCCATCAGGCATTGGGATCTCAACTCAGAATTCCAATGAGTGGGGGAGACTGCTGGAACTATGGAATAGCTATGGGACAGCTACCCACAGCGCAACGCTCCGGAAGTCAATGCTAACCTCGGTACATGGACGCACACAGCCAAATTAATGTGCTTAGTGTGGCTGCATGCACTCGACTTTATACAATCAGTTGCTCAAAATCAATTTCTGTAAAATCGGAATTATCCGTAGTGTAGACATACCCTTAGCCTTCTTCCTCCTCCACCCCTAATGGATGCTCATTTCTTCCCCTGTCTCTGGTGGTTTCTGCTTTTCTTCTTCCCTGATGTCTCCCCCAACTTCAGTCTCTGGCTTATAACTAAAAAAGCAAATGGATGAAATTAAGAAAAAAATACGACTTGGAAAATCAGGCATAAATTCCTGATGCTGAGAAGTTAATCATGTTTTGTAAACTCTATTAAGGAAAGACCAGACAGCTCATTTAGGGCAGTGGACAATGCACTGGAGAAAACTGTTAGGAACAATTCTTCATTGATCACAGGGGATATATAAAATGACTTCAGAGGTCTCTTCCATCTCTAATTTCTATGATAACCAACTACAATGGATAAGCATACTACCATAGTGTTTCTGCTGAAGTGATGTGCAGCAACATAATGAACAATGGAGACATTTAAGTTATCTTCAATCGGATTTAGCGTTGATACCCATTAAGATGGATGGGAGCAGTTCATGTCTCTTAGAATTAATGTTCAGGCCTTATACAGTGTGACGGACCCAGACCAGTGGTGTACAGGAGTCTGGTCCTATTGGCATCCAGCGGGGGTGGGCGGGTAAAGCCCGCCCACTTCTAAAGTGCCTCCCCCCAGCCTAAGGGGAGGACCCACAGGTCTGGGACACCAAGTAAATACGTGGAACAACTAATGAAAAAACAGGATCGGGAGTGAGGTCATAGGGCTAAACGAAGGGAACCTGATGGGGACACCGAGCAGAGAACCCCGGACAACACCCACTGCTCCTCGAAGGCTAACAGGGGTCGGCTCGGGGGGCAAGGGCAATGGCTCAGGGACTCAGGGAGGCAGTGGTGGGACAGCAGAAACCGGGAGGATTCCCCCTGGGACGAGCCCTCTCCCACGTCCGGCGGTAGCCCCGCCACACCCTCCTCCACAGAGGTGGACCGAGAAGGAGGAGGAGGGGCAGCTTCAGGTGCCGGGCAGCCAGGGGAACCGGCGATGACAGGGCCGGCGCCTTGCCAGGGCTCGGGGGTCCCGGACGCTCCTCCGTGCTGGGCCAAGGGACAGTCCCTCCGGACGTGCCCCATCGCCCGGCAGAGGTAGCACCGGACCTCCCCCGTTGAGTAATGCACCCAGTAGTGGGCTCCCTGGTAAGGGATCAGAAAGGAGCCCTCGAGCGCCTCTCCGCCACGCGCCACCGGCTGCAGTTGAAGCTGCACTTGCCGGCGGAACGAGAGAACATGACGGAGGGCAGGATCCTTGCAGCCCAAGGGGAGAGGGCTGATGACGGAGATGGGGCGTCCCAGGGCAGAAAGGGCGGGCAACAGGGCGTCATTGGGCAGGAAGGGAGGGACGGAGGTCAAGATTAAGCAGACCCCCAGGTCTTTCAAAGGCTCCAGGGGGACGAACATGCCTCCCACCGCCAGGCCTGTCTCTACTGCCGCCTGGGCGGCGGCCTCCGATGCCAGGAAGAAGACCACCTTCCCGTATATTTTTGAGGCCGCCACGATGGTAGTGGGTCCCACCACCCTCGCCAACGCCCGCACGTAGGTCTCCACGTGGGGCTTGGTGGACACCAGGAGGCAACGGACGCCGTGCTTCCTGGTCAAAGTGGGAAAGGGGCCCCGGCCGCTATAGATGTTGGTGGAAGCGGCGGTCGGAGGACCAGCGGCAGGCGGGGGGGCCGCCGCCACCTGGGCGTATGCCCTGGGGGCCGGGGGAGGGACACCTGCAGAGCTGGTGGAGGGAACAGCAGGGAGGGATGCCACAGCCGGTAGCGGGGCTGCGGCAGCAGGGGCAGTCTCCGCCATGGAGGGCCTGGCCTTTTTAGCGGGGCCCTTACCCTTCTTCCCACCCCGACCCTTCCCACCGGCTGGGGGGGCTCCCCCCGAATCAGAAGGGGCAAGAGACATGGCAGCAATGGAGGCCTCCCCAGTACTCACCGCCGCCAGTGCCCCAGCAGGGGCGGTGGTAGGTGGATCGGCAGCGGCGGACGAGGTAGAGGCTTGGGCAGTGGACACGGGGGCAGGTGGAGGAGGGGCAGTGGGAGCATCGCGAGGGGTCTCCCCTGCCGCGTCCCCTGCCATAACAAGAGCGGGGAGGGGGACAAACAGCGAGGGGAGGGGAAGGAGAGGAGGCGGCCACCCCTCCCCGCTAGGCTGCAGGCAAGGGAGGAGGGCACCAGAAGGGGAAGGCTAAAGGGTCGTGGGGAGCAACCAAGGACCTAAGGGTGGGAGGGTTTCAGGGCACCAACGCAGAGGGGGTTCTGGCTCCTCCAGTTGCACTAGGGGAGTGGGGGGGGCAACGGCAGGGGGGGGGAGTGCAGTGAACAAGGGAAAACCAAACGGGGAAGGGCACAAGCGCCTGGGAGAGGGCGTGGGCGCACGTGGGGAGGGACCAATCAGGGCTGGGGGAGCACAGGGTGGGGGGAAAGGGCGAGCTGAGATTGGGGTAGAGGGACCACGGGGACAGCTACAGGGCCGGGGCAGAACCATCAGGCGGCAGAGGGAAATAGGTGGGGTGGACAAATGTGGCAAAGGGGAGGGGGTCAGTCCAGGAGGAGGGGGGAGGTGGTGCACCCACAGGCACTTGTGCCAAAAAGTCAATGGTTAGCTGCTGCTGCTGCAGGCCCAAATGGTGGAAGTGGGCGTGGTGAGCCAGGCGAGCAGCTCAGACCCAGAGGCAGGAGTCCAAAGCAGAAGGAAAACAGCCAGCGGGGGTAGTGGAGGGGGCAACAATGATGGTGGGGGCGAAGGGGGACACGGATGGACCGGGGGCAGGCTCCACGCCACACCCCCGGTGCCCCAGCAGACACAGTCCAAACCCCCACCACAAGAGCACAGTTTGAAAAAGACTCAGTCCAGAAAAGCCCCCTCCACAGTGGTCTCCACGTGGTCTCCCAGCAGCAGGCGGTCGTCTTCTCCTTCCTCTCCTCTTCCGGGCACCAACAGCTCCCCAGCAACAGCCTCAGCAGCCCCAGCAGCTCCAGGTGGTGATGGTCTGGTGTCCAGGCAGGAGGGACCCCGCTCAGATGGTGGTGGTCTCAGCAACAAGAGCTGGGGTCCCTCACTCCCCTCTTCTCTGGGAAGCAGGCCAGCAGCCCCTCCCCTCCAAGGGGCTGTAGGTGGAGCAACAGCAGTAACTGAGGCGGGGGGGAACCATTAGCCAGCCAGCAAACAGACAGCAGAGAGAGGGGCTGGTGGTGGTGTCTAGCCCAGCCAGGGGAGCAGCAGGAGCAGGAACAGCAGCAGAAACAGCAGCGAGGGCCCAGTGCCCAGCAGGAACAGGAACAGCAGCAGCAGCAGCAGCAGCAGCCCTCTCCCTCCTTCCTCCACAGCAGAGCGGGCCTATTGGCATCCAGCGGGGGTGGGCGGGTGAAGCCTGCCCACTTCTAAAGGACCTCCCCCCAGCCTAAGGGGAGGACCCACAGGTCTGGGACACCAAGTAATTACGGGGGACAACTAATGAAAAAACAGGATCGGGAGTGAGGTCATAGGGCTAAACGAAGGGAACCTGATGGGGACATCGAGCAGAGAACCCCAGACAATGACCACTGCTCCTTAAAGGCGTCAAGGGAGCCAGTGGACGCCGCCCAGAGGAACTCTGCCCGGATGCGTGAACAGACGGAGGAATGGAAATAGGCCCTACAGTCACAGGAAATCCCGTCGGCCAACCTCCTCTCCCTGGTGTTGTAGATGGCCAGTTTGGCCAGAGCCAAGAGGAGGTTGAGAAGGAGATCCCGCGACTTCGTGGGGCCACGGATGGGGAGCGTGTAGATAAAAAGGTGAGGGGAAAAGTGCAACCAAAAATGCAAGAAAATATTCAGGAGGAGCCAGAACAGGGGCTGCAACCTGGCGCACTCCAAATAAATGTGCGCCAAGGTCTCCTTCTCACCACAGAAAGGGCAGGTGCTGGGGACAGACGTGAACCGCGCCAAGTACACGCCCGTGCTCACGGCTCCATGAAGGAGCCACCAACTGATATCCCCGGCGGGCCTCGGGACCAGGGCAGAGTACAAGCTGGCCCACCGAGGTTCCTCACCCTCGAGAGGCGGCAGGAGGTCCCACCATTTGGTATCGGGGCGGGACGCGAGGGTGAGGTAGTGAAGGGTATGGAGCATGAGCGAGTACAGATGTTTCCGCGGCGCGGTCTGGAACAGAACCGGCTGCAGATCATGCAGCCAGCTGGCAGTGAACGGGTGAGGGAGCCGATTGGGTCCACAGGGCAGGGGCCCGATAAAAATGTCCACGGGGTCTGGGGTGGAGGGTGGGCGGGGTGTGCCCTCTCGCAGGACCCAGTCGAGGTAAGCCCAAGCAGCAGGCAGTAAAGCGGCCTTCACCTCCTGAAGTACATGCTGGGGAGTACGAGGTCTGGAGAGCCCCATGTGCTGAGCGAGTGTCAGGGGATCCAGCCAGTCTCCCCGGTCGTAGTCCAGGAGGTCTCCGACCCTGGTGACTCCCGCTGAGTCCAGCCTCTGGCACACCGTGGGGTACTCCGCCACCTGCACACGAAGCTGGGGATTGTGTAGCAGGGGCTCCGCGAGGAGGTCAACCCCCACGGTGGCCGCCACGGACCTGGTCGTTGAAAAGAGCTTCCAGGTCCGGAGGAGGTCTTGGTAGAAGACCGGCAGCCCAGAGAGGTCTCGCGGAAGACCTCTCCAATGGAGGTAAAAGAGCTGCCGGTCATATCGGAGCCCTCGGAAGCGGCGGAGGAAGGCGTGCGCCAATACGCTCCACACCGGACTACCTGCACCAAACAGGAGCCTCTGCAGGGCCTGGAGGCGGAAGACATGGACCTGAGCGCGTAAGCACTTCAGGCCCTGTCCCCTCTCCTCCAGGGGCAGGTGGAGGACCCCTGCAGAGACCCAGTGAGTCCCTGGCCAAAAGAACTCCAGAATCGCCGTCCGGAGGTTGGCCAGGAAAAACGGGGTCGGGACCAGGGTGTTGAGCCGGTACCAGAGCATGGACAGGACCAGCTGATTGAGCACCAGTGCCCTCCCCCGAAGGGAGAGGCACTGGAGTAGTCCTGTCCATTTCCGGAGCTGCTCCGTCACCCTGCCCTGCAAATCCTGCCAGTTCTCCGGCGGAGACGGATGCGTGGCAGAAAGGTAAACGCCGAGATAGAGCAGCGGACCCGCGCTCCACTGGATGGCCTGAAGCGTGGGTGGGAGGGAGCTCGCCTGCCACCCGGCCCCGACCACCGGGCGAGAGCTCTTGACCCAGTTGACCTGGGCGGAGGAGGCCACCGAGTATACAGCCTGGCAAGCCTCCACCCGCACCAAGTCGCCCGGGTCCTGGACCACGAGGACCACATCGTCGGCGTATGCCGACAGGACCAGCCGCAGCCCCAGCTCCCGAAGCACCAACTCCGTCAACCTCTTGCGGAGGAGACAGAGGAAGGGCTCGATGGCCAGAGCGTACAGCTGGCCCGAGAAGGGGCACCCCTGCCGCACTCCCCGCCCGAAGCTGACCGGCTCGGTCAGGGTCCAGTTGAGCCTGACCAGACACTCCGCAGAAGCGTACAGCACCTGGAGAAAACCCACAAACAGGGGTCCGAAGCCAAACGCTCGCAGAGTGCCCAGGAGATACCCGTGATCCATCCGGTCGAACGCCTTCTCCTGATCCAGGGACAAGAGGGCGAACGACAGACCATCCCTACACCCCAATTCCAGAAGGTCCCGGACCAGATACAAGTTATCAAAGATGGTGCGGCCTGGGACGGTGTAGGTCTGGTCTGGATGGACCACGTCCGCCAGCACGGACCCTAGCCGCATCGAGATGGCCTTCGCAACAATTTTGTAGTCCGTGCTGAGGAGCGAGACGGGACGCCAATTCCGTAAGTCGCGGAGGTCCCCCCTCTTCGGCAATAAGGCCAGCACGGCTCGCCTGCACGAGAGAGGGAGGACCCCGCTCTGCAAAGCCTCGGCCCAGACGGTGACCAGGTCTGGGCCGAGGACGTCCCAGAACACGCGGCAGAACTCCACAGTCAGCCCGTCCAAGCCCGGAGATTTATTGGTGGGCATGCGACGGAGGGCTTCCGAGAACTTGGCCAGAGTGAGATGCAGCTCTAGCCGGTCCCGGTCACCCGTGCTGACCGTTGGGATCCCATCCCAGAGCACCCTGCAAGCATTAGGATCGGTCGGATCTGGGGAGAAAAGAGTGGCGTAGAAGGCCCTGGCCCTCTCGCACATCTCCGCCGGATCCGTGAGGGGGGTGCCGTCCTCCGCCAGGAGGCAGGTGACGTGCTTCTTGGCCCCCCTCCTTTTCTCCAGGGCATAGAAGAAGCGGGAGCTGCGATCCATCTCCCAAAGAGTAGCAGCAGCCCTCTCCTTCCTTCCTCTACAGCAGAGCTGTCAAAGGGAGAGCCAGTACTGGCCCCAGGAGAAGCAGGCATCTGCTCCCTGAGGGACCAAAGCAGGGGCTGCACTAGAGTAATCAGGAACCTGCTAGAACCAATTAAGGCAGACAGGCTGATTAGATCACCTGCAGCCAATCAAGGCAGACAAATCAGAGCACCTGGGTTTAAAAAGGAGCTCACTCCAATCAGGCAAGGAGGAGCCAGAGGAGAGGAAGTGCGTGGGAGGAGCTGGGAGCAAGAGGCACAAGGAGCTGAGAGTGAGCGGGTGTGCTGCTGGAAGACTAAGGAGTACAAGCATTATCAGACACCAGGAGGAAGGTCCTGTGATGAGGATAAAGAAATTGTTTGGAGGAGGCCATGGGGAAGTAGCCCAGGGAGTTATAGCTGTCATGCAGCTGTTACAAGAGGCACTATAGACAGCTGCAATCCACAGGGTCCTGGGCTGGAACCCAGAGTAGATGGTGGGCCTGAGTTCCCCCCAAACCTTCCAACTCCTGATCAGACACAGAAGGAGTTGATCCAGACTGTGGGGAAGATCACTGAGGTGAGCAAATCTGCCAATAAGCACAGGACCCACCAAAGTAGAGGAGGAACTTTGTCACAACAGATACAGGAAAACAACCATGAATTTCTTTACATTGGGCTCACATTTGGAAGTTTTTAGTTGCAATGACAAGGGCTAGAAACTTATTTTTAAATTAAAATTCAGATTTCATGGAAATTGATGGAGCCACAAGAGAATTTCTGAAACAGAATTTTTCAGGATTCCCTCCCCACTCTGAACTCTGGGGTACAGATGTGAGGACCCACATGAAAGACCTCCTAAGCTTATAAGTACTAGCTTAGGTTAAAAACTTCCCAAAGGCACAAATCCTTTCCTTGTCCTTGGACAGTATTGCTGCCACCACCGAGTGATTTAGGGAAAGATTCAGGAAAAGGACCACATGGAGTCCCTATTTCCCAAAAATATCCCCCCAAACCACTTCACCCCCTTTCCTGGGGAGGCTTGAGAATAATATACTAACCAATATGTTAACAAAGTGAGCACAGACCAAACCCTTTGGTTTTTAGGACACTAAAAATCAATCAGGTTCTTAAAAGAAGAACTTTATTATAAAGAAAGAAGTAAAAGAATCTCATCTGCAAAATCAGAATGGAAGGTAACTTTACAGGGTAATAAAAGATTTAGAGCACAGAGGACTCCGCTCTGGTCTCAACTTCACAGCTACAAAAAACAGGAATAAAACTATCTCTTAGCATAGGGAAAATTCACAAGCTAAACCAAAGGATAATCTAATGCATTTCCTCGCCTTTATTTACAACTTCTGTAATTTTAGATGTATCATTTCAGGGATCTTCTTAGGAGCTGGTTTACCTGCTTGATCTCTCTCTCTGTCCCGAGAGGGAACAAACAAAGAAAGCACAAACAAAACCTTTCCCCCTGCCCCCAGATTTGAAAGTATCTTCTTTCCCCATTGATCCTTCTGGTCAGGTGCCAACTAGGTTAATTGAACTGATTAACCCCTTACAGGTAAGTGATTCTGTACCTCTGGCTAGAAGGGATTTTATGTTACTGCATACATAAAGGTTGTTACCCTTCCCTTTATATTTATGACAGCATTCCTGCCTATTGCTACTCATTTTGAGTCCTGCATCTACTCCCAGGTAAACAGGTGAATGTTCCTCCACAGCACCTCCTCCTGGAGTAGCTTTTCCATTCTCCAAGAGTAGGGTTTAATTCTAGTATCTAAGCCACATTCCATCTCAGGTAAGAAAATTCTACCTCCCTGCAGTTTCAAATGGATGCAGTATTCTTCTTCTATATTTTCCACTCTAAACTGTTGTGTCACATTGCTGTTAAACAAGAAATGCCTTCTACCCCAGAAGTGGATGGCTGCATTTCAGTAAAGAATGAAGTGATCCCCTTATTAAGTTTGGAATCTTTTGGAATTAATGGTGACTTGTTAGTTAATTATTGTTGTCATTATAGCTATTATATTGTTAAATTTACTTTAATTACTTTTGTTTTTATTGTTCAAATACCAACAGGTTGAAGAAAGGGTCACAATTCAAACCCAATACCTTGAACCGATGAAAAGTTGTACAGAACACAGTTAATCCAGTGGGTGTATTTATAGTTCTAAAGCAGCAGATCAATTTAAGTATTTTAGTCAAGATTGTAACAAAGGACTGATACCAAAGTTCTGATGCGAATCCTGGATAAAGAAGCCTCAGAGCCAACAGGCATGTCTGACTTGGAAAGCGAAGGAGGGGTGTGAGTGCGGAGAAGAGGAAAGTGTATGAGAAATCCATGTGAGGAGCGCCAGACAGCTTTTGTCTGCACAGAAATGGTTTTATGGGATTTTCTACAGAAAAAGGAACCAAAAAAAAAAAGTTTGAGTTCAAAAGATCAAGTTGCATTTTCATTGATCTTAGACTTGTAAGAGCTGCTCCATCAATCACAGTTGTTTAAAAATTCCTATTAATGACATTGAGTGCTAGAGCTTCCCATATGGTTTGTCTTTATAACATTTGGGCATCTCTCTGGAAGCAGTATGAGAATCTGTCAGTGTCAGAGCGAGACGACATGCATTCATTCTCACTTCCCTGCCAATGGCATAGGGGAAATGTTATCATGGGAGACCGCAGGCTCCTGCATTCACTAAAGCACCAAAGAACTTCATATCATACACAACAAAAGAATGAAGAAGAAGAAAACAAACGGCTGAAGAAGGCAGCAGGACATGTCCTTGAGGAATACCAGGGGAAGCAGGAAGACAAGGGAAAAATTTTGCCACATCCACTACCTCAGTGTGCTCATTCCACAAGGTACCAGATAGAACTTCATGAATGGATGGTGTGCGACACTGAAGCAGAAGTGAGTACCTGCTTGTTCAGAAGGAACTGATAAAAACATGAAACAGCAAAGCTGTTCATGAGCTGAAAGGAAATGTAAAAGAAGAAATCCCTTCCTTACACTTGACAATGCGATACAAACACAGATGGAGGGGTTAAAAAAAGACTCTTTATATTACAACTGAGCCTGTTCTTGTAGTGAGCAATAAAACCAGCACTATGTTGGTAACTCAGTTCCATGTGAATGGTGGTTTTAGAAACAGCAACATAGGCATTTGTAGAGTTGTATTACTAACGAGTAAGAAACTCATGCCAGACTGTGGAGCATCTGTGTAGGAGAAAGACACACATCTGTGCATCACATTGTGTACTTTTATAGGGCCAAGGCCTGATGTCTTTACTCAGTCTCTAAGCAGGATTTGGCACATTTATTTACATACTAATATGTACTATCAACAATGTGCTTTTTGCTGCACAAGCTTCTAAGAAGACATAATCTATGTATCAGATAACCTACAATCTAGTTCCAACTAGCCTAGACTGGAACAATAGTTCCAAACTCTTATGCTGATGAAACTTGGAGGAAATTCAGATCTGGATCCAATCTTCACCACTCAAACTTGTCTCTGTAATGAGCCAAAACCTCTCTAGAGGGCTCTAAAGCTAACCCCACTGAACTTTGGAGAAGTTTTCATAGGCATAGATTTTTGGATCTGATCTTCACTATTCAGGTCTATGTCAGGTTCAGACAGAGACAAAATAGTTCAGACACATGATACAATGGGTCGTGATACTAGCTTCAGAAATCTTGGAGTCTTGGGTAGGTCACAGCTGGAAGGCTGCACAGACTGTGTATGATGATAGTGTATATACTGTGTACAGTGTCCCTTTATTATAATGTGCCCTGTCTAATGCAGGACAGGGGTCCTACCATTAATATAGAGTGTTATATCTGTGTAGCCAGATTCTAGTGGCAGCTACATAATCTGTGCCAATGGTTCATGAACTTTAGTTATCATTCACTGCCAGTATCAGATCCAATGCTGAACACAGTGACTGACCTTCTCTTTCTTCTGGTGGGTCAAACCTTAAACTATTCAGAGCCTGAAGAGCACAGATAAGAGCTTTCCTAGATCATCTTGTAGCCAGAAATGAGGCACTGCCACTTCTCCTGGCTTCCAATAGGTGGAGGAGTCCATCCTCTTCCTGACTGCTGAAATGTGAGAGGGCATCAAACACTTTCTGCTGAGATGCTGGTTGCTCATTAGGGGTTGATGGTCATGTCATAATAAATGTGTTGCAAGTGTGTATTGTTATTATTTATTACTAGTGCAATAAATGTGCATGGCACTTTACAGAACTTGACAAAGGCCCTGCCCTGGGGACTTTGCACTGTACAGAGGTAGAGGATGAAAAATATGCTAAAATGCAAACCGCAACATTTAAGCCAAGGTGGCTGGAACCCTAGAATTGTAAGGAAGTTTAAGGGCTGATTCAGTGCACACTGAAATAAACAGGAGTCTTTCCAGTGACTTCCTGGAGAGGATCTGGCATTCTTCTTGATGTAAGCAGGTAGCTAAAAGCCAGAGAATCTTCAAACTTTTACCTGGGACTGAAATTAAAGAAACCAGCAGGATTAAACATGGAAACCAACATAGTCACTTGCTCTCTCTCTCTCTCTCTCTCTCTCTCTCTCTTTAAGGCTATTTACAAGGGGAATGCTCAGGATATTGTCCAAGCCTATTGCTGGAGATCACGCTTGCCTCCTCCCTAACTAGGATCCTGGTGCTGAATATGTTTTTGGAATCTTTTTATTTTAAACTAGATAAATGCAGACTCAAATTCAAGTATACATTAAAATGAAGTACCTACTTAAATACTTTGCTGAATTGAGGTCTAGATCATGCTTTGAGCAGGGAGTTGGACTAGATGACCTCCTGAGGTCCCTTCCAACCCTGATATGTTATGCTATGCAATGCATCATATGCTTTTATTTTATTTTATTTTATTTTAAGAACAAAAATCTGCAAGTAAAATTTAAATCAAAGATAGTAATTCAATTGTTCACGTTTCCATATGAGAAATCTTCAGTTTTCTGCATTTTCATGAAAACAATTTTTATGGGTAAGAAATAGTGAAAAAGGTTGTACACATTTTTATATCGTAAGCAGCCCATGTGTTCATGGGAGCATGTGCACTTTCTCCAGTGGCAGCCTTGGAAGCTTGGCAAGCTGCCATGATTTTTTATGTGAGGCTATTTTTGATGAATGCCCTTATGAATAAGGGGTCTAGATTTTGGTCTTCTAGTTCTAAATCCCACCAGAGTTTGTTTTCATTTCAAATTCTTCCCAAAATATGTTTTTCTGCACAATACTGTGACTAATTACTTTATGCTTTGCCTCCTCTGATTAGTGTTCTAAACAGAAAGACATGATGTCATCTAATGCATTTAAAACTCACCCAAAAGACCAGAAGTGAAGTCCAATAGTATGAAGGTATGAGCTCTCCAGAAACATACAAGGCACAAAAGAGTTAGACATAGGTGCTGGAACTAGAGGTGCCAGAGGTGCTTCTCCACCCCCTGGCTTGAGTGCAGGAGTGGCGCCAGGGTTTTTAGCGCCCTAGGCAGGGGTCCTTCCTCGCTCCCAGTTGGCGGCAATTCGGCAGCGGGGGTGGCCTTCCACGCTTCCAGTCTTTGTGGCATTTCAGTGGTGAGTACCGGAGCGAGTGAAGGATCTGCTACAGAATTCCCGCTAAAGACCCAGAGTGTGGAAGGACCCCCTGCCGCCGAATTGCCGCAGAAGACATGGAGCGCGGAAGGACCCCCCGCCACCGAATTGCTGCTGGGGGCGGCCCAAATCCTGGTGCCCTAGGCGACCGCCTAGGTCACCTACATGGAAGTGCCGGCCCTGCTTGAGTGGTTTCCATCATGTATCGGATTTACAATTTGGATTAATGGTTCTCAGCATCCCCACTATACAAATTGTTTCAGCATCACTGAAGTTAGAACTATTTAACATGACCAAGCTAAATAAGACATAGAGGGTAACTTGGTTCCTTCCCCACCCCGCCAGAGGGATCTCAGGTGTGGGCTTGTAAGATGCCTGGTAGGATGCCATTGTATCTTGTTTAATTTGGTCATTAGAAGGGCCAAATCTTTTGTGACTCTTCCTGTAGCTCTCATACCTTCAGATAAATGCCCTTTCCATTTCAACCTCTCTTTTGAAGAGCACGGTATATGTTACCGACTGGATCGGTAGCTCTGCCTGCACACATACACAGCCACTGGCATGCATGCACGTATCTTTGCATGCAGAAAAAAGGTAAACAATCTGATAAGAGCAAAGACACGTAACATATGTTT
The DNA here is from genome assembly GCF_025201925.1 of Gopherus flavomarginatus. Classification (NCBI taxonomy): domain Eukaryota; kingdom Metazoa; phylum Chordata; order Testudines; family Testudinidae; genus Gopherus; species Gopherus flavomarginatus. The sequence continues at coordinate 156,008,920 of NC_066617.1, read as the reverse complement.
TAAACAGAGAGAGAGGTTGCTTGTGAGATGGTTCTAATGAGGAACTGGCAACTGCTGCCCTGAGTTTCCTAATGACTAGCAGCAGCATTATTGGTGTGTCTCTGGGGCAGCAAAAATTAACAAGAGAGTTCTTCAATCTGTGCCAGCTACAACCTTGGCAGACTGAATGGGAAATATTTGGTAGCTGATAGTAATAAGAAATGTTGCCATGACTCTTTCGTAATATGACGAGCTTGGTGCCACCGATGTTGCACGTCTGACTAGTAAAATAACAGCTGTGTGAAAAATATGTAATGTATTGCAGTACTTGAGCAGAGGACTGGGTGTTGGGGATTCTAATCTTGGCTCTGCCACTAACTCACTGTGTGGCATTGGGCAAATCACTTCATCTTTCTGTCTTGCTTCTCCACCTGCAAAAGGCAGATGACAATATTTACCTTCCCATCACACAGAGTTGTTGTGAGGATTAACTAGTTAATGATTGCCTCAGTGTTTTGAACATGTAAAGCACCATATAAAAGCCTAGCACTATAAAGATGATGCTTTAGGCCCTTCACAATCAAATGAAGCAGCTAAAATTATCATTCATATTTCCTCAGCATACAATCAGAACTAGATGGAAATATGAAATTTCATACTTCTGCTATAGGAAAAGATTTTCAGACAGACGTTTCTAAACATTCTGTTGAAAAGCAGCTAATTCTACATCTATGGACTGGTGGGCAAGCATTCCACAGACACAGCACCACAGAAGCTATCACAGTTCCTATCTCAGACTAGAAATGTGGATGGAAGGTCAGGGCCTGGTGGAAGTGGGAAGCATGCCAAGCTGGAAGGAACTTCAGATGACAGGGCATGGAGAGATGGTTGTTGGAAAGTGTCCTCTTTTGTGCAGCTTCACATTTTGCACTCACCACTCAGCTTCAGTCATTCTGAAGATTTAGCCTTAGTGATGCTAGCCAGAAGGCATACTGTCCCCTTCCCACGTATGCTCTGCTGCTCTCCTCTTTGGACTGCAGTTGAGACAGAGCTTGTGATCTTTCAATCACACACTACAAGTTTGTCCAAGAAGAGGCTCCAAGACAAAGCTTTATCTGTTTTCTGGGATTGAATGCCAACAGCCAGTAACAATTTCATTTTTTTTATTGCCATGTTAAAAAAAAAATCCAGAAGGAAATTTGAAGAGTGAAGTGTGAAGCCAGCGAGTTCAGGAAATGGAAATGAATGGATGGACACTTTGGGATTGTTACAGGCAGCTCCGGTTCATTGAGATTTGCTTGGCGGCTGCTCTGCTAGCCTGTGAGATGCATTAGAAGATGATATTTAGAAATCATAAATAATCTTGTAGTATTGCAGCTGTTAGAATTTTGGGAAACATGGATAAAAGTAGCAGAGAACTGAATTAAAGAACCCCCCAGTGGCATAACTGTGGCTGCAGTTGAAGGGGAAAAAACATAGATAGTACAGCGGAGTGAACCTAGAGATTTTCTGGATTTTGAATTCAAGCTCAATTGAATCTCAACTATTTTGAGAAATTGTAAACTCCCAAATTTCCATGTAAGGGCAGTCCAGTGGGCTCTGTATGCTGCTCCCTCTGCCATAGAATTGCAGAACTTAGAAATGGAAAATATCATTAAAGTTGGTCATCTGGACTGTCTCCCGGCCCATGTGCAGTTGTTCCCATAGCACCTTCGCTAGTGTTTTGTCCAGCCGAGTTTTAAATGTCCCAAAGCATTTTGGGTAACTATTCTTCAGCCTAATACAACTCACAGCCTGCAGATTTTCTCTGAAAGTCAACTTAAATTTCTCATCTCTTATTCCATCCTCTCCCTACAGTCTTGTCTGTGATACAGAACTGAACCATTGCTGATAATGGGTGTCAGCAATAGGTGCAGCTGACCTGTGTGTGACTGTGTATGAGCATGGATATGTGGATTGCAAAGTGGCTCAAGAATTATGAGAAAGGATTACGATAAACAACAATGTGAAAAAACACAGAGATGTAGAGAGGTGAGTCTTTTATAGATCCATGCTGCTTATTGCTCGTGGTCCCGTTACCATTTAGATGCTTAGCAATTTTCTCTCTTCTTATTTGTTCCATTATTTTACTACTGATTAAAATTAGATTAACTGGATGGCAGCTGCCAGAATTGCTATTTTGAAAATCAGTATACTGTTTGCTTTTTTACAAATCTCTGGTTCTTCTCGAATTCTCCGTGACTTTTCAGAATATAGGTCCATAGTTCAGAAAGTACACTGTCTAATTCCTATACCATCCTACATATCATCCATATCCACAGATTTGTATGTATTATCGGTGTGGACCCCATTTCCTTATCTGATTTCATCCATAAAGATTTTACACAGTCTTCATTATTTTATAATTATCCAAACTTTTAAAAAAAATTAATTTAAAGTCAGATTTTACCAAGCATTCAGAATTTTAGTAAAATAGGAGTAGATATTGATTTCCTTCCTTATTTCTAATTTCCACATGTTAATGGGCCTACTTTATTACTAATATTTTCCCCTATATTAATTTTCTCCCTTATTTCTGTACTTATCTTTTCTTTGACAGCCTTAACTAATTCAGTACTCTTGTTTTACTGCTTTCCTTTTTCTATTTGCAGTATAATTTTTTTTAAAACATCTTTGAGCAGTCTCTCTTGAATCACAGTTGTCACTGCAGAAGCCCAGCCTCAAGGTGAGAAATGAATTAATAACATTCTGCTGCTGTTTGTCAAAGGCTTTGAGCGCCTTTACAAAGTTATGCTCTATCTCTACAGTAAGTTATTATCTAGTCAAGTATAATAGCTTGGTAAGGTACAAAACAAGATTAGAAAATTATGTGAATAAGAATAGCATCTGCAGGATTATTCACTAGTGTAAAATTAAACGCACAATTAATCCTTCTGCTGGGGGGCATAAGATGATCCCCAGGTGGGGGTCAGAAAAAAAAATCCCTCACCTCACCAAAGGAATTTTATTAAAGCTAATGTTAAAAAAATTATATAATACATAGGTTGAGAAAAGAGTGTCTGTACATCTGGGTATAGTGCTTAGATTGTCCACAGATACAAAGTTTGTTTTTTAAAGTCATATAATACATAATCAGCCATTTCCCACATTTAGGTGAATAGATTTAACAATACAGTTTAGATATTAGAATTCGAATACTTGGTACATCACTCATGAAAAGCTGTACAGAGATTTGGTTGTGGAAAGAAAACTATAACAATGAGTGGAGATTGTCCCTCAGTAATTGAGAAGTAGGTAGGTTGTCCATTTAGAAAATACAACCTATGAGGAAAGTATTTCAATTACTTTGTACAATCTAAATTATGGAGGTTTTATGCCTTTCTTTGAAGCATCTGATATTGTCCATTGTCCAACATAAAGATCATATTGACCACTGATCTGTTACAGTATCATGCTTCCTACATTCCTATAAGTGTATTTTCCATTCTATTCCTCAAGTGGGAAATTCTTGATTTTTTTATAATTGGACCCCATAGTGAAAGAGAGATTATCTCACAGAGACTTCTCTTCCAATTTTTGATCACATAACATCCTGGTGGCAACAACAGTAGTTGTGTACATGGAAAAGTAACAGTTGGAAAATATTTCATGTAGTTTAGTTGTCTTTTAGTATGAATTTCCAGCTAGAAACTAGGAGAAGCACTCAGAACATTATCCATCCAGCTTTGTGCAGATCACCAGCAAGGGCTCTATGGACTAAAAGTGGTCCATGGAACGTCTTCCCAAACAGACAATGGGCTAGTATAGTAGTGTTCTTCACTAACAGTCCAAAACATGCCATTTATAACCTTATCCCTTCCAGCCTGAGTGGTTAGCCAATGTATTCTAGTTCTTGCAGATTGTTTTCTGTTAGGAGCAGCAATTGGTGATAGTCAGGTATTTCTTGGATGCAAGCTTGTGTATTTACAAAGAATGTTCACAAAGTCCAGTTTCCCTGAACAGAGAAGGACTCAAACCACAGAAGGCTGTTTCTTTGCTCACATTCCTAAGTTTCTCTTCAGCCAGCTTTCTGCCCGGAAAACACTTTCTCTTGGCTCATTTCTGCTGCTGCTGTTCTCTAGGCTTTTCACTGCTTCTTTTTGCCTGTTCTCTGGGCTATTTTGGAGTGCTTCTGCTCACAAACACACACACATCTCCATCAAACAATATTCAGGGAAATCCCTTCACCCACACATGTCTGTTTCTGACCAGCCTTGCATTGGCATGTGTTTTGGGAATTGGCTCCTATTGTTTCACCTATTTTACTCCAAAAAGGAGCTTAACTGCTTCTTATGTTTATCTTGAATGAAGAGTCATGCCATGCCCCCCAGCTTCAAATCATACTCCATCATAACAACGCCCCCATCTTCAGAATGGTAATGCCTCATTTGACCCTCTAAAACAGAAAGAAAAGCATTTGTTTACAAATTACAAACAACATATGCCTAACTATTTACATATTTACATAGGATTTTTCTGTCAGGATACTTTCACATCACCAACCCAAATTGGCTTTACTCCCATCCAAATCTCCTTGGGGGTCGTTCCCTGCTCAATTTCCTTGCACGTGGGAGGGTCCTCTTTCACTGAGCCCCAGGGGAATGTCTCTTGTTTCTGTGAAATTTGCTTTCTGGCCCTGACTTTGCCCATTTTGTTCTAATGAACAACTCATAACTGTCACAACTCTGCCAGCCTCGGTTCCACAGCTCTATTTTTAGTTTTTGGGTGCAGTCCTTAAGGATAACTTGGGGTTTAGTCTTGGAATCCTGCTCTATCCTATACGCCTCTTTATTTATTTGTGCCTGTACTGTGTAGGGTTCCTCCCAAGACTGACCAGCTCAGGGCACCTACCCTTCCTTTTCCCAAGGAGTAACACAGGAGTCTCTGGGAAATACTGTAAGAGAATGTAAGCCCTGACCAATACCATTGTTAGAATTCTTTTTGTTTCTAATAGATTTCAAAAACTCCTTCTTATTGTCCTTACCTCTCTTGGCTATTGATGTTTTAGCCTCGTGTCTCTTTGCTTCCTTTATCAGTTTTCTAAAACTCCTAGCTTCTGCTTTATATTCATTACTATATTAACTTCCCTTTTCCTTCATTTGTTATACATTATTCTTTGTTATATATTATTTCTATGCTTTATACCTGCCTTCACTTCTCCTCTAAACCAGGGTGTTTTTTTAACCAATATGGCCTTCTTCCACGATTATAGAATTGTCTTTTGGGCCTCTAGTAAAGTATTCTTAAACAATTTCCAATTATCATTTATATTTTTCTAATTAAATTCTTCGTCAAGCTGAGTTGGCTCACAATTGTTTTCAGCTCTGTGCTTTACGGCACCATGTATATATATTACTGGTCTGGATTTTATTCCATTTGCACATAATAAATCTGATCCAGTCATGAGCACTTGTACCTAAACTACCAATAATTCTTAGTTCTGGATCTGTTCCTCTTTATCTGTGAACATGAGCTTTAACATAGAATTCTCCCATGTTGTATGCAACACTTTTTGAGTTAGGAAATGTTCATCTTTTATACTGGCAATGTGAGAACTCCAGCATACATCACTCAAATTGAAGTCCCCCATGATCACACAGTTTCCCCCTCTCCACACACAGACATTATAGATAGTTGTGTAAGAAGCTGGTCATTGTATTACCTAGTTGGACTTGGTTTTCTGCAGAAAACACCAATTAATACCCCACCTTATGCTTTATCTTTTAGGACATTGATCCATAAGAATTCAAAATAATTTTCTTCCAAGTTTTCAGTGACTCAGAAACAGGTAATGCCATTTTCTACATACAGTCCCACTTCCCCTCCTCTTTTGCCCACTGTATCCTTCTTAAATAGGTTATAGCCATTGATTTTAACATTTCAGTCATGGGAATCATCCCACCAAATTTCAGTATTACCAAATATATTGAATTTATGCTCACACATGAGCAATTCCCATTCCTCATTTGTTACCCTGCCTCTTCGCATTGGTAAATAAACAATTAAAGAATGTCTTTTGTTCATGTCTTTGGTTACTTAATTAATATTGCCCTCAGTATCTCAATTTTGTGCTAAATAAATGCTCAGATCTTCCCTCTTTTCACTCTCCTCTTTTGTTATTAATGTATCACCTTCCTGATTACTCTAGACAGTCTGTCCCTGAGGAGATTTGTTCTCCCTCTACTGAGGTGGACGTCATTCAAACTACACAGCCTCCTCTCCCCATAGAAGGTGCGCCAATATTCCACAAAACCAAAACCCTCCACCATTTACCTAGCAAACAGTTCACTTCCAGAATCTACCACCTCCTGTCTTCCTTCACTTGTGGGCCAGAAAGGATCTCAGAGGAGATCACTTGGACAGTCTTCTTCTTCAGTGTGCTTCTGAGTTCCCTGAAGTAACCTATTATTTGTGAGACATCCTGCAATGCAGTGCCATTACTGCTGATATAAACCATCACCAATTGATCGTTGCCGGTCGATTTCAGAATCCAAACCAATCTTAGAATGAAGGCAGCACCCCATTCTGTTATCCCACTGTCCCTTGCAGAATGTACTTTCAATTTTTCTGAGTATTGAATGTTTCATTGGAAGTTGATGCTAGACAAATTAAGACTGGAAATAAGACATACATTTTAACAATGAGAGTAATTAACCACTGAAACAATTTACCAAGGGTCATGTCTTCACTGACAATTTTAAAATCAAGATTGGATGTTTTTCCAAAAGATATTCTCTAGGAATTATTTTGGGGAAATTATGTGGCCTATGTTATATAGACTAGATTATCATAATTGTCCCTTCTGGCCACAGAATCTATGAACAGGGACCATCTGACTTCCTTGGACATTTGGAGAACTCTTTATGAGCAAACAATTTTCTTAGAGGTTGGGCCAAGCTGCCATGCACAGGTATGACCCTATATGTCTCTCCATTCCCTTGGCCAACTGGATCTTGAGAGCTATCTTCCATAGTTTCCATGTTGAGGACCTGCAATTGATTGGAAACTTCTAGCAGTGTGGAATTCCTCCTGGTCCACTTCTGTCTGGTGGCCACAACCTGTCCATACTCATCCGTCTCCAGCTGTGTAGAATGCGACCATGACCTCTTGCCTCTGGTAGTTGCAAACTGCCAGGCCTCCTCTCTGACGCTGTCTTTTGCTGACTTCTTGGTGGCCAGCTCCTTTCTTCCTTGAACCTGAAGTACTGATGTTTTCCAAACCTAGCTGTTGATTCTTTTCTGATTCTCAGTAGCATCTCTACTTGCCACTCCAGTTTAAGAATCTTCTCCTTCAGTACAGTTACCAATTTGCACTTCATGCAAAGGAAATTCCTTCTGACTTCAGGAAGAAAAAATAACATGGCACATTCATTTTAGGTCACCATTGCTGTTCCATTGCTGGTGTAATCATATGTATTATGCACATTATACATATATTAGTATGCATTAAGCACAAATAGCAATAAGTACAAATATTACAGCAGTTATACTGCCTAAATTGGTCTATACTTTTACTTTAATCCTGGTCCCTTATCCTGAGTATTTTATAACACCTTGAATTAGCTGAAGTAAGTTTTGGCTTATGCAGATAGGATAGCAAGAGGTAGAGTGTAATTCTCACAGCCCTGTATTGGAATGTCCCAAAGGAAGAAGACAAGACATAGGATTGTTCTACCCTAGTATAGACCTAGGAGGTGCCTTCACACCCCTTCATACCTGGAATGAATGTGTTCAGAACAAATTGAAAAAGGGTATACCATGATACCAGGAAAGCAAGGTGGAAAACTGATCGGTTAAACCTAGTTTTGAATGACTTATGCTGCACCTTGAACTTGTAAACAGGAAGGTTATAAAAAGGTGGCTTTAGGGGTGTAACTTTGGGAAACATACCTTCGGTGTAAGGTGAGTGTAACAATTCTGCGTGAGACAGCATCCCAGAGATAGGTATTATATTTAACTTTTTTTCTGTATTAAATTATTATTGGCTTATAGCAATAAATCTGACTGATATTGGCTATTTGGTCTCTTGAATATATTTCATAACAAATGAAAATTTGGTCGAGCAATTGACTATACAATTTATCAACAAAATAGAAGGAAAACGCAAAAATGGTTGCAGGAGCTCATCAACATGCCACACTTCAGTGCCCCAGAGAACTTCACCTTTCACAAACCTTCACAATGGACATAATGGAAGCTGCATTTTGCATGATTTTGAATTGCAAACAAGCTCCACCAAGAAACTGGAGGTATACAGGTATCTTCTTTAATTTATGCTATGGGGAAGCAAGCATACCTTTAAATCTTTCACTTTTAGTGAAGACAGAAAAATGACTTTGAAAGCGTTCTGACTATGTTTGATACATAATTTATACCTTGAAATTTTGGTTTATAAAAGAGCATGTTTTCAGCAAAGAATTCAAGAACCAGGGAAAACGCTGAATGTTTTATAAGAAGTCTGCATACACTGGCTGAAAACTGATTTGGAACTGCAAAACGTGAACATATCAGATATGTGCTTGTTATAGGGTTAACAGATTGAAAACCTTTCACAGCAGCTACAGTTAAAAACAGATTAATCCTACACACAGCTAGCTAGATAACAAAGCAGTCTGAACTAGTCAAACTTGAACCTGAAACAAGCTTAAAAGTTATAAACAGACACTTAAGTGCTAAAAGTCCTTAGCATAAAAACCCTAAGGCAAAGAGAGAGCGTTCCCAGGTTAAAAGGAACAAATTCTAGCCTACAGGCACAAGGTGGGGGAGAAAATCATATCCCAAGAGATGATGCATGTCTAGCCAGAGGCACATAAAGTAATAATTGAACAAAATATTTGCAGTTTACCGCACCACAGCAGGAAGGGAATTGATCCATATTACAGATACTCATGAGCTATTGTTTCTGGAAATATCACCTGTGATGACACAGAGTCTGCTTTGAGAGTGAAAATGAATATTCATGGCAAGACTATTGATTTTAAAATTGATGCAGAAGCGTCACGATCATCTCAGAAGGGACTTATACTCACCTACAAACCACCTAGAGCTGAAGTCATCTAACACAGCTCTGGTTAACCATGGTGGTATTCTGAACTGCATAAGCCAGTTCATCACTGAAACAACTCATGAAGACAAAAGCTTTGCATTTAGAGCATATGTGATCAAAGAACCACAGACCAACAGCCTTCACAACCACAGTGAAGCAGCCAGGATAGGCCTAGGGAGAAAGGTAGAAGAACTCCATGGAATATTTGGTGATATTGAACTTCTGAAAGGAGATCCTGTAAAAAAAACCTTACGAGACAATCCTGAACCATATAGTATACCTACATTTTGGTAGAATTTCTATCCTATTACTTCATAAAGTAGAAAAGAGTTAAAGTCCAACACATCTTGGCTATGGGGGCCAAATCCAGATAATGACTTCAAAAAGGTAAAAGACATGATCTTAACACTCCAGTTCTCAAGTACTACGATGTGAACAAACCCACAATAGTCAGAGCAGATGCAAACAGCTATGGCCTAGGTGGTATATTGTTGCAACAACATGGATCTGAGTGGAAGCCAGTTGCATTTTACTCTTGCACACTCCCAGAAGCAGAAAAATGATATGCATAGTTTGAAAAATAGTGCCTGGCAAGCATATGGGCATATGAGAACTTTTACAAATATCTGTGTGGATTGGATTAATTTACACTGATATCCAACCATAAACCACTTGTAATCTTCATCAACAGAAAAGACTTGGATCAAGCACCAATGAGATGCCAAAGTCTATTGATAAGATTAATGTGATCTAATACAATTGCTAAATATGTTCCTGGAAAAAATCTGATAGTAGCAAACTCTCTTTCATGGAGCCCAGTATTGCACTCAACTAAGGGGGGAAGGTTTGAGCATTGGCCTGCTAAACCCAGGGTTGTTAGTTCAGTCCTTGAGGGGGCCACTTAGGGATTTGGGACAAAATCAGTACTTGGTCCTGCTAGTGAAAGCAGGGGGCTGGACTCAATGACCTTTCAGGGTCCCTTCCAGTTCTAGGAGATAGGTACATCTCCAGATATTTACCCTTGAGCTCAAAGATGAAGTAAAGGTGTACGTGGAGACTGTAAACACATACAGACCAATGCCAGAAAAGAGACTACTCCAGCTATGAAAAGCGACCTCATGGACATGGAACTTCAGGAAGATCTAAGTTACATTACAAGTATTGAAAGAATATGAAGGAAGTGACAAGAGACTACTTTGTGGTACAGGATTAAGGACAATTGCAACCTAATTCTAAACAAAATGAGAGGAGAAGTCTTAAATGTCATCCATGAAGGTCATCAAGGATTAACTAAACGCTGCGAATGTGCCAGCCAGTCAGTATGGTGGCCAGGCATCAGCGAGGATGTAAACAATGAAGTGTCTGCATGTGAACATGTGAAGTAACAGCCCAACACAAGGAATCTTTAATAACACCCCTACCAGAGAGACCTTGGGGAGACTAGCTGCTGGTTTATGCAAATTCAGAGGTATATAAAAGTAAGATAGAACATACTGAAGTGTTACAGAGAAACTGAAGTGCATATTTACTCACTTTGGTATTCCAGAACAACTAGTGACAGACAACTGACCACAATTCACTGCAGCTGAATTTAATACAATTCTGATTACCCTACAAGCAGCCCACATTGCCCACAACTGAATTGAGAGGCTGAGAGAATAGTACACAGAGCCAAGAAAATCATACTGCTAAAAGATCAGTTCCTTGCTCTTCTGAGTTACAGAACAACACTAATAAGAACGAAGGAATGTAAGAACTGCCATACTGGGTCAGACCAATGGTCCATCTAACCCAGTATCCTGTCTTCTGATAGTGGCCAACGCCAGGTGCTTCAGTGGGACTGAACAGAAAAGGGCAATTATTGAGTCCATCTCTGTTGTCAAATCCCAGTTTAGGTCAGTCAGAAGTCTAGGGACACCCAGAGCATGGGATTGCATCTGTGACCATCATGGCTAATAGCCATTGCTGGAACTATCCTCTAGGAACGTATCCAGTTCTTTTTTGAAAACTGTTATACTTTTGGCCATCACAACATCTATGACTATGTGTTGTGTGAAGAAATAATTACTTATGTTTGTTTTAAACCTGCTGCCTATTAATTTCATTGGGTGACCCCTGGTTCTTGTGTTATGAGAAGGGGTAAATAACACTTCTCTATTCACTTTTTCCTCACCAGTCATGACTTAATAGACCTCTAGAATATCTCCCCCATAGTCATCTGTCTAAACTGAACAGTCCTAGTCTTTTTTTTAGTCTTTCCTCACATGGAAGATGTTCCATGCCCTCTAATCATTTTTGCTGCCCATCTCTGTACTTTTTCCAGTTTTTACTATACCTTTTTTGAGATGGAGATACTAGAACTCTATGCCGTATTCAAGGTGTGGGCGTACCATGGATTTATATAGTGGCATTGTAATATTTTCTGTCCTATCATTTATCCCTTTCCTAAGCGTTCCAAACATTGTTAGCTTTTTTAACTTCTGCTGCACGCTGAGCAGATGTTTTCAGAGATCTGTCCACAAAAACTCCAAGATCTCTTTCTTGAGTGGTAAGAGCTAATTTAGATCCCATTTGTTTTAAATGTTTATATGTCTTCTATGTTTTCCAATGTGCATTACTTTGCATTTATCAACATTGAATTACATCTGCCATTTTGTTGCCCAGTTTTGTGAGATCCCTTTGTAACTCTTCACAGTCCGCTTTGGACTATCTTGAGTAATTTTGTATCATCTGCAAATTTTGCCACCTCACTGTTTATCTCTTTTTCCAGATCATTCATTAATATGTTGTACAGCACAGATCCCTATACAGATCCTTGGAGTACCTCTTGCCATTCTGAAAACTAACCATTTTTTCCTACCCTTTGCTTCCTATCTTTTAACCACTTACTGATCCATGAGAGGACCTTCCCTCTTACCCCATGACTGCTTACTTTACTTAAGAGCCTTTGGCAAGGGACTCTGTCAAAGGCTTCTGAAAGTCCAAGTATACTATATCCACTATATCACCTTTGTCCACGTGTTTGTTGACCCCTCAAAGAATTCTAGTAGATTGGTGAAGTGTGATTTCCCTTTACAAAAGCAATGTTGACTCTTCCCCAACATATCATGTCATATTCATCTATGTGTGTGCTAACTGTTCTTTACTACAGTTTCAACTGTTTTGCCTGATCAGCAAATCCTGATGTCAGGTTTATCAGCCTGTAATTGCCAGGATCACCTCTGCAGCCTTTTTAAAAAACATAACATTACATTCACTATCCTCCAATCATCTGGTACAAAAGCTGATTTAAGCAATAGGTTACATATCACACTTAGTAGTTCTGTAATTTCGTATTTGAGTTCTTTCAGAACTCTTGGGCGAAAACCATCTGGTCCTGGTGACTTATTACTGTTTTTTTAATATGTTCCAAACCCTCCTCTATTGACACTTCAACCTGGAATTTCAAAGATAGCATGATAGTGTAAATATTGTAAATGGTAGGAATGTAGAACTTCAGATTTGTCACCTAAAAAGAATGGCTGAGGCATGGGAATCTTCCTCACATCCTCTGCAGTGAAGACTGATGGCCTTGTCTTCCTTGAATTCTGTTTTAGTACTTTGATCATCCAGTGGGCCCCACTGATTGTTTGGCAAGCTTCTTGCTTCTGATGTACTTTAAAATATTGTTAGTTTTGTATGTCTTGTTATTTGCTCTTCAACTTCTTTTTTGACTTGCTTTTACCCTTGACATGCCAGAGTTCAAGCTTCTTTCTTTTTCCCCAGTGGGATTTGATTTCCACATTTTAAAGGATGTCCAAAAATGCTGTTGTTTAGCATGGTGGCATTTTTAGATCCTTTTACTGTTTTTTTTTTATTTAGGGGTATACATTTAGTTTAAGCCTCTGTTATGGTGTTTTTTTAAATTTTTATATGCATCTTGTAAACATTTAATTCTTGTGACTTTTCCTTTTAATTTCCATTTAATTAGCTTCCTCCTTTTTGTGTAGTTCCTCTTTTTGAGGTTCAGTGCTACTGTGCTGGGTTTCTTTGGTATTTCTCTCCGTGTCCCAAGGATGTTAAATTTAAACACATTGTGGTTGCTATTACCAAGTGGTTCAGCAATAGTCACCTCTTGGATCAGATCCTGTATGCCACTTATCTTTGTCTTCTGTCCAGCACAGCTATTGGCTATAGTGCAGCACAACTCCTGATGGGAAGATAACTCAGAACTACTGTTTCAACTTTGGAAAAGAATATCTCCAAAGTAGCCAGACATGTAGAGAGTAGCCTAACTGGGTACGAAGGCTAAAAGAGTGTCTGAACATTTATACAACAGTTATCTCTCAGAGAACTGCTGGGTCTTGATCTTGGTGACTGTTCGTGTCAAATGCAATGGAGAAAAAGGATGGACAACTCCAGCTGTCGTAAAGAAAAAGAATTTAGAGTCCAGATCATATGCGGTTGAGACTGACAGTGGAGTGTTCAACAGAAACCAACATCTGTGGTTTGTTTCTCAGAAAGAACAATCAACAGAGCAAACTCTGCAGATAGCAGAAGCAGAACAAGAAGACGACCCAAGGATTCTAGACTGACCACAGTCAGTAGCTACAACTAATGAACAGGCAGATGACCACGTTGTTATGCATTCAAGTTGTGTACTTAGAAAATCAGAGACACTTAACAGATGGATTTGAACAGATGGTAGTGAATTTCAAAGATAGTGTGATAGTGTAAATATTGTAAAATGGTAGGAATGTAGAACCGAAAAGGAGAGATGTAATGGAATGCTAAACTATATCATACTGTTCAGTCAGTAAGTGGCACTGTATTTAAGGTAACCTCAGCCATACCTGGTAGTGCATTAGAAGATCTTATGATGATCTGGTGTGTATCTTGCTCAGAAGTTAGCTCCATAGTCGGTGTATATCTGATACAGGAACATGACAGCTGGCCATTGTGAAATTGCAAGTAAAGCTGAACCTGGAAGGAAAGCCTCTCACACTCCTTCTCTAAACTCGCTCCAAAATTCTCCAGTTAGCTTTTGATGACTCTCAAGTTCACCTAGCAAGTGACTTTTTACACTGTCTCCCTGTTTAGATCAGCTCAGCTCCACCCTTCAGCACCAGGGAGTGATTAACCACTCAAAGATTTTAAATAGCCAAGCTGATCAAAACTCCAAAGGGTTGGAGTCTCTGCCTGAAGCCCCTTACCAAGGCACCAACAACTAAATCTCTCTCAGCTGTTCACTCAGGGCCCCATTCCTATCTATGAAGCCCCTACACAGAGAAGAAATAAACAATCAAATAAACAAGCCACAGACACACCAAGTGCCCCACTCACCAAGTCCCATACCTCCAAGCACAGAGTCAGCAGCTACACCCTCCAAAACTCTCCTGCTAGCTGCCTCTGTTTGTGTATACTAAAATCTCTGCTATTGTCACAAACTCTTGGTTCCTTGCTGGGTAAGGCTCAGGCCATTTTGTAAAGTAGTCCATGGCTACCAATAAATATTGATTGTCTGACTCAGGCAAGGGCTGGGATCCAGCAAAGAGCACGGACAGAGAGTAGTGTGTGATACTGGGGATAAGCTATACTGGGGCATGCTGTCTGCACACCCCTTCCCTCCCACACCCAACCCAACACCACATACACACAACTCCCCACACATACTCCTCACCACACAACACAACCCACCCCTGTGCACACACCTTACCACATCCAAACATGCATGCAACCCCCGCATTCCCCTCACCACACACACAACCTCCCTGTACACACTCCTCACAACACACACACAATGCCCCTGTGCAGACCCCTCACCACACACACATAACCGCCCCCCGCCCCACACACAATCCCCACCACACACACATACATTAAGTTTAATGGCAATTGGACATCCAGTTCCTCTATGTGGTTTTTGAAAGTCTCAGCCAAGTTGCTGTGGCTGTCCAAAGCTCTTGTCTGAAAAGTTATATATTGGGTTCCCAATGCTGTTTTTTGGTGAAATTAGATATTTGTTTAAATCATATATTGAAGATATATATTTTGGTTTTTACAGTTTAATTTTTTTAAATCAATGTTCAAGGCACTTTCCATTTTTATCAGTTAAAAATGCTAGCTCGCTAGGGGCTAAAGGAAGCAATTAACTAAGATAAAGACTTAGCTTTTGAGCAATATGATGTTTTAGCATCACTCTTCGTGACAGAAGTATTGGACCTGATCTTTTCTGATAATAAGGGTGTGGTACATTCAGAGATTGTAAGAAGAAATCATGCTGGAACAGACCGATAAATAAAAAAGCAGTAAGCCATCCAACCCAGACGGTGAATATCCAAGAGCAGTGAAGGAACTGGACTGAACTGGTAGAACAAATATACAGTCTCTTATTAAATACCACTACTACAGTGGAGGGTTGGCAGGTAGCAAATGTTGCATCTCTATTTTAAAAAGGGCTTTAAGGGTGACCCAGGAAATTACAGACCAGTAAGACTGACATCTTTACCTGGTAAACTGGTCAAAACCATAATTAAAGAAAAACACATCTAGAAGTTCACAATATGACCAGGGCCGGTGCAACCATTTAGGCATCTTAGGCAGTCACCCAGGGCGCTGGGATTTGGGGTGTGCCATTTTCTTCGGCAGCAACAGTGGCGGCCGGATCTTCGGCTGCCCCGGTCGTCACTGGCATTTGAGCAGAGGGAGCTGGGGCAGAGGAGTGCGGGGAGGGCAGCATAAGTGGGGGAGGTGGCACACGGGGGAACTCCTCGCGCCAGCTCACCCCTGCACCGCCTCCTCCCCAAGGACGCCATGACTGCTTCACTTATCCCGCCTTGCAGGCTTGTGGAGCCTAAGCTGATTGGTCCCACAAGCCTGGGAGGCGGGAGAAGTGAAGCGGTGATGGCGTGCTCGGGGAGGAGGCAGGGCAGGGGTGAGCTGCGACGGTGTGTTCAGGGTGCTCATGCTCGTGCATGGAGCAGGGGTGAGCTGGGGCGGGGGAGGTGCCACAGGGCAGAGGGTGGGGAGCTGCCACAAGGGGGGGTGCCTCAGGGCAAAGGGGGAGCTGTCACTGGGGGGGTCTCAGGGTGGGGAGGGGGCGCAAGGTGGAAGTTTCACCTAGAGCGCGAAACATCCTTGCACCAGCCCTGAATATGAGAGTCTAACTACCATTGTTTCTGCAAAGGAAAATTATGCCTCACTAATCTGTTAGAATTCTTTGAATGTATAAATAAAGTAGGGAATAAACGAGGTCAGGCTGACATGATTTTCAAAAGGCTTTGGACAAGGTCCCTCATAAAAAGCTCCTAAAACCCATGTATTTATGAGGTGAGAGGCAAAGTATAGTCATGGATGGAAAACTGGCTATGAGACAGAAAACAAAGAACATGCATAAATTGCAGCTCAGTGAAGACCCTGGCACAATGCGCAGCTGCAGTCAAAAAAGCAAACAGGATGTGAGGCTGTATAAGGAATGGGATTGAGAATAATACATAGACTATCATAATGCCATTATATAAATACGTGGTTTGCCTTCATCTAGAATGCTAAGTGCAGCCTTGGTTACCCCATCTCAAAAAGGATATTACACAATTAGAGAAAGTTCATAAATGAATGATGAAAATTATTAGAAGCCTGGAAAAACTGTCTTATGAAAAGAGACTGAGTGTGTTTACTTTACATAAGAAATGCATAGGACAGTCACAGTCAAAGAACACAAAATAATGAATAATATAGAGAAAGTGGATCTATTCTTCCTGCTTCACAACACAAGTACAAGGGGACACTCACTGAAACAAAAGTAGCAATTTCAAAACTGATAAAAGGAACTATATTTTCATACAATGCAAATTTAGACTGTGGAACTCATTGCCACAGGGTGCCACTGAAGCCAAGAATTCAGCAAGATTCAAAGAGGGATAGGAGATTTATGGAAATATTTAAGAGGTTTTGGAAAAGGTATAAGCATCACTAATTCAGGGATTAAACCAATAGCTAATTATTAGGTGTTAAGAGAAGACACCCAGAGGAGATGCAAATTATCCCACATCTGTCTACTGCAAGGTTTCTTGCACCTTCCTTTAAAGCATTTGATGCCAGTCACTGTCAGAGACACAATATTACACAAGATGGACCACAAGTCTGACCCAGTGTGACAATTCTATGTTCCTCTTTAAAAAATGTTTAGAGAATTAACTTCTAAAGTGTTTTCCTCCTTCCAAGGAACAATTTGCAATTCAGAGAACATTTTTTCATTTAACACTGGAAAAGCTATGAACTGCAAAACTGCACTTCTCAGCTTTTTTCATTGCTTGAGGTATCATTTAACATGTCAATAACATATGTGGGAATATAATGCCAAAGAAAAGTTGACAAATAAAACAAATGGAAAGTTAAAAATATTTACAATCTGTAATTTTCTGTCTTCATTTAAAAATTAACCTTAAATATGGTCTTCATAAATTCACAGTTAAAACTGGAAACTCTTGTTACATGTAAGATAATCCTTCCTATCAGTACAGACATCTCACAAATCCTATATGTTTGACTTTTCAAATCTTTTTATAGAGCTGCAACATTTAAAAACAAAAAGTTTATTGAGAAGTTTTTATTTTGTAAAGGAATTGCTCCTGTATTCCTATCTATCATCTTATCTCCTGAGACTAATAAATTCTTGGAGAAGTCCTAGTAGTGAATAAGAATCTGACTGTAGCTATGTCAAGGTTCTCATTTGTATAAAACGTCCTTGTTTGAGTGGAATCTGCCACACAAGTTGTTCAGTACAATGAAGCTGCACAGCAGTATTCTTAACTTTGCCCACACTTCTCCTATATTGGATCAATTCAGAACCAGTCATGCAGATGTGTGTGTAGAAATTTGAACCTTCTTTAATTTCCATGTGCGGTAACGTTGTGTTTGCATTTGTGTCTGCAATTCCTGGGTTTTGCCCATAAAAGCATGTCAGCATTTTTAAAACTTGATGACCACAGACTATGAATTGACTCTCACAGACAAACAAAACACAAAAGGAACAATTGCAAAGATTTATTTAGCGCTTTCTGTGCTTGGCACTTAGAAACAGAGTTCCGTGCATAGGGCAAATCTTTATACACCTTTTATTCTTCATACATATTTTACATACACTTTTTATTGCCCTCTTTTATATTCATAATATTGAATCCCCCACTAGGCACATAAATACATTTATACAACACCTCAAAACAAATCTCAATAATATCTGTATTCTGTTACTTGGTATTTGCATTTTCACACAACTTAAAGGCTTAGCTCACACCAAGCGAAAATTGTTTTCTTATTTTTAAAGGATTTGAAGAAAAAGGAGAAAAAAACAGAAAAGAAAGAAACTTCAAAAGGCAATGATCTATTTGGTAAAACAGAGATCTAATGGCAGGCTGGGTGGAGAACACCTGCCCTTATCATTACTTAAATGCTAAAGGTTTTCTATGGCAACTCTTGCATGCAAGATAGATGAAGTTGGCCATACTATATATCTCAGGTTTGCAGAAGAGCAGAGCTCTCTTTTCTTGTCACCATTCACCATGAGCTGAATTTGGAGCTTTTTCTCCTGTTGAGTTGAATGCTGTGGGGCATGTATGTTCCAAGCACAGGTTTTTGGGGGGGTTTTGGCTGTACTACTCTGGGTGACATCCACAGGAGTTGCACAGCTGAGACACCTCTCCCCTTCTGTATCATTCTAAAAATGTCCCCCAGAATATGGCAGAGGTTCCACCTCTGCTGACTAAGGCGTTCAAAGAAACATTTAATTTATGAGTTAAAACTCCTCGCTCTGGCTCTCTCTCTTTCTGCAGGCATGGCACCATTGTGAGCTAGACCCATATAAGGAAAATTGCCTGCCAGGCACAGCCAGACTCAGAAAGTAAATATCTTTTGCAGGAGAGACGTTCCAGTTCAGCAATAATGTTCTGTTACTACAGCGAGGAGAGGGGACCGCAGGACTTGTGTTAACTTCAGCAATATGCTAAACCACTCAGGCAGCAAGGAAAAGTCAGGGAAGGGTGAGGCCATTAATGCAATGGCCTCTCATGGGCAGTGCAGTTCTGTAAGATGAACTCTTCAGTGACTTCTTTCCTTTGGTATGGAGGAGATAGCACACGTACAAGACTCCCTCAAGATCAAGAGTTCACGCTAATTGAGAGTTAATGCATATACTGTATTTAATCTGATTCACTCCAGCTTCTCTTAAGTGAGCCCTTCTCTCTGAAAAGTCCATTTGGTGCAGACGCTCCATTGCAGATGCTTAGGCCCGGGATTACAATGAGCAGCAGAGGCTGTCAGCAGGGGCTTTCCATTGGATTATTTGGAGTGTAACTTAGATGGCTTGTGTTTCCATTGATAATTAAACTACTAGTTCCATTACAAGTTTAAAGGCAAAAAGGTATTGAGACAGGATCACCCATGGAGACAATGAGGGTCTTGCTGCCTTCAGTTCCAAGGAGACAAATCACTGGTTAAACCATGTGCACAGACATCTGTGAAGATGAGCCTGGAACAGACCCATATTGTCTGTTGTCACAGGCATTGGCTGTTTGCTGGTTGCTGGATGGAGGACTGATCATGTGCATTCCATGATCCACCCCTGTTGAAAGGTATTGCCTCTCTCCAAAAGCCCCATTGGAAGGGGAAGAACAGAGTAAAGTGCTTTGAGGGGTGGTCAGTTTCTCTGGGCTTGCTGCCAGCCTAGGGGAAGCAGGGAAATTGTATCCATACAGGTTGTAAGGGTTGTGAAGGGAGAAGGCATTGTAGGAGCTCTGCTGCATGTGGCCACCACCAAACACATGTGAAGAAGAAGAGGTGGAGGCAGGGTTGCCTGCTTGCATGACATATTGAAACTGAGAGGCTGGGAATGACCCCAGCTGGCCACCAAAGGCCTCCATCTTACCATTGTTAGGCAGAGAGGAAGGAGTAGGCATTCCTGAAATCAAGGATGGAGTCCTCTGAGGCATGAAGGTTTCTGAGGGCTGAGTGGCGGAAGCAGTGCCACTTTGGAGTCGGTTGTACCCACTGTCACTTAGCCCTGGGTAGCTCTGTAAGGCAGCCATGTTGCTTCTGGCACATGGGGGATAATCGGACAGGTTGAGATTGCACAGCTGGCTCTCCCGGCAGCCAACATTGAAAGTGTTGGGGGCCAGGTGAAAGGTTGGAGGGGAACAGGATGGAGAGAGGAGATGAGAGGAGGCAGAGGGTGATGGGGTCCCAGTGCTGGAGGTTGTTGGGGAGGTGCCTGTGCTGCCCCCTGAAAAACAAAACACAAAAGAGGATTTTAAAAGGTTCCAGCACATATGCAAAACAAGAAGGTCCCCTTACAAACCAGCTTCTTTTAGTAAACAAACATGTAAGGTAAAATGCCACTGTAAAAACTAGCCTCTACTAGCTTGCACCTTAGTTTCACAAATGAAATTGCTTGCTCTTTCTTTTGTTATTATTTGATTTTTAAACAGGTTTTCTTCCCTTCTACAATAGGAAAGAGAAGCAAAACACCTTACAGCAAACTCCAGATCAGTGAAAACAGCTGCGGGGAAACCCAACTCCATCTGTCAAGAGATCTGCATTTTACAGGGATATTAATCTTGTGTGCTCTTATTTAAAGTCTTGTCTCACTCTCTACTGGTTTCCAGGAAGACCACCTATTCAGCAGTCTGTACTGCACTGCTACACACGTGCTTTATCATCAGCACTGTAGGCCTATGGCAGGAAGTGACTGAGAGCATGTAGGATTTTTACAGCACTCCATGGTTTTCTGTGATGGCTCTTTGTGGAGTCAATAGTACTGATTTAAGCCACAGGATAAGTTACACTAAAAATGGACAATGGTTACAAGCTACTATTTGCAGTTCTTTGTCTGTTTGTTAGTTAAACAAGTCACTCAGGGAACAGATGCAATACCCTGTGATACGTAACGAACCAACACAGCAAAGATGAATGATATGTTTGAATAAGGTTCTTCCATCATCTGCTTCAACTTTAAAATGGTTCTGGATTGCATGCTCCTCATTCACTATTAATGATTATTATAATTTCTATTACGGTATTAACTAAACTGCATAATAAAGCATGTGCCTGGTGCCATACAGAGAAACAGAATACCTTTCCCCTTTGAGCTGATAATATGAAGAAGCTGAAAACACAATAATATGAGAAGACGACATACCAGGAAGGGGTGTGGGAAAATGGATGAACAATGACAGAGGCATGGCTTTTGGGGAGTGCAATTTTCCACTGAGCACAGACTGTAGAAGATATTTTCTTTCAAATGCTTCTTTTAACGTGTTGCATATTTCTTTATTTGCAGGGTTGGCATGGAAGAGCTTTGCAGAAGAAGTATAGGGAAGCCAGAGGAGTGATATGGTTAGAGGCATGATGGGACCAGAGCAGAGGGAGAGGAAGATGATTGTAAAAGCTGAATTTTGGTCAAGCTGGAAGGGACCAGAGAAGAGACGGGGGCATTAGAGAACAGGAAGATACAGTAGTCAAAGTGAGAGCTGATCAAGGTAAGGAGAAGGATTTTAGCAGTGAGTTTCATAAGGAAAGGACAGATTCTGAGGTACTGTCATGGGAAAAAATAAGAGGAATTGGAGACTGCCTGGACATGGTATAAAAATGAGAGAGGATTGAATACAGCACTGAGGCTGGGCACCTGGATGATGAGGATAATATAGCTATTGTCAGTGATTGAAAGACAAGTTCTGTTTTCACCATGTTGAGTCTGAGTGAGTGGTGGGACATTGATGATGCTACGTTAGAAAGCAATCGAATATTTGAGATGAAACTGAGTGGGGGAGGTCAGAAGGAGACATGTAGATTTGGAAGAAATGAATAAACTTGTTTTTGTTTTCACATCTATTTGGAATGAGAACCAGAAATGATGAAATACAAGAAAAAAGGCTGGTCTTGGGTATTTCCTGCCAAGAGAGCAAAAGAGGTTCTGGAAATCATGAAGTTAAAAACCTATTCTCATGAGATCTGCTGCCTAGTTCTGCAAACTCAGCCTGGATAGCTCTGATAAGCATCCAAACTCTTGGGTGATTATCAGAACCAAACTACTATTCTGAATTATTCTAATGTCCTCTCATCTGAAAATTTCTACCTCACTCTGAGTAAACAGCAGAAAAAAAACTGTCCTCAAATATTCATTTAAATTCAAAAGTAAATTTTGATTCAACAGCATTTAAGGCCCTTCACTTTCCAGAAACATTCTATTATTCAAGCTTTCCTAGCATGTGTACTCATGAAAAACACATTTGAGCTTGACTGTTCAAAGCTTCGCTGTAAGTGAATTCAGAATTTTGTGTTTGGTTGTAAAATTTGCAGTTCTTTGTCTGTTTGTTATTTAAACAAGTCACGCAGTTAGGGAACAGATGCAATACCATGTGATATGTAATGAACCAACACAGCAAAAATGTCAAAATGCGATGATCTGAAATGAACTTTTTGTGAACAATCTGCAGGCCATTAATTATATGACGACAGCATTTGGGAATAAATATGAACAACAAATAATTTCTGTGACTTTTGTGAGAATGTTTGTAGTAAACTTTGTTGAATAAATTATTTATTGTGACTAATACACTGATCTCTTCTTCTTACACTATGAGGAACCTGAGAAAATGGTGTAGAAAAGCAGCATAAACTACTGGCTGTGATATATGCTAGGCTTGAAATGTTTGTTCAGGAAATTGGGATAGAATCTTATTCACAGTAGACATTCCACTTCCTCGAAGCAAGAATGCAAAGATCTATATTAGTAGTATTACAAAATGTAATAATTATATTGTACACCTAACATTGCCCATAAACAGGAATTAAAGTGATTCCACTCCAAGTTATCCCCATCCACTGACCAGCAGTGCAAATCCAGTAATTAAGACAAAGCCAACCTAAAAAGGTATTTTGCACTAGGCCCTAAAAATGACCAGGATCTGATGGACACAACAATGGAAGCAATTCCAGAGCTGACGACCACTCACCTCAGGCATTCAACCCTAAGCATGGAACACAAGAGTTTTCAGGCAAGTCCCACCTCCCGCAGAAGGCATGAGGCTGAAGTAGTCACCTGAGTAATGAGGTGCCAGGTGATTTATAGAGGATAACCATTGCCTTTATTTGCCATCTGAAGCAGGATGGAAGACTACATAGGGCATGGAGTACAGGAGTTATGTATTCATATCAGCTTGCGCTGCTTAAAAGGCAAGTAGAGGCATTCTGCACTAGCTGAAATTTCTGAGCTGCCCTCTACGGTAGCACTCAATAACCTGTACCAGCCAGATATGGTTAGTATCTTCCTAGAGTTGACATTTGTAGTGTCTAGTTCTTGGAAAAATGTTTAATTCCCACTTTAGAAAGCACCGAGTCCAGCAAGTGCACATCCATCAAACTAAGGCCTTGCAAAAGGCTGTGTGGACATTCTATTTCATTTTAAATGAGGCATAGTTCAGTTTAGCTTAAATCAATTAAAAATAGGTTTAAATTAAACCAAAATAAGTCATTTTTAAACTGAAATAAGAATGCCCACACGGGGATTTGAATCAATTTTAACTAATCCAGTTTAACTAAACTGGTGCACATTTGTGTATAGACAAGGCCTTAATCACACTTGACCTAAGCCTTAAGATTTGGCAAGCTAATTCTTTTAACACATTTTCTCTTCTAACAACTCCTCCACTCACTTTTCAGACGTTCCTCATGCCAAGACACTTGGTTTACACTGAAATACATGTTTAAACAACTTTTTGCACTAGTTTCACTGAACTGGTTTAAAATGACACCTTTAGGGCTTGTTTACATGGGCAGATAATGCTCACTACAGGCTTGTGATTTCTAAAATGCACTGATGTGTTGCACACTAATTTGTCCATGTAGACCCTGCTAGAGCATACTGCAAATTCCCTAAGGTGCTTTAAAGTAGCACTGTTTGAAACAGCACTATGTTGAAGTGCACTTGGAAAATATTAGTGCATACCAGCAGGGTCTACACAGACTAATTAATGAACAACATGCTAGCGCGCATTTTCCCACCATGGAGACAAGCCACTAGTCAAACTGGTGCAAATCTGCATGTAAATAAGCCCTTAGGATAAAATTTTCAAAGACACTTGAGTGACTTAGCAGCTTAATTCTTGACACAGGTGTAGGAGCTAGGCAACAGAATGCATTTCTCAGGGCACTGACAATATTCGTGAATTCAGGTTGAATTCAAAATATAGTTTTGGCTGGAAAAATTTCATTTTTTCCCCTTGAAAAGTCAAAACAGTTCATTTCAACCATTTTGGAGTTCATTTCAAAGTGGAGGGTTGTTGTTTTTTCAAAATTTAGCTATATGTATTTTTTTGAAAAAAAGGTGAACCTCCCTCCAGAAAATTCCATGATGCCTCTCCACCCCTCACCCCGAAATTCATTTCTGATCTAAAAACACCCTGAATAAACAAAATAAAAACAAAACAAAACAAATTTTATTTTGTTTCAGTCAAATTTTGTTTCTGGTGGGTTTTGATACAAAAAAAAGTTTGGGGGTTTTGTTCTGGTTTTTCGTTTTGGCAACAAAACAAAACAAAAAAAGTCTATTTTGGTTAGAAACAAATTGAGGTTTTGTTTTTTGTTTTGTTTTTTTGTGGGTGTTTTTTTTCCTCAGATTTTCTGGTTCAGACCCTGAACGAGAAAAACAATTATTTGCTCAGTTTGACTTAGGAGCCTAAGTCCCATTGGCTTTTAGTGACACTTAGGCTCCTAGCTGCCTAAGTCCTTTTTGAAAATGGGTTTGGGGCCAGATTTTTAAAGGTATTTAGGCACCTAAAGATGTAGATATGAGCCTAATGGGATTTTGAAAAGCTCCTGTTTGCCTAAGTCCCATTGAAATCATACTAGATGCTTTTCAAAATGTTACCCTTTTAGTTGTGACATTCATTAGATGACTGCATGCATACAGGGAACGGATGTGTTGAGTAAGAAAATATAATTCCCTTTCCCCCCTCCACACACAGGCGCATACATGTGCGTGCTCGCTTGCGCACACACACACACACACACAGACTTTTGACTAAAAATGGCTCAAGAGATCTTATTTCAACTTTCCAAGCCACTTTGCCTTTGCACAGAGAACACGAATGAAAATGATAACCAAAAGGTGAACATTTCAGGAGGTTATGAGTAAATGAGGGCTTATGCAAACTTATTTAACTTTAACCATACTAGTCACTCCTGAGTGGTTGCTGTTATCTACTTCTAAAAAGAATGCCATAGTTAATATTTATTCTGCATATCCTCCATTGTTCAGAAGCCTTGCTAACAAGTAAGATTTT
The DNA here is from genome assembly GCF_025201925.1 of Gopherus flavomarginatus. Taxonomy (NCBI): domain Eukaryota; kingdom Metazoa; phylum Chordata; order Testudines; family Testudinidae; genus Gopherus; species Gopherus flavomarginatus. The sequence continues at coordinate 155,983,544 of NC_066617.1, read as the reverse complement.
TTGGTTTAGCCATCCATTTATGGAGTATAATCATGTATAATACAGGCAGGGGCAGCTCTAGACATTTCGCCACCCCAAGCACGGTGGCATGCCGCGGGGGACGCTCTGCCAATCGCCGGTCCCGCGGCTCTGGTGGACCTCCTGCAGGCATGCCTGTGGAGGGTCCACTGGTCCTGTGGCTCCACCGAAGCTGCGGGACCAGTAGACCCTACGGAGGCATGCCGCCGAAGGCTGCCTGCCTGCCTGCCACCCTCCCGGCAACCGGCAGAGCACCCCCCGCGGCATGCCACCCCAAGCACGCGCTTGGTGTGCTGGGGCCTGGAGCCACCCCTGAATACAGGATTCCTGCATTAATCAAACCCCAGTGGAGGTCCTGAAGCTAGTAGTTTAATATATGACAGATTTTCACTTGCTGTAACTGAAACTATATACTGTGCATAAAAGGTGCTCTCCTCCCTTTCTGTTGTCCTTCCAAATTCTGCATTACAAATATGACTGACAAGCAGCAGACTTCTCCCTCGCATGCCCTCTCTAGATCTCTATCTGCTTTGCCTAATTTTCAAGAACTCAATTGCACAGAAATCTAAAAATGGCAGAAAGCTGGGAAGAAGAGAGACACCAGAGAGTTCTTCATCACATTACCCTTGCAACCTCTCAGATTAGTTTAGTTTCTTCTTTCTACCTGCACTACCTCTCCGTCAGTGGAGATGTTCCGAAACTGCATAGCTTTGATGCCTCTTTCTAGGCGTCTCAATTCCAGCAGGTGCAGTGCTATGTGACCTTCCAATGGAAAAGAAGTCCAGAGTGTTCACAAAAAAGCAATGCCCTTGGCTTAGCAGTTCCATCCAGGCTGTCATTCCTGTGCTGATTATCCTCACAATACTGAGTATTGAATTTGTGAGTCACTGGAATCCAATCCCACATTTCTTGCAAAAGTCAATGGAATTTTCCACCCGTGGTTATCAGCAAACTAAGAATGGAAGCAGTACTAATTGCTTCCCAGATCTGCAATGTGCTAGACTCCATCCTGTTTCTTTCTTTGTTCTGGGAACTATATCTTCCACCTTCATTGGGTGATGAGACCGAACTATTTCTCCATAAAGATTTGCTCCATAAGAACATAACTGCTTGTTTCCTCACTACAGTTTTTGGCCAATCATTGAATTATCAATTCACAGCAAGATCTTCAAAAGGACAGAGATGAGGCTAAAAGGCTGTTTGCATAGTTGTTGCACTGGCAGAAAAACAGCCAGGATTTCTCAAAAGCTCTTTTCAGTTTCACGTATGATTCTATGAAAAGGTCCACAGAAGGGCAACAAAGAAGGTTACAGGGATGGATTTAGGAGGAGAGAGGACTTATTAGAGGACACACACACAAAGAATTAGACACTGAGGCATTCAGAGTTAGAAGGGTATAATGAAACCCGAGCTGTCACTTCTTTTAAGATGTCTTCAAGTCTGAGAATCAGTAGAAATATTAGTAACTTTAGAACCAGTTACAATAATACTTTCTATTTCTATAGCATTTCTGAAGGGTCACCCTATAGTGCATCTTGACCAAACGACATGTTAAAGCAACAACTTGTCCTGTTTACACCAGGATTTTAAAATGTGCTAGCGATCAGATGTTAAGACCTACAGTGCCAGGCTCCCAGTCCTGCATGCTAATCACTAGGCCATGCTTTCTTTAAGGAAAAGAGACAATAATATGGATAGTCTGTCACACAATGGCTTGTGTCCATCATGATAACCATAGGATTTTCCTGTACTGCATCCACACTCACTCAGCCAGATGCTCATTGCACCAGACTGTCAGGCTTTGGCATGGCCAGCAATAATATAGTAAATAGATCTCTTTCCTAGATCATACATCACCTACAGAAATTAGTTTCCTATGTCCCCAATTCAGATACAGACCTATTAATCTGATTAATTTCTGTAGGCTCTTGGATCCACAGTGAGCTTCCAGGACACCCTAAAAGAGAAACTGTCTAGCATCAAGAATAGTGCACTGACGACTACAACAATTGTGTCAGTTGGACACAATCATGGATATACTAGCCACAAAATGGCCACTGCCCCAATGAAGTATATCAAACAAAGAATGGATGCAAAATAATGAATACTTGTGGCACCCTTCTGCATCTGATATCGAAATATGCAAGGAAATCCTGCAATTTTGCTGCTAAGATTAATCAAATCTGAGATAGTCTCCTCAGCACCAAAGAAACCAAACTGAGACAACGACCAGTGGCCCTTCCACCATTCTTGATAGAGTTCGGTCCAGTCCAGCAGAGGTCCTGGGAACTCTAGGCCAGTACATGCTAAGCAGATCCCTGCCCCCAGGCCTACTGCTAAGCAAGATTTTTGAATTGTGGGGGAAAATATAGTAGTACTATCCCAGGCCTAACACACATACCAAGCTCCACTTACACTGAAATAAAATGCCATTTATAGTAGATTGTGCAATTCTTCATAATATGACTATCCTTTTTCTCCCTTGTGTGAGTTGATTAGCAGTGAAATTGATAACATTTAAATTCTGTAATAAGGCTTCAGAGTTAACATCAGCCGTTCACCTGAAGAGTCTGGTCAACTTAGGGGACTCAGATACTTTTAAGGTCCCTAAGGGCCCACGGGATCCCTGCAGTGTGTAAGAATTCTCTGTATCTGGAGGAAACCATTTATGGGTTGCACCTAGCCTTGGTGCTGGTCATCCACCAGACCACCCATTAGCAGTAATTACTCTTCTGGGGCACTGGGACCCTCTTCGGTTCGGGTTGATTCAGGGCCCCCCGTGCTCCGGTCATCCTGAGAATGCCCTGGCTTGTTGCCCATGACCTCCCACAAACGACAGCCTCCAATGGTCAGCTGCACCCTTGCATTTTCTACTAGTGCAAGATCACCCCAGTGGAGCAAAACTATGGCTCAAAGCAGCCTTTGAGGAATGGCAGAATCTCCTGGAGGGTGCCAGATTCCCATCCATGTCCTCACTGGCCACAAGAACCTTGAATTTCTGAAGATGGTTCAGCACCTAAATCAGCTCTGATCCTGCTTTTTCACATGAACCGACTCCATGGTGACCTACTGCTCCAAGACTAGGAATGGGAAGGCAGATGCATTATCACAAAAGACTGACAAAGGGGGCACATTTTATAACATGTTGTGGTCTTCTCACTGCCCAGGAAACAGTCCATCTGTTGAAAGACAACATCTTTCACCTTTATGGATTGCCCACAAGTGTAATATCTCACCAAGGGTTCCAGTTCATTTCCTGCTTTTTCCAGGAATTTTTGCATTTACTTGGCACCGAACCTTGCACCTTGACATATTACCACCACTAGTATCAATGGCCAGGCAGAGAGAGCAATACTTATGCTGCTTCCTAAATTACAACCAGGACAATTGGCTGGCACTCATTCCCCAGGCAGAATTTGCCTACAAGTCCATGCATGCCATCACCCATCAGACTCCTTTCTTTACAAATGCCCACTGTTGCTGACCTCACAGCACACATCCACCAGGTACACCAAGAACTCAGGCACTGGTTACAGGGCCAGCTCCAGGCCCCAGCATGCCAAGTACGTGCTTGGGGCGGCAAGCCACTGGGGGCGCTCTGCCGGTTGCCGTGAGGGCGGCAGGCAGGCTGCCTTCAGTGGCTTGCCAGCGGAGGGTCCACTGGTCCCGCCGCTTCGGAGGTCCGCCGAAGCCGCAGGACCAGCGGACCCTCCGCAGGCAAGCCACTGAAGGCAGCCTGCCTGCCATGCTTGGGGCGGCAAAATGCCTAGCCCCACCCCTGACTGGTTAGCATAGACTAACACAGCATACAAGCGCCCACTGACACTGTCAACTGACCCCTAACCTCAAGGCAAGGGATAAGCTTTGGCAATCTGTCTAAAACCTTTGCTCCCACCTGTTCATCTGAAAATTGGACCACAAATACTTAGGGACCTTTTACAATCATGGAACAACTTAACCTGGCAGCCTTTCAACAGCAGCTGTAAAGATCCCTCAAGGTCCACCTTGTGTTCTCTCTACTGAAATCTTTCACTGAGAATCTCTTCCCATAATGTACTACTTCTCCACCTCTGCCAATAACCAAACAGGACAAAGAGGAATACATGGGCCAGCAGATTCTAGAATCCCACCAAGTCTGGGCAAGGCTCCAATATCTGATTGACTGGGAGGGATATTGCATTTGTGGGAAACCATGGAACACATTCATGCCCCAGACAGCCTGAGCACGTTCCACCAGACCTAGCCCAAGAAACCTGGCCCAAGGTCTCCTGGGAGGTGACCCCAGAAGGCTACTGTCAGACACTAGACCAGCTAAGAGCAGCTGCTCGCCTTTTCCCTGACTAACTGCGCTGCTAGGCAACCAATGAGCCCAGCTGCACTGCCTTAGAACTCTCAGAGTGGCCACAGCCCCTGATTGGCTGCTGGTGTAGCAGTCCTGCTTATAAGCCTGGCCCCCACAGCCAGTCAGCAGCTGCTCAGCACACACGCCACCTGCAGCTGCACTTGCCCTTCCTCCAGCCCTTGTTCCAGTCTCTGCTCCAGCCTCTGCTCCCTTCTGGCTTTGACCCCCAACTCTGCCTCTCATTTATGACCCTGGATGACCCTCAGGTTCTGGCATTCAGCTTCCACCTCTCCAGTACTTATCCATGGCTCTGCCTCTAGCTTACCACTCTGGTTTACCGTCTCCAGCTCTGGCATTTGACCTCCGCCCCTCCGGTACTGACCCTCAGTTCATTTCCTGGACTCCACCCACCATGGACCCAGCAGGCCAAACTCTCATCTTCACCACTAGGCCTGATCGCCCACAGCCTGATCAGCAATAGTATTGCACTGCACTACACTGGTTATATTTAAGTCGCATATGGAAGATTATCTTAACTTTTAATTATGGCATTACAGATTCTGGAGCACCAAACTGCAGCCTCCTCAAAAAGCAACAGTTTGTCAAGCTACCAGAAGGTGGCCCAGTTTGCCCTCATTTAAAGGAAGCAGTTGTTGGCCATATGAAATATACAATAGTCTGACTCGCACTTAGGAAACCAGCACTTCATTCCAATAACTCTGCCAACAATTGTCCTGTTTCTAACATCTCTTTCTAGGGCAAACTAGTCAAGATGATAATGGAGACCAAACCCTAACATCTGATGGCTGAAATTATCCTAGACGACACACAGTTGCTTTTCAGACCAGAGACAGCAGCATGATAGCTGTTGTGACACTTGTTAAAAAAATTATGGCAATGGACAGGTGGTAAATATCCAAGCTTAAATATCCATGGATCTTTCAGCTGCCTTTGACTTCATCAGCTATGTTCTCATGGGAGAAACTCTTTTGGGGATCTCAGACAAATCCCAAAGAGAGACTTGATATGCAATTGCTCTTCTTCCCCGCCCCCACCTCCACACACCCCGCCCCTACCCCGAGCCCTTGTATGTGGAGTCCTGCAGGGTTCACTCTCATTTACTTTTTAGCACAAACACCCACACCTGCATTCACATTCACTCACAATCTTTGTTTCAGCAAATGTGGTCACCGCATTGACCCAGGGTTACCAGGCCCTGATAGAAATAAGCACATGCATAAACAGTATTGCAGGAGTTCTCAATATTTTTCTTTCTGAGGCCCCTCCAGCATACAATAAAAACTCCACAGCCCACATGTGCCACAATAACTGGTTTTCCGAGTATAAAAGCCAGGGCCAGCATTAGGGGGTAGCAACCAGGGCAACTGACTGGAGCCCCACACCACAGGGCCCCATGCCACATGAAGCTACATTGCTCAGGCTTCAGCTTCAGCCCCAGGTGACATGACTCAGGGCCCTGGGCTTCAGCCCCATGTGTTGGGGCTTCAGCTTTCTACCCTGGACCCCGGCGAGTCTAATGCTGACTCTGCTTGGCAGCCCCCCTGAAACCTTCTTGAGGCCCCCTAGGGGGCCCTGGGCCCCTGGTTGAGAATTACAGTAGTATTGAACAGCAAGTGGCTCAAACTCAGCCTAGGTAAAACAAGGTGATGCCTATCAGAAGAGAGGAACGCTTAGAGAAAGACTAGCTAGAAAATCAGCATCACCCTCAATTCAGGGCTTCTCTCTTTCAACTGTCAAGGTACCATGCAGCCTCAGGTTCCTTTTGGATTCATCTCTGCTTCTGGAACTACAGTCTTACTCCATTTTGCCAGTAAAATAGCCAGATCGTGTCTTCTTCTTGGCTGAGGACCACTTTGGTCCTTTGTCAGCTCTAAGTTACACTGCTACAATGCACTCTACTGTGAGGGCTACACTGAAATGCCAGTTTGCACAAGACCCAGCATCCTGCCTATAAACAAGAGAGCGCAATGAAAGCACATCACATCAATGCTCCACACACTCCTTTGGCTCCCTGCTCAGTTCTAAATCTATTTCAAGCTCCCAGACCTAATCTTGAAGGCTATTAATGAGCTGCTGCATGGGAAAAAGATAGTCTCTCCACCTGTGACACACAAGACAGCTGAGATCAATGAGGATGCTGCAGTTAATAGGGCTCAGGAGCAGATGGTAGTGTTCTCAGCAAAGAGCAAAGATGTTCCATTTGAAAGGAATGATGCCTTAAAAGTCATTGTTTGGAATTAAAATTTTGAATTTGTATGTGTTTTTACTGTGAAAATAGCTTTTTAGTGAACAAGTGAAATTTGAGGGGTACAACATAGTTGAAACAACATTTCACATGAATATTTTGCCAGTTTTGCAATTCTGCTTAGGAGGAAATCTTTCCCACCAAGTAGAATAATGAACAATGGGCTGGGTGTGTTAATTTTTACTTGTTGCACATTTTGTTTGCTTTCATATGAAGCATCGGGTACTCATCATTACCACAATGCTGGTGAGATATGGGACTTAATGGTCTAATCCAGTTTGTTTAATCCTATGTTCTTACAATTACTGTTAAAGATCTGCTCATCTTAATGTTTTGTGGGGACCAGACTAGTATAGAGGAGTCAGCAACAGCTCTTTCAGTGTTGGAAAGTGACATAGTCCAGATTATTGGAACTCATATTTTATTTATTATTTGTTTTATGTTCTTTGTTAGAGTCAAGAAACCAAGCCACATATTTTTTAATAATGAGAATCTGGATCAGGTTCAGTCTAAATTTCAAAAATACATTCCAGTTAAAGAGTTTAATAGATTCTTGGCTTTCCCCCCATCTCTTTGCCATATGCATTCAATAATCCCAAATTCTCTTTTTCCCTGGTAATAAGTATATTTCAGTGATGGTGACATCATGCTTCAAAAGTTCAGCTGGATGGAGGTCTGTTGTCATTGTGGCGAACTTCACTTATTGCAAAACTGAGACTCATCTGGACCCTCTGTTCCTCAGGAAACATTCTGTGCTCAGCCCTGAAGAACATGCTGGTTCTTGGACAGAAGCAGCATGCCCCTCACTGAGACGTCCATCTGGTGACCTCTAAAGTACCAATCCTGCACAGGCTTCCTTATGCGCTTAACTTTCCTAGTGAGTAGTCCCAATGAAGTCAGTCAGACACATGTGTAAGAAAAGGTACGCACACGTGCCAGTGTTTGCGGTATCATTTGTGTGATTTTCAAATGCAAACGGAAACCTGTTATTTTTTTAAATGGCAGTGTTGCTCAGTCCTCGTGTAGCATAACGGCATCCACTGCACTAGATGTTTGATTCTGGGCAATGTCACTGTGGGCTCTGCCAATGCGCAGGTTCAGTCAAAAAAGTAAACAATGGTACGGTGCCTATGGAATGGGATGGAGAATTGTTTACAGAAAATATTATAATGCCGTTATATAAATGAATGGTGTGGTGCCATCTAAATACTGTCAGCAGTACTGGTCACCCCATCTCAAAAAGGATATTGAAAAATTAGAAGGGTCGGAGAGAAGTGCAATGAAAAGGATCCAGGGCCTGGAAAAATTTTCATATGAAGAGAGATTGAAAAGATTGGGATTGTACAATTTACAAAGGAAATGACTAAGAGGGTAGATAATAAAAAATTATAAAATAATGAATGCTAGAGAGGAGATAGATCAGCTGCTTCTGTTCTCCCTGTCTCATAACACAACAAGGAGACATTAAGTTAAAAGTGGCAAATTCAAAATTGATCAAAGGAAACACTTTTTCACACAAATTGTGGACCTTACTGGCACAAAGAGTTGTTGAGGATCTGCTAGGTTAAATAGCCCTGTAGTACCCAGTATTTTCTCCCCATGAAGGAACCCCATGGAGGTCTGTAATCAAATCACCTCTCAATCTTCTTTATGATAAGCTTTATGATAAACTTTATGATAGTCATTTTCTTCAGATCTCAGACCATTTTTGTGGGTCTTTCCTGAACACTTTCCAATTTTTCAACATTCTTTTTAAAACGTGGACACCAAAACTGGATGCAGTATTCCAGTACTGGTCTCACCAACGCCATATACAGAGGTAAGATCACCTCCCTACTGCTACATGATACTTCAAGGATCACATTATCCCTTTTTGCCATAACACTGCACTGGGAGCTCGTTCAGTTGTTTTTCCGGTATGATCCCTAAATCCTTTTCAAAGTCACCGCTTTCCAGGATATAGCCCCTTCCCTGCCTTATATAGGTGTTGTTCCTAGATGTATGACCTTGCAATTGGCTATATTAAAATACATTTTCTTTTAATAGGCCCATGGTACCAAGGGATCCAGATCACTCTGTAGAACTGCCCTGTCCTCATCAGTATTAAGCACTCTTCCAAACATTGTGTCATTTGCAAATTTTATCAGCAGTGATTTTATGTTTACTTCCAGGTCATTGATAAAAATGTTGAATAGCATCAGGCCTAGAACTGATCTCTGCAGAACCCTGTAAGAAACATACCCATTCAGCGATGATTTCCCCATTGAGAACTACTTTTTGGAATCTGTCAGTTAGCCAATTCTTCATTCATTTAACATGTGCTTTATTAATACTGTATAGGGTTAAATTTTTTATCAGAATGTCACACAAGTCACTCACCTTACCAAAGTCTAAGTATAGTACATCTATACAGCACTTTTTATACTTTATCAACCAAACTTGTAATCTCATCAAAGAATGAAATCAGATTTGTTTGACAAGATCTATTTTGAAAAGGGTCTCTGGCCTGGATCCACAAAGGGCCCCAGATTCCTAGAAAAATCACAGGAATAACACTGCAATCCCCAAAGCCTGAGATAGGTGCCTCAGCTCCTTATTCAATGAATAGAGAGACAAACACCTAGGAATGGGATCCACAAAAGCCAGCACTCTAGGTGGTGAGCTGCCAAGGCTAGCCAATGGGAGATGCCAATGCGAGAGGTGTGTCCTGAACTGCTCCCCTCTGACAGACATAGGCGTCTAAATCCAGGTTGCAGGCAGAGGTGAAAGTACCTTAAAGGACTTACTGGTACTCTGGAGTCCTTAGGAGGGGCAGGGCCTCAAATGGAAGAGGCGGGGCCTTTAAATCCCTGGCACTTTAAATCAGGATTTAAAGGGCCCTGGGCTGGGGCTGTGGTAGCAGCAGCTGGGAGCCCCTGGGCCCTTTAAATCACTCCCAGAACTACCAGCTGCAGAGGTGGCTGGGAGCCCCGGGGGTGATTTAAAGGGCCTGAGGCTCCAGCTGCTGCTACCGCAGTGGAGCCCCGGGTACTTTAAATCACCATTGGAGGGGGCCCCAGCCTTTGGCGGAGCTTTAAAGGGCCTGGGGCTCCGCTGCAGTAGTGGCAGCCGGGAGCCCCGGGCCCTTTAAATCAACACCAGAGCCCATCTGCCACTACCCTAGGGCTTCAGCAACAGGGCTTGGGTGGTAATTTAAAGTGCCCCAGAGCGTAGCGGCAGTGGGAGCCCCAAGCCCTTTAAATCGTCACCCGAGCCGCGCTGCCAGAGCCCCGGGGGAGCAGCAACAGACGGAGGCTTGGGTGGTGATTTAAAGAGCCCAGGGCTTTGGCTGCCGCTACCACCCCAGACCCTTTAAATCATCCCTGGAGTCCTGCTGCCAGAACCCTGGGGAGGTGGCAGCGAGTCTCTGGTGGCTACTTTAAGAGATGAGACAGTAGCGGCTGCCACAACCCCGGATTCTTTAAATACCTGCTACCCCAGGGCTCCGGGGACGATTTAAAGGGCCCAGGGTGGTAGCTGCAACAGGCGCACCGGGCCCTTTAAGTCACTGCCTGAGCCCCACCGCTACTTCCCCAGGGCTCCGGCAGCAGGGCTCTGGTGGCAATTTAAAGGGTGCAGGGCTCCAGCTGTTGCTACTGCAGTGGAGCCCCGGGCACTTTAAATCACCATCAGAGGGGGCCTCGGAATTGGTACCAAGTGAGTTTAGGCACCTACAGGGTTGGGCAGCAACTGAGCAGGAGTTTCGTGGATTGCAGTGGAGCCTAAAACCAGGAATTAGGGGCATAAGTACAGTTATGGATCTGGGGCTCTGAGTTTCTAGACACCATTGCCATCACAAGAGAAAATAAGCAAATGAGAAATTAAAAATCACATTCCAGAACTATAAAATCTATTTTTAAGAGTCCCACGGGCAAGCAGTGATGTTGCAAATGCAGGTAGCTTCTCATATGCTATTTATGACTAACTGAAAATACTGTTTTTAATGGATTTTATTCTATCCTCAATGTATCTGCTGATTTTGCCCCATCATTGTCACTTTTCCTATACTCTGGAAATCATGACTCTTAACTTTATTGAGCAGTAAGTGGGTGTTGCCCTGAAACCTTACATATTAAAATCCGCTATCAGAATAGATAGGCAGGGTTCTTGGTTAATAGAAATCTGCGGTTTGTATTGTGGTGTAATGGTGTAGAACAGTCATGCCCCTGGAGTAACAGGAAGAGTCTGTACATGACCTTCATTCCTAACAGGAAGCAGATACTGCAACAGCCACACTTTATTGCTATCACAGTTCTTACAACATTCCTTCCATCTTCCTGGACATTGACATCTCAGCATTCTTGAATTTACATGCGATATCAGAAAGTGTACATTTCACTGGTGTCACAAAGGGCCCCATCCCAAAACGGGCACTTAGATTGCATGTAAAACATGCAGTTGTGGGAAGTAAATGGATTCCTGAAACTTGTCAGTCTTTCTCACAGATGCCATACAATCATCCATTTTAAGAGGCAACTGCAGCTCTGTTCTCAATCTATGAACACATTTATTAAAAGAATGCCCTAAACTTTTGAAATCATAGATCTCAAGGTGTATAACAGAACTGCATTCAGCCCAAAATTTTCACCTTTGGAGCCTAACCTTAGGCATCTACATCCATATTTAGCCCCCTAAATTATCAGGCTGGCTGATCTTCAGAAGGGCTGAGCCCAAACGGCTCCTACTGAAGTCAAGGATGCTGAACAGTAACCATGGACTTACCTGTCACATCATTTACACAACCCAAGTAGTCAATAGCAAGAAAATGAATCGTTAAGGACATCGTGTGGCTTGCTCAGCATAAGTCGGAGAGGTGGCTTAAAGCCTTGGGTTCAGCAACTGGGTCCTGCAGTATGATCTATTTGTGCTAGCTGCCCATGGCCCTCCGGGTCTGTTACAGCCGCTGGGGATCAGATGGATGCACAGATGCCACAGCCAGGCCCCCACCCCACAGGCTTGGGAAAGAGGGATGTAGAAATCTCGGAGGCTCTATGCCACTTGAGGAGTCCCTTTGACAGGGTGAATCTTTAGCTAGTGGGATTCACCAGCTTTAGGGTTGCTTTGTGTTGCCAGCATGGTGCAAAGCAGACCTAATGCTCCAGGGAATCAAGACCTAAAACCTTTAACATTTGCAATTTTGTTCAGACTTGGCATGATTTTTCCAAGTCTTCATAAGAGCCCCAAACTGGTCAAGGCTGACAAACATCAGTTATGTAGTTTGAAAGTTCTTTAGATATAAAACTGGCAAATCAAAGGGCCCCAAATGGGCACAACTTATTTAAGGCCATCCTGAACCTAGTGGGCTGTAGAGCAGCTAGTGGTGGGCTGCAGGGAACTGGCCGGTCAAATGGTGCTGGCGCTCTTCCTGGTTTTTCAGCTGCCAAATTGCATTAAAAGAAGCTAAAAAATACATTAAATATTTCCCTTTTCTAACATTACATCACCATGTAAGCAATTGCTGTTGTTGCTTCTAGGAAGTTATTTGATAACCAGTGGGAGGGGAAGTGAACAGTGCAATCACAAATAGGAAGCAGGTAGTCCAGCTAATCTGCAGTGATGGGAGGTTGTTTTAATGATCATGAGTAGAAGGGAAAGTGTCCATAAGACAATCTTTTTATTAAAATGTGGGCCATGTAAAGAAAATGTTTTGGACTCTGGGCATTAAGCAGTCTTTAACTACATGTTCACAGGTTTTCTGAGACATGGGTATCTGAGGTTGTAGAAAATACACTCTTTCTTATATTTGTACTATTTGAGAAACAGTTTGTGATCAGGAAATGAGCATGTATAAGGAGATTGACATTACTGCCTGATTCTGGCTCTGTGCCACTGGAAAGCTGAAGCAACTGCTACGAGGATTACGCTGGTGCAATGGGAATTACCAGGTGATGCAGAGCCAGAGTAGCATCTCTGTGCCAACACCACTGCCCCAGCTGTATGCATTCTCTGCAGAAAGGGTATATGGCTGGTGCATCACTGCACCTCAACAATCCCTACCTATTGGAACAGCCCCTTTATGCCATAAATAACAGAGCATAAATAATAGCAGCCTTCAAGATGATCTAATTTATGCTGGGGCTAGGTCCGTCCCTGACCTAAGATCTTTGAAGACCTTTTTTGGTCTTGTGCCAAGCACAAATCAGACTAGAGAAAGTGGCCCTAAGATTGTACATTCAATCTCGCCATTTGCATTTCTTTCCTTTTGGTTGTTTAACTGCACAACCTTAACATGAAAAGATAGGGATTTTTTTGTTTGTTTGTTTTGCATTTATACCTGAATATAGAGGACCAGTCTGTGATACCTTTACTCACAGTGAATGGTACCTTTTACCATGAGTAGTCCACTGAAGTCAATTGTAAGAAACTACTCAGTGTGAGATGAGGTATAACAATCTGGCCCAAAGCAATGAGAAACTTACATCACCACTGTATTTAAAATGGGATTTTCACACTGCAGCAAACTTTTTTTAAGGGAGCAGTGATAAAGAAATGGCCATGGTTCCTTCTGTTCTGTATTTCTATTAGCTTGCAGGGAAATGAAGTCACATTCCTTCTACTTGTCACATCACAGTCTGTTTCATGACAGAAGAGTCTGAGTTTTCATTGTGTGTGTTGCTAGTATTGCTATGTCACTGCAGAATCTAGTAAAGCCAGCCAGTGATGGCTATTACTTCACTGCACACTAAAAAGGTGTGTTTTCACATTGAGATAGCTAACTTAAGATAGCTATGTTAGTGTAAAATCTGAGTGGGGACAAGGCACAGGAAGTTTTTACCTTGATGTAGCTAGAGATGACAGCCCCATTTAACACACTGAGAGATACGGTAAGCAGAAACTGTAGTAAGAAACTGTATGAAGAACTTGTGAAAAGGGAATGTCCTGTATACTGGACAATTTCCGAAAGTCTGACTTTAACACAAAGGATTTTCTTGAAAGTGAGACTTGGTTTCATATGAGAGATGGTGTGATTCTATTGACATACACATGATGATACAGGTTCATGGAATCTTATGGTTCAGAAAAGGTCCTCAGTGGATCAGGTAGTCCAGTCTTCTTCCTCCCACCACATCAGAGCATGACTCAAATGGTAAATATGTAACAATGCCCTTTTCTGTCACCTTCTTCTCAAGCAGGTGCATCTCCCCTACTTCCCTTCTGTACTCTCCCCACATTTGCTAAACAAATGTATCTATCTGAGTAGGTACCTCTGTTCCTCCTCATTCTAGCCCTTATATAGCCCAGAGATCCAAGGGATATTCAAGTGGCTAAACCACATATCCTAAATTATAAAATTTCCATAATTCCAGAGCTGGTTGCTTCTCTTTTTTGTTTTATATCTTTTTATGGTAGACAACAAACTCTGTGACTCAGCTGAACAATATAACATGGCTTTTGCCTCCCTGCCACCATTTTTGTGCCCTTTATACAATGGCTCACCTTGCTGTTTCTGCATGGTAGTGAAATCTTCAAAAGTGAGGGTACGCACAGGGGGCCTCCAGAACGCATATGTTTCCATGATGGCCTCCAGGCCAGTTCTGTGGAATGAAAATGAGCAAGGAAAGAAAATGTCAAACAGCTAGCAACTATATCAGCTTCAGTAAAGAAATAGTCCTAACCTCATTTGACAAACTGCCAATGGCCACTGTAAGGTCACCTTGACATCTGTGAATTCTTCAAGCAAGCCCTACTGCACAGGTGTTGTTCACAAGAATAAAACTGAATTTTCCCAGTCCAAGATAAGAATAGATTGTATCAGTATTCCAATTACTTTTCTTTTTAACCAGGACCCTAAAATCTCTGTATGTGTTGTGGGGAGCAGTTTTGATGGTTAATTCTTTGCTGCTGACTTTTCCAAGCTGCGCAGCATGAAATCTGTGTGTGTGTGTGTGTGTGTGTGTGTGTGTGTGTGTGTGTGTGTGTGTGTCTCACACTCACACACACGTGCAAGATGGGATTCAGCCTAGTGAACCTCAAGAAAATGTGAGGAGGGAGGATTTTTTATGAAATTCCCCCTGGCCCTTTCCCCCATATTTTGGATACCTATCTGAACCATGTTCCTTTCAAAATCAGTCTGGAACCCTAATCGAAGGAGGCTATCTTGGGAGAGCCCCACTGCTTTCTAGTTTTGCCTGGGTCAGAAATGAGAGGCCTTTTCTTGGGATGGCTGGCACCTCCACTTTGGGTTCCTAGCCCAAAACAAGTGCAAAAACAGATAGGAAAAAAAAGTGAGCTGAAATTTTCTCGGCTTCCTAAAGTGGTTGGGTTTCACCCTGAAGGTGTCAGGTGGGTTATTAGTTTATGGCTATCCTTAAATGCCTTGATTTTAAGTTCTTAGTACACAGCTAGGGCTATGAAGAAGAGTTAGCAGGAAAAGAGCTGTATGGTCTTTATGAGATCCTCCTCCCCAAATATGTTCTCCTTTCTAGAGTGAAATCTGCTCAACTCATCCCACGATTGCTTCATTTCTGTCTGTCTTTCAATGGCACGTTGGCTCCTTTGTACTGATTAAGCACAGCTAAGCTATGATTCATTAAATGTGCAAATGTATCCCCTTTCAGTGCAAGTGGCTCTAACATCCCCAGAGCCTCTCAGCAGACTGAGTGCTGATACTGCAGCTGGCTTTTGCCTTTGAAAATGTCTTCCTGCACGTGCCTCCACTCACATAGTTAACTTTTCATAGTCACCCCGGAAGCTTGGATGCTTTAAATATATTGGAGTTGGCAAACCAAACACTCAGTATTTTAAGAGGACGTTTAGAGGAAAGATTGTTGCCTGGTGTTTATTAGCTGCTAAGCTGTTAGAAGTAGGAACAGAAGACATCTCCACATAGCAGGCTCCCACCAGCACTGAATATATTACAACACAACTATTTGGGTAATATGGAGGCCTTTGGCAGCTCATGGAGCTCAGAGACAAGACAACATAACCCGTAAACCAAAAAGCTAAGCGTAGAACTGTGTGTTGAAGCTGCATGTAAGCTGTTGGCATCCCCAGGACCTTACAAATGTCTTCTGTCCTTTGCTGAGAAATCAGCTCCTGTGTCACGCCAGTGTTAGCTCTTTCTGCTTCTCACACAGAAAAGTGAAGCTGTGGAGAGACAGGTATAGTTTCTTGGTCTCATGAAACCATCAACAGCCCAAATCCCGAGGGAGGATTTCCTGTCACATGAAAACTAAAGGGAAAAAAGGTACCAGCAATGATAACTTGGCTGTTTCGCACATCCCATAATGAACAGAAACATGTCAGCCCACATTATTCACTAGAAAAGAGGATCTATGTACAGCGTGGCTGAGTTAACAGTGTTCTTAGACTCTTAGCCTTTGCATATCCTCGCTCTCTGCGCCAGAACCTGACCTCCAGCGCCAGTGTGCCAATGTGGCCTCCAGTCAGGCTGTGGCTCAGAGAAACAGAAATGCCCCTCCCCCATCCTGGGTCCTGCACCAAGCATGGCTCACCTTGATCCTGGGCTCTAGCTCGCCGAGTCTAGCTGTGGAGCCTTTCATTGTAATTACACAGGTTTGGGGGGGGTTTCCCTCGAGGGAAAAAAGGGCATAATTTGGAACAAATGTAAAGAAAAACAGAACTAAAATGCAGAGCTCTTTGGTGAGTAGAGCTTTCAGTCTCAGGACTACACTATGCCCATTAGGTACAGCTCAGAGTAAAGGATGTGTGGAGCTGCACCATGCTGGGGCACCATGGGAATACCCACTTGTAGGGGAAATGAGCCCATTAATACACAAGCTCATCCCACTTTGTGTGCCAGTGCAGAGAGGAAGGCAAGATCAGGGCCCTGCTTCCTCTCTGTCCCCTTTAATGTGCTCCAGTGGGAGAAGGAGTAGTTGCTTATGCAATGCATCTATCTATAAATGCTCAAGTCATGCAAGTCTTGCGTGGCAGAGGTGGAAATGTAACATAGTTCTCCTGTATGATAGTTTACTGCTGAACCATAAGGCCATCCTTTCTCTTCCTGCAGTCACCTGCCTCATTCACTACATAACTTCCAACAGCTGCAACAAATGAGATAGGATTCCTCCACACAACAGCCGCATTTACTAAACAACTCTCCCTTATTCACCTCCCATTCTTTTCACTGAACGAGGTAAGGGTCCTGTGGAAAAAGTAGTATGTGATCATGTAATTCAAGAGTGTATCATGCATATACACAAGGGGGCAGAATTAAGAGTTCATGAGCTAACTTTTGAGTCCTTGATTTTGCAATCTTAATATCATTTTAGTGCGGTTTTTCTGTGTAGATTTTCCTATTTTTATTTTTTTAAGAAAACTGAAGAAAAAAAATCCCATCTTCAGCCACTCGAATGAACATCCCCCGCAGAAGAGATGATCAACTGGATTTGACCCCAGAATCTTCAGAGCCATAGTAGTGACCTCTACCACTAAAGCTAAATCAGTTACTTCATCAGCTACTATCAGTACCAGGCTTTTATTTTGTATGTGCACTAGCCACTAGAGGGGGAAGCAATAGACACTTTCTAAGCAGGTTACAAAAATGTTTGCAAGACAGCAGTAAATGTTGAAAATTAAGCTTCCTTGGATCTATTCCTGATAGGGGAGTGTTGTCTAGTGGTTATAGCACGCAATTGAATGTGCTATTTGTTTGTTAAGGATGCTTTTCTTTTACAAAGTGCTCTTTCACTGTTGGGTCGCAAAGCTCTCTGACCTTGATTCAGCAAAGCACTTAATCATATGCCCACATGTTATTAAAGTAAATGAGATTGAGATGCACTTAAAATTAAACAGGTGCTTAAATTCTTTTCTGAATTGGGATTACTTTGCATGTTGAGCTCCTCTGAAATATCTAACCACTTATTTTGGTGCCTGAAGGGGAGCTGCTATGCTCTTTTGAAAATCTGGCCCATAGAGCACCGGAGAGTATCTGCATAATCTCCATTTTCCTTTTCACAGGACCCCACTCAAAATTCCAACTGTCTGTCCAGCCACAAATCCTCCCCCTCTCACATCATCTTTATGAAGGGGGGGGGAATATTTGAAGAGGATTCACTGCCAGCTTTATTTTAATAAGGTTGGCCTCTTTAATGGATATCCAGAATTTGCTCTCCTTTTTTCATTTGATTTTTTGATTTTCAATGCTATAAAGTGTTAATACTGGGCAATAAATGAAACAATTCCATTGTCTGAAAAATGAAAAAAGATGTCCCAGCTATCTGTGTGTGTGTCAATAATCCATTCCATATGGCTGGCCCGGCCATGCCTGCTGCACGCAGAATTCATGTCACCATTTCATTGTTCACTCAGGAAGCCAATCCATAGGCTCCAAGTATTCTTACTGTGTCTCCTTCCCTATCCAAAGACTCTGATTGCTCCTGGCACAGCCTACCCTTGTTCATCTCAGCTGCCAGAGATCTAAGTAAAGGGAAGAATGATTGCATGCCCATGGCTTAGAGTTTTCTTTCCCTTTGTCCTCTCCCCCTACATTTGCATATTGTTACTTTTTAACTGGTGAGCTGCCTCCTGCTGGTTGCAGGAAATAACACATCCCAGAGGAATGAGGCATCCATACAAAAGAGATTCAAGCAGGTCTCCAAAATACGTCTTGCAATTTTGCATCTGTAAATTGGCTAGCTAAACATTCAGCTGCCTCATCTGCATGTGCAATTCAGAAGCTATTTTAGAAAATTGTAGTTCCCACACTCCTGCTACTTTTCAGGAAACCAACCAAACCATAAATGTAAGAACATAAGAACGGCCATACTGGGTCAGACCAAAGATGCATCTAGCCCAGTATCTCTCTACTGACAGTGGCTAATGCCAGGTGCCCCACAGGGAGTGGACCTAACAGGTGATGATCAGGTGATCTCTCTCCTGCCATCCATCTCCATCCTCTGACAAACAGAGGCTAGGGACACCATTCCTTACCCATCCTGGCTAATAGCCATTAATGGACTTAACCTCCATGAATTTATCTAATTCTCTTTTAAATGCTGTTATAGTTCTAGCCTTTACAACCTCCTCAGGTAAGGAGTTCCACAAATTGACTGTGCGCTGCATGAAGAACAACTTTCTTGTTTTTGTTTTAAACTTGCTGCCTATTAATTTCATTTGGTGACCCCTAGTTCTTGTATCATGGGAACAAGTAAATAACTTTTCCTTATTTACTTTCTCCACACCACTCATGATTTTATATACCTCTATCATATCCTCCCATAAGTCACCTCTTTTCCAAGCTGAAAAGTCCTAGCCTCTTTAATCTCTCCTCATATGTGACCCGTTCCAAACCCCTAATCATTTTAAGTTGCCCTTCTCTGAACCTTTTCTAATGGCAGTATATCTTTTTTGAGATGAGGAGACCACACTTGTACGCAGTACTCAAGACGTGGGCATATCATCAATTTATATAAGGGCAATAAGATACTCTCCCTGTCTTATTCTCTATCCCCTTTTAAATGATTCCTAACATCCTGTTTGCTATTTTGACCACCTCTGCACACTGTGTGGACATCTTCAGAGAATTGTCCATCATGACTCCAAGATCTTTTTCCTGACATGTTGTAGCTAAATTAGTCCCCATTGTATTGTATGTATAGTTGGGGTTATTTTTCCCAATGTTCATTACTTTACATTTATCCACATTAAATTTCATTTGCCATTTTATTGCCCAGTCACTTAGTTTTGTGAGATCTTTTTGAAGTTCATCATAGTCTGCTTTGGTCTTAACTATCTTGAGCAGTTTAGTATCATCTGCAAATTTTGCCGCCTCACTGTTTACCCCTTTCTCCAGATCATTTATGAACAAATTGAATAGGATTGGTCCGAGGACTGACCCTTGGGGAACACCACTATTTACCCCTCTCCATTCTGATAATTCACCATTAATTCCTACCCTTTGTTCCCTGTTATTTAACCAGTTCTCAGTCCATGAAAGGACCTTCTCTTTTATCCCATGGCAGCTTAATTTACATAAGAGCCTTTGGTGAGGGACCTTGTCAAAGGCTTTCTGGAAATCTAAGTACACTCTGTCCACTGGATCCCCCTTGTCCACGTTTTTTGACCCCTTCAAAGAACTCTAATACATTAGTAAGACATGATTCCCTTTACAGAAACCATGTTGACTATTGTTCAACAGTTTATGCTTTTCTATGTGTCTGACAATTTTATTCTTAACTATTGTTTCGACTAATTTGCCCGGTACTGATGTTAGACTTACTGGTCTGTAATTGCTGGGATCACCTCCAGAGCCCTTTTTAAATATTGGTGTTACATTAGCTAACTTCCAGTCATTGGGTACAGAAGCCAATTTAAAGGACAGGTTACAAACTTTAGTTAATAGTTCCGCAACTTCACATTTGAGTTCTTTCAGAACTCTTGGGTGAATGCCATCTTGTCCGGGTGACTTGTTAATGTTGAGTTTATCAATTAATTCCAAAACCTCCTCTAGTGACACTTTAATCTGTGATGATTCCTCAGATTTGCCACCTAAAAAAGCTGGTTCCGGTTTGGGAATCTCCCTAACATCCTCAGCAGTGAAGACTGAAGCAAAGAATCCATTTAGTTTCTCCACAATGACTTAATTGTCTTTAAGCACTCTTTTTGTATCTCAATCATCAAGGGGCCCCACTGGTTGTTTAGCAGGCTTCCTGCTTCTGACGTACTTAAAAAACATTTTGTTATTACCTTTGGAGTTTTTGGCTAGTCATTCTTCAAACTCCTCTTTGGCTTTTCTTATTACATTCTTGCACTTAATCTGGCAGTATTTATGCTCCTTTCTATTTGCCTCACTAGGATTTGACTTCTACTTTTTAAAGGAAGTCTTTTTATCTCTCACTGCTTCTTTTACATGGTTGTTAAGCCACGGTGGCTCTTCTTTAATTCTTTTACTGTGTTTCTTAATTTGGGGTATACATTGAAGTTGGGCCTCTATTATAGTGTCTTTAAAAGGCGCCCATACAGCTTGCAGGGATTTCACTTTAGTCACTGTACTTTTTAATTTCTGTTTAACTAACCCCCTCACTTTTGCATAATTCCCCCTTTTGAAATTAAATGCCAGTGTTGGGCTGTTGAGATGTTCTTCCCACCACAGGGATGTTGAATGCTATTGTATTATGGTTACTATTTCCAAGCGGTCCTGTTAGAGTTACCTCTTGGATCAGCTCCTGCACTCCACTCAGGACTAAATCTAGAGTTGCCTCTCCCCTTGTTGGTTCCCGTACCAGCTGCTCCATGAAGCAGTCATTTAAAGTATCGAGAAATTTTATCTCTGCATTTCTTCCTGAAGTGAAAAGTTCCCAGTCAATATGGGGATAATTGAAATCCCCCACTATTACTGAGTTCTTATTTTTGATAGCCTCTCTAATTTCCCTTAGCATTTCATCATCACTATCACTGTCCTGGTCAGATGGTCGATAATAGATCCCTACTGTTATATTCTTATTAGAGCATGAAATTTCTATCCACAGAGATTCTATGGAACATGTGGATTCACTTAAGATTTTTACTTCATTTGATTCTACTTTTTCTTTCACATATCGTGCCATTCATCCCCCTGAATGACCTGTTCTGTCCTGAGTCTAACTATTTATCTTAGGTACTTGTCTAGCCCCCATCACCCTGCTATCTGTCCACTTCACTGTTTTTCATTGATTTACCCTCACAACATACCTGTGAGGTAATGCAGTATCTGAGGCACAGAGAGACTTGCCCAAGATCACACAGGCAGTGTGTGGCAAAGAAAGGAATCGAATCTAGGTTTCCCAAGTATTAGTTATTCCCCTAACTGTCCTTTCAAAAAACAGTAAGACCACTAGCTACCATCAACTAACATGCTTTAAATGCTAACATTTTTAAAGCCCAGCTCATCACACTGAGCTCTTGGGCATACTCTTGTTTCCTCCATACTGTTTGTTCCTCTTCCTCCAAACACATTTCCTGGTGACCCAGTGTGCTGTACAGGGACCAGTTCTTTCATACAAACGGCCTAGAACCTGAGGGAGACATGCAATGAAGTGGAAAAGCAGGGAGCGAGGAACAGTCCAGGCACATGGCCATGCTAACCCAAGTTTCACCCCATCCTCTTTAGGTCTATGGTTGACATGTTAGTTCATGATTTATAATCTGAATGCTGTCTCATTGTTTCTAAGCTCCACAAGCAGCCAGAGACCACCTTAAAAACCACAGAGCTTTGCTGTGATGTATTCAGCATTAGGGTAGGGATTTTATGAGGCGAGATCTTCCCTGGATGGATTCGGATAGTGATACAATCATACAGTTTCCCCAAGGCAGCAATTAATTCAGCCTTGCCTTGCACTATCAAGCCAGGTTCAGCCCAAATGGAGAGTTTTGGGGGGAAGTTATGAGCAAATAAAAACCAAAGGTTTATAATGGAGACCCATTTTGCACTTTTAACGGCAATATCTAGTCCCTGTGGATACTGGGGGAGGAAACAAAAATGAAAATGGAGCAGGGTAAGAAACAACAGAGAAAAAAGGAAAGGGACAGCTTCTATTTCACAGTAATGGCCCCATCACCAAACAGTTTCTTAGGGGAAAAGCTCAACAGAAAGAGGAGGCCAAATATTTTCCTCTTTTCATTTTGTGCCAGTTTTTCCTTTGCTTTATTTGTTCTGCATCACCTGTTGGAAAACTTTAGTGAAAAACATGATCTCAAGATTCAGTGACACTGACACAGTTCCCATGAGGCTTGTAGAGAGGAGCGCAACTTCACAAGTCGCTCTGCAGCTCCCTCTGGTGCTTGTTTATTTAAAGGGGTTTTAATCTGAAATCTCAATGAGAGGCTGTGTGCATTCCTGCTTCAGAAATGGGCTTTTCTCAAATTGTGCCAGTTTATTTTTCAAAAAAAGACAGCTACATTTTAAAGGGAATGTTTTCCAGCTGCAACTCTGGATGCTATAACTGACAGAAATTGTTGGGGGAAACAGGGGAAGGCACAATACCACATAATAGCTCTTCCTGTCAGCTCCCTCCAAAATGAGGCTGGAGCTGGGCGTTGACGGAAGGAAGAAAGAGTTAGCTAGCATAGTTAAGAGGCCCACACACTTGAAGGATCTGTTCCACTCCATGTTCACTCCAGTTCTCTAGTTTTAGCACAGTTTGGATCTGACTCCATTTTTCTCTTGTGTTTGTGGGTGGATGCATACATGCACACGTGTCTGTGGATGTGTGTGTAGGGAGTCGGTGTTTGTTTTTTGGAGAAAGGTTCTAAGACTTATAGAAAATTTCCCAACCTGGCTGAGAATTGAAGTAAAATCTTGGCAGCCGCAGCATTTGTAGGACAGATGCTTTCATGTTATATGTGCTCTCAGATACCTTCCCCTGCCTCTTCTTTAAAACTTCAGGCTACTGTCTTTGATGTGTAATACCTTAAAGATTTTAATTCCTCTTTACATCAGCAGAGAGCGTTATGAGTTCTACCCACAGCTGCAGTCATGTTACAATTTCTTGACCTTCCTTAAGTCAGAGCCACAAGATGCAGTAGTTCCCAACCTTTTCAGCACACGGTCCAAATTCACCAGACTAAGACCTCATCATTGCCCTCAATTTCCCATTCAGCTATGAACTGTGCCAAACCTCATTCTTGCCACTGTGAGCAACTCAATCTCCACTAAGCAGAGGCATGAAGCAACAGGACAAAGGACAGACACTCGTCATTAAGAGAGGAGACCAGGAAAACAGTTGCATTCCTGAAATATCAGAACTGGTATATGTGTCCTGAGATGGGAATCTCTGATCTAAACAGGGTGGTGTTAGCTCACTTTCCCTAAACCTAATGTGAGATGAGAACATAGGAAATGGCATATCAAATCATACTAGTGATCCTGGTAGGCCAACAAGATGTTTGTCTCCCCACAATCACCAGCACATTTACCCTATATACTATTATTAACTAAAATCTACATTCAAAGGATATTAAGATTGCAAAGTCAAGCACTTAAAAGTTAGGAAATGCCAGAATTAAGAGTGCCTATACCATCGTAATCTGCAACCCGGTGCATACGTATTTTTTATGATACAGTTTTTAATTACATGATCACACAGTGTTTTTTCCAAAAATGACACACACACACCCCATTGCCTCATTTTGGAAACTTGGGAACCAAAATTGTCTGGACCAATTGGGGGCGATGAGAATGACTTGTGTCTTGTCCTGACAAATTTTCCGTAAGACCTGAGGTAGAAGTGGCAAGAGAGGGAAGGCAAAGTTCAGATGGTCAGACCACAGAAGAAGGAGGGCATCACCCTGAGAGTGACATCCTAGGGCTCCTGTGTAGCAGTATATTTTGCACTTCCTGTATGAGAAGTGAACAGATCCCTGGAAAGTGTTCCCCACTGAGCAAAAATACTGCTCACTACTGATTTATTTATAACCCACTCGTGATCCATAGTAAAGTGTCTGCTGAGGATGTCGACCAACATTTTTTGAGTCCCTGGAGAATAAACTGCTGATAGGGTGATTTGATTCCTGAGGCACCAATTCCATAAGATGACTGCTTTTGCACACAGGGAAATATATCTTGCTGCTCCCTGTTTGTTGATGTCAAGGAGAGTTGTCATATTGTCTAACATTATAGGTATCTGGCATCGTTATATGAATAGGAGAAAGGCTTGGCAAACCTCTCAGACAGCCTGCAATTCCAATTCCTTTCAGGGCATCCGAGTGCCCCGTGTCTGTCCATGTGGGCTCCACAGCCCAGGAGGGAGGTAGCTGTGATGATCATCCTGTCTGGTGAGGGGGAGAGGAACGGAATGCCCACACATACTTGATGGGGATTTTTCTACCACAGTAGATATGATGTGCTTGTATTTGCAAACATTGTTTGAAGCCATGCCTCCAGGCATCCAGGATGGAGTCTGGCAAATGACAAAATGTAAGAGCATGAAGCCATATGTTCCAGGATTGAAAGACAAGTTCTGATTGGGGCTCAAGGGTTGTGCGTGACCTGATCTATGAAATTGTCCATCACTTGGAATCTGTCCATTGGTAGAAAAGCTCTTGCAGAGACTGAATCTAGGGTCAGTCTGATGAAGTATATAGGCTCTGTAGGAGTGAGGACAGACTTTTCCAAGTTTACACTGATCCCTAGGGAAGACAGGAGCTGAAGCATTAACGTGTAGACTTGTAGGCTTCTTGATGTGTTTTGGCAATGAGAAGCCAGTTGTGGAGACAGTGGAAGAGAGTGCAGCCCCCCTCACATGAAATGGGCAGCTACTACCAACAAACAACCTTGGTAAAGACCCCAGGGGCAGTTGCAAAGTCAAATGGGAGTACTCTGTGCTGAAAATGGTCCAGACTCACCAGGAAACAGAAAATGTTGTGAGTGAGGCGAATGTTCACCTGAAAGTATGTGCTCTTCATATCAAGAGCTGTAAACAACATGTCCTTTTCCAGGGATGGGATTATAGATGCCAGTGTGACCATGCAAAATTTCAGCTTGCACATAAGTCAGTTGAGATGATGGAGATTGAGAATGGGTCTCCAGCTGCCTTTCTTTTTGGTTACTAGGAAGTTGAGTAAAAACTCTTCCCCTGGTGTTGAAGATGTATCCACACTACTGGGCCTTGCAGGAAGAGAGATTCTACTTCTTGTTTGAGAATCTCCTCATGAGAATGGCCCCTGAAAAGGGGTGGAGATGAGGGTTTTGGAGGGGCAAGGAAGAGAATTTGATTGCATACCCACTTGTCTTGTTATTGCACACCAGTTGTGGGAAAAGAGTGTGAGATGAATCCACACCACCTCAAAGGATGTGTTGGAATTGGTAGATGGTAGCATTATTGGTGCAGTTCTCAAACGCTCGTTAAAAATATTGTTAAATTTGGGGTTAGGATTGAGATGATGATGTTGCTGTAGAAGATGCAGAGAAAAATGACCTTTGACCTCTTTGTCTCTTACGGGGTGGTTCGTAAGGCTGCTGCTGGTAAAATTATTGAGCCATCGGTCTAGGCTTTTAGACTGCTTGTGGGATTTTCTTTGGAAGAGGAGTATATATTCCCAGGGAGCAGAGGGTGACCCTGGACTCCTTTAGGGTATATAAGGACACATCTGTCTTTTGCTTTAAAAGATAGGTTTCATCAAAGGGCAGATGCTCCAAGGCATTCTGCACCGCCCTGGACCTCCCTGGGAACCCCTGAAGCATGAAGCCATGATTCAAGGCATATCAAATGGACATTGACATTGATCTTGATGATATATTTCCTGCATCTACCACTAATTATAGAAATGTTCTGGTTACAAATTTGCTTTCCTCAAAGAAACCCTTGAATTAAGCTCTATTTTGTTGCAGAAACTTGTTGATAAAATCCATGAACTCAGAATAGCTCAGGTAATCATACTTAGCCAACACCACTTGTTAATATTCTGAACTGCAGGCTAATAGATGTGAAGACTTTCCTTACCAATAAATCTAAGTGTTTAGCTTCCTTGTCAACCAGAACAGATCTAGGATGTTGGTGTCTAGATCTCTCTGTGGCAGCAGACTGTTCTAGCTGGTTCTAATATGGCTTCAATAACAGAAAGAACTATTTGGCTGGATCTGGAAGGTTGTAGGATGTCCAGGAATTTATACTGTAGATCCTGGACTTCCTCTAGGGATATCTGTAGCTCTTCTGCCACCCTATGCAACAGTTCCTGGAACTGCTTATGGTCATCTGGAGTCAAGATCTCCCTGGTGAGGGAAGGACCTGTTAGCATTGCAGGTTCAGGACCAGGGAGACCAAAAATGTTGCCTGGTGTAGCGTATGTTTCTGTTTTTCCTGGAGTGAAAGGGTTCCTGTCCGTCTGAACTGACGGAACCAGGGAATTTATGCACCACTATCAGACAAGGCAGTGCCAGTACCATTGGCAATCAAAGCTTCCAATGGTCACCTTTTGTCAGTGCCATCAGTTCCCAGCACTTAGGTTTAACTGGTACCACAGGCATCATTGCTGACAATGTGTGATCCAGCACCAACAGAGCCCTGGAATGGTACGCTTCCTTGTCATGGTCCTGGAACATAGGACATTTCAAGTCCTCATGGGCTGAATGGGAAGACTTCCCTGACTTAGGCAGGGTTGGATCTGATTTCTTTGAAGATGGCTTAGAGCAGGATCTGCTCTCATGCCTTCCTGACAAGATCCTGACAGGGGATCTATGGGAGTAAATTCCCTTGTTCCCAAGTCAGACCTCATGGCAGAAGGCACACTCTTTTCTGAGTTCGGCCAATGTACACAGAGGTCCCTTGGTGTGGGTCCAACCATGGCCTCATGGCTTTCTCCATGAGGTGATTTTTGAAACAAAGTTCCTGCCCCTCACAAGTTCAAATGGAGAAAGAGCAGATACTGCGCCCTGCTGCAACAGGCACTTACTTGAGGCAGTGTAGGGATTGTTATTGCTGACCGAGAAGGAGCATGGGCAAGAAGCAGAGATTTTGAAGTTTGAGATTCTAATTGAATACCCATAATGGGGTGGGAGTTCCCTGGGATGGGGAGTCTATCTAACTATCTAACTTAGCTAAAACTGTAGAGTAAAATATTCTAAATTATTAGATAGATATAGATACAGATACAGATATACTGATGAAGGTCCAGATGCTGGAGTTTCCAACCCAGGCCATCAGGCAGTAAGAAGGAACTGGAGAGGCAGTCAGACCACTCTGATATTTATGTTCTCAGCTGGATGCATAAGGAGAGCAAAGATGCACATATGGACCAACAGACGCTGCTTTCAAGAATTCTAACTCTGGGCACATGGAGGATATGCATACCCACAGAGGTACAGATTCAGGGACCAGCGTGCTCCAGCGTTCAGAAATCTTTCTGCCCCTGCTTCCCTCTGAGCCTGACCTCTGCTGCCCCTACTTCCTCCAGCCTGTTCCTGTCCCAGTCCTGTCTCTTCCCTTGTCCCCAGCTCTCAGTTCCATTCCCTTCTGACTCCCAGACTCATTGTCCAAGTCTCCTTGCCCAGGAAGTCCCATATATTCCCCACTCTGGGCTCCTCATTCAGTCTCAGTCTTCCCCTCCAGAGTCCTGGTCCCTGCCACTTCCTCGTGAGACTGGAGTCTCCTCCCTAGAGTCTTTGTCCCAGTCTCCTTGTCCAGTTTTTCCAGGCTTGGGTTCCTCATCTGATCTCAGTCTCCTTCATGATCAGGATCTAAATCCAAGTCCCCACCCTACATTCCTTGTCCCTGTCTCCTTGCCCATCCAGTCCCAGTCTCTTCTCACTGAATTCTCATCTAATCTCAGGCTCCTTTCCCCCTTACTGGCTCTTCCCCTTCCATCCCTGTTTCCCCCCACACCTGGCTCCCAGTCCCAGCCTCCTTTCCCAGTCAATCCCAGGCTTCCCACACACACTGCCAGGTCCCATTCTCAGTCTCCCTCTCAGATTCCTTTTTCTCAATCTACCCTCTTGCCATAAACAGATAGCTAAGGGTTAATGTCTCTTTCACCTGGAAAGAAGTAACCTGAAACACCTGACCAGAGGACCAATCAGGAAACAAGACTTTTTTAAAATCTGGGTGGAGGGAAGTTTGTGTCTGAGTTCTTTGTCTTAAATCTGTCTCTCTCTCGGCTATGAGAGGATTTCTGTTTCCTGCCTTTCTAATCTTCTGTTTCCAAGTTGTGAGTACAAAGATAGGTTTGGTTTTTTTGTATTTACATGTGTGTAGTTGCTGGAGTGCTTTGAATTGTATTCTTTTTGAATAAGGCTGTTTATTCATATTTCTTTTAAGCAATTGACCCTGTATTTGTCACCTTAATACAGAGAGACCATTTTTATGTATTTTTTTTCTTGTTACATAAAGCTTTCTCTTTAAGACCTGTTGGAGTTTTTCTTTAGTGGGGGACTCCAGGGAATTGAGTCTGTGCTCACCAGGGAATTGGTGGGAGGAAGAAGTCAGGTGCAAATCTGTGTGTGTTAGATTTACTAGCCTGACTTTGCATACCCTCTGGGTGAAGAGGGAAGTACTTCTGTTTCCAGGACTGGAAATAGAGAGGGTGAAATCCCTCTGTTTAAATTCACGGAGCTTGCTTCTGTGTATCTCTCCAGGAGCACCTGGAGGGGGGAAGGGAAAAGGTTTATTTTCCTTTGTTGTGAGACTCAAGGGATTTGGGTCTTCGGGTCCCCAGGGAAGGTTTTTGGGGGGACTAGAGTGCCCCAAAACACTCTAATTTTTTGGGTGGTGGCAGCTTTACCAGGTCCAAGCTGGTAACTAAGCTTGGAGGTTTTCATGCTAACCCCCATATTTTGGACGCTAAGGTCCAAATCTGGGAATAGGTTATGACACCTCTCCACTCTCCCCCCAGGCCCCGAGTCCAGCTCTTGTCCCTTTTGCATTCAAGTCAGACTGTTTCTTCACTCTTACTGCCTGGCTATCAGCAGAAGAAGCTCTGAAAGCACCAGAGAGACAATCTCCCTGTTCTCAGTTCTACTACCCAGCCCCATGGAGGCCTACAGCAGCTAGCAGCAGCAATTACAGGGAACGCTCTGTTCAGCCCCTGGAGCCTTCAGCTAGAGCATATTTAGAGTAAATGGAATTGTCAAAGATTTTAGCTGCCAAACTCTGACAAGTCTTTACTCGTATAATGACGTGTTAAGCAACGTTAATTATAGACAGTGTTGTCCGCACCATCTATCATAACTGTGGATGGAGTCCTACTAAGTTCTTGGCCTGAGTGATAACTCGTAATAATGAATTTCACAGATAAATCATGCTTTGTATACAAAGTATTTCCTTTACAGGGTTTTAACTTATTGCCTTTCCATTTCACTGAGGTAGTGCTGGTGAGATACTGTTCTGTTAAGCATTCTACAATTGAAAAATGCAATTTCATTGAAAATCAAAGTATTTCACAGGGATATTTTGATGAAATTTTTAACAGGAAAAAGTCAAAACATTTTATTTTGACTTTCTTGTTTTATTTTGATAACATTGAAACATTTTAATAGGTAAACATGTTTTGTTTCAATTTTCACATTTTGATTTTGTTTTGATTTTATAGAAAAATATTAATGTTAATATTTTTCTAAATCGTATAATTTTATACTTTAGTTAATATTTTGATATAAGAGTCTAAACAAAATGAACTGACATTACTGAAATGAAATACTGCAATGGTTCCAAAGCAAAACCTTTTGGAATTTTTGTTCTACAGGAAATTTTGAAGTTTTGGCTTGTCATTCCAATTCTGAAGTTTCTTTCCCCCAGTGTTTTGGAATTTCCCACTGAATGGAAATTCTGGTTTCCCACCAACTCTAAGTATGAGAAAGAGTAGACAGAACCACTTAGTTTACTGTCTCGCTAATATTTATTATTTTGCATGCCTCCATCATGTCTCTTCTAATTCTTATTTCTAAATTTACAGTCCCAAACTTTTTTAGTCTATCTTCGTATAAAAATCTCTCCATGCCTCTAACAATTTTACCATCTATTTTTGAAAAAAACAACAATATTTTTGCTATATCTTTATTAATTATGGAAAGCCCTATATATATTATGGTACTACGGAAGTAGTAAATAACAGTTATATATGACTTAGAAGAGACAGCAAAGACCACAGCAATTAAATCAGTAGATAATACTAAACTGAGAATAGTTGCAAACTTCAGAGAGAATAGAAAAATAATACAACAGTATCTAAAGAGATTTGATACATGACCAGATAATGAAAAAAGAAGAACTGACTTGGAAAAATTCAGTGCTAATATAGGTCATGAAAAATAATGTGAAGCACATAAACAAAATGGAAGGAAGCGCTCTTGGAAGTAGTAGTGCTGAAAAAGGCAATGAGGTGATAATGGACAGCAAATTAGACACGAGTTTAAAATATGATAAATCGGCAAAATAAACAATTGCATTTTGGGGCATAATGTCATGAAGCAGGGAGATGATATCTATCTCTCTTTATAGGGATCGTGTGTAACAATGCCTAGAACATTGCATTGACTTCTGGGCACCACATTATCTGGAAAATACTGACAAACTGAAATACATACACTGAAAAGCAACAAAATGGAACAACTGACTTGTGAGGAGAAATGTTTAATCTGTGTTTTCTACTGATGCCAGCAGTATATAGTGAGTGTGTTTAAGCAAATTAAAACAGCCACTGCAAAGTTCTGTGGTAACTAGTTTACAGCAAGTATCGGGGGTAGCCGTGTCAGTCTGT
The DNA here is from genome assembly GCF_025201925.1 of Gopherus flavomarginatus. NCBI lineage: Eukaryota > Metazoa > Chordata > Testudines > Testudinidae > Gopherus > Gopherus flavomarginatus. Next base: position 155,952,750 of record NC_066617.1, on the reverse strand, counting down.
ATCCACAAAAACAACGAGGAATCTGGTGGCACCTTAAAGACTAACAGATTTACAGCGACTTTCTTCTGCTGTAAAACTGAATTACCAAACAAAGTGCTTTCCTGGGACTTAAAAAGGATAAAAAAGAGAGTGTAAGGGGTACAAGGAAAAAATGAGCTAAATAGTAGGAAAGATAAATGAGATCTTCTTACCTGTTCCTCCCAGAATCTCTGAATCCTTTAGCAAAAGGGTTTCGGTCAATTTTTAGTCGAGTAATCTGAAAAGGAAGGAGCTGAGAATTAGGAGTTATTTGAAGATTTTTATTTTTAGAGCAACTAAACTACCCTAAATGCCCCAATATATGCTGCCTCTATTCACCCAACATACTTTTTATTTTCTACTTACTAACTTCTCAAACAATGTTAAGGAGAAAAGGCAACAGCAAAGCACAGAGTACAGCCTCCAGGCATTAGGCAGGACTGCAAAACCCAAGATGGTCCCAGCCTGAAGGAGTCTGTTGTTAGCTCTGCTTCCTGGTGGTTGGTGATTCATAACTACTCAAAGTTGGGTTAGTTAGTTCCCCTAGCCATTCTGATAGCAACCGTCCTGTTTGTGTTTGATAATTGTTTCAGAATAGAGATATCTTGGGGTTGCAGAGTATATACATATAATAAACCAACTGCACCCCAGAGTCAAACATGGCCACACTAGAATTACTGCTGCTGAATATGGCTCTTTGATCCATAGTCAACCTTGTTTAACTCCATTCCACTGATTTCAATAATAGGGATGAAACTGACTCTTTCATTGTGCAAAATTAGGCCGGAAAATCACAAGAATAGACTGCGTTTTCTGACACTGTCTCCTGAAGATCACTGCCTCCTGCACAGTGTTTTGAGCATTTCCCATCTTGGTTGAAAATGAAAATGACAGAACTTACCTGCACATTTTCAGACCTCAGAAAAAGCTTTGGTGTGAGTTCAAGTGTCAGATGGTGAAGGTTCAAGGGGATAAGGTACAGCTGGTTTCTAAACCAGCTCTCTGGTCCCTACCTCAAAGTCATTAATCAGAATATTTTAGACATTATTCAAGTTTGTGTCCCACTTTAGGACTTTATTGTTACATATACACTGCTATAATGTACATGGCACCGTACAATAGACTGGAGGAGTCAAATATCAGAGACCTAGTATTCACCCCTGTATTCACCCGTATAATTCATGTAATAATCTGTGTGTAAAATATGCCTTGTGAAGCATCATTTAAAACTAACAACACACCGATAATCAATATTCTTGTGTAATGTATGTATGAAATGCATATTAAGAGTTATAAACATAAGCTGAAATTATGACTACAAATGTGTTTACCAGATAAGTCTGGATAGTAGAAATGCCGGTTTCTCAAAGACAAAGAACAGGTTGATGCCTCTAGCCAGGTGTCATCAAAGGTGATTGTTAATCACCTGTCAAGTGACCACTGCTTGGCAACGAAAGGGGGGCAGGAACAGATTGATGTTCATTTTAGCAAATAACAACACGAAACCCCTTTCACCACAAGACCCCATTTCTCCATCCTCACAGCTGGAGTAAGCTTTATCTAAGGGTAACCTCAGGAAAATGCATTTCAAAGGGTGACTGGACTACAAAAGTGAGGGGCAAAACACCCCAGGTTATCTCTTCTTTCAACTAACAAGACAAAGGAACCAGCCTTTTGATTTTGTGGGGAAAGCCTGACCTGCAAATTTGGTCAACCATGTTGCTGGGAGCCTGTGGTAAGGATTTTACCTTGAACCAAGCGTAGCTTAAGTTTGAGCTACTAAGAAACATTTTACCTTTATTTTTTGTAACCATTTCTAACTTTAATACATTATATTTGTACTCACATAAAACCTATCTCCTTGTAGTTAAATAAACTTGTTTTATTTTTAATCTGAACTAATCTGGTGCTGTGTTTAAACTGAACTGTTTGGTAACCCCAGTTAAAGTAGTAAATGGTTGAATATTGACCCTTTACAGGAGCAATGGACCTTTAATATATGAACTGCCCAGAAGAGGGCTGGAACCTGGAGAACACATGTTTTTTGGGGAAAATCTAGGAATGGGAGTCGTTGGGGTCACCCAGCAAGTAGTAACCAAGTCTGGTGGAAGCTAGCGTGTGACTGGAGTGTTGTTGACAGGCTGCTGGATCAGGGCTGCAGCTATACACAGACACTCAGGGTGTGACCTGCATGCTGGTAAGTTGTTTTTCAGCAGCCATGATTGGGAGCTACAACAGCAAAGCATTGTGAGGATTCCAGGTCTTAGGGCAAGCAGTGACAGAACCTCACTGGACTGGATTGCACCCCGCAATGTGACACATCCAAAAGGCTCATAATCAAAAGTGGGTAAAATATTAAATAAAACAGTATAGATCCTTAAATTATAAGGCCCGAAGGAGTCATTATGAGAATCTAATCTGACCTCCTGCATAGCACAGGGCATAGAACTTCACCCAGGAAAAAAGCCAAAGGTCCTGTAGCCAGGTGAGCACCCGCTCCAGCCCTGAAGGGGTTGGAAAAGCCTTGCAGAGGGCAGGGGCTGGGGAAGGGAGTAAAACCCTGGCTGACTGGGGGAAGTGGCTGCAGCTGGGGCCATGCCCCAACAGACTAACTGGGCCTTATAAGAAGGCCAGGGAAGCCAGAAGCTCTGGACTCTCTCTCCCTTCCAGTGCTTCACCACCCTCCTAGTGAAAATTTTTTTCCTAATATCCAACCGAAATCTCCCCCACTGCAACTTGAGACCATTATTCCTTGTTCTGTCATCTGCTACCACTGAGAACAGTCTAGATCCATCCTCTTTGGGACCCCCTTTCAGGTATTTGAAAGCAGCTATCAAATCCCCCCTCATTCTTCTCTTCTGCAGACTAAACAATCCCTCAGCCTCTACCCATAAGTCATGTGCCCCAGCTCCCTAATCATTTTTGTTGCCCTCCGCTGGACTCTTTCCAATTTTTTCACATCCTTCTTGTAGTGTGGGGCCCAAAACTGGACACTGTACTCTAGATGAGGCCTCACCAATGTCAAACAGAGGGAAATGATCATGTCCCTCGATCTGCTGGCAATGCCCCTACTTATACAGCCCAAAATGCCGTTAGCCTTCTTCGCAACAAGGGCACACTGTCAACTCATATCCAGCTTCTTGTACACTGTAACCCTAGATTCTTTTCTGCAGAACTGCTGCCTAGCCACTCAGTCCCTAGTCTGTAGCAGTGCATGGGATTCTTCCATCCTAAGTGCAGGACTCTGCTCTAGTCCTTGTTGAACCTCATAAGGTTTCTTTTGGCCCTATCCTTTAATTTGTCTAGAAGCTCTGGAGTCTTTCTCTGCTTGTAGAGAGAAAAGGACTTGGCTGCTAGGGAGCTGAGCAGGGTACTGGGAGTGGAGCGGGTTTGGGGGTAGGCTAGAGGAGCTCGAGAGTTCTGGCCTAGGAAAACTCCCAGGCTGGGGGCCTAGCTGGGGGCCTAAGACTAGTACCAGGGCAGCCCAGTATAGAGAGAGGCAGCAGGTCCAAATTCAACCTTTCCAGTGATGAGTAGGTTGATACTGCAGTCTGCCACAGGGAGTGGGGCTAGATGGTGACTGGCAGTAGCTGTATACTGAGGCAAGGTGAGGATAGAGGGTGGGGGTTCCCTGGGGAGGGGAGACCCTAAGACTGAGGGGTTACTGCCAGGGGGCAGCACCCCAGATACCAGGGCACTGGATCTGGGAGGGACGCGAAGGCCAGTGGTAAGGTGGATCACCAGACTGCAGGGGGTGCTCCAGGACGCTGGAAGAGCTAATTCCCTGAGATGACCAGCAGAAGGCGCTGCAGGGATGAGTCCACCCCCTTACAGGTCCAACAATTATTAATGGTAAGGCTAAGGCCTGACTGGAATTTGAATCAATGATCTCTCACCATAAGTGAGAAGGAGACACATAAGCCACCAATGTACCCTAGAACCAGTTAGGAACTGAACCTATCTCCTCCTACACCTCACAGCACTATCTTAGGGTGACCATACATCCTGTTTTGGCTGGGAAAGTCCCCTTTTTAAGCCCTGTCCCAGACATCCTGACTCTTTTGGCTGAATGGGGTATTTATCCTGTTTGCTCTTACCAAAAAAGTGGTGCGTGCCCCCCAATGGGGTGCAGAGGAATATTGGGGGGGACAAGCGATGAGGCTTGGCCAAGCGGATCGGGCCAGCCTCACGAAGAGGTGGGGGATCTCAGATGATCAGCTGGGACCAGCTCCTTGCAGTGTCTCGTTTTCACTTTGAGAAATATGATCACCCTATACTATCTTAATCCTACATTAACCATTAACTGTATTGACACTTACCATCTAAATAGAGTGACTGTGGACCTGGCATCCGTCTTTTTAATCTATCCAGAATCGTACACCACATGCATCACCTTGCAGCTGGAAGGCTTCAAAGAAGGAGTGGGATTTGAGGAGGGATTTGGGAATGAAAGGAAAATAGCCAATCTTATAATGGGAAATTTATATTCTGAAGTTTTCTCCAGGCCTCCGCTTCCCTTTTTTAGATTTCCCAACATAGACAATTTTCAGATGGAATGAAAACATGTCAAGGTTGTACGTTCTTTGCAGAAGGGTGTGTGTCCTATGTTTCATAAAGTTCTATGGTGCTGTATAAACATTTTGGAATAATTAATTAATTAAATGTGACAAACTCATTTGAATTGTTTTGAGATGATATTGTCACTTATTTCAAGGTTGTTCACTTTAACATATAAATCTGACTATATTGAAAAGAGGAGCGATTCCTAAAGCTTGAGGTTACAATGTTATTGTCTGCAAAATATCTAAGATGAGAAACATCTTTTCATTACCATTCTTGATTTAAGACAACTTCTTTCATCCCTGCAATCTGTAGCAGCAAACTGCAAACCATATTTTCCTTTCAAGTCAGGCTACAATATCAGATTTTTCCTTTCAAGCTGGTTTATGTTGTCATTCTAGTTTATGATGCTGGCTTATGATATATAACGTGACCACCATGATATTGGCACACTGCATACAACTTTGTCTGTTATGACATCTTACCTCACAAGGCTGTGATAAATGCTGAGAATTTGCATTAACACTGACATTTTTATCCCGGCACTGTTCTACCGCCCCTGCTTCTGTTCCCAGTGTGTGCCCCCTCTCTGTGGCTTTCAGACTTCCCTGGACATTCAGGAACTGAGTTCATATTCAACTCGTATTCAGCTCTACCCAGGTTTCCAGAATCAGGAGAACTGCTCCAAGCCCCTTTCAAGTTGTGTGACATAATATGTCCTCACAACCAAAATGGTAGCGGCAGTTAATGTAATTTTCATCTCCTTCCCTGCACCAGCTGACCCTCCTGCACCTTGGGAGTATTCACTCTGATAAGGATCACTGACACCTGCTCTCCCTTGGGATTTCCACTTGGGAAGGGTAGCTTTAACTTACAGCTTAGGGATCAGCACATTACCCTGCTGACCTGACCACACCTCCTCTCTCACTTTGGGACTCGGTAAACACTTGATTGAAACCACTCTCCACTTTCTGCCTTATGGGCCATGTGCTTGAGCTGCTGGTAGAAACTGCCGCTGAATCCATCCCTCTGAAGGTAAAGTCTTTAGAAAGCCAAGTTGCCATCAGTATGAGATTTCTGAACCAGCTGTCTCTTCGTCCTTTTACTTCTGGACAATTGGACTCTTCTCTTTAAGCACAACCCACAGCTCTCAGGCAATGATTCAGACCAGAGTTCTGTAGTTGCAGAAAGAATGCCAACTTTCATCAGGGTGTGTTTTAGGAATACAGAACTGGCCATTCTACTCCAAAACTTTCTGTCTTGGTTAAAATCTCAACTGCTTCCATTGTTTTATTTTCCTTTCAGTCTCAAGAAATTCATATCCTTTCAAAACATCTTTTTGACGTCATTCCTAATTAGAATGGGTATGGAATCCTATATAAATTATTTATAATAATTTCCTTAGTGCATCTAGAATGCCCATTTACTCAAGTGAATGAAAACAGCTCTCCATGGTAACCTCTCTGGGGCAGAGACTGTCTTTTGCTTCTGTATTTGTACAGCTCCTGGTTCATGACTACAGTATGGCTACTGCAACACAAATAAATAATATAGGCTAAGATGGCATTTCTGAATGTTTAAAAGTCTGGGTGAAGGAACACAGTCCATAATCAAAGCATTATCTGTTCCAGGAATAACTAGTTCTCCAGATCGTAATTTCATCATAGCAATGTCCTTTTGTGAAGGTATTCTGAGTTCATGTACCTACCTTCCTGTGGAAAGTGGCCAGGTCCTGCACTCGTAAGTAAAGTATTAAGCCATTAAGAGCTGCTATGCACAGTGGCCCCTTTTTCTCATCTATGACTTTGTTTTCACTGCCAAAAAATGGTGTGTTTTTACCCTGGGATAGCTATGAGTATGTCTACACTCTAAAGAAAAACTCACAGCATTGAGTCTCAGAGCCTGGGTCAACTGACTTGGGCTCATGCAGGGCTAAAAATAGCCATGTAGATGTTCTGGATCAAGCTGAAGTCCAGGATCTGAGACTCGGTGGGGGTGAGGGTCTAGCCTGAGCAGGAATGTCTACATGGCTATTTTTAGCCCCACATTCCGAGTCCCGTGAGCCTGAGTCAATTGACCTGGGCTCTGAGACTCTGTGCCATGGGTTTTGCAGTGTAGGCATACCCTAAAATGTGTTAGCTTTACCCACTGTAAAATCCTAGTGGTTTTTACTACAAGGGAGGTAGGTGAGGTCAACAGTATCCTCCTTCCCCCTACCCACAATGATTGGCCTCCCCTAGCTACCTCAGAGTAAAACTACAATGCCCTGTGTCCACTAGGATTTTGCAGTAGGATAGGTAGCCATCTTTTTTTGCAGTGACGACATAGTTTAACTGCCCATAAAGTACATCTTCGCTGTTAGCTATCTTTCTCAGAGATTTAATTCTCAGAGAGACACAGAATATGCTACTATTTTTATAAATACAGGGAAAAACACTGCAGGTGAAGGAGTTAATAAGTGCCAGGGACACACACTGCTTTACCTGCTGGTTTTGATAGGCTGTCACTGTGGTGAAGACAGTTTCAGGGAAGTTGAAAGTTTTCACTCCATCACCTGCAGGGACTGGTTTTGTAGGAGACAGATCACTGCTGAAGTCCTTGCGGATCACATGAACTCGAGGCTGGTACTTGTGCATTGAATGTAGGATTATCTTTAAATAAAGAAGAGAGGGGGAAATGATTTGCCTTCAAGGCTTCTATGCTCGGCCAATAACTACTTCATGGGGATGGGGGCAGGCTAACAAATCCCAAGACTTAGCCTATGGTCATACAACCTCACAGTCTTTACGCTTGTCTGACAACTGAGTGAGATTCAGCCAGTGATCCCTCCGTGGTGTGTGTGTATGTGCAGCCACCCCCTACAAAACTGAGCTCCTATCCAAAGGGAGCCTTGGGACTGGGGGACAAGGGTTGATACATCAGTGTAGTTAGGCAAGTCCCAGAGTGCAAGCAATGGGGCTGGGCAAGAGACCTTTCTAGCTTTTGTGTGGAATGGTTGCATCCCTGGGCTTGGAGCAGCAGAGCTGAGAAGCGTTCTCTCTCCCTGGGACATGGTGGGGGGCGGGCTGGGGCAGGGGCATTGAGATTAACTTCTGACTTACGTGGCCTTGATCATCAAGCTCGTTGTTGGTCAGCTTGAGTTTGTCAAAACTGACAACCTGCCTCATCCAGGTGTCGCCAGAAGCCAATGAGTCAGGATGGATATACACCCTGGGGGGCACTGGGGAGTCAGCATTGCCCGCCACCATCCACTTGGAGCTGTGATACACGTACCTGAGAGAGAGGGGTGAAGCTTTATGGCTAAGGAGCCAGTGAAGAAGGAACATTGCCAGAGCGCCCCTTCCCCGCCACCCTGCCATACACGCGCCAAGGCCTCATGCACAGATAGGGGGAATGTGCTTTACTGCAACCTTTCACCTTGCAAACGCAAACCAGATAATCGAACTGAACGAGTGGCCAAGGGATTCTTTATTAAAACCACCTTCCCAGTTCCTCTCAGCTATAAAGTTCTGCCATATGTGCTGTCCCGGCTCCTTAACCCTCTCTGTGCTGGAATACAAGTCTGTGAAAATACTGCCAGCACTTCATTATTTCTAGAAGACAAACCTGGTGGGGGGGACCTCTCACACTGGGCTGTTCAGCGTACACATTCAAGGTGGATTGATTTGACTCAAAGTGATTTAAATCACTGACTTTAATCACGTTTTAAATCAGCAAGCAAGAACACTTGATTTAAATCATCTATTTTAATCTTGTTTTGCATTTGTACTTTTTTGTTCTTTTCTTAAAGAGAAGATGATTCTCACTGGTTGGTAGCCATTAAAACATGTTGATATGCAACTAAATATAGCCTTTACACTAAATCTGATATGTCTTTTTGCTACCAGGGGATAAACTGTATCTACACACATTTATTTAAGCAATCATATAGTTTTACATATGTTTATTCAGTCTTAATTTTTACATTTCTATTTTATTATTTTTTATTTACTAGATGATGACAATTTTTTTTCTTTTGCTTTGTGCCAACTCTGGATGGAAATTCAAATGCCTGAGAGCATCAGTGCCAGTGTCACCTGCTACTCCAGTTCTGCATCCTAAATACAGATCGGCAAATAGCTCAGTCTGACCTGCAGCTCTCCCTGCTATTGCCCATCCCATGGCTCTCTTGGTGAGTGATTGCTAATCCTGGCTAATTGTGAAATGCACACAGACCAATAGAGACTAAAAAGAGAAAAACTGATTATTCCTTGATTCAGAAGGCAGGGTTTGAATCCTGGTCTCCAGAAATGCAAGGGAGGGAATGTGTTAATCCCCTGACTCAGTGAGTCCCTCAGTATGATGGATCAGATGCTCAGATAGTATAAATCAGCATTGCACTACTGATGTCAATGAAGCAATGCTGATTTACACCAGCTGGGGAATCTGACTCAATCTCTCTCTGATTGAAACATGCACCTTTACACTTGTGTATTGTGGTGAATGTTTTTTCCAGACTCTCATTCTTTTGGTATTCTGAATCTAGTTCTCATGGTGTTCCTCATTTTGTCATTGAAAGTCTTACCTGTATCTCTTGTTATCCACAGGCACAATGTCCATGGCTATGTAATACTGCTGGTGAGGGTCTAATCCTGTAATTTTCACTCTCATGGCTGGAAACATTCTCCTAGAAAAACAAAAGTAGAAATGAAGAAGAAAATGGTGAATGCAAGAATTATTAGAAAAGCTTGAGAGACTCATTGGGATCTTGTTTGACAACAGTAGCAACCATAAGAATATTGCCACATGAAGACTGTAATGCAGGTCCTGCTTGTAGGACTGACTTATGGGTGGTTATAGGACATCAGCTTGTGTGAGCGCTATAGTTGTTATCTTGGTAGGCTACCAGATACCTTCTTCTGTTCTAGTTTCCTGGTGCATAGTTCTTCCACAGCTACTTCAGGATTAATTGTCTTTGACTCACCAATCTTTTTAGATATTGGCATTTAGATTTTTGTTCTTCTGCTCATCAGTCTTTGAACTGGTAATGCTAATAAAGTATTGTGAGTCATGCTTCAATAATCCAAAAATACTAAATCTGGATCCCTTGAATCCACTAAGGCTGTTTTTATCAAGTTATTTGCTATTTGTACTGACTTTTCTGTTAAGCCCCTACTATACAGAGTTAAATGAGTTGACATGGTGTGCTTGAACTGATATATCAAAAAGTATTGCTGAAATGAGCCCCTCATGAATTGTGAGCCATTACAACCCAGCTAGAATCCCCCGGAAAGCAAACTGTGATTTACAATGAGTTACTACATTGCTTTTCAATCTGTTGTGCAACAACTTACAAAAAATTAAACATTGGTGCACTGATAAAAGGCAACCTTTCCTTTCTAATGCAAATAGCTTTGGCAATGAGGAATCTCCTGAGGTTTCAGGGATTGTTTTGCATTCTGTTCCCAATATGAACTACAAATTTCTCATTTGGATACTTTACCTTCAGTGACAACATTCATCGCTGGCCAGAAACAGATGTCACAGACTCTCTTCTGACACTTTTCAGTACCCAGATGTGCCCTGTGGATTATGCTTAGCCATTTTTTTCTTCATGCTGTAGCATGTTGTGACACTAAGCCCTTGTAAAGAATCCTGTTATATGAAGCAATGCCATCTGTATAGCCCCAGAAAGATTTTTATGCTTGAAGATGCCTGGGCTTTTTCTGGTGGCTGTTCATCTAGCACTACCCTTTCAAGCCACTGTAAAGTTGAGACTTCGTGCTCTTCATTGAGCAGATCAATTTTAGTTCTGGAAACTGTGGTAGTCCCTAAGTCATATTTACATCCAATTCCCCTTCCTGAAGAGCCTCGCTGTGCTGTTTATAGGCACTCTTAAATGCACATCTCTCATATGAATTTGCTTTATTGGGCCTATTTTTCACATTTAATGAGAACTTTTGCCATTTCATAATCATTCTCTGAAGTCTAGGTAGTGCTTTTTGTAATATATTTTTTTGGTAATATAAATTCCAGTGACTTATGGTCTGTTTCTGTCTTGACTGATTTCTACTCATAAACATATTCCTGAAAATGTTCAAAGCCAAAAATCACTTGTAAGCATTTTTGTTCCATCTGAGCATACTGGGAATAGCTCTGTTGTGATTAGGAAGCATAAGCCACTAGGCAACTGTCTTGCAGAAGGACAGTCTCCCACCTATGTGAGCTTGCGTAGTCTGAGACAGTAGGTTCTTCGTTAAACTCAGAATATTTCAGTACTGGTGCTTCTGTGGCAGCATTTTTAATTTCCAAAAGCCTTCCTCTTGCCAACCATTCCACTGCCATCCTGAACTGTCCTCAAACATCACGTTAAGTGAAGCAGAGTGAGACTGGTGTAATGGGGCACCCGAAAGTATCAGACTCTGACAAGTAATTATAATTCCGTTTCTCCATTAGGTGGCAAGCTCCTCCTTATAGGATAAGAGTAATTTGGGATGGAAGAGACCTAGTAAGGGATATCTAGACCAATGAACAATGCATTCCTCTCCAGAGTGTATTCTCCAGGGCTTTGTTTTACCTAGTTTTAAAGTTTTAAGCAATGGGTCCTTTACTACATCCCTTGAAAGACTATTGCACAATCTAGTAGACCTTACATATAAGATGCTTTTTCTTCTTTTCAGTAGAAAAGAGTGACATGCTTGAGAAAAAAAAATTACATCCTCTTCCCTTCTTTGCTTATCCTTCAAACTGAATTTAACCTCATCTGAGGCATAGGATAAGTCTACACTGCAAACAGAGATGTGACTGCAGCATGTGTAGACATGCCCAAACTAGCTTTAATCTAGCTAGTTTAAACAACAAGAGCAGTGAAGCTGAGGCAAGATGGGTGGCAACACAGGCTAGCAAGTTGAGTACAGATCCAGCATCCTGGGGAAGGTTTCTACAGCTAGTGTTGCTGCGCGTGCTGCTGCAACTGCAGTGCTATTATTATGTAAACTAGCTGAGGTATGTCTACAGGTGCGGCATTCACACCTTTGATTGTGGTGTAGAAATACTCATAAAAGTTGGGTCAAAGTATCAGGGAGGTTGTAACATCAACACAATATGTCCTCCTAGCAGATGCCCTGCCCCAACACACACACACACACACACACACACACACACACACACACACACACACACACACACTTCTCACTTCGTGGCAAATTATCATCCAGCAACCCAGAACTGGGGTCTGACCAGGGAGTTAGCCCTTTCCCTAGCTCTCCAACATTCAACAAGTTCCATCCAATGTCCAACAAGTTCCACAGGGACTTACTACAACATTAGGTATAAAGAGGAAGAAGGAGACAATGGAAGAATTTAACTGTATTTCTTCAAACATTTTTAAAGGCTCTGTTGTAGGGGTGTGGGAGATGGGAGAGTATTTAATTCTTTCCTGACCAGTTCATGCTTTCCAGACGGAGAGAGTGTGGGGAAGGAAGAAGTGTCAGTTCTTAATCTCTGTGATGTGCTACTTAGCCACTGCTCCACCTAGCCACAGCTTTTCCACTTTATTCTAAAAAGAAGGGAGATGTAGATTGAGTCATTATTGAATCTCGCTTTGCAAGGGGCGTTCACAAGAGGAGAAAAGGAAAAACATATTATGGTCCCTGGGGCCAAGCCAGCTAGAATGAGAGGTATAAAACTGTCAGAAGAATTCTGTGCAGGCGCCCCTTAGTGAGAATGTGGATGTATGCACTGAATGGCATTAGTTTCATAGCTGAACAACGAAATAAATTAAAAGAGGAATGATGGACTAGCCTAGAGCGGCATTACCTTGTTTCTACCACAATGGCTTATTAAACCTGCCAAGTCACATGGGTACAGGATGTGGCATTTTACAGCCCAGCTCTTCTTAATTGGAAAGAGGAGGCTGTGGAACAGTTTAAAAGATAAGTCATGTTTCAGGGGGTTGATGAGGAAACCAGGATTAAATCTGAGGCTCTTTGGGTCTAAATCTGTGTACCACATTGGGAAGATTGAATGCAGTGTATTCCAAGTGACTCTCTCCAAAGCTAAAACCTCAATGTAAGGTTGCAGAATAGCCAAGGGGTTGGTAGCACATGAAATACCTTGTAAAAGATTACTACAGCCCATTCAACAGGTTTAAAGGGTAACCTCTGAGATAATTGGGAAGAAGTTTATGCATCCCCCTGCCTTCATAAAAATGCTACAGCTGAAAAAATTGGGTTTATTTGTAAAGTTTTGTAGAAAAATATTGTTTTCTTTCGCTGTGGCTGTAAAAGTAGCTCAAAGTTCTTAGACATAAGGAACTATCGCAGTGGGCATCCGGCAGGGATTGATGGATGAAAGGGAGGAAATAGAAGAGAATGGGCTAATGACTTCATCAATGTTCAAGCACCCTTCATCTAGAAAGATACCAACTAGCTTCACAATTAATAATTATACTCACAATTGCTGTACGTATGTAAAGGGAATACATGAGTTTCTGGTATGGTACAATATGGTGGTTTTATTTTAACATGAATTTGAGATGACCAAGCTACTTACTACTCAGCAGTAAAGTGGCCTTTAAACGTAAGCTCGTATAAAATCTTCAAAACACACACATGCACCATATATTCTCTCTATATGGAAAAAGTCTGTGTGTGGGCATGGTAGCCTTCTGGATGAAATGTGCTTAAATTAAATCACCATCATTAGTTTAGGAATATTTGTGAGGGTTTTTTAAGCAGTATTATTGGTACAGCTGTTCATCTCATTCCTCCTACAACGCCAGGCTGCTATAATACCATGAATTCAAATGTATAGTACTCTTGGGGCACAGCAAACTATAAACTAATAATATTTTTTAAATCTCTAATAACTACTTAAAATAGCTTTTGCATACACAACAACATATTGATTGTGAGCAATATCTGAGGATATTTCAGGGCTAGAAGGAAGTGCTAATTTGGGGCAGCCAGCCCATTTTCTTGGTTGAAACTTTTTTTGTTTAATACAGAGACAAGGTCTCCATTTTCCTTTGCGACAAGTGTTGACACATTGTGGTGACAGGGATCAGATACACATTCCAACGTTGGGGACTTCCTCATTCCAATGGTCTAAAGCTCTGGTTTCTAACTTTGCTGAGTCACGAGATACTGGCCCATTATTCTATCACAGGAGTGTGCACATCTAGACTTCGGTCAAGTTTGATTTGGGAGGAAACACCACATCAGAGGGAAAGAAGGAAACAGTTCTCTGGCAGGTTGTTTTAAAACACAATGGTAGGTGCTTGAAGCTGTTCAGATGTTGGAAGATATCCCAGTGTAGGCAGATTAATGAGCAGAGGGAAGGTGAGGGGTTAAAAGTTAAATATAACCACAATTAGAAAAAACACACAAAACAATCAACTTTGAAACACCAAGCTTCTTCGCTACTCACACTTGCTTTAGCACCAGGCTCATGTAGGGCCTCCAAAACCCAAACTTTATTAGCAAGGAACAAACCCACGTCTGGAACACATGGCATGCAGCAGAACTGCTCAGTTGAGCATTCTTGGATCCACGACATTGATTAAAGGTAGGACCTCTCTTTTAAAGAAGTGAATAATAAGCAGTATGCTTCTGGTCCATATCCAAAACACTTTAATACTTTAATGTTGATGGGATGGGAGTATATGTTGCTATTAAATACTAGTTGCTAGTCAGCAGCATTTCTATTAAGCAGAATCTTAATGTGTCACCTTAGTATTGTTCCTATTGCACAAACTCACTTATGAACTTTGATGCCAAAATTCCTGTCAAAATTCTCAACACCAGATGGAGCTCTTGCCTCCCCTCCCTTCCAAACTCATCTCCCCACACCAATGTGAGTTGATCAAGCCAAGTGGCAAAGGAGATAGGGTAAAGTGCTTTTGCTAATGGTGTCCAGCTATGAATGTTGGTAGGCTAGGAAGAGAGAATATTTTGTGGAATTTGTTTCTCCTTTGGTCAGCCAGAGCATGCGCCTGTTGACCTTCAGTACATGTACAGTGACGGGTTTCTCTCTTCTTTCAATGCTTTTGCATGAGTGGACATGATTTTGGGACAGGAAGAAGTCTATGGTTTTGCTCAATGAGTTGGGGGGGAGTAATATATTTTGTATCATGTCCAGAGATTTTACACATTTGTTAGTGGAAAAATAAATGAAATAATCAAGGCTGGGATTTTCAAAGGCACCTAAAGGAGCTACCATTGGGATTGATCAATGGGCTCATGGTACAAAACAGAGAAAGAAGTGTCCCCCCTACTAGACCTTTAAAGACTTATTTCCCCAATTTTGTTCCATATTAAACATGAGTTAAAGGAATGCTGTATCAGCCTATTTACAATGCAGATCGTTTTAAGGCTCTTAACTATTTTAACATTTGCTGTTAAATATCTCAGACAAGGTGTTTCAGCTCTAGAGATTGTTGAAAAATTTGGGATCGGGGGAGGAGGATCCATGGAAAATACTGACAAAAACAAAGCTTTTCCACATAACATTGACTTTTAAAGGAAAACCTGAAAACCGAAGACTTTCAGTCAGAAACTGAAAGCTCCCTTTGAGAAAATTGAAAAGAAGATATTTCATTTTGGATCATGTTGACCAGATCAAAAAAATTCAGGCTGAGGAAATGACTTATTTCAGGACAGTTCAAAATTAAAATTGGTCTACTTTCACTGATATGGCACTTCATGTTCACGTGCCTCATGCCCCTATTCTCCCCTAGGGGCCAGGTTCCTTGGCTGGACTACTCTCCCATGATAAACCACAGCCTCCTCTCTTGCTGACCCATCACAGTGCAGCAAGAGAATCACATGACTGTGGTGCATCATGGGAGATGTAGTCCATCTGGGGAGACCAGCCCACAGAGCAGAAGGAACGTATGAAACAACTCAACTACAACTTGAAGTTCCAAGGATGTGTTTTAATGTCAAACCAAGTTGAAATGAAGTGTTTCAATCCAGAAGTCTTAAAATGTTTTGTTTCAATCAAAAATCTCAAAACAAAATGTTTTGACAATTCCAAATTGCAAGAGTCTGTTTTCAGCCAAAAGTTTTTGGCTGAAAATTTTCATCAAAAATATCTTTCAATAGAAAATGAAGTTTCTGTATAAATGAAATTTTCCAAAATTTTTGGAGGAATGCTAAAAGTGAAATATTTTGTTTTGGATGAGTTTGACCTAAATTTAATATTTCAGTTTGTTGAGCTGACCCAAAATATTTTTTTTTATTAAACTGTATCTTTCAATGCTGTCACATTGTCCTCTGGGAGTTTTAGTTCACGTGCCTCATGCCCCCAGAGTCTCCTGTGGGCCGGGATCCCTGGCTGGACTACATCTCCCATGGTCCAATGCAGTATACCTCTGACTGATGCACTTGGTGCCTCATGGAAAGCACATGACTGCAGGCACATCATGGGAAGTGTAGTCCAGCCAGGCAGCTTCTTGCCCATAGAAAAGAAAGGAGGCGTGAGGCAGTTCAACTTCCAGCCAGGCAGCTTCTTGCCCATAGAAAAGAAAGGAGGCGTGAGGCAGTTCAACAGACAGAAATGAAACGTTTCAGTTGGGGGAATATCTACATATTTTGTTTCACTCAAAAATGCCACACAACAATCTGCCATCAAAATGTGGTGGAACTTTTCAGTCCATGTAAAATTTCAATATCTCAACTTTTCATCCACATTTGGGATGAAAATAAATATTGAAATATCCGAAATTCCCATGGGACACTCCAGACAATAGCAGTGGAGATGCATGGAGCTGACATCTGCTCATATAAATCACTCATTCCAAGTATGGATCCCAGTATGCACAAACCTGAGGAATAAAACAGGATGTTAGCCCCTTGGTCCCAAAGTCATTACCCCTTCTTGTTTCTTATGCTCAGTGGGAGCAGGTCTTAATTTAAATTGTAGGAGATGAAGGAACTGCAATTCATCTTCCAAATTTTCTCAAGCTGGGAACATCAAGACATTTGATTAATCCCAAAAGAGATTTCAGCTCACAAGTACCTTTCTCTTGTGCATGCTAGTTAGGTGACTCCTGAAAACAACTGCAGAAGGAAATTGTGCCATAATCCCAGCCACTGCCAGGTTTGACATCTATAGATGGAAAATATTATATAAGAGCAAGTATTATTATTAAGTTATTCCTGTTACCCCTCCTCTTTTATTTGTGATGGGAGGACATGTACTGCAGTCTGAAAGAATGACAACCCAAGAGTATTGGTGATCCTCTGTTGATGAGGGGACCTCAGATTTAGTGATGAGAGAACCTCAAAAGGTCCCAAAAGTCAGTTTGGTTCTAATAAGCTTTCAAAGGATGGATATTTCCAAACTTTCCCCAAGCTATCTGATCCTCCTGGAGCCACAAAACAATGGTAAACATCCCACAAGAATAGCCCAAAAGGACCAGACTGAGAAATATTTTAATCATTTTCCTCAAACCTTCAGAAAGGTTCCATATATGCATTTTTGGAAAAGGGGCAGAGCAGTTCATATTTTAGCCAAACTGGCTCACTCATCTTTTATCATTTCTCTGTCCATGGTGCTGATTTGTTTTTAACCAACTTAATTGGAATTAAAATGCCAATAGTTTGAAACATACAGAATAAAATTAATGCCCATAGAGCTGGAATTCTCTGTTCCCCCCCCACACACACACACTTCAAATCTGAGAACTCTAGAAATGTTAAGGCTAACCTCAGCTTTCATTTTTGGCTAATATAAAACTTTAACTATTTCCGTGAGTGAAAATGTCTTCAGTTATGGCTGATGATGTGACAGGATGAACTACCTTTTTTAAAAAAAAAATCCCAAATTATTCCTGGTTCCTTCACACTCCCAACTGAAATGCAGCTACTTCTGGGGTGGAAGATAACAGCTGTGAGAAATCCTATGTATTTACCTGTTAGTACAGGAAGTCAAGAATGTTCCCACCTGGAGCTGGAGGAAGATGTTAAATTGGCACAAACCTGAGTTAATTCCACTAGAACTGGGATTAACAGAGCTAGCCCTCATGGGGTGTTATGGGATCTTTAAAGACCATGAATGTCCCAGGTTTCAATTGTATATCTCATCTGAAAGACAGCACTATGGCCATTGTCTCAGTATTCCCTCTGAGAGAAGACCAGCATCAACCATATCTTGATCCTGCAGTGCATTAATTTCCTTTGGAGGTCTCCTTTCTCAACAGTAACCTGGCTCAGTCCTGTTTAACTTGTGAGATCTGACAAGATCACAGCACAAGGAGGGACAGCTACATAACTTCGACAACTGTTTGTTTCTTCTAATTCATTCATGTATTTATTCTTCTTTAAAGAAAGAAAAAAAGTTTAAAACCCAGCCGTAACCATACTAAAAAGCGTATCCTCTTTCTGTTTGTTTTTATTGGGCAAGAAGCCAGGAGTATCTTACCTGCCTGCTTTAGTGATGATCATCTCTGTCCCAATGTCATGGAATCTTTTCCAGAGGTCAGCACACTGCAGCTCTACCTGGATCTCCTCCATGGATGATGAAGGAGGAGGTTGGGGACCTGAGCCACCAGATGTGAGGTCAGAGTGGGAGCCAAATGAGCAGGATGTTCTCTCAGTCAACACTTCTGTGTCTGACCCAATACTCTGCTCTGAATCTGAAAAGTAAATACATCACATAAGATATTTCAGTTCCGCTGCACCAGTGGGGGAAGGAAGGAAAAGAACTAACAGTGACAACCTCTGGAGAGTGGTGCAATGGGCTTTTATTATACGTTATTATAGTTTGTTCTGATTTATGAACTGATTTCTGGATCTGTGTTTCCAACATGACATCTAACATTTTAGTAAAGTTTTAGAAACAGCTGAATAAAATTGCCCACAACATAAAATATAAAACATCATCATGATGCTGAGAATGAAACACAATGTATAGATTAAAAATAGAAAGGAAACAAAATAATTCAACCCACAGTTAAATGGGCTCACTGGAAAACTACGTCTCATTTAATTGCACATCATCCCACACTACTATTGCTGAGTTAGCTATTTTAAAACAAAGTACTTTTTTCCTTTTAATACCCTTGTCATCAAAAATAATGAAGGGTTTTTTGTTTTTGCTTTTTGGCAGCGTCACTTTGGAAATGTATTTTATTTGTTCCTATACATAGACGGTGATTTATATAGGACCGTGGTGCCCACGCTCCACCAATATTCAGGAACGTGGGCCCAGCTCCCCGAGTGTTGTGGCTTATATTTTCAGAGCCATCCCATCAATAGGATGAACTGGGGTAACTGTCCTGGGCTCTGCACTTCAGGGGGACACAGGGTCCAGAGCAGTCTGGAGGTTAGCGGGGGGCCTTGTGCCAGCAGCAGCTCTGTCCCACCTCTTCCCACCCCTGCTCTGCCCCTGCCCCATCCCCACTCCACTCCTTCCCCCAATCCCCCACCCTGCCTCTTCCTGCTCCTGTTCCTCTCCCACCTGTACCCCATTCCACCCCTTCCCTCAAGCCCCCACCCTGCCTCTTTCTGGTTTCCGCATCCTCCCCTGACTAATGCCTGGAGCCGACAGGGCAGAGCGGAACAGAGCGGGCTGGGGCTGGGTCACTCAATGCTGCCGGCACCAGGCCTCTTGCTAAATCCCCAGGCCGCCCTGGGCCCCGCATCCTCTGAAGTGCAGGGACCTGCAAAGCACGGGGCTCGGGAGGGTTGCCCCAGTCCGTTCTATGGATAGGATAGCTCTGCTTGGACCTGTTCTAGGCACCTCCAAAAATTATACAAACCTGGCATCCATGCTCTTATAATATAATTTTTGGAACAATGACGTTTTCTGGGAAAACAGCCATGCAGCTTTTGGTGAGGAAAATGCTATAGGCTACCAAAGGACAAGGAGGAAGGATGGTAAACATGTGGAATCAGTTACTGGGGGAAGCAATTGAAGCAAATGGTATAAAGGATTTTAAAAGACCCCTAGATCTCTTTGTGGAGAAGGAAGGGAGTAAAGGGGGCTAGATAGAAAGGAAGAGAGTTGGGAATGAGATCAACCAAAAGAAAAGCTGGCATGCTGAGTCAGATGACTATACTGAAAATATCTTTTGTACTAACAAGCAAATGCACAATAATCAGTATAGTACTAGTCTACTGGGGTAAATTAAAGTTATGTTTAATAGCGGTGATTCCTTGCGCCAGCATTCATACCATCTTTACATCGAAGAAAATTCATAACATTTTAATATTAGAGATTGCCTTACAAGTTGGTTTTATGGGAAATTACTTACTAATATTAAAATTAAATAACCAAATGCAATTGATAAATAACATACATGTACACAGAGACTTTCAGAAAAAAGGAATCTAAGGAGCTTTGCAAATTTAAATAAATTGATATACAAACTACATCCAAGGGTGACCCCAGCAACCACTAAAATGCAGCCATGTCCATGAGAGAATAAGACAACTGTTTAACGGAGTACAGGAATATTACATACTGTTTAAGACAGGAAATACTGCCCATAGGAGACATATAGGGAGGGCTAGCACCAGGGCTTGCATCTGTTCCATTGCAAAAAGTGCAATGTAATCTTTAATAATCACAAGTGGTCAGAGTCTCAGATTTACACTTTATCTGAAAGACATACCAGCAGCAGCAGAGTACATCTGAAGGCAAAAAGCACTGGTTCAGTAAAGACTCAGAGAGAAAAGTGTCACCTACTGAACCACCAACACCGCTTCCTGAAGCACATAAGGGTTCTTGGAAAACTCCTACTGTAATGACATGGGCACAAACTGCTTAGTTCATATTATCTGATGAATTTACAGAATAAGGTGTCATTCACAAATCTTTTGCTTCTGTAACAATCCTGCATGAATCTGGCACTCAACCTCACTCTGAACAATTTTCAGTATGAGTCATCCCTGTGATTTCTCACTGGACAATCTCTGGCTTTAAGCAGATGCCTGGAGTCAACAGCATATCAGTGAATTGACTGGAACTGTGTGCTACTGAGATCTACAGATCTTGGGCCTGATCCTCCTCTCTCCCATTTTACACTGATGTAACTCCAGTAGAATTACTCCAGTTTGACAATGATGTAAGTGAAAAAAGAATCAGATCCTTTTATTATAATTCACCATCCAGATGCAAACTGTTAGTCCATGAGGCCTCCAGCAATGGCCAATATCTTATATGTCAATATCTGACCAACTGTGCAAAGTGACCCGTGGAAAAACCAAATTCTTCCTTACTCCTATGACTATCCCATTTTTGTGCCCTGAAGCATGATCTGTGATTACTGCTATATTAGACTTCAGAACAGCAAATGCTATTGTTCAGAAAATTACCCTTTTGTTTTGTTTTTCGATTTGGGAGATGGGTGAGGAGGTCTCACTGGCATTGCCAATTCTTTGTTCTGTAATCATTGGGACTAACTTGGCATTTTCCTTCATTTTTGCTGAGCCAAGTCCTCCAATCTGGAGTCAACCTTAAAAAAAAGATTGATTCTGTGAAGCTCTGAACACCTCCTTTGAGATCCAAAGTTCATTCCACTCCTAATGAATTCAAAATGAGTTGTGGGCATTCAGCACCTCAGAGTTAGCTCCACTGATTGATTTCCTACTCTGCATCCTGCAGTACTCCAAAACCATAGCATTGTATCTTTGATATGCACTGGGGAACTGAGGATCAGGGATTTTGCTGTCCCTAAGTGAGTCTGAAAATGTCATAATACATTAAGGGGAATGGCCAACTTGCCCTGCTCTTTTTAGTTTTAGGTCCTAACAGAAAGAACCTGCTGCCTCCAGTCCTGTGGGTTATTCTTTGCCCAGACCAATGGCTGGCAATAGCATAGATCATTTTGGCCCATCTACTTGTTTGTAATGGAATATAGCAGCAACACAGCCTGAGTCACTTCTGACACTTTGATCTTCTGGGCTTGGTTCTCTTCTCTTTGAATTCAACAGTTTTACTTCTGGTTTACACTGGTGTAACTGTGGGGAAAATGAAGCCCTGGGATTCTGGCTATGGAGGGAGTGGTTCCTGACGCAGAGACGTTTGTGGACATACTCAATGGTGAGCAATGGCAGGCACCAGTTACTGCTGCTGAGATATTAACAAACAGGCTTCCAGGTGAGAGAAGCTTCATATGGCTTCTTCTATCTCCCACAAGGAAAGACCCCGTCAGAGTCCCCTGGAAGAACTGCTTCATACAAAACTCCAAGTGCCTAATCTGAGATCCAGGGAAGATGCAGGACACACAGGCAAGTGACTCCCTGTGAAAGATGGGAGTGACTGGTACCATATGAAGGCTGGCTACCTGCTGTCATACACAGCACTGATGGACTGGGAGGTGGGAATTCATACTATTTGCTAAGTACATTTGGTTCTTAGTGGTTACAGACCTACTAGGTGGAGTTTCTCCTCCTTCCAGGGCAGGATATAGTCCCTCAGAAAGGACACATCAAAGCTGAGCTCTTCCATTGCTGACATTAGTAAGGGTGGGGATGGAGACAATCGAGGATTCTAATCCTTTCATACTGTATCCTTAGCCCTCTCACTTAGGGTGAGCTCAGTTCAGATCTGCCCTCCTTGTTTCTAACAGCCACCATGGACATGCACCAGCTGACTTTATGGACTTTTCTCCTTGAACTCCCTCCAGTCAAACATCTACCTCCAGTATGCCCCTTCCCAAAATCCCATAGATTCTCTATAGCTCCTGTTGACTGGAACAACTTCCTGTACCCCTGTGTTGTTGACTCTCCCGCCTTGTCCAATCTCTTCTAAAAACAACCCTTTTCTCTCTGGCCTGTACCTCATACAGTCTCTTTCCCTCTGCTGTTCTCTGTTGTTTAACTCATCCGTGATATATGTAGTGATGTACCTGGAAGGAAATGTTGACATTCTGTTCTCTGTGCAGAGAAGTCCCTGCCTACCACAGGAACATGCTGTCCCTTCAGTCAGACGGGGCAATTCTCTCTCTCCAGAGAGGTTAGAGAAGGAAAGGAGAATAAAAAGCCCACAGCCTGCTACCTCTCATCACAAAGAGCCTGTAGAACCAGTGAGCTGATCCCATTTCAGATGATAGAGGCTGTCTCTGACCTGTGTAAGAAGAGCTGGTGCCGTTTGTGAGGAACTTCTTGCAACAATATTGACAGTTAGGTTCAGAAGGTACCCTGGGCTTTTTTTATATGCATAATAAACATCCCTAGACCTGTATTAATGACCTTCTGTCTATTGAGCGTGGTGTTTATAACAAGTTCTCCTCTTTCTGTTACCCTATTGTATGGATTTTTACTGTAGTGAAAGGCCCTGACCATCACACTGACCACATATCCAGCAGTCTGCTAGCATTGGCCCAGAAGGAAAAGGGAACTCCTGGAATGGTTAACAGTGCCCGTGCCTATCAGCAACACCATGAAGTCACTTTGTGAGCCCTCAGGGATGTTGGTGCTTGGGAAGGTCGGCTGGGACTGGGGGACAAGAGGAAAGTATTGTGGTTTGTTTGATGTTATGACTGATATTTTGTTAACTTTACCGATAATCCCCTTTTAGATCTCCTTTTCCTCTTCCAGTCAAATAAATTGAACCTCCTCATGGCTTTCACCGTGGCTTTCACCATATATGCTATTTTTTGTCTACGGGTTCCACAGAGCTTTGTGTACACTACTGTGAACTGAAACTGTTCTCGGAGGCAGTGTGAACACTTCCCAAAAATGCTACTGAGAACCACCATAACCTGTTGCCAATGAACTGACTATACAACGAGAAAAGATTACTACCATCCCAACCACAGAACTCATCTCATTTCAAAGGCAAGCCTCTCCTAGTGGACCAACAGTGTTACATGGACATGAAATGGAGGTTTATGGAGGGATATACCTACTGTAACAAACCACTTTTAATGGGGTATTAAATCTGACATTGTCCCTACTGTTTACTTAAAAAAATTAAAGTCTATGTATCTGCCTTCTGAAACAGCAACCCAATATCTCCTATCCATTTTCCACTATGCACAAGCCCAATGTCTTCCCCACCCAGGGGCAGCTCTAGGTATTTTGCCGCCCCAAGCACGGCAGGCAGCCTGCCTTCGGCGGCTTACCTGCGGGAGGTCCCTGGTCCCACGGATTCAGTGGCAACCCTGCAGGAGGTCCGAAGAAGCCACGGGACCAGTGGACCCTCCACAGGCATGCCGCCAAAGGCAACCTGCCTGCCGCCCTTGCAGCGACCGGCAGAGTGCCCCCAGCGGCTTGCCGCCCCAGGCAAGCGCTTGGCATGCTGGTGCCTGGAGCCGCCCCTGTCTCCACCCAGAGCTAAATTCCGCCCCAGTTTCACTGTGCAACTCAATTGATATTCCAATCCCTTGTGTAGGTGTAAACAAGAGCAGAATTTGGTCCCCTCTCTCCACAGCCCAACAGCACAATGCCACCATCTGCATTATGTAGTGCACAACACGGCAGCATCCCCAGCCTGCTTTCTGCAGCATAGCCACATATCCCCACTTGCCCTGGAGTCCCACTTTATACAACACAACAGTCTACCATTTTCAAGTGCTTTCTATAACCCAGTTACCCAATGTCCACCACACAACCTACTTTTTCATAACAGCCAACTTGTGACCACACAGCAACCCAGTGCTGAAGATGAAGCCACATCAGAGCTATGAAAGGTGCTGACTTTTTTCACTAATTTTACATATCGTTTTTCAGCAGGGCTTTATTTGTACTTGGAATACAATGGAAATATTGTGCCTTATATTCATGCATTAAGAAAAAGGACCCGTGGTCATATAAGGTAAATCTTGCATTCAAATACTGCAACTCGTGCAATCAAAAAATGCATTACTCTGACGTACCCAAGCATAAACAAAGGAATAGCATGTAGGAGTAGGGGAGATGATTTTACCTCTGTACGTGGCATTGGTGAGACCAGTTCTGGAATACTGTGTCCAGTACTAATGTCCACATTTTAAAAAGAATGTTGGAAAAAATTGGAGAGAGGGTAGAAAGAGTCACAAAAATGGTTCATGGGCTGGAGAAAATGTCATACAGTGAGAGACTTACAGAGCTGAGTCTGTTTGGCTTATTGAAAAGAAGATTGAGAGGTGACTTGATTACAGAGTGTAAGTACCTTCAGGGGCAGAAAATACAGTGAACTAAAGGGCTCTTTCATCTGGCGGGAAAAAAGGCATACAAGACCCAAGGGCTGGCAGCAGAAACCAGATAAATATGAATAAGAAATTATGCATACATTTTAACAGTGAGAGTGATTAACAATTGGAACAAACTCCAAATGGATGTGGTAGATTTTCCATCTCTTGATGTTTTCAAATGAAGACTGGATGCCTTTCTGGAAGATATGCTTTAGCCACGACACAAGTTACTTGGCTCAATAAAGGAGCAAGTGGGTGACGTGTAATGGATTATGATATACAGGGGGTCAGACTGGATGATCTAATGGCCCCTGCTGGATTTTAAATTATGAATCTATAAATCTTTGTTTTGGGAGCTGCACTTCTGTAACTGAGGGCAGAACTGGTCCACAATGACTGTCTTCAGATCTCCTAATGGGTTCTCCTATTGGTCACTTATTTTGAAGGCATTACTAATTATATGAGGCTTTAAAAATGCCTTACTGTAAAGTACCAAGATACTAAACTACACAATATTAAAAATAAAGAGGAAAAACCTTACATGTGTATTATGCCACTTGTCCAGGAACACTTTACAACTCTTAACACGCTCTCTCTCTCTGTCTCTCTGTTTGTGTATGTATATATACATAGTGTGGATCCCTTCCCACTCCACTGCAATGCAGGTTTCTCTGGGCCAGAATGTGGCAGCTGTTAGGTTTTATTTATTTATTTGCACAGCTTATTTCTGTTTGCAAGCTTTGTGAACATTTTGTGCAACAGGTGGCCATTACTCTCCTTAAAGTACATTTGCTAACAATGAGAATCCATGCTCTAAATAGATCACGCAAAACACATGTAGACAGGGCAAACTTGGGCGAGGTCACATATAGTTATACAGTGTCCCTTGTGGTAGAGACAGAACACAGCTGAAATGAATATAAAAGGAATTCCTTATTCAGGCTGTTAAATACAGACAGACTCTGTGGTTCTCTCACTTTCATATTGACTAATGTCAGCACAGGGGGCCTCCATAAAGTCAATCACATGTAACAGACACATAAAAGATACACCTCTACCCTGATATAACGCTGTCCTCGGGAGTCAAAATATCTTACCGCATTATAGGTGAAACCGCATTATATCAAACTTGCTTTGATCGGCCAGAGTGCACAGCCCCGCCCCCCCCCAGAGCACTGCTTTACTGCAGTATATCCGAATTCGTGTTATATCGGGTCGCGTTATATTGGGCTAGAGGTGTACCATGTTATTGGGGCCATAAGTACAAAAGGTCACACACCTAGGAAGGCTAAGTACCTGGAGGATATAGCAACCATATAGTGGTAGCTCAACCACATAGACCATTCCCTAAGTATCCTTCATAGCAGCCAAATGCCACATGCTAAACATAAAATACAACTGGATGATAATTCTACAGCAGTCTGTCATGGTGTACCAGAGTGTCTTACCAGAAAAACTATTTCTCACTCATTCATTCTAATGCATTAACTGTGCTCTCTCAAACCTGAGGTACATTATAAAAAAAGTGCAGTACCAATTGTAATACATTCATTATTATAAATATGCATTACACTAGTACCTACAGGCCCCAGACAATATTGGGCCTATTGTGCTAGCCACTTTAAAGACACACAGGCTCTGGTTTTTATTTACTAATGCCCCTTTACACATTCTGGCAGCAGAAAGGGGCCTCAAAATCAGTTCCTTCCACTTTAAGACCCTTTATACAGCCAGAGCAGAATAAAGGAGCTTCAACATAAACGAGAATTAGGTCCATAGTGACAGACTTTACAAGCTAAATAGAGCAGACAGACAAAAAGTGGGAGAAAGGTAAGTATTATTATCATCCCATTTTACAGATGGGGACTGAGGCACAGGCACATTAAATGGCTTGCCCAAAGTCACCCATGAAATTTATGACAGAGTCAGGATTTCAATCCAGAGCTCATGAGCCTTGGTCTAGTGCCATAACCACAAGGATATCCATTTTCTCTTCAGTATGTTTTGGAAGTGTGCTTAATGAGGGTTATACCCATCAGTAGGGATACTGAAATGCTCTAAAACTCATTGCTATGTTAATCAATAATAGAAAAAGAAGACCAAAAATATGCCCTAGAATGTTTGACAAATGGAGTGTTACATAGAGACATCTCAGAAATATTAATAAGAGAATCTAAAAGTGAAAATGCAAAAAGTAAACAACAGTCACTCCAGTTCAAAATGTGGGTCTCACATCCACTGGACTGCATATTGCCAGGCTCCATTACTTCCTCCTTGGTTTATTCCACACAAGACTCAATAAAGGAACATGGGTCCCAGAGAGGTAAAAAATATGTGCCTGATTCACCGGTACACTACATCTGTTTGGCACTGCTTCAGAAATGCAAAGTTGTTGTACATCTATCTTAACCCCCCAGTTGAACTGGATTTACTACTCCTCTGAATTGGTAGAGCAGTGCAAAGCAGATGGAGTTTACCAGCGTATTTGGCCGTATATGTTTGTCTCAAAAAGCTAACTCTTGCTTCATCCAGGAATATGAGTATATATTCACAGTCTAAAACTTTAAAGTGGCTCTTTATCTCCTAATCAGTCCTCTTCTTCAATAGCGTTGAGGTCCCAACTAGCAGTGTGGAGGTAAAGGAAGCTTTTACATTTTGAAGATTACAGTTTAGGGCCAGATTTTCAAGAGAGCTTAGCTCCCATTTAGAGCTGCTCTGGTTCAGAATGGGAACTGCTGAATGCTGAGCTCTTCTGAAAATGTAGCCATTGGAATCTTCCTTGCAAAGCACATTACATATGTGTGAAGCAGGGGACCAGGACTGTTGTATGCGATGTTTCAGAACAGGATATATTTGCAGGGTTTAGTCCCATAAACCAGTCAATCTGGATCTTACCCAAGATTATCTGTCACAGTCAAGAAATTCAGCCATTCCATCAATCTGATATTTAACAAGAGCCTATTATATCAACACTATTATCTCTGGATTTATGTATCTTGCTCTCTTTTACGGTCTCCTTTATCTGCATATCCTGGTACTTCACAACTGCCCCCAGTATTAGATTGCAGGGAAACTAATCCTGGTGAATTAAAAAATTTCAATCCTTCCAGCTGCTAAGCACCTTCAACTTCCACTGAAGAAAATGGGGCTGAGGATATTCAATATCTGAATAGACTGTACCACTAGTGAGCAAAGTGCAACTAAACTTCTAGAATGGAAGAAGTAGGAGAATCTTGAAAGTCACTGAGACATATTCTCAGCTAGTGTAAATTGGCATTGATCCACTGGCTCTTAAGGACAAGAAATGACAAAATTGGCTGATAAAGACACTTCAAATGTCTGAGGTTTAAAAAGCCTGTACCTGAAATGGAAAAGAAGGTAGGAACCAGATAAGAATATGATAAATCAATTAACACTGCACAAAAAAAAGAAAAGAGCAACATCCACCACCAAATGCAGAACAAAAGAGAGGCTATGGGTCTTTACAAATATAAAAAGTACTAGGAGAAAGTGGCCCATAAAAAAAGATGAGGAGGGTATGAAATTAGTGGCCTCTTTAACCTGACCAAGATACTCAGCTGTACAGACAACAAAGAATTTGTTCTACCAACATCCAAGAGTCTATGTAAAATTAAAGAGTGGAAACACACTTGAAAGGTAAGGAAAACTAAAAAGAAGACCAGGTAGTGGATACATCATACGGTGTAGCTCATATATAGAATGATTATACTTATAGATAAAATCACACAACAAATATTTACAGATTGGTCTGAACCAAAATTGTGGATCTCAAAAACTGCAAAGTGTGCAGTTTTAAACCAGATCCAAGCTTTATGGTTGACCCTTTCTAATCACAGCCTCTGTGGCAGTTTGTTTCTGGATTCTTCAGCTTGCACTTATCTCTATCAGCAAAAGCAAAAATTGGTGAAGAAAGGAAAAACAATAATCTCACTGTCACAAACTGCCCATAGGAATAATGCTAGAAATGTATGATACTCGCCCTGAGATTAAAATTCTTGAGATTAGCCATAGCCAAACTGAACCTACTGTCCATCAAACAAATTATTTCAACTCAGACAAATCAAAGATTGTCATTTTAAATGTTTATGAATCCCAATTCACAGAAATGTGGTGGTTTATAAACGCCAGACAAGGGGCATTACATATGTCTCCCTATACCATCACTTTTTGCTGTGGCTATGACCCAGAAGTATTAGGGAGCCAGTCACTATAATAAGGAATGTCTAATCATTTCTTGAGTCCTGCTAAGCTCTTGGCCTCAAAGACCAGTGAGCTCCACAATGTAATTACACAATGGGGAAAAGAAGTATTTCCTTTTTTCAGTTTCAAAGCTGTTTAAATGTTCCTTTTAGTTCAATTGAATGTCCTCTTGTTCTTGTATTCTTAGAATACATTAATATAAGCACCTGTTCCCTTCTCAGTCTTCTTCATTATTTTAGATACCTCTACCATATCCATTTTATATGGGATAAACTCACTAATCTGAATAAAACCTGGCTTGAAATTTTCCATTTTAATTATTTTCTGGGAAAAAAATAAAGTTTCCACAAAAATCAAAAGTTTGGGTGAGAAATTCCCCCTCCCCATTCAATTTTTTGTCAGGAAAGCTGAAATTAAATATTTTGTTTTGGGTTGATTCAACCTGAATTGGAATATTTTGTTTTGATGAACTGACCCAAAACTTTCAGTTTCAAATAAGTTCAGCAAAATATTAAACTGCATTGCCCTATCAGCACACTGCCTTATGGGAATTGTAGTTTGGACTCCTATTTGTCCCTATGCACTTGGATCCCATAATGCAGTGCTACCTTCTGACTAAGCTGCATGGTGCATCATGGGAGATATAGTCTGGCCAGGGAGCCTGGGCCAGGCTCCTGAACTACAACTCCTATGAGGCAATGTGCCACGACAAGAAAACGCAGTTTAACAACTGGTAACAAACAATTCAGGTCAGTTCAACAAACCAAAACAAAATGTTTCAATTTCAGAATGTCAAAATATTTCATTTCTCTCAAAATTGCAATGTTTATTTTGGCATTTCTGAACTGATTTTTTTATTTCCATTCTGTGAAAAATTTCAAAATTTCAACTTTTCATCCTGATTTGGGATGCAAACATGTTGAAATGTCAGACTTTCCCATGGGATGGAAATTCTGAATTTCTCTCACATCTAGTTCCAGTCCTTTTAGTCTCTCTTCAGATGGAAGCTATCCATTTCTCTAATCATTTTTATCATCTGCCTCTGACCCCCTTTCATTTTAAAAAAAATTGGATTCCTGGAACTGTACTCAACATTCAAGAAAAGTGTGTACCATTGATATATATAATGGAATTATATTTTCATTAGCATTTTCTATTCCATTTCCTTAAGCAATTTAACTTTTTGTTTGTTTTTTAACCTCTTTTTTGCGCACTGAGCAGATGCTTTTATTGAACTGTCTATAACCATCCTCAGGTATTTTTTCCTGAGTGGCAAAGGTATTGCTTTCTTCAGCCACTTGTATAGATTAATGCCTTGTATCTAAACTGGATCATTTGTAGTACTAGTGTCTGGACATGTAATAAGGTATCTATGGTTGAATGAGACAGCTCACCAGAAAAATCTGTATGAAATGGAGATTTCCTTTTTAACTTCTAGTCCCAAGGACCACACAAAACTTTTTTTGAAACAAAGCCTGCATTACTGTGTGAGACAGAACAGTGTCACAAGCTAAAGGGGATATTAATGAATATAAATCAGAAGCTAGGAATTGTAAAAAATCGATAAAGGAAGCAAAAGGATAAAAGGAAAAACATATGTCCAGTATCATTAAGGACAATAAAAGAGTTTTTAAAAGTATATTAAGAAAATAAAAAGAAACCTAACATGGCACTGGTCCATTACTAGATGGAAATGGTGGAATTATCAATAATAAAGCAGAAAAGGCAGATGTGTTCAATAAATATTTCTGTTTTATATCTGGGGAAAAGCCAGATGATGTAGTCATATTATATGATAATGATGATACTCTTTACATTTCAATAGTAACTCATAAGGCTGTGAAACAGCAGCTAATAAAGTTTAAAAGTTTTATATCAGCATGTCTGGATAACTTACATCCAAGAGTTCTAAAAGAGTTGATTGAGGTTGCTGGATCATTAATGCTGATTTTCAATAGGTCTTGGAACACTGGAGAAGTTCCAGAAGACAAGAAGAAAGCTAATGTTCTACCAATATTAAAAAAAGAGTGAACAGGATGACCTGGATAAAAATAAGCCTGTGAGATTGACATTGATCCAAGGCAGAAAATGAAGTGGTTCACACAGGACTCATTTAATAAAGAATTAAAGGAGGTTAATGTAATTAATGTTAATCAACAGGAGGTTATGGAAAACAGATCCTGTCAATCTAACTTGGTATCATTATTTTATGAAATTACAAGTTTGATTGAAAAACATAATAGTGTTGATGTAATAGACAGATTTCTATAAGGCATTTGATTAGGTAAAGCACAAAATTTGATTAAAACACTAGAAAGATATCAAATTACCAAGGCACACATAACATGGATTAAAAGATGGCTAACTGATAGGTCTCAACATGTAATTATAAATGGAGAATCACCATCAAATGGGTGGAGCAGAGAGAGAGAAGGGAGAAGAGAATACTGGCAGCCTACACTGATTGTGAGTTTGTCTTAATTTGTTTTGTTTGAATTAACCAAACACTGCCCTGGAAGAAGGACCTGAAAGACTCTGGGTGTGGCAGAGAGTTGTTCCTGGGAAAGTTAGGAGTGTGGGGGCAAGTGCCGGGCCCTGGCACTGAGTGGAAACTGAGGCAGTGGCTAATCTGAAGCCAGACCAGGTAAGGCAGCTCTCCTACAGGGTGTAGGAAGCCAAGCCCCCTTACTACCTTGAGCTGACTACCTTCATTCATGGTGCAGGAAGGGAAACAGGCTCTGTAGAGCCACTACGTTCCCCTTTAAGTGGGTGGAGAAGTAGGAAAAGGTGGCTTCTTGGCTTCATCCCTGCTCCCTACATGCCAGGCAGCGTAGCTGAGTCAGAACCTGACAGACATATGCTGCACTGAGTCTATACCTATTTATTCCCTCCCCTGAGCAGCAAGGAGCCAGCAAGGAGTGCTCGACTTAGTATGTCACGACCTACCTCCTGGGTTACTCCAGGGACAGCACAACAACACATTACCTTATGCTCAGAGCAGTTTGTTAACTCACACTAGCCTATAGTAGGAACTGTCCTTCTCTAGTTAGGCCTGGAGAGAGGGAAGCTGGAATATTGTGTTAAGCTGGGGCACTTCAGTAGCCGAAAGATGTAGAAGAAACCTGGAAGGAGTTCAGACTAGAGGAAAAAATTCTTAAAGAGCTAGACAGATTGATTTATGGGAAAAGATTTTAGAACTATATATGTATAGTGATGCACAGGTGCACAAGATAACCATATATAGATATTTAAAGAGCATAAGCACTAAAGAGGGAAGCTAAGGCCAAGACTTTTTAAAAAAATGTGTGCTTAAAGGTAGGCTCCTAAATGCTTATATAAACAATGAAATAAGTGATCTGATTTTCCAAAGTTCTAAGCACCCAGAGCCCCTATAGATTTCAATAGAGTAACACCATCATACAGCTGATGTAACAGGCTGGTGAACCAGTCTTAGCGAGCATTTTCTTTTTCTTTAACAGAAAACCTCATTGCTGCACGGATGGTTATTTGTGGCTTGGCTTTCTCTCTCTTGCATTACAAGCTATTTTCGGTTCAAGTTTCCAAAGCAGCATCCTTACACAGTGTGCCAGTCACGATCCCAGACAGCCGTACACCCACATGCAATCACGCATAGATTCCATCAGGCAGATCCTCAGCTGGTGTCATTCTGTTGATTTTGACTGACCTACCCTGACTCACACGAGCTGAAGATTTGGCCCATAGATAAATGCACATACAGTTGTCCCCTATCTATATACATTACTAGTCAAACAGGAGGAGCACCCACATTCATATGCACGTTTTCAAACATCCTTGCAGTCACAAGCTGAACCAAATGCACCTGCAAGCTTCATTCATGTTTACAGACTCACACATTCCAATCACAAGCACTGAAGATGTCCCTAAGCCCTTTCCCTTCATTGAAAGAAATCTTTGTTCTTGTCCTGACGTTCAGAGTCACACACAGAGAAATCCATTCAAACACCTATGTTCTATCCAGCCTTTAGGTCAGTGTAACTTACATCGCTCAGGGGGGTGACTTACTCACACCCCTGAGCAACATAACTTATACCAACCTATTTGTACATAGTCAATCAATCTGGCAGTGTTAAAGTTATGAAGGTGGCACATTATTAAGGACCTAATCCCATAGCTGTTGAAGTCAATGTATTACATGCTATTGACTTACGGGGGCGGGGGGGGAGCGGCTGGCGTAGCCACTTTTAGGATCCAAGCTATTTTCTATAGACATGCACAGCTGTCCATTTTCAAACATTCAGAACTAGGTGATCTCACAACTCATTTTTTTAAACTTTGAAAAGCACATGCTGCACATGGAGAACTGGAATCATGACAGACTTCGAGGTTCCAGTTTAGCTGTTTTTGTACCATCTTCACCCCACCGAAAAAGTCATTTTATTTATGACAATGGGAAAAGTACTTTTGTTCCATTCTATCATAACTCAAAGACATAATACTGTTCAAACATTTCAAAAACATTCCTTTTGGGATAGAGACCAAGCATGACAATTTTCAGATAAAAAGGTAAACACGTAGGAATCATATGAGTATCTCAAAACATGGTTATAACAGGAACTCTATTTCAGTCTTAACTATAGCAAAGTGCCCACTTATTCCATGATTTCTTGCCACAGACACTACTGAGGAATCTCCCTTGCCATGAGCTTCTGCTTTAGTATCTAAGTTTTAAGTTGCAAAAAAACCCTTCAGAACGTGAACTGAGAAAACCAATGTAATGTTGACTTCCTGAGACTACAGACAGCCTGAAACATTAGTTCTGAGAGAAATGAACTGCCCCACTTATCTCAGTGGGGAGTTAACTCTGCAATCTAAAGATGACAATTTCAGTGGCAACATAGTTAACCATTTCACTGTTAATCATTTTAGCAGGCACAGATCTTATATTTATTCCACGATCCCTAAATGTATTCCATACTTTCCTATGTGCCAAACCCCACATTTTGCCTCTACTCAGCTGCCAAAACCTACTGCTTACCTACTGACAAATTCTATGATTCATAGATTCCAAGGCCAGGAGGGACCGCTGTGATAATCTGGTCTGACCTCCTGTATAACACAGGCCACAGAATTCCCCAAAATAATTCCTAGACCAGATCTTTTAGAAAAATATCAAAACTTGATTTAATAATTGTCAGTGGTGGAGAATCCACCACAATCCTTAGTAAATTGTTCCAATGGTTAATTACTCTCACTGTTAAAAATTTACAACTTATTTCTACAACAATGCAGTTATGTGTCATCAGTACAAAAATCTGTGGCATAAGAAAACTGAAAATATAAGAAAGCGTAAAATAAATGGAATGTAATATCAAAATAATTCTCGCCGTGGTTACTTCACTCACAGAATTATTTGTTTTTATATTTAAATCAATAAAAAGCTCCGCTTTTTAATTTAAGGGAAGGTGCCACAAAAATTTCCTGTTTGCCAAAGAAATCAGGAAGCCATGTCACAGAGTTTAGATCTAGCTTGCTGCAAAGTACAATGAATTGACTATGGGTCTGATCCTGAGCCCACGGACAGAAAGATTCCCATTGAGATCAATGGATTTTGGATCAGGTCACGTAACAGGCACTACCTGTGCCAGTGATGATTTAGTACAGGAAACATACAATTTGTGGATACACAGATGTTCCACCTCATCCATCCCAGACACTGCAACAGATTAATCTTTCTAGACAATCAGAATGCCTGACAAAACAGCATGAAGGCAAAATACAGTCAAGTATTGGTGCATATCCCAGGGTTGTTGTGTGGATTGGGGCCAAAGGCCAAGTGCACCAATAGCCAGCTAAGGCACCCCTTACTGGCATTTGGATTAAATTAAGGAGACATGCTCAATTTAATAGTGATTAATTTAGCTCTTGAAACTGGATATTTGGATCTCTTCTTCCACTTCCAATCCTCCATTATCCCAGCTACCCTGTCAACTACAATTTGTAGCTCAAAAGCCATTTCAGTCCTTCCTTTCTAATAGTGTAAAGTGGTCAGAGGTCTGTACTGAGCCAACAGAAAAGCGGCCAGCCCTCACTTCACAGTGCTCAAAAAACAGGTTCAAAATGTCAGTGCTCCTCTTTTCTCCCTGTCTTTCCACTTTCCCTCTGACCACCCTCCTGCTACCCTTCCATTTCCTCTTGTACAATCAGTCAGTGAAAAGCATCCCAGCCATTTCTGTAGGGCGGCTGAGCCCCACAGCCAGACTGCAGGGGGAACGCAGTAATTTCCCTTCGAAGTTCCATCGTGAACTTCCACAGTGATGCTTCAAAGGGAATCTGTTACCCCCCCTTCCCAGCCCCATCTGCAGAGCTCAGCGGGGTCTGAGAAGCAGCTGGATTGCTTTTCAGGGAAGCTTATTGTGCAAGACTGGTGGTGTGGGGGAGAGACAAAGGGAAGGAAGGGAAGAGAAGGGAGGAAAACAAGAAGAAAGCAGAGGTTAAGTAAAGGTGCAGACGGGCTGGGAGAGGAAGGAGCTAGAGATGTGTGAAGGGTTTACAGGCATGGGCTTCTTTTACTCCTAAAGGCTGTAATATTCACTCAGAAGACAGTCCCTTTAGCAAGAGCTATGTGTACTCTGTGGCCCAAAGGAACCAAATTCTACTGAAACAGCCCCATAACTTTCACTCTAACAATAATCCATCCCACTGCCATGCACTATCCTCCATTCCCATCTCACCACCACCATTCAAAGCTATGGCATTTCATTGAAAATACTCATTAATATGAAATACGTTGATAAACAGATTTTTTAAATGAAGATTAATCTCTGGGATTTACATAGTAATATGGGGGCTCTCAATCTGTAATGTATTACCCATACAGCACCCCGCTGAAGTAAGACAGTGCTATTACCCCAGGACACTGCTAGTATCCCCATTTGGCAGATGAGGATTTGGGGCAGTGAGAGCCTAAGGCCCAGATCTACAGAGATACTTAGGTGCCTAAAACCCAGATTTAGGCACCATTGTGAGCCACAAAAATCATTGCTTAGCTGCCACTAAGCCTTGTAGGAGCCTAAACTCACTTGTCACCCAAATTTTTGCTGTAAAATCCCCTAGATGCCTACGTTTCTGCCTCTGGGAATGCCCACAGCTGCCTCAGGCAGGCTCCGGATGCCTAGCTCACACCTAAACCCCAGCACAATCCACAATACGGAAGAAGGCGGGCACTTATTTCATTTGGAAAGCCTGATCCAGCAGGCATGCTCAGAGCATGCCCAACAACTCCACACAAAACAGCTGAGGGAGTAGATGGTCTCCCTTCCAACCTTTAGCCCAGTGCTTATGCTACTATGTGGGAAACTGCTTCAACTCCCACCCGCCTGTGAGAAGGGATTTGAACAGGAGTTCCCCACCTCTCACATGAGTGCCCCAACCGCTGGGCTATAGAGCCAAACTCACTCTAGCTCACTTAATATTTAATTATTTAT
This sequence comes from Gopherus flavomarginatus, assembly GCF_025201925.1. Lineage (NCBI taxonomy): Eukaryota > Metazoa > Chordata > Testudines > Testudinidae > Gopherus > Gopherus flavomarginatus. The sequence goes on along the minus strand of NC_066617.1, from coordinate 155,916,381 downwards.
TTAAAGTGGAACAGATTCAACAGGAGAGTGAGAAAGACCCACAGAATATCCCTGAGTCCAGTGGTTAGGGCTTGTCTTCACTAGAGATTTTTTACCTCAAGTAAACTGATTGCCAATTTATTCAAAGTAGTTAACACCACTGCAAAGGCCAAGACACTAGGAATCAGCCTAGAGCAAGGGTAGGCAACAGGCGGACCGCAGGCCAAATCCAGAACACCAGATGTTTTTGAACGGACTGTGAAATCTTTTTATTTACTTATTATTATCATTATTGTTCTTTTTTAAATTATTTTCTCTGGAGTCAGGAGCTTGACTATACCTTGGCCAAAAAGTAACTGATGACCCCTGGCCTAGAGTAACCTACAAACACTTGTAGCCTTGAACAAACGGGTCTCAACTTTTCAGACTTGCCTTTGCAAAAACGTTGGCTACTCTGAGGTCAGAAATTGAAGTGAAGCACATATGTGAGCAAAAGAGTTACATGGTCAACGCACCATGCAGCGCTCGACTACTGCAAGTGACAACATGCAATGCACCCCCCACCTTCCTGCCCCACACACCATACCACTGCGTTGCTCAGCACAGTAAAGTGCCATGCAGGGCTCCCCTCCCCTACAGACAAAAAGTAGCACAGCACTCCACTTCCCCCATGGGGCAACATGTTGTAAAGCATTCCCCTCCTCCAAGAAGGAATATAACATAGCTCTCATCCCTGGGAAAACAAAGCATTTCCCTCCTCCACAGAACATGGTGCACTGTGCTCCTCCTCTCCATACAGGATCATGTTGCTCCCATTGTGCCATGCACCTAAACACATTATATTACATTATACTGCCAGCTGAACATAGAAAAAGGAGAATGTGTGCCAGGCAATGTCATGAGGCAGCTGCTCCTGCCATTTAGCTACAGGGTTGTTTTGTTTGTAGTTTTTTCAGCCTCCTCTCTCTCCGTGACACTTCTACAAATCAGAATTCTAAACCATTATGAACCAAAATGGCATTAGGAGCTATTGTACGCTCACCCACAAAGGTGAAAGTGCCACTGATCTTTGCCTGGGGGAGTAGGGGAGAAAAGAGCTTTTGCCACCATTTCCTTATTCTCCCTCACACAACGGCCTAGCATAAAAGGGGTGCCAGTACCGAGGAGAGTATATGGATGGCTTGTGCCTAATGTCCCATGGTCACAGATCACCCCAAGAGGGGAGAGGCAAGGCTATGGTCCACTTTTTATCCACACTACCCTGTAGAACTTCATGGGTATACCCGTGGGAGCCGGCTGCATCACCTTCCTAAGGGAAGGTGGAGTTTGTGCATTCCCCATGTATGCCAGGAAGCTCAGGAAGAGATTAGACCTCTTGAGATAAATCACTCCTGGACCTCCTCTCAGGTAATGTGATTACACACTGCCCCCATGGAGGGCCTGTTGCAGATTGTCACAAACTGGCCCGTGAGGAGTTGTGAGAAAATATTGCCAGGCTGGGAGTCAATATGTTGAAACTCATCTCAGAACTAAAATACTCCTGCCTGGCTTTGACATAACTCATACAAGACTCTTCACTCACTGGACTTTTACTGGACCAGATCTTTAGATGGTATATATTGGCTCAGATCAATTGAGCTATTCTGATTGAACCGGAAGTATGCAATCAGGCAGCACCAGAGACAACAACAACAAAAAAATCAAGTACAGTACAATACTGTGTTAAATGTAAACTACTAAAATAAATAAAGGGAAAGCAGCATTTCTCTTCTGCATAGTAAAGTTTCAAAGCTGTATTAAGTCAATGTTCAGTTGTAAACTTTTGAAAGAACCACCACAACGTTTTGTTCAGAATTACAAACATTTCAGAGCTATGAACAACCTCCATTCCTAAGGCAGTTTCTAACTCTGAGGTTATTTTGAATTGAAGCTAGATGACTTATCCTTAATAAAATCACTTCTAAGTTACAAAGAGTGATAAGAACCATCAGCAATAATAGATGTGGAAAAAACAACAAATCATAGCTGGGTTAAGTGCAATAGTACCACCAACCCAAAGTACAAAACTCATGGATCAGACCCTAGAAAATCATGTGATTGCCCTGAAAAATCCTGATTTTTTTAAAAAAGATTTAATCACTTTTTTGTCTGCCTGCTAATTTATTAATTCCTCCTGCTCATCCCCAATGTGTGGGTAACAACTGCAGTGATGCCAGCTCCCACACACTTACAGTGAGTATGGCAAGTTTGACCCCTGCTGCAGGAGCTCTAACTAGAGGATCTGCCTGGGATCAGGGTGCCATCAGGCTAGACTCAGAACAAACACCCAATGAGAGACCTGCCCTGAAGAGATGACACTGTAGTGCAAGGCACAGTGTGGTCAGTCTGTGATGTGGGACCTAGAATTGAGACTCATCTCAAATAGGGGCCACCAAACATCCATTCAATGTGAACAGCTGGTAATCCCTGCTGAGCTGGGCAGGATTCAGAGTGACACTTATTTGTAATAGACTCTGTAGCTGATAAGCAATGCCCTGTGGCATCCAGTCCCCATAAATGCTAATGACCCTCTAGAAAAGGAGACTTACTTTCTGTAAATAAATTGATTAAATCAAGTTCTGACCTTTTGGAGCTTTCACGGGTGTGGGCTTCCATGCTCTGGATGTAATATAGACAACATCTCCCATACAGAGCTCACAGTCTCAAACACTCTATATCTGCCACTCCCTATTATTAAAGGGACAGCTCCCATTAACCAAATACAAAGAATAAAAATGCAACAGTAAAACAATAAGCACATCATCCAAATTTTACCTCTAAATACAATGTTTTACAATGTAAAATGATTCTAACAATTACTGCAGGATCCCTACACTAATCTGTATACATATCTTTAGATCCACAGCCTAGACCTCCTCAGCTATAGGAATACCTTGTGAGTAGGGGCAGTAGGTGGAAAGCAGGCTGCTACCCTCTGTGCAGACCAGCCAATGCAGGGAAACACAACACACACGTTGCAGTGGGTTAGACAAGTATCTGTGAGACAACAATGGAATACTGGGCATCAAGGTTTTTGGTTTCTATTCCTGGGTCTGGGAATAGATTGTGGTCCAGTAGTTACAGGCAACATAGCCAAATGTACCAATATTCCTATTTAGATTATCTTTTAGGACTGAACCAGGAATTTCTGGATGAATCTCTACTGTTTAACCTAGAGAATGAGCTCATGTAGCATTCCCACAGTAACAGACTTTAAAACCTGCCTATGTGGACTACCTGCTCTAGGGTGACACAGAGCCCTTGTTAGTGGGTTACACAAGCACGTAATCTGATGGCTGTTTTGAAAGACTGTGTGGCAAGGTAGATGACTCAGCTCTGTTATGTTATAGCCCTGAGTTCTCTTCCTAGCTCTACTTGATGTAACTTTCTACAAACTACTAATTATCTTATCTATGAAATATGTGACTCAGTGATACGCTGGGGTATGAGGCCATGGCCCATAATAAGGGCTCGTGAAAGGCACAGAAATGTTAATACCAGCCAGTGGATCTCAGGCGTGCTGTGTGTGTAATTCAGTACATCATCCACTACACTAGAGAGCAATGTATCTTAAACATGACACGGAGCTGCAGGTTTCCACATCATCATGACACTAGCTGCACAGGGTCCAAATTTGGGTGAATTGGCAATACTCACGTTTGACAACTGCAATGTCCTCTTCTCTGACCTCAAGAAATGCATTCTTGCCCTGCTCCTATCCATTCAAACACTGCTCCAAAGATAAGCTTCCTATCTTGTCACTTTGACCATGTCACCCCTTTTTTTGCCTCCCATCATGACATCAAACAAAAACTACTTGTCTTCTCTTTGAAGTCCCTTCCCAACTACCATTTCTCAATATGCTAATGAGAAGTCAGCTCCCACCTCCATTTGGCTAATGATGCCACTCTTCATCATCCACTTGTTAAATTTTGTAACTAGAACTCTCATTCCATCCCTCATGCATGGGAGAAGTTCCCCCATAAGCTTCCGTGAAGCAACCTCATTATCCACACTCAAAACTCTCCTTTGCTGTGATGTCTACAAACAACTAGATAACTGCTAGGCTGCTGGTGTGCTGTGACTGCAGCCTATCATGCTGACCAGAATCATCTCAAAGCTTGTCTACATGGGGAAATTTACCAGCATAATTATACCCCTATAGTTATACCTATATAACTCCCCATGTAGACACTCTTATTCCACACTGAGTGCCTTTTTTCAATTTAGCTTATACCATTTTGAAATAATAACAATTGCAAATAAAGAGCTGTACTTCATGTAAAGTTGTAAAAGTCATTTCACTTTGTACTAAGTGACAATGTGCAATGATCACAGATTATACTTTAATGCACAAACACAAGGGGGCAGAGCTGAGATGGGGCTTGCAAACCTTTACTCTGCATTTCTTGACTTTTGCACTTGATTTCCTTCCAAAACTCGTGTACATGCATCCGACGAAGTGGGTATTCGCCCACAAAAGCTCATGCTCCAAAATGTCTGTTAGTCTATAAGGTGCCACAGGACTCTTTGCTGCTTTTACAGATCCAGACTAACATGGGTGTACCTCTGATACTTTCCAACACTCGATTTATGATTTTTTTCATTAAATAAGACAATTTATTTAAACACATATTAATAACTATCTAGTTGCCCCCATTGACACTGAAGTTAACAGACCCCCAGGATTCCCTTAGTGGGTCCCCCATTACTTCTGCACATAGCAGACCAAGCACAGCCAAGGCCTGAGCCCTGATTATGAACTTAACAATAACTCAAAACACAGAAGCATTCATGCTGAGAACATTAATGCTGTCTCATCCATCAACACCAACCTACAAATGCACACATGCAGAATTGCAAATACCAAACAGGCCTTTTCCAGAGGGACCTTGTATGACTGTTTCAATCTCACAGCAACAGTGGCATAGTGCCCATCTGCACAGGAACTAGTGTGTATGTACCACCATATGTAAAGGAAGCTTACTTTAATGCTGCTTTGAGCCACTGGAGCAGTGCAATGCAGCTTCCACGGGGCTGAGGTTCTAGTCCGCTATTTTCAAGGGTTTATTACATCTCTTTGGCAGTGTCACTGCTAGTTCATTTTTTATTTCCTTCACAAACCTCAGATTGTCCATAGACTCCTGGTGACTTACTGCATGTGTCTTCCTTATGTTTACCTGTGTGCTCATACATACTACACAGACTTTTGTTTCGAAGGTGTGAGGAAGCGCTTCAATGTAAAACCCCAGAAATATGAAAAATGTGAGGCACGAAACACAGTGCAACCCATAATCATACACATCAGTCAAAAGATCAGCAAAGTTTGCCATTGACCAGGAATGAACAGGGCTTTCATACTTTATAAAGCTGAATGGTCTAATTGGTAGCACAGGAATCAAGAAAGCAGAAATCATGTGTTATTATCCTTGTTCCATGACTCACTTGTAGTTAGAACTGGTCAAAAAATCCAGTATTATTTCCACACACAAAAATTCAACCCAAACAATTGTGTGCAAAAATGTTCACAGAAAATTTGAAATAAAATTGTCTTATTCAGCCAGCTAGAGTTATTTCTTACCTATTAATATATTGTAGAAATAGCTAGTGATTTGAGGGATTTGGGCAGGGGCTAAGTATGCACAAATGCAAAGATACACATATACATTGTCTTCCATGGTATCTGTAAGTTACAGTGCTCTCAAACAAGTGCGAGTAGAACTTCCCAGTGCCCCACTGCATCATGCTAAGACTGGCCTGAATGGAACAGCCAAGCAACTCCTGGCTAAATCCAAACAGACCCATATTTGAGGGAATTGCTCAGGTCAAAATTATCCACTCCTAGGTGCTATGATGAACTTCATAGGTATTGCTGGGTGAACTAAGATTAACCAAAAGGGCCGGATAGCCTTAGTATCTAGCCATGCAATACTATAGCACAGAATGGCAAATTGAGGCATTCCAGGCCCTGCACAATCTTTGCCCAAGCAATGTCAAATTACTGGCCCTACTCAACTGCTATTGACTGTTTTCTTGGCATTTAAGCTCCTGAGAGGACGTATGATTATGAAATTTACCAACTGATCCCAATCAGCAATTAACAGGAATGGACGTTGAAAATAATTATCTGGGCTTGGAATCTATGAAAAACAAATAGACATGAAAGAGAGCTCCAGATACGCTATAAAACCCAACCAGCTTTGACTGTATCAACCCATCTATGACAAATCTGTTACACTTGAGCAATACTTGTCTAGCTTGTCATGCCAGTAAGTATGACTGAATTGACTAACACATGTCACCAACCTGTGCGCAGAAGGCTGGTTTAAATCTCATCTATAAATGAAATTGCACCAGATTAACTAAAGGTGTGGTGTCAGTAATAATGGAACATGTAATCACTATAATAATAGTGATGCTTGTTATCACTATAGTAGCTGAGTGCTTCACAAATATTAATTGATATATTTTCACAACATCCCTTTGAGATGAAGCGGGTATTATTATCCCCATTTAAAAATGGAGACCCAAGGCACAAAGAGTTTAAGATCAAAACTGTCCACTAATTTTGCATGTCTAATTTGACATACCTAGGGCCTGATTTTTCAGAGTTCTTAGCATTATATAGCACTTCCTATGTTCCAAGCACAGCTCCCATTGACTTCAGCTACAGCTGTGAGTACTCAGCACCCAGAAAATGAGGAACATACAGTTAGTGACCACCTGTGAAAAGTCTGGCTTAAGTAACTTGCCCAGCATCACATAGAAATTCTGTGGCAGAGGCAGGAATAGAATCCAATTCTCCAGAGAAGAATTCAGCTCCTTTACCCATGAGACTGTTCTTTCTCTTCCTGTAATCTCCTGCCTCATTCACTACACACTATACAACTTTCAAAGGAAAGGTTTCAGGAATTTTGTAACATGAGCAAAACAATGTATTTTTCACTAAGTTTGTTCTCAGAAAAAGCTGAACTGTTTTGGCTGAAATTTTCCAGAATAATTCAGCCTGAATAAAACAGCTGGATGCAAACACATACACAAGTTCAATACCTTTACCTTCACATGCTTCCATGGCAGATGAGCTGCTTTCTCTGCACAGAGTTTATCCAGATGTGGAAGGATTGGCCTACACTGAAATTGGAAAGTAACCTGAGAGTCCAGCCTGGGAAATAAGATCCCAAATAAAGTCTCCCTCTTTCCAGAATGTTCCCCCTTGACACCCATTTTGCCCATTCTATTCCTCATTCTGTCTCTGCTGGCAAGGACCTAAAGCATCAGGCTTCTGCTTCCTCCTCCTCCCGGGAAGCTTCAGACTAGTTGAGCCCCAGCAGGTTGAGGAACAGTCTCTCTACCCTGCTGCCAGCACCACACTTAGAGCTAGGGAAAAAAATTTCAGATGAAACTTTTTCAGCAAAAAATGCAGACTCAATATCACCAAAAAGTTTAGTTTGTGTCGATTTCAGTGAATTGTTTAGGTAGGAAATATTTTTTTAGGTACAGGAGAGAGAAGGATGCACAAAAAGTCAAGCTGGAGAGAGGGAGGGATTGGATAAAGATAAAGATATGGGGCTCTGGTTGGGTGGGGAAGGGAGGGCAGTTAGGACAGACAAGGATGAGCAAAGTGAAATAAATAGAGAAAGGAGAGAGCATACTAGAAAGAAAAAGACTTGCACAAAACCCTTCGATGGATGGTGGCCTATTGACCAATAAACTCAATTCCTAGTTTATTTGGAGAACTATCCCTTGAAAACATTTTCAGACATTGGTTACTGTCCATTACTGTCAATGCAAGCAGCTGGAAACCACTCCTTCTGCAGCAGAAAAGGCTTCATCTGTAGATCAAGGATTTATTCTCATTATTATTTAAATGAATTAATGGTAAATTGTCAGAATGGAGAGGGGTAACTAGTGGTATTCCCCAAGGGTCAGTTCTAGGACCAATCCTATTCAATTTATTCATAAATGATCTGGAGAAAGGGGTAAACAGTGAGGTGGCAAAGTTTGCAGATGATACTAAACTACTCAAGATAGTTAAGACCAAAGCAGATTGTGAAGAACTTCAAAAAGATCTTACAAAACTAAGTGATTGGGCAACAAAATGGCAAATGAAATTTAATGTGGATAAATGTAAAGTGATGCACATTGGAAAAAATAATCCCAACTATACATACAATATGATGGGGGCTAATTTAGCTACAACGAGTCAGGAAAAAGATCTTGGCGTCATCGTGGATAGTTCTCTGAAGATGTCCATGCAGTGTGTAGAGGCGATCAGAAAAGCAAACAAGATGTTAGGAATCATTAAAAAGGGAATAGAGAATAAGACTGAGAATATATTATTGCCCTTATATAAATCCATGGTACGCCCACATCTCGAATACTGTGTACAGGTGTGGTCTCCTCACCTCAAAAAAGATATTCTAGCACTAGAAAAGGTTCAGAAAAGGGCAACTAAAATGATTAGGGGTTTGGGGAGGGTCCCATATGAGGAAAGATTAAAGAGGCTAGGCCTCTTCAGCTTGGAAGAGAGGAGACTAAGGGGGGATATGATAGAGGTATATAAAATCATGAGTGATGTTGAGAAAGTGGATAAGGAAAAGTTATTTACTTTATTCCCATAATACAAGAACTAGGGGTCACCAAATGAAATTAATAGGCAGCAGGTTTAAAACAAATAAAAGGAAGTTCTTCTTCACACAGCGCACAGTCAACTTGTGGAACTCCTTACCTGAGGAGGTTGTGAAGGCTGGGACTATAACAATGTTTAAAAGGGAACTGGATAAATTCATGGTGGCTAAGTCCATAAATGGCTATTAGCCAGGAAGGGTAAAGAATGGTGTCCCTAGCCTCTGTTCATCAGAGGATGGAGATGGATGTCAGGAGAGAGATAACTTGATCATTGCCTGTTAGCTTCACTCCCTCTGGGTCACCTGGCATTGGCCACTGTTCGTAGACAGATACTGGGCTAGATGGACCTTTGGTCTGACCCGGTACGGCCGTTCTTATGTTCTTATGAATGTTTCAGTTTTAGGGGCCAAAAAGAATCACTAAGGTGACACTTCCAGAAAATCTTATGGCTGGCCCTCAGTGATAGGCTGGGGAAGGGAGAGAATACAAATATTAAGGAAGGAAACTAGAACATGAAGAAAAAAGGAAAGAAAAATTAAGAGACAGGGAAGAGACCAGGATAAAAGGAGAATGAGTAATAAAAATGAAAATGGAGAAGACACACTAAAGATGTAATCCAGGAGGAAGAAGGAAAGCTGCTGTAGAAGCAGCTGGTTTTCCCTATTAAGCAGATAAGTATGTTAGTGATGCGTGAGAGTCAGAAATTTCCAAGGATGCTGAACTGGGACAGCCTAGCTCTAAAGGACTGTGAAACACTTACAAATATTGTTTCTAAAAAAAAAAGAGAAGCTGTTTTCATTGTTACAGAGGAGGTAATGGGATGAAGCTTGGTAGTTTTCAGAGAGCTATTAGGTCTGATTCACTGGAGAGGGTATGGGCCCCCTACCACCTCCAATTATTGGCTAGCCTTTCCCATTTTGACTTACCCTGCAAAGGGGAGGCTCCATTCACTTTCTGTCACCTCAAACTACCGTGGTGGACTTTCTGCAAGCATCTGTATTATTAGAAAACAACATGGGCACTGGAGTAAATCTGTCCCAATGTAGGTCACAGTTTCTACATTTATAAATTGGAGATGGTTCAGAGAAGAACCATGAAAATGATAAAAGATTAGTAAACCTGCCTTCTAGCAATAGATTCAAGGAGCTCAGTCTATTTAGCTTAACAAAAGGATGCTTAAGGGGTGCCTTGATCACAGTCTGTAAGTACCTGCATGAGGAACAAATATTTAACAGTTGACTCTTTAATCTAGCAGAGAAAGATCCAACGGTCCAATGGCTGGAATTTGAAACTAGAAAATTCAGACTGGAAATAAGGCATTTTTTTTTAGCAATTTGCCAAATTTTTAACAATTTGCCAAGGGTCATGGTGGATCTCCATCACTCACAATTTTTAGATCAAGGTTGGCTGTTTGTCTAAAAGATCTGCTCTAGGATTTATTATTTGGGGGAAGATCTATGGCCTGTGTTATACAAAAAGTCAGACAAGATTATCAAAATAGACCCTTCCGGTTTTGGAATCTATGATTATGGAAAGTATGGGGTTTTTGTAAACACTCATTCTAAATGTGTTTAAATACATTAAAGAAATAGAACCTATTCATTTCTTTATGGTGACCCAACAGCAGGGAGCACTAACAGATAAAAACATCATCACTGCCACTTATGAGAGAAAACTTGCTATCAGACTATGATCTCATTCTTTCATCTACAGATAACCCCATCACCACCGCTAGCATCATTCCTGGAATGCAGTTCCCCCTGCAATTCTATCTGTAAACTTCCCACACAATTCTACCTATGCACTTCAGTCCTGAGCTAGTAGTCAGCCAGTACAACATACTGACACTTTCATCCTTTCCATTCCGTTCCCCACAGGCCATTCCACTCCCTTGGTAAGCAGAGGACTGTAGCTGCACAGTTAGCAAGCCGCTGAAATGCAAGCTAGCTTGTTTGCTGTTCTGAGAACCGTAGATTGGAGCAGGAGTGGACCTGCATGCGTGTAGTCAGAGAGGGGGAAGCAAGACAGCAAAGGGGGTAGGAAAGAAGGACAACTAGACACAAAACAGGGTGCATGTGAAAAAGGAAAAAGAGCCATGATCCAGTAAGAGAAGGAAAGGGAATATAATTTCCTTAGTTTTGTAAGATGCCCAAACTATTGAAAATGTATGAACAGAGTCAGGAGGATATAAAGCCAAGTATCAACAAGTGGAAAGTAAGTGTGTGTCAGGGCTTGATTCTCCACTGTCATCTACCATGAACCTTGTGTAGTCATGTACATCCATGTAAATTGATCATGATTCTTCTCTCATTTACAACAATTTTACACCAGCATAACTATGATTTCAGCAGCATTTTTCATTCACATTGGTACCAGAGGAGCAATTTGTTTATACAGTGTTTTGCCCTCCCTTTGCATGGGGGTAAATGACTTTACAAGGAGAATGGAGAATCAGGCTCTGTGTCTCCATGCCAGGTTGGGTTCTGGTAGCATCTCTTAGAGGATCTTGGAGGGAATCTAGCCAGATAGCAGAGAGGCAAAATCTAGGACATGTCTTGAGGAAGCTGAAAGCAGAAGAGACTGTAATCAAGATAATAAATAAATAAACAAATAATAGCTAGGAAATAAAGGTTTCTGGGTACTTATATGGGAAGACAATGTAAGAAAATGAATGAGAGCATGAAATATTCATTATTTTTTCTTGTTTTCTGTGTTGGTCCCAGGATATTAGAGAGATAAGGTGGTGGGAAGGGTAATATCTTTCATTGAACCAATTTCTGCTAGCGAAAGAGACAAGCTTGTAACTACACAGAGCTCTACTTGCTTCTGATGATGAGACTGGGGGATTGTTTGAAGGTCAGAAGAGAGGATTTGGGACTAATTTCTTTCAGGGTGTGGTCCTCGTCTAGTATAGATTATAAATGTTTAATTATACCCTCTGTGGGTTCCAGTGTGGGATAGAGGACAACTAGGTATGTGCTGTAGGAGGTTTTTCTGTTTCTGTATTGAAGTAGGTTCTCTCAGAATATTTGGGTGGCCTCTTCCACAATGCAATCTACTTCTCTGGTAAAGTCTCCTTTGATGAAGACAGTTTGAAGTATGTTAAGGTGGGTATCCCAGGCTTTCTCCTCAGAGCATATTCTGTGGTATCTGAGTGCTTCACTGCATCATGGAATGGACCCCCCCAAATACCCTGAGAGAATGTGCTTCAATACAGAAAAAAAAAAACCCACCAATTGCATTCCTCTAGTTGTCTCCTACCACCCCACACTGGAATCCACATGGGGTATCATCAAACAATTATAACCCATACTTGATGGGGCCTACTTCCTGAAATAAATTTCTCCAGAAACCTCCTCCTCTCGCCTTCAAACAAACCCCCAACCTCTCCAAGTTCAACATCAGAAGCAAGCTCCACACAGACCAAGACACACCAACTCGAAGTGGCACCAGACCCTGCCATAACAACAGAAGCAAAACACTCAGACATAGTCCCACTACTCAATGTCAACACCTCCCAACAACACACCTTTCAAGACCCATGAGTCTTCAAAAGTGCCTGTCATAACATGTGGCATACCTCACCAAGTGCATCAAATGCTCCAACAACTACGTGGGTGAAACCAGACAATCACTACACTCTCATATTAACTCACAGAGAAAAATCATAAGACAAAAACACCCAATTACCTGTGGCTGAACACTTTTCACAAAATGATCACTCCCTATCTGACCTCTCAGTCCTCATCCTCAAAAGAAACCTACAGGACACCTTCAAAAGATGAGCTTGGAAGCTTAATTTCATAATTTTGCCATACACTAAAAATCATGATCTGAATAAAGACACTGGATTTATGGGTTATTACAAAAATCTGTAATCCACTAACCCCCCTTTTTTGTTTTATGACTGGAGAGGTGTTAACAGGCCACTTTACCATGAATGCTCTCTTAGCATAAGTAGTTAATACATATTCTAATCAATCTGTTCCACCTTCTATTGTGTTGTGACATTCTGAAGAAGAGCTCTGGGAGCTCAAAAGCTTGTCTTTTTCAACAACAAAAGTTGGTCCAATAAAAGATATTACCTCACCTACCTTGTCTATTATTCCTTCTGTTTGCCAGAAGCAGGGAATGGGCTACTGTGGAGGGATCACTTGATGATTACCTGTTCTGTACATTCCTTCTGAAGCACCTGGCATTGGCTACTGTCAGAAGACAGGATACTAGGCTAGAAGGATGTGACCCAGTATGGCCATTCTTATATTCTGGCATTTCCAGTCTCTCAAATCCTCTCCCTGCTGCCTGCTGAAGTACTTTGGTTGCTACAGAGGCAAAAAGGGAAAGGACTCCTCATCCCCGGGCCATGGAGCTGTTCTGTAGCTATTATTCAGGCATAAAAACATGTAACAGCTTTTTCATTTCATCTGATGGTTGGGAGAGAAGGAGCTGTATGACATCCCACCTGCCCATTTGTTTTATGCATAGGCCTTTTAAAGAGCTTTTCTACTGCCCAAAAATGCAGAAGTGCTTGCTACTTTCTGGACATATTTTTGCCCAACAGTTTTCCTTTTGCACCTCTTTGCATTGACAATTAATGCCTGTAAACAGACGTAGGATAAAAATCATGCAGCTGTGGAGAACAAAATTTCCTTATACATGTTCCTTATACATTACCAATAGCACGTTAGATTAAGCAAAATGAAAAAAAATCTATTTGTCACCCTACAAATTGTTAACGTTACTTTCTGCATTTCTATCAGCTTGGACAATGAAAATAAACTCATTAGTTAGATCTTATTACTCCCATTTTACATACAGAAAAACTAAGGCACTTGTCAAAGGTCATGCAGCAATTCCATGGCAGAGCTTGGACTAGAACCCAGGAGTCTTGCCCATAATGATCTAAATAACATTATAATCTTATTGTAATCTTCATTGTTCTTTTCCTCATTCCTCCACCTCCATTTTCAAGATTAGGTTTTAGGGTCCTCCTAAGAGATAGTCTGAAAGATTATTCCACACTGAATTATCCCAGTGTGTATTGGTCACATGTATCACATGTATTATTTCACTTATATTTCTGTAACTTCTAAGCACAAATGCAAGAAGTATGGGAAATGAGAAAGAACAACACTTAAAGGAGATGGAATCTGGCCTTCTGTCCCCTGCTGAAGACTTCCTGGCAGTGGGCACTTCCCAGTGTGCTTAGAGACTGCATAACTGACCCTTGTATCCAAATTGCTCTCAGACTCCACAGCAGGGGATATGTCAGGGTGGGGAGGAGGCGCAGCTAGACGACACTATGCTGCAGCTATCCTCAGATGATAGTCAGTCTCTTGAGGACCGTAATGGAGGTCAGCTAGATAGTCAAGGAGCTGGAATCAGATAGCAATTGCTGGCAGCCTGGTGGTCCACCCCCAGCCCTCTATTGCATGAAGCAGAAACTCAGCACAGCAGAGAATCTGACCTGAAGAGTTTTTAAAAGATGATGATCATTATTATTATATTGCAGTGCCAGAAAAGCTCCTTAGATCTAATCACTGAGACCCATCATCAGGAAGTACATAATGTGTTGGTCATGCCTGCATAACACAGCCATCCATAGGATACGGAATAAACTCCAAAAGTCCTGGCCTGGTCTGGTGTCAGTGTAAAACGTGAGATGGCTACTCTGGCAGCTGGTCTCTTCTTTGGCTTTCCCAAAGTCCTGCTCAAGGATTCTGTGGGAGTGAATGGTGTTTTCCCTGCAGTTCTCCTCCTGGCCCCCACGACTGCTGTGAAGATGGGTCTGAAGGCAGCTGCCTGGCTACTCTCTGGTCCTTCTGCAGGCTCTGAACAGAGCTCTTGGCAGCAGAAAGCATCAGCAACTGGCTGGCTGCCTCAGTGCCCTACCTTCAGGAGAGGGGAGGGGCAATGGAGCAGGACAGGGTGGGTTCAGAGACTGAAGTCAGTGGGATGGGACTGAAGAGACAGGGACAAACTATAGCTGGCAGAATGGGGGCAGCTAATGGGAAGAAGGGGCAGAATGGGGCAGGGAACTCTCCCAGTTGTCCCATCTAATCCCAACATCCCCACCCCAGGCTTCCTCTCTCCCTCCAAACAACCTTCCACTGCCTGCCCCTTGCCCCTCACAATCTCCCCCACTGCCTAACTATCGCCCTCTGACCTGCCCCCACCCCAGTTCACTCCAATAACCCCCAGGTTCCACCTCGCTCAAGCCCTCTCACCAACAGTTTTGAGGGGTGTAAGGAATAAGCTCCTGCCACTCCCCTCACTCCTTCTTCCACTACTTGCCATCGTCGGTGAGAAACATCACAACAAGCTGCACAAAACTGGAGCCCAAATGAAGAATGTACTGAGAACAGGTAGGTAAAAGGGAGGCTGGGTACCACGTACTAATGAACACATGGTCCAATTTATGAGCACTTCATCATGCCTCTTTTTTCCCCTACAATTCTGGGACACATAAGAAAGCAGCAACAAAATGAAACTGTCAATATTAGACCTGGTCAAAAAAATTTAGATGGAACAGTTTTCGGTCAGAAGATGCAGCTTTGTCAAAATCCAAACACTTCACACAACTGTGTTGCTTTCAATGAAATTTTCAATGTGAAAAAGTCAAGATGAACCATTTGGATTTAGTTGTGTTATTTTGATAGCATCAAGACTTCTTTTATTTTACTGTTTCTATTCATGTAGTTTCAACTAGTTATATTATATTGTAATAATGTGTCAATGTTATTGAAATGAAACAATCCAACATTATCAAAATGAAACATTTATATGGTTCTGAATCAAAAGTTAAGAGTTATTGTTCTTGGGAAATTTCAAAAATTCAGCTTTTTGTTCCCATTTGACATGAAAACAACGTTCAAAATGTCAGACTTTCCCATGGAGTGGGAATTCTGGTTTCTGACCAGCAATAATTAAGATCTCCGAAGGGGCAAATATCTTGGCCCCACTTCTCCATTCCTCTCTTCCTGTGCCAAGCAAAGATGGCCTTAACTCACCTTTGTGTTCCTTTACCTTCGGCTGTCCAAATACTGAAGGGGCCCTCAGAATAAGTCAAAGCAGCCTCAGTGCTTCTTATGCTCTGGTTACAATAGCCTCATATGAGCTTTCTGCCAGTTGAAAAAGAAGTTGCACAGTGCTCTCTGTCCATGCCCCCTCATGCTCCCTGACACACTGTCATCATGCCTCCTATGCCGGTGACTGGGATAATGTTATTCTGGGAGCTTTACCCAGATCAATGAAACCTCTTACTTAGTTCCCACATGGTTTACTGCTCTCTTATGCAGCTGGAGAGGCTTTTGGATGTGGTAGAGCAACTGAGAATTGGGCTTCTGGTCAATTTTGCTTTGCTGCTCCACTGCTACTTGGAATAGAGCAGTGCAGTGAGTACTGAGCTGAGGAGCAAGATCAGAGATTGGAATGACTCGTTGCAGTGCAAAGGAAAACTGAATGGCTCTAGCTCACTCTCCATTGTGACATTCATTTCTAATTTACAAAGTTCATGGAATATGCTGCTGACAACATGCCATCCCTTTCCCTTGTTAAGGGACATTATCTTTTGATGTTTGAGTAGTTACAAAAAAAATTAATAATAGCTGCTATGTACCCTGTTATGTTATGTTCTCCATTTGGATGTCGGAAGAGACCGTGCTTGACCATTTTCCAGACACACATTGTAATATTTGTAGAAGTTTTGCTCTGAAGAACTGATTGTCAAAATGGCATTAAGGAGTCCCATGTCCATTGTCCCTCGATCATTTCTGGATCAAATCTACTCAGTTTACAAGTAAAAAAGATGTTTTCAACTGCCAGCCTTGCAAACTTAGTCTGGGATCTGAGAGTCAAGCTGGGCTCTTTCTGAGACATGCATCCTCAACAATAAAGATTCTGCAATTGTAACTTAGGTAATATTTGTGTTGATGGAAACTCTCTTTTAATTGTGGCTCTTATTGACTTTAAAGGGAACAAGATTGGTCCCTTAAGTAGTAAATTAAGACTGCTATAAATTTGATGCATAGAAATGGCAATATGGTGCCAAACCAGTGGTTTATATAGTCTATTAGTGGCCTGTATGCGATGCTTCAGAGGACAGTACAAGAAACCCCTTAGAGTGCATCTACACAGAAAAAAAGCCACAAAAAAATTATTGTAATTAGTAAAAGAGACAGAAATTACTGTGAAGAAAAGGAAGAGACTTTGAGTAATAATGTGACATAGTCATGTTTCAGATTAGAATGAAATTATAATTTGACACCATTTAAAGTTTTTTAATTTATATGCGTATAACCTGTAAGCAGCAGCTGCGTTCTCTGTCTAAGAATCCTTCTCAACTTGTGTACGTGCTATAACCACACAAGTGAACAAAATTGTACCTGGTGCAAAAACATTATAGCTTGGTTCTAATAGGGAAGAACTGACTTTGCTGGCAAAATGTTCAGCTCCGAAAACACTATTTTGCAGCTGACAATACGCATTATCCTAAAACAATCGTGTAATACTATCTGTAAAAGTGACATCTGATGATTCCTTTTCACACAACACAAGCTTGAAAGACAAGCAATTCATTGTGTACATCTCGAAATGCATCCCAAAATTTGGTATTTCAATGCTATCTCTACACAAAGCTCCCAAAGCAATTAACTCAACTTATTAATGCTCCAACTATGGAGCAGGCAGGCACGAGCCAACTGACAGCCATGTTTGTAGTGATCTCCTGCCCTGCTGCCTTATTTCTGTTTGAGTTTGGGAGGAGTTAACATTAGATTTCAACGGAACTGAAAATATCTCATAGCGCTGACTTTGCAGCATGCTGTGAGTAATTTAAAGCTGCCAAAACTATCTAAATCAACTCCCACAAGGAATTCTTCTTTCTTCGAACCATGTACGTTAGAAAACAAAGATGGCCAGCTGCCATCCTCTTCTTCCTCAGAGCAGATTCCTGCAGCTGAAACATTTTCACTAGAGGCTATGGATTCCAAACCAACAGACACGCGAAGTTTAAAAATGCTACACAAGCAACTAGAAACAGCACAACAATGACTTCACTTTTTTTTTTATTACCAAAAACAGGAAGGGAACTTAGAAAATGTAAGAGGTACTCTGTGGTCTAAATTCTCAGAACTATGTAGTTTGTTTACTCTCTGCAGTAATTTATATGTACAGTTGCCATGACTGCATGCACAGTCACAGGAAAACTGCAGATTACTAGATAAATATTTTAACTGGCCATTTGTGTGTGCAGCTATCATGACTGCTTCCAATTAAAATTAATGCGTTTTATATAAATTTTTTCATACAAAAAACTGTGCACTTAATGCAAATAAATTATGAACATGTATTTTTTGCCCATAATTATAGGATCAGGGAAATGTAGGGCTGGAAAGGACCACCAGAGGTCATCTAGTCCTTCCTCCTGTGCTGAGTTAGGACCAAACAAACCTAGCCCACCCCGACAGATGTTTGTCCAACTTGTTCATAAAAACCTCCCAATAATGGGGATTCCACAACCTCCTTTAGAAGACTATTCCAGAGCTGAACTACCCTTATAGTTAGAAAGCTTTTCTTAATATTGAACCTAAATCTTCCTTGCTGCTGATTAAGACCATTACTTCATGTTCTACCTTCAGTAGACAGAAAGAACAATTTATCACAGTCCTCTTTATTACAGCCCTTAACATATTTGAAGATTGACACATTCCCACCCCCAGACTTCTTTTATCAATTCTAAACGAGCTCATTTTTTAACCTTTCTTCTTAAGTCAGGTTTTCTAAACCTTTTATCATTTCTGTTGCTCTACTCTGGACTCTCTCCAATTTGTCCACATCTTTCCTACAGTATGGTGCTCAGACCTGGATACAGTATTCCAGATGAGGCCTCACCAGAGCTGAGTAGAGCAGGACTGTTACTTCCCGTGTCTTACATACAACACTCCAGTTAGTACAACAAAGAATGATATTAATCTTTTTCACAACTGTATCACATTGTTGACTCGTCTTCAATTTGTGATCCACTATAACCCCCAGATCCTTTTCAGCAGTTATTCCTCATTTTGTAGTTCTGCATTTGATTTTTCCTTCATAAGTGAAGTGCTTTGAACTTTATTGAATTTCATCTTGTTGAATTTCACAAATTCTCCAATTTTCCAAGGTTGTTTTGAATTCTTATCCTGTCCTCCAAAGTGCTTGCAACCCCTCTCAGCCTTGTGTCATCTGCAAATTTCATAACCATACTCTCCTCTCCTTTATCCAAGTCATTAATGAAAATATTGAATAGTACCGGACCCAAGACTGACCCCTGCAGGATGCTACTACATACACTTTCCCAATCTGACAGCAAACCATTGATAACTGTTCTTTGAATAACAACTTTTAATCAGTTGTGCATCCACCTTATAGCAATTTCATCTAGGCCACATATGGCTAGTTTGCTTGTGAGACTGTCATGAAGGACTGTGTTAAAAACCTTACTAAAATCAGGACATAGCAGAACTACTACTTCCCCCCCCATGGCCTGTAACCCTGTCAAAGAAGGAACTTATGTTGGTTTGGCATTATACACCATGTAGTTCTGAAAAATGTGTGCCTAGTTTTACTGATTGAGCAAGTTGTTTCCAAGGAGACCTGTTGTGCTACTTTCCAAACTCTCAGCTTCCAGGAAGAAGCCCCAGGGCTGTTATTATGCAGACTAGCACTTACTTTATGGGTGAAAGGTCACCATACATAAATCTGAGAACTTCTGCATGAAAACCAGCAAAAGAGTAAAGGCCAATGTGTTGGACCAGTTCTTGGCCAATCAGAGGGCAGAGAAAGAAGCTCAAGGCTGACAAAATGCTGGCTGAGGGACATAGCCAATGTGAAAAAGAGAGTTGAAAGCAAAGGAGTAGGAAAGATACAGGAGGAACATCTCATGCAGGATCAAGAACTTTTAATATTTAAGAAAAAAAATCCAATTCCATAGAAGTCATGGCTGAGTAATATATGTGTTTTAAGGCGTTAGGGAAAAACTATAGCTCCACCCCACCCTGCCCCCAGGTGCAAAGGCACCCCAGACAGCAGAAATGGTATGATTCTGATGTGCAATTGAGGCTGGATGCAGAGTGGATGGGGGACCTGCAAGCTCAACTCAGCACAGGGCCCTACACAGCAGCACACCAATGGCAGAGGGAGTGGGACATAGGTAGGCAGAGAGTATCAATAAGACTCTCTCAACCTACCCTTGAGGGGTAGGAATGGAATGGAGGCCACGGGCTGAGGTAGACTCTGTGGAGGGGCTTCAAATGTGTGGCCTGGAGAGAGAATTCTTCCTGTCTGCCGTCCCCACACTCACCTGTCCTGGGCCAGGCCAGGTGCTGGAGTCTAGATTTTAACCTGTGTGCCTTTTGCTTGTTCACTGCACTTAGTCCATATTGTTCTTCCTGATTCTGAAAGTCAATAACAGTCATTCCGTTGAGGCTGACAAAAGTGCTCTGTTCTGAAACTAAGGGCTATAGGCTTTATACTGGGGCTATAAGTCATTGAGTTCCTGTTCCTCAGGGGATAAACTTTCTTGCCTGAGTTTGGCCTTGTGAGTGGCGTTTCCCTTGTGGTTTGTCTTTTTCCTTTTATTCGGTGAGTTTGTATAATATATAATCCTATGCAGAACGATTCTATTCTAACACTTTACTTTATTGTTGCAAGCCCATAAGTAGTTATTCCTTCCACTTCTATGCTGAAGTTATATGTGATGGTGTCATAAACAGATAGCTAAGGGTTAATGTCTCTTTCACCTGAAGCACCTGACCAGAGGACCAATCAGGAAACCGGATTTTTTCAACTTTGGGTGGAGGGATTTGAGTGTCTGAGTCTTTGTTTTCTGGCTGCCTGCTTTCTCTGAGCTTTGGAGAAGTAGTTTCTTTTTTCTAGTCTTCTGTTTCCAAGTGTAAGGACAAAGAGATCAGATAGTAAGTTATATGGTTTCTTTTCTTTGGTATTTGCATGAATATAAGTGCTGGAGTGCTTTGATTTGTATTCTTTTGGAATAAGGCTGTTTATTCAATATTCTTTTAAGCAATTGACCCTGTGTTGTATCATCTTAATACAGAGAGAACATTTGTACTTATTTTTCTTTCTTTTTATATAAAGCTTTCTTTTAAGACCTGTTGGAGTTTTTCTTTACTTCAGGGAAATTGAGTCTGTACTCACCAGGGAATTGGTGGGAGGAAGAAATCAAGGGGAGATTTGTGTGTTGGATCGCTAGCCTGATTTTGCATTCCCTCTGGGGGAATAGGAAAGTACTTTTTGTTTCCAGGATTGGGAACAGAGAGGGAGATTCACTCTGTTTGGGTTCACAGAGCTTGTGTCTGTGTATCTCTCCAGGAGCACCTGGAGGGGGGAAGGGAAAAAGGATTATTTCCCTTTGTTGTGAGACTCAAGGGATTTGGGTCTTAGGGTCCCCAGGGAAGGTTTTTCAGGGGGACCAGAGTGCCCCAAAACACTCTAATTTTTTGGGTGGTGGCAGCAAGTACCAGGTCCAAGCTGGTGGCTAAGCTTGGAGGTTTTCATGCTAACCCCCATATTTTGGACGCTAAGGTCCAAAACTGGGACTAAGGTTATTATATGGTGTGCAGCTGGTGGGAGATAGACAGAATCCAGAAGCCAGTAGAAATATTATATTTTTCTTTTCTCTGCTAAGGGCTTTTTAGCAGAGAGAAGCAGTTGGTTTTAAAAGGGAACCAGAGAGAATTTTTTTTTTCTGCTCTCTCTCGCAGTTTGTGGCTTGCATGTTAAGGGTCTTTTGTCATGCAATAGCCCTCCCATTAGGAGGCAAGTACCAGCACTTATAGGCATGCAAATAAAGTGGTTTTTCTGGTTTCCCTTCATTGAACATTAGCTAGAGAGAGAAAAGGAAAATTAGCTAAAGGCACTGTTGCTAGGCAGACTTCAGGAGGCAACAGAGAGCCTGCAGTTCAGAAGATAAACACCGGAGGGCACCCCAACACAAGAAAACAGGAACCATGACTTCTAAGGCAAAAATTGGCGCCGAAGAACAAATCAAAGAAGCTGAACACAGGCGACAACTGGAAATAAAACAAAAAGAGATGGAGATGAAAGAAAGAGAAGAACAGATCAAAGAGGCAGCCTACCAAAGAGAACAGGCAGCCAAAGAGGCAGCCAAGGAGGCAGCACACAAAAGAAAACTAGAAGAAGAAGAGGTGGCCTACCGAAGGAAACAAGCAGAAGAAGAGTTGGCCCACCGCCGAGAAATGGAAAAGCACCAAAAAGAAATGGAAAAACAACAAAAAGAGAATGAAGAGAAGGAAAAACAGAGAAAACATGAACTGGAGTTGGCAAAAGCTGGGCTGCATGTGCCAGCCAACCCTAACAACCCGGCGCCAATTATTGCTCCACAGCACAGGAAATTTCCCACCTACAAGGCAGGTGATGACACCGAGGCCTTCTTGGAAAATTTTGAAAGAGCCTGTCTTGGGTACAGCATTCCCGAAGACCAGTACATGGTAGAATTGAGGTCACAGCTCAGTGGACCTTTAGCAGAGGTGGCAGCTGAAATGCCTAAGCACCAAATGAATGACTATAAACTTTTTCTAACCAAGGCCAGATACAGGATGGGGATAACCCCAGATCATGCCCGTCGGCGCTTCAGAACCCAAAAGTGGAAACCAGAGGTGTCATTTCCCAAACACGCCTACTACATTGCAAAAAACTATGAGGCCTGGCTAACAGGAAACAACATTCAAACCTTGGAAGAACTGAACCTCCTCATACAAATGGAGCAGTTCTTGGATGGTGTTCCTGAAGACATCACGCGGTACATACAAGATGGAAACCCCAAGAATATCGCTGAGGCGGGGGAGATTGGAGCCAAATGGATGGAACTGGCAGAAAGCAAGAAAGCTACTGTCAAGGGGAACGATTACCCCAGGGGGCACACAGACCATAAACCCTACAACCGAGGACAGCCAAAGACCCCACATACCACCCAAGTAAAGCCACAGATACCCTACCCTTCAACCTCACCAGTCTCCAGTAACTCCCCTCGGCCCAGTGACCCATCAGATGGAAGATGCTTTAAGTGTAATGAACTGGGACATATCAAGGCCAAGTGTCCCAAGAACACCATGCGAGTGCAATTCATTACACCACCATCACACCAAAGATCCCCAGGCCCGGATGCCTCTCAAATACCCTTGGAGCGAAGGGAAAATTTGAGAGTGGGCGGAAAGAAGGTTACTGCGTGGAGAGACACGGGGGCACAAGTGTCAGCTATCCACCAATCCTTCGTTGACCCCAAATTCATCAACCCAAAGGCCAAAGTTACAATTTACCCCTTCATGTCACAAGCTGTAGACTTGCCTACAGCTCAACTGCCTGTCCAGTACAAAGGCTGGTCAGGAATGTGGACTTTTGCAGTCTATGACAATTATCCTATCCCCATGCTACTGGGGGAAGACTTGGCCAACCAGGTGAGGCGGGCCAAGAGAGTGGGAATGGTTACACGTAGCCAAACCAGGCAAGCTTCCAGACCCATTCCTGTTCCTGAACCGTCCACAGAGGCCCCGTCTGTGTTACCAGAGACCCAGACAGAGGTAGAGGACCCGGATTCCATGCCTACCACTGAAACAGCCACAGCATCTCCAGTCCCAGGCCCGGAACTGGAACAGCAACCAGCACCAGCAAGTGCAACTACATCTTCAAACTCAACGCCAGAGGGCGCCAGCGAGCCAAAACTGGCAGAAGCAACAGACAGCCATACCCAAAAGGCTCAGCCAGAGCCTGAAATACCCTCAGGTGCACCAGCGGAGAGCGGTTCACCAGCAACGGAAACAACCCCATCACCTACATCGCTTCCAGAGGGACCAAGCCCAAGTCCACAGTCTGAGGAAGAACTGGTGACCCCAGCCTCAAGGGAACAGTTCCAGGCTGAGCAGGAAGCGGATGACAGCCTTCAGAAAGCTTGGGCGGCGGCACGGAGCACCCCACCGCCTCTCAGCTCTTCTAATCGATCCCGGTTTGTTATAGACCAAGGACTTTTGTACAAGGAAATTCTTTCTGGTGGACACCGGGAAGAATGGCAGCCGCAAAAACAGTTGGTGGTTCCAACTAAGTACCGGGGGAAGCTCTTAAGCTTAGCCCATGATCATCCCAGTGGCCATGCTGGGGTGAACAGAACCAAGGACCGGTTGGGGAAGTCCTTCCACTGGGAGGGGATGGGCAAGGACGTTGCCAAGTATGTCCGGTCTTGTGAGGTATGCCAAAGAGTGGGTAGGCCTCAAGACCAGGTCAAGGCCCCTCTCCAGCCACTCCCCATAATTGAGGTCCCATTTCAGCGAGTAGCTGTGGATATTCTGGGCCCTTTCCCAAAAAAGACGCCCAGAGGAAAGCAGTACGTACTGACTTTAGTGGACTTTGCTACCCGATGGCCAGAAGCAGTCGCTCTAGGCAACACCAGGGCTAACACTGTGTGCCTGGCCCTAACAGACATCTTTGCCAGGGTAGGTTGGCCCTCTGACATCCTTACAGATTCAGGGTCTAATTTCCTGGCAGGGACCATGGAAAAACTGTGGGAAACTCATGGGGTGAATCACTTGGTTGCCACCCCGTACCACCATCAAACCAATGGCCTGGTGGAAAGGTTCAATGGAACTTTGGGGGCCATGATACGAAAATTCATCAACGAATTCTCCAATAATTGGGACCTAGTGTTGCAGCAGTTGCTGTTTGCCTACAGGGCTGTACCACATCCCAGTTTAGGGTTTTCACCATTTGAACTTGTGTATGGTCACGAGGTTAAGGGGCCATTACAGTTGGTGAAGCAGCAATGGGAGGGGTTTACGCCTTCTCCAGGAACTAACATTCTGGACTTTGTAAGCAACCTACAAAGCACCCTCCGACACTCTTTAGCCCTTGCTAGAGAGAACCTAAAGGATGCTCAAGAAGAGCAAAAGGCCTGGTATGACAGACATGCCAGAGATCGGTCCTTCAAGGTAGGAGACCAGGTTATGGTCTTGAAGGCGCAACAGGCCCATAAGATGGAAGCATCATGGGAAGGGCCATTCACGGTCCAAGAGCGCCTGGGAGCTGTAAACTACCTCATAGCATTTCCCAATTCCTCACTAAAGCCTAAAGTGTACCATGTTAATTCTCTCAAGCCTTTCTATTCCAGAGACTTACAGGTTTGTCAGTTTACAGTCCAGGGAGAGGATGCTGAGTGGCCTGACGGTGTCTACTACGACGGGAAAAAAGACGGTGGCGTGGAAGAGGTGAACCTCTCAACCACCCTGGAACGTCTGCAGCGGCAACAAATCAAGGAGCTGTGCACTAGCTTCGCCCCATTGTTCTCAGCCACCCCAGGACGGACTGAACGGGCATACCACTCCATTGATACAGGTAATGCTCACCCAATCAGAACCCCACCTTACCGAGTGTCTCCTCATGCCCAAGCTGCTATAGAACGGGAGATCCAGAACATGCTACAGATGGGTATAATCCGCCCATCTACCAGTGCATGGGCATCTCCAGTGGTTCTGGTACCCAAACCAGATGGGGAAATACGCTTTTGCGTGGACTACCGTAAGCTAAATGCTGTAACTCGTCCGGACAACTATCCAATGCCACGTACCGATGAGCTATTGGAAAAGTTGGGACGTGCCCAGTTCATCTCTACAATAGACTTAACCAAGGGGTACTGGCAAGTACCGCTAGATGAACCTGCCAAGGAGAGGTCAGCATTCGTCACCCATGCGGGGGTGTATGAATTCAATGTCCTTCCTTTCGGCCTTCGTAATGCACCCGCCACCTTCCAAAGGCTGGTAGATGGTCTACTAGCTGGACTGGGAGAATTTGCAGTTGCCTACCTCGATGATGTGGCCATTTTTTCTGACTCCTGGCCCGAACACCTACTACACCTGGAAAAGGTCTTTGAGCGCATCAGGCAGGCAGGACTAACTGTTAAGGCCAAAAAGTGTCAAATAGGCCAAAACAGAGTGACTTACCTGGGGCACCAGGTGGGTCGAGGAACCATAAACCCCCTACAGGCCAAGGTGGATGCTATCCAAAAGTGGCCTGTCCCAAGGTCAAAGAAACAGGTCCAATCCTTCTTAGGCTTGGCCGGATACTACAGGCGATTTGTACCACACTACAGCCAAATCGCTGCCCCACTGACCGACCTGACCAAAAAGACCCAGCCAAATGCAGTTAAGTGGACTGATGAGTGTCAAAAGGCCTTTACCCAACTTAAGGCAATGCTCATGTCTGACCCTGTGCTCAGGGCCCCGGATTTTGACAAGCCATTCCTAGTAACCACAGATGCATCTGAGCGTGGTATAGGAGCAGTGCTCATGCAGGAAGCAACAGATCACAACTTCCATCCTGTCGTGTTTCTCAGCAAGAAACTGTCTGAGAGGGAAAGTCACTGGTCAGTCAGTGAAAAGGAATGCTATGCCATTGTGTACGCCCTGGAAAAGCTACGCCCATATGTTTGGGGACGGCGGTTCCAACTACAAACTGACCATGCTGCACTAAAGTGGCTTCATACTGCCAAGGGGAACAACAAGAAACTTCTTCGTTGGAGTTTAGCTCTCCAAGATTTTGATTTTGAAATTCAACACATCACAGGAGCTTCTAATAAAGTTGCTGATGCACTCTCCCGTGAGAGTTTCCCAGAATTCAGTAGTTAAAAAGTGTTCTTAAAATGTAGAAGTCTGTTAGTTATATACTTAGGAGTATATGTAAAGGTGTATGTGTTGTATTAATCTGTTTATTTTCAAGTTCTAGAAGGAAATCGCCGCCAGTGAGCTTCCCCACTGTCTGCAATTTGGGGGGCGTGTCATAAACAGATAGCTAAGGGTTAATGTCTCTTTCACCTGAAGCACCTGACCAGAGGACCAATCAGGAAACCGGATTTTTTCAACTTTGGGTGGAGGGATTTGAGTGTCTGAGTCTTTGTTTTCTGGCTGCCTGCTTTCTCTGAGCTTTGGAGAAGTAGTTTCTTTTTTCTAGTCTTCTGTTTCCAAGTGTAAGGACAAAGAGATCAGATAGTAAGTTATATGGTTTCTTTTCTTTGGTATTTGCATGAATATAAGTGCTGGAGTGCTTTGATTTGTATTCTTTTGGAATAAGGCTGTTTATTCAATATTCTTTTAAGCAATTGACCCTGTGTTGTATCATCTTAATACAGAGAGAACATTTGTACTTATTTTTCTTTCTTTTTATATAAAGCTTTCTTTTAAGACCTGTTGGAGTTTTTCTTTACTTCAGGGAAATTGAGTCTGTACTCACCAGGGAATTGGTGGGAGGAAGAAATCAAGGGGAGATTTGTGTGTTGGATCGCTAGCCTGATTTTGCATTCCCTCTGGGGGAATAGGAAAGTACTTTTTGTTTCCAGGATTGGGAACAGAGAGGGAGATTCACTCTGTTTGGGTTCACAGAGCTTGTGTCTGTGTATCTCTCCAGGAGCACCTGGAGGGGGGAAGGGAAAAAGGATTATTTCCCTTTGTTGTGAGACTCAAGGGATTTGGGTCTTGGGGTCCCCAGGGAAGGTTTTTCAGGGGGACCAGAGTGCCCCAAAACACTCTAATTTTTTGGGTGGTGGCAGCAAGTACCAGGTCCAAGCTGGTGGCTAAGCTTGGAGGTTTTCATGCTAACCCCCATATTTTGGACGCTAAGGTCCAAAACTGGGACTAAGGTTATTATAGATGGATCATTCACTGTCTGCATTTATCAGTCCCCAACAACAGACAGCTATAGTGGTCAAAATCTGCTAGAAGACAATGTTAAAGGTGAATTGCAAAGCACAAAAGTAAATTGAGTTTCACTGATTTCTGTACTGAATGATTCCCACTAACCAGGCTCCACGGGTGAGTCCACACAGAAATACAAACAACTAGCTTTTTAAAATCTTGTTTTGCTTGTTATTTGCTGGTTAGCCAGCGATATTTCAGAAAACATTGTTCTGTGGCATCACAATACCAGCAATTGTGTGGGTTGCAGTGCAACATCAGCCCTTTATGATTTCACACTCTGAGATATCTTTAGTGTACCAGGCAAATGTCAAGGCTATTTAACAGAAGATGGGAAAAAAGAACTAGCAAAATATTAGCTAAAACATATTTCTGCTTTTAGTGCATCCTTCCATCTGGCTAGTGTAGATCAGCACAGAAAACCATGTTTAGCTCAAAGTTCATTATTTCCTTTGCTATATGTGGAACGAATTTTGCTTTGAATGTGCTTTCTCTATGTACTCCATGAGAGGAAGCTAATTATCTCTGCAATCTTCTCAGCATTTTGTGTTTTTAATTATTTTAAGGAGAACACATTGTTCTTTGTGTTGGTTTTTCATGCAACATGCCATTTCCCACATGATTTTCATTTTAAGGTATTGTACTTTTTTATTAGTGTGCATCACAAAAAAACTAATGTGGGCTGGGGGGTTAACATTCCTAGTTTTGTTTCTCTCGTTCACTTCATTGAGTCTCCAACAGGATGGATTTCTATTGAATCTCCCTTGGAGTCTCTCATCTTCCTCCCTCAGGCTAGTTTCTGTTTCAAACCTCCAGAGCAATTCTCCTGCTTGCTATGCCATCCCTGCATAGATCACTTGAAGCATGACTGGATATAATCTCTGTTTTTAGGGTTGTCTAGACAAATTTGCATTGGTTTTGCTGTAGTAGGTTAGCTTGTTAAACTGAGTTACTTAAATTCTGCCTTTGGTGACAAAAACCTATTTTGAACTTAAACCAATCTACCTCCTTGAGCTATGGAGAAGTATCAGGTAATAACAGTAACAGATTTCTTTAAAGATAATATCATCACAGGATTCCCTATTTTAGACCCTGTGTTTCCTTTGTGGTTTTTTAGTTTAGTGGCAATAGTAGTTGGCACCTGAGACACCAGACATACACTGGCCATTGACTTTGGCCAATACCCAGAACAAACTGCCATTGACCTCTGGGGAGCTCAGCCCTTCTGAAAACTGGACCATTTATGTAGGTGCCCAAATGTGGACTGATGTTCCCAACTTTAGGCTTCCAAGTGTGAACACTTTCCATCTGGAACACTGTAAATCATTTAGCCCAATGAGAGTTCTATACAAATAATAAGTAATAACTTGCTATTTCTGCCATTCACTCAGTGCAACAGCTGCTCCCTTCACAACTTTCATCTCCCTCATCTCTCACTCACTTTCCTAGTTCCTTCCACTGCTTTAAGCAATAACACTTCACCTTGCTCTTCTGCCTCTTCTTCTATCCTCTGAGTTCCCCATGCCTTCTTTATCCCTCTGGTTTGCAGTCCTCTCACTCCTTTATCCAGTCTCTTCTGTGTGTTTGCTGGGTAACTAGACCTTCTTTTAGTCATACTAGCCCTCTTATTTCTCATCATTTTCTTTCTGAATATAACATCTATCTCTCATCTCTTTATCTTGTAAAACTCTACCTACTCAACTCTGCTCAAAAAAGAACCCATTCTTGTGAGGTACTGGGAATCAGGATCAGGTCCAGCTGAAGTCAATGGGATTTGAGGAAATTTAGCTCCTCATAGGATCACATTGTAATTTATTTATGTTCCTAAATGGGCTTGTGACGGGGCCACTGTGAGTGCCCCTGCCAGCCAGGTGTGTCTGCGTCTGCACTCTCTCAGCTCTGCTCTGCTTGCATGACCCCTGTTGATAGTTAAACTTCTCGAGCAGGTTTTCAGTGACTCTAGCCGAGTCACACATAGCCTGTAGGCATACACACAAAACAGACCCTTGCTGCAGTACAAGTCCAACCGGGCCTCTCATGGTGGCCTCTGTAACCTCAGTCTGTAACCCTGTCTCTGGGCTCGATTCTCAATCAGTCTAACAGGGCCTATCACAGTACCCTGGTTAGCCTCCGTTCCTCCTGGACTAGCTTCCAATGGTACCTGCTCTGCTGTGGAGCAGTGCCCAGACCCCTCCCTGGCACCTCTTCACTCTGTCGCGAGCTTTTCTGACCCCAGCTCTCCAGCCGAGTCACTAGTTCAGTTCGGTCCCTTTCTGGGGTAACACAGTTCAATTAAATTCTAACCAGAACATAAGAATGGCCATACTGGGTCAGACCAAAGGTCCATCTAACCCAGTATCCTGTCTCCTGACAGTGGCCAATGCCAGGTGCCTCAGAGGAAATGAACAGAACAGGACCTAGGACTAGGTGAAGCGCCTGCCCTTTGTCTCCCATTGGATGGGCTGGTAACTTCTCAGTGCTGCAGCTGGCTGGGTAGCAGCTGTTCCTGTTCCTCTAGCTTCCTGCACAACCCACCTCACTAAACCTGGGACAGAATGGGGTAAGTGAAGACCCTTCCTGTGCTGAGTCCTCCAGAGTTAGAAGGGAGGGAGAAGACCCTCCCTAAATTGCCCTTCTCCTCTCATGGTGAAGGAGGCAGCCAGAAAATCCTGCCTGCTCCCCAGCTGTCTATAGGTGATATTTGTGCATGGAGAGGGTGTGCATGCGTGAAAGGGGTGGATTTTAGGCATTGTTAATTTCTTAAATGACATGGGTGAATTTGGGTGGATGTGTGTATGTATGGTTTGGGGTTCGTTTGAAAATTGGTGGGCTTTTGGCTGGTTTTTAAAACAAGATTAGATTAGGGGAGTGTTAGTATTTTTTATACTGAGTGAGAGGGGAGTGTGTTTCAAGCATGGCATTTTTAGGGGGAGTTTGTTTTTAATAAGCACGTTGGAGGTATTTGTTTTTAAATGTAATTGTGTCTTTGCGGGGAGAGGGAATGTGGTTTTGGGGGTGGGTTTGGAATGAACTTGGTCTTGGAGTAAAGAAGGATGAAACTCTTGGACAGAGAGGGAAAGAGGGAAGGGAACTATTATTTATTATTTGTATTACTGTAGCCTGTAGGGGCCCCAGTCTTGGTCCCCATTGTGCTAAGAACTGCACAAATACATAGCAAAGAGGAAGTCCCTCCCCTAAACAGCTTAAATTTCAGGAAATGAATTAAATGCTCATGTTGAGGAGAAAAAGTCAGGAGAGAATCAAACGTTGGAGTCTCTTTGCCTTCCTCTCACTCTCATGTCCTTTTCTCTCCTTCTTTCTATCTGTGTGCAAATATATGCAAATATATATATAAATAAATGTAAATTCATATAGATTTATGCAAACCTTCACTCCACTGGTTTTCACTGTAAGGATGGTGGCCAGTATCCCTAAACCAGGGAGCAGTAGGAGGAGTGCTCCTTCTGCTGTTTAGCAGCGGACAGGAAACTCTGCTTTCATCCTAGCTCCTCCTTACTTTAACTCTTGCCTTCCATAGGCCAAAGGGGCTAGGGTAGTTGCTGCTACTGCTGCCTTTCCTGAGCTACTCCAGCTCTGTGCCTGAGATCATGCTCAGGGAAATTGTTATGCAGGGAACTCTGTAAGGCTGGAGCATGCCTAGTGCTGATGGATTGTTCAGAGATTTTTAGCAATAGGCCCATAATAAGCTTTACTGAGCATGGCAACTTTCAGAGGCTTCTCACTGAATCAAAAATGGGTGGATTTTCATTGGAACAAAAGCATCTTCCCGGCAAATTTCAGATTCCTGCTCTGAACCTTAGAGATGTTAGAGATATAAATAGAAACCACTAGAGGCGAAATTAATGTAGGCAAAGCTGCTTATTTTTCCTAAACTCATTCTCAGAAACAGCTAAGCCATTTTTGCTCAAACTTTTTTTTAAAGAAAGCAGGAGACGGGGAGAGAGAAAAATAAAGACAAGAAAATCAGCCTTAGGCAATGAGCAATCATGGAAAGTTTCAGCCCAAACAGTAAAAGTTTGTCCAAGTTGTAAACAACTGAAAACAGGGGCTTGTAAATGGAAAGAGTTAGGCAGTCTTAAATATAGGGGTTGTTTCCAGCTCCACTTATAATTCCCAGTAGAGACCACGATGCTTCCTATTCAGACACCCATATAGCATGACATAACATGCAGCAGGGTGCCTGCAATTCAAACCACTCCAAATGGAAAGAAGCTATTTTCAAAGTTTTGAAAACAATATTCAAATTTCAACCCTTCAGACATTATCTTTTCACTGCTGATGGCAGAGAACTCCCACGCTTACCCAGTGGCTATCTGTGATGATGGTCCTACTGTTACCATGGGCTTGTGCACTCTCCCACACCTGCTGCGCACGTGACTTCCTAGCCTCAAACCCCAGGAATGGTGGTGTAAGACACTTCATCTCTTTCCCCACAGATCTGCTGGCAACTAGCTGGCATCGGGCAAGTCACTTCACCTCTCTGGGGTTGTCTAGTAATGGTGCCATTGTGGAAGTGCCTAGAGACCTCAGCCCAACTCTGCTTGGCATTATGAATTGTATGAAAAAGTATTTCATTTTACATTTTCTGTTTTTCGGTTTCCTTGGAAGCCCCTTTGTTTTTTTGTAATGAGAAACTATAAATAGAAGCACCTGATTCACCTCCTCTATCCCAACCATTGTTCTGTATTCCCCTCTTATTCACCTTCTCTCTAAATTGAACAGTCCTAACTGTTTCAGTCTTTCCTCGTATGAAGGCTTTTGCACATCTCTAATCATTTATGTTGTTTGCTGCCATTTCTGCTGTATACTTTCTGAGATGGGGTGACCAGACCTGAATTGTCATCCCCTAATTTTATGTGGTTGCAAGGAGAAATTCTCTCCCCTTTCTTCTAACTATGTAGCAATGGAGTAACTTCAAGTCAACGGCACTGCTATGGGTACCTGCATGGCCCCACAGTATGACAACATTTTTTGGCTGACTTAGAACAGCACTTCGTCAGCTCTCATCCCCTAGCGCCCCTACTCTACTTGCATTACATTGATGACATCTTCATCATCTGAATCCATGGGAAGGAAGCCCTTGAGGAATTTCACCAGGATTTCAACAATTTTCACCCCACCATCAACCTCAGCCTGGACTAGTCCACACAAGAGGTCCACTTCATGGACACTACAGTACAAATAAATGATAGTCACATAAACACCACCCTATACCAGAAACCTACTGACCACTATACTTACCTACATGCCTCCAGCTTCCATCCAGACCACACACACATGATCCATTGTCTACAGCCAAGCTCTAAGATACAACCACAGTTGCTCCAATCCCTCAGACAGCAACAGACTTCTACAGGATCTCTATCAGGTGTTCTTAAAACTACAATACCCACCTGGGGAAGTGAAGAAACAGATTGACAGAGCCAGATGAGTACTCAGAAGCAGGGACGGCTCCAGACACCAGCACGCCTAGCATGTGCCTGGGGCGGCAAGCCATGGGGGGCGCTCTGCCAGTCGTCCCAAGGGCAGCAGGCAGGTTGCCTTCGGCGGCATGCCTGCATGCAGCTGAATCTGCAGGACCAGGGACCTCCCGCAGGCAAGCCACCGAAGGCAGTCTGCTTGCCATGCTTGGGGCAGCAAAATACCTAGAGCCGCCCCTGCCCAGAAGTCACCTGCTACAGGACAGGCCCAACAAAGAAAGTAATAGAACGCCACTAGCCATCACCTACAGCCCCTAATAAAACTTCTCCAGTGCATCATCAAGGATCTACAACCTATCCTGAAAGATGATCCCTCACTCTCACAGATCTTGGGAGACAGGCCAGTCCTCGCTTACAGACAGCCCCCCAACCTGAAGCAAATACTCACCAGCAACTACACACCACACAACAGAAACATTAACCCAGGAACCAACCCCTGCAACCAACCCTGTTACCAACTCTGTTCGCATATCTATTCAACCATACTATCAAGGACCCAACCATACTATCAAGGGCTCGTTTACCTGCACATCTACCAATGTGATATATGCCATCATGTGCCAGTAATGCCCCTCTGCCATGTACATTGGCCAAACCGGACAGTCTCTATGCAAAAGAATAAATGGACACAAATCAGACATCAAGAATTGTAACATTCAAAAAGCAGTCAGAGAGCACTTCAATGTCCTGGACACTCAATAACAGACTTAAAAGTGGCCATTCTTCAACAAAAAAACATCAAAAATAGACTTTAATGAGAAACTGCAGAACTGGAATTAATTTGCAAACTTGACACCATCCAATTAGCCTGAATAAAGACTGGGAGTGGCTGGGTCACTACAAAAAGTCATTTTCCCTCTGTTGATCCTCACACCTTTTTGCCAACTGCTGGGAATGGGCCACATTCACCCTAACTGAATTGGCCTCATTAGCACTGACCCCAGACTTGGTAAGGCAACTCCTATCTTTTCATGGGCTGTATATTTATACCTCCCTACTGTATTTTCCACTCCATGCATCTGATGAAGTGGGTTTTAGCCCACGAAAGCTTATGCCCAAATACATTTGTTAGTCTCTAAGGTGCCACAAGGACTCCTCATTGTTTTTACTGATACAGACTAACACGGCTACCCCTCTGATTCCTCTCTCCTGTTCCTTCAAGTGTGTGTGGCTGTAGGGGGCACCCTTCTTCCCCAGCTGTATTTGACTGGAGAGGGGAGGGAACAATGTCCATCCCTTCTCCCCAGATTTTGCTTTCACTGAGCAAAATTCAAACTCACAGGTGCAAAAGCCCCAGAAATCACCTGACTTACCCAGTGTGTTATGCTGTAAACACCAACACTGTGGCACAGGTAGAGAAGCAAAAAGTGACAGCCATGTGTGTGTGTGAATGATGGTGAGGCCAAGAGCTTACACACTGTCTTAGGAGCTGCAGTACTAGGGTTAAAGCTGACTATTAGCATGCACCAGAGTTTCCTGCTAGCAGGTGTGACTGCTGCTTCCATTAATATGGTCATTGTCATAGATATGCTATCTAGAAAAAAAAAACCACAAGAAAACAATTGACAATGTAAAGGCCAGTGTCTGTCCTCATACCAGTGCTACTGATTGACTTCTTTGGGGTTGCACAGGTGTACCTGAGGGCAGACATTGGTAAATTACACTCCCATTAAATAGGATTCAGTGCCAAGTAATTCAGTCAGCCTCCAAAGTTCAGTTTGAGTTTGATGCAGAGAAAAAGGGGGAACCCATGGAGGGACCTGAAGAGGGGGATGACACGACTGAAACAAAGAGCTAGGAAGGTGACATTGGCAGCAGCATTTTGAATGGACTTGAATGGACCAGGGATACATTAGCAAAAACCAGATGGAGTGAGGTTGCATTAGTCAAGATTAAATAGCACCTGGGAATTTACAAGCATTAGATCCTCCACAGAAAGGCAACAATAAACATGCCTCGCTGGTGCAAGAAACTCTGAACAATGCAAGTTTAAAAAATTACTGCTAAAAACTTGACCTTTAAGAGCTAGATCCACAAAAGGGACTCAGCCCTGCTCTGCCTGACGGTAGGGACTAGATTCATAACTTAGGCATGGTGACACTCAGCATCCCCAAGCCTCACTTTTAGGAGCCTGGAAAAATCACTGGGATTTACAAAGCCGAAGTTAGGCACCTAACAGCCCTGTGCAGTGAATGGAGAAAGACAGGCACCTGTATACGAGATTCATAAAAGCCAGCATGATAGCTGATTCCTTGTCTAAACTAGCCAATAGGAACTGGCAAGAAGAGGGATGTGTCCTAAGATCCACCCCTCAGGGAGTTAGGCGTTTGGGCGCCTGGTGTGGGAACTGCACTGCGTGGGTGCAGAGGCAGAAAGATAGGCACTGAGGGAATTTTACTGCAAAAATGTACACGCTGATTGAGTTTAGACATCTACAGGGTTCCGTGGCAGCTGAGTGAGGTTTGGTGAATCTGGGATTTAGGCATTTAAAGTGACATTTAGGTGCTCAAGTCATTTTATGTCTCTAGCCCTTGGTGCCCTGCTGCCCAGTGGAATCCTGAGCCCTGAGTTAGGCGTGTAGGGTCCCTATACAATGTATGGTGAGAGTCAGGAGCCTAAATGGAATCACAGAAGCCTGCAAGCAGAAAGGGAAGCTACTGAAGCTAGCCAGTAGGACATGCCAGGGTCAGAAGCCTAAGCCCCATTCCCTCAAAGGGATTTATACGCCTAACTCTGGGCTGGAGGGAGGCATCAGGCACTCTGCCTGGTATTCACAGCTGCAAACCCTCTCCCAGAATTATCTAAGCCAGGTCAGCCCTTCCTCACAAAAAAACAAAGAGGTGTTGCCCCCACCCCCACTCACTCCTTATGTGGTTTGAGCACTTATCTGGGAGATAGGAGGCCTGAACTGAAGTCCCCAGGCTAACTTGGGCACTTTAATTTGTATTTTCACTTTGTATGAAATACTTAAATATTCAGTGGAGCTGGGGCTGGAACTTGGATTTCCCAGGAGAGTGTGTGGGCTATAAAACCATTCCACTTTCTCTGGCCCAGTTCATGTAGGAATCCATACATAGAATGCCTAATTCATATTTGCATACAGCTGTATAAGCACCTTCAGGGGTAGAACATATCATGAACTAAAAGGCTCTTCAAGCTCGTGGAGAAAAGCATAACAAGAACCAATGGCTGGAAGCTGAAACCAGACAAATTCAAATTAGAAGTTAGGCATAAATGTATAACAGTGAAGGTGATTAACCACTGGAACAAACTGCCAAGAGAAGTGGTAGATTCTCCATCTCTTGATGTCTTTAATTCAAGACTGGATCCTTTCTGGAATAGATGCTTTAGTCAAATACAAGTTATTGGGCTCAATACAGTTGTAACTGGGTGAAATGTAATGTCCTGTGGTATCCAGGAGGTTAGACTAGATGATCTAATGACCCCATCTGGGCTTATACGCTATGAATCTATAACTCTATGAACATGAGTGAAGAATGTAGATAGAACCTAGTGGATTTATACCAGAGTAATTGAGAATAGTAGCTGGCCAAAATATTGTTCCCAGACCATCCACTGATACCATAGGTCTACTGCAGGGATACTAAATATCATGACTTAATAATGTAATACTGCAGTTTCACTTCTTGCGCCAATATTTTTATTAAATGTTGAATCTCTTTGGATTAAAAGTATTTTTGGCACAATGTTTAAAATGTCACTCCAAAAAATGTGGACTTACTGGGCTTCCAGTTAAAATCAGTCATTTCAATACAGTTCTGCAAGTGCAATGGAGGCAAAACATGACCTATGATGTTAGAGTTTGCATTAGTTGCTGTTATGGGAATGTACATGAATTACATTACCTATAGGAGGGCTTCTCTGATGTTCCCTGAATGCAATAGGAATGTAGCTCAGTAAATTATTGGCTCTGGGCATTCCCATTGATTTCAGTGGTGTTGCATAGTAAGTTAATCAAGACAAAATGTGGCCCATGGAAAATTAGAAGGAAATAATGTCTAAATTTAATATAAAAATTATGAAGTTCAAACACAATGTATTCCCTTCGTTCTGAGTGCAACAAGCATAGAAACTGCTAGTGCTACCCATTATGCTAATTGAAATATAGAAATTGCTAGTGCCACCTATTGATGGGAATAGAAAACTGTCAATTATACTTGATTATTTGCATAATGCCAAAGAAAGGTGAAATGGGGAAATAAGCAGTAGTTATTGCTCTGTTGTTTTTGTGAATTATTTCAAATTGATGCATATGAAATTCTGTCTTGGAATTTTTTTATTTAGGCTGTTTCACATAAATCTATTAACTTTCAGTTGCAGGTGGGTAGATAGGTTGGAGGAAATGACTGTCAAGGAAAGTTCAGTTGGCTGAGAGTAGAGCACCTGAAGAAATAGTCTGGGACCTTGTGAGCCTTCCGATTGACTCTTTGGTTGCACTGTTCATGTTGCCATCACTTACTTTAAACATAAGCTTTGAAGCAAAGAAACTCCTGCTTTGGAATCAGAGAAATATCCTTGGAGTACTGTACAGGTGTTTGGTGATAATATCAAGATTTAGGCTAACACAGCATGTCTGCAACTCCAACATCATTTACTATGTCCTGGAGCTTCTCCTCTGCAAGTGCACATTCCTGGTCTGCACAGAAGGTAGATACCACATCTGCATCACTCCCAGTAGCTGCACACTTCTCTCTAATGGGACTCTCTGAAGAAGGGTCTCTGGGTCATTTGAGGCACAGAGCAAGGAACTGACCATGCTTCAGCTTCACACACACACCCACTGCAGACCCAGCATAAACACAGAAATCCAGGGGGCAGTTAACACAACTCACAGCTCTGTCAGCTACAACTGGGCCCCTTCCACAATTGCTACTGAGCAGCCTCAAGCAGGAACAGCTCTAGGAATTTTGCCAGCCAAGGCAGAAGAAAGTCTTGGCGACCCTCCGGAGCAGCCAGGCATAAAACCAAACCAACAATAACAACAGTAAAAAAGTCTGGCTGATCAGTAGAGCAAATAAATAAATAAAGTGGCCAAGCAGCACAGCAGTGCGGCAGCCCTTGGAAGATGGCTACCAGAGTGAGTGCCTGGCTTGCTTACCCCTGGAAGCAGCCCTGGCCACCAGGGAGCCCAATTAATGGCAGCATGAATTCTTCTGGATCCCTGAGGGGGAAATGGGTCCACTGGAGCCAAACAGAGGCAAATGGCTCCTGACTCCAGGAAGTGAGGGGTGCCCTTCCCCATGACTCCCCCAAGTCCTTGGATTTGGGAGGCCTTGTTCCCTCCCCACTCCATAGTCCCAAAAGAGAAAGGAGATGAAAGGGAAAGAGATGGAAGGAGAGCGCTCAGTTATTACACTGTCTAGAAAACTAAAAGTGAAGAGAAGATAGCTTGAAAAAGACAAAGGAAAGGGTGAGACTCATAGCAGAAGGCAGGAAAAAGGAAGAGTACAGGAAATGGAAAGAGAAAATAACAAATACAAAGAAACCAAGCCAGATTTTTGGTTTAACTTACTAGAAAGAGTACCTGCAAAACACTACAATCAATGACTTTTACAAAGCTGAAGAAAATGTCAGATGTAGAGCAAGCTCCCTTTTCCTTCTGAAGGCATAGGCCCAGATTCTGATCTTTTTTGCAGTGGTGTAGATCTGGAGTAACTCAATTGATTTACACCAGTGTAACTAAAATGATAATCTGGTCCCTTCAGTCTATTAACTCAATACACTTGCTGTAAAGCTTTGGTAGATTACATGCAAAGAGGTACAGGAGATTTTTGCTCTTGCATTAGGCCCTGTATTTGGCTGCTTTGTGATTTCTCTTTGCCTTCCAGAATCCCTGCTGCTCTAGCTTGCACTGCGGGATCTGCAGGCTCATATGGAATGAGCCAATTGAAGGGAGAAGGATATTTCTCCGCCTTTGCATTTGGCAGCCTTGCATCTTGCAATGTTTATGGCCCTGACGTGACTTTTCAAGTGTGGGCAAATTTGCCACATTCTCCCTCTTTCTGATTTCATCCAAACCATACCCCAGAAGCTCTGGTTTTAATATCATCCTGCATATTTTCAGTTGAATCACAGAAAAATCAATACACAAAGAAGCATCCCCCCCTCTAGAAATATGTCATTTCCCTGTTAAATTACCATCTTCAAACTCTCTTGATCATATCTGATTTCCTCTTTAAAACCTTTTAAATCTCTTCTAAGCCCTGGATGTCCTTGTCAAGTGTATCCTGCTTTCAAACATGCCTTCACAACTGCTCACGGCTTCAAGAAACTTAATAGTAAGCAGCATTTCCCCAGTCTGTGCACCAGAAATCAATCTTTCTCTAGCTAAGCAGGGTGCCTTCCTTGCCTTGACTTGCAAAGGGAGCTGATACTTTGGGGACATTCCTAGTCTTTCTGCATTGTCAAACTACCAGGACCATGAAGGCCACCTCTCATCGGTATGACATTGAATTGATCACAGATACTCTCATCTTTAAGATGGGCATGCTACATGCTGAGTTTCGATTTGATCTGAGCATAGTGCCATTTAGTTCCAGAGGGAGCATTTTAGGTTGGGACCTTTGAATTATCTAAACAGATCGTGCCTATATGAGCTACATCTTGTTCATTGTGTGGACTATCCTACAGGGTAACGAGTGACGGGTTGCCTGGTCCTGCAAGACTTTTAGGAGAATGGCTCCCAACCACCTCAACTTCACCTGTACCAACAGTGGCCACTGCCTCCAAATCAACTGTGCCCACTCTAATGGGCAATAGTGTCTGAACTGCAAACTGATTGGTTTGCAAGGATTTTAACATGGCTGAGAGCATGCACAATGGAATGGGATGGGGCAGCACCAGTGCACTGGGGCCTAGCATGGAAACTCACCATTAAACTAAAAAGGGGAGCCCAAAAGCCTGAAGTGTTGGTGTGTAGGCCAGTGGATGGAAAGCACTACTCTGGGATTTCTGTCATCAAAGAGCATCTTGGGCCCTTCATAGTCTAGCTATGGGCCTATCCTTTGTAAATCAGGACCAGAACCCAGACATGGCTCCAGTAAAGAACAAAGTCCATACAGGCTGCAGAATTATCATCTCTCTTTGGCTTCTGATTTACACTAGTGTAAACAAGAGGAGAATCAGGCAGATTATGGGATAGATTCTGCTCTGAATTACAATAATGTAAAGCTAGAATAACTGCATGCAGTCTGTGGGCCAAATTCTGAACTGAGTTTCCTTGGTGTAAATCAGGAGTAATTCCATTGAATTCAATGCAGTTAGTCCAGATTTACCCTGGTGTGACACATAATTCACTCTTAAAGAAGAACAAACTCCTTAAAAAGACTTTCTCAGGGGACTGCATCAACAGCGTTTATTTGATCTCATCAGCAAAACAATCTATTCTCCCCTTTCCTGCTCTGGCCTCTCTGTGTCCCCTTTTCCTTGTATTTCTTAACCCCTTAATCCCCATATCATTTTTATCAGTAGCAAAAATATTTGCCCATCTGTGAACTCTTGAGAATCCTGCGGTCTCCTGTGACTGCAAGATTCGTCAGAATCAGCTGTTTCTCCTCTGTGTGCAGAAAGAAGGCTACAAACTCATAAAACTCTCAGGAGGGAAAAGGCAAGTCTCATTCTCCTCCCCCTTTCTAGTTCATCACCTGCCATTTCGTCCTACTTTGCTAGATCTTTCCTCCTATGTTTTGGTGTAGAGCCAGTATTACAGACCCACCCATAGAGCTGACACTTGGTGCTGGACATTATTAAAATTTGCGATCACATAGGGTATGGCTACACTGCAAAAAAAAAAAACCAACCTCGGCAGCAGCAGAGGTCAGAGTCCAGATCTACAGAAGCAGGCTCCTGCTAGGGCACTAACAATAGCAGTGTAGACGTGCCTGTTTGAGGTGGAGCTCGGGCTCTCAGACCCACTCCCTTCGCTGAGTTTCAGAGTCTGAGATCCAGCCTGAGCAGGAATGGTTATACTGCTACTTTTAGCCCCATATCATGGGCCCGAGACTGTAGACCCAGGCTCTGAGATTTGCTGCTGCAGGAGTGGGGTGGGGTGGGGTTGCAGTGTAGTCACACCCATAGAATAACTACCAAACAAACTGGCAAAGGCAATGCCACCTGGCACTTATTTTCCTCCGAAACCAAATACAAGTAAAATATTGTTTTTCCTCTGCACGTTTCCTTCCACTTCCCGCTCAATGTAGCGCTTGTTTCAGGTCTCCCCACCCTGTCTGCTTGCAAGGACATATACACGGGCTGTGTCCAAAGTGGAAAGGACAATATTCTAAGAACATTTCCAAATGCAGCAGGCCTCGAAAGGCGATATTCGCTCTGGCTACAAAAATAGCACCCCCAGAGGCTAAACAGAAGAAGCAACAATAAGTGGATTACACCCCAAATTACTTCCGAAGGAAAGATGAAAATATGCATGTGATTTATAGACTCACACTGAAAATGGCTGAGGATAAAAGCAGGAGAGGAGCACTAAGGACCCCTTGTTTATCCTCCTTTCCCCCCAGGTGGCAGTGGTTTCAGGAGAATGAATTGTGATACTGCCAGAGTGAATTAGGGAACAGACTCTCCTTTGGCTTCTGTAATGGGAATGGAATTGTTCCCTGCTGCTTCCTTTTGCTGTTCATGTAAACATGTCTGGTTTTGGATGGAACTTGCATCTGTAGCTGAAATGAGCTGTTTGCAGGGAGTGATGGTTACAGAAACTGGTCCCATTTAGTTCTGTCATCTCTCAGAGCTCAGTCTCCAGAGAGACTGCATGCTCACTGGCCTGGCAGTCGGGAAACTGGGATTTTAAACCTCTTTCTGCCACTAATTCTAGCTCTGATCCAGCACTCTGATGACCGTGGATGGACCCCTGAATCTGTTCAGAGACTCAGGGCATGTCTACACTTACAACACTGCAGTTGTGCTGGTGTAGCACTTCAGTGAAGAGGGTACTATGCCGATGGAGGAGCTTTTCCTGTCAGGATAGTTAATCCACCTCCATGAGAGGCAGTAGTTATGTCAATGGGAGAAGCCCTCCTGTCAACATAGCGCTATCTATGCTGGGGATTAGGTTGGAATAACTGCGTTGCTCGGGGATAGATCTTTCACACCTCTGTGTAAAGTAGTCATCCCGATGTAAGTTTATAATGTAGACCTGGCCTCACTGAAGTCAGCAGAATTTTCATCGGTCTTGGGTCTGCCTGTGTGAAACAAAATGCAGGAGTGGGGTATCCATGTGTGACCTTGGCCAAGTCATTTCTCCTTTCTGTGCCACAGGTTCCCACTCTGTAAAATACAGATATGGGTAATTACCCTCCTTTGTAAAGTGCATGGACAGTGCCTGCTATTAGAGGGATTCAAATTTAAAATGAGACAAGCTGTTGCACAAGAGAAGGGGCCTAGAAAGGAGATTTGACTGTCATGTTATTCTGCATGCTCAAAAATGGAAGGCTGTTTCCATGCTGAGAGGATTTCGAGGGACAGCATGCATGATCCACTTTTTTGTTAGATTCTTAGAGATTTTTTTTAATTGTAAAATAAAGTTCTTGTCCATTCAAAAATCCCTTAAAATA
Organism: Gopherus flavomarginatus; assembly: GCF_025201925.1. Classification (NCBI taxonomy): domain Eukaryota; kingdom Metazoa; phylum Chordata; order Testudines; family Testudinidae; genus Gopherus; species Gopherus flavomarginatus. Next base: position 155,873,901 of record NC_066617.1, on the reverse strand, counting down.
CAAATAGAATAGTACATAAGACACAGACAGGCTCAGGCGGGTGAGCATATGACATCTGTAAATGACAGGCCTTTTTTTTGGTAACTTTTTTTAAAATCAGTCAGATCCTCAGCTGGTATAAATCACCCGTGGCATAAATATAAATGCTATACTACTATGTCCCTCTTTATTCTTATGACTGTTGTAAGACAGATTGGGTTTTGTTATCATTACTTTTGGATATGTATGTATTCTGTGTGCCTATTAATAATAATTGATAATTAATTGGGCTCTTATCTTTCAGAGCTCTTTAGAATCCTCATCTCTCTCTCTCTCTCTCTCATTTCCAGCCATTCTTGTAAAGCATCTTGCACACCTGAATATAATTGAAGCCAATACAGCATGCAGTTGTTTTGAAAGAAAAACCCTTTATAGTGTCTCACACTAAGAGCTTGCCTCTATAATTCGTTTACACCTTCATCTGATACTGCATTTTATTAATGATATTTTATTAATAAAAATCATATTATTGCTAACTGTCCCTGGCCTAGGTACTTGCGGTAATGCAGAAAACAAACCCAAAGTAACAGGAAATAAGTCTTCATATGTAGCTGCTATTCCAATTACCGTTCATTATGAAAATGTTTACTCAATTTCCTTTTTCATGCTGCCACATTGTGTTGCTCTTTGTTATTTGATTTTTTTTTATGAATTATTTCATGATATTTTAATTGTTTTTATTGTATTATTGCAGTACTCCCAACAATTCAGTGGGTGGCCACTTTATAAATAACAATATTAGCATTGTCATTATGAAATGACAGATATTAAATGCTGTTAGTAATTTTAGTACAGAAAGGCCCATGTCTTAAGAATCCTAGTCCTGCAAACTTACTTCATTTGGATACTCATTGTAGCAGGTGCTACACTTGGTAGTGCTTGCAGGGTTGGACCAACCATTTTTCTGCTTCCTTGATATGAAGAAATCTGGAAGCATTTTAAAGAGTGTAGCTGTTGATCCTCTAGCTCCTGCTACTTTAATGCTTACTAACAAGTAGCCCCACTGGCACCATTTATGTGAGTAAGGATTTTTTGGATCCAGCCCATGGATGTGGGGAGGTAGAGCAGTAAAGCCCAGAACCTTGGTATGCACCCGAAACCCCAGAGGCAGTTACACAAAATAGAGAGGAGTTTCCTGTAGTGGGCAGCAAGGCTGCAGTTAGTGGTGGTTTGTATAAAGTCTGTTTGAGCTCAAGCCACCCTACTATAGCAGCACAAAACTCACTGGATTTTCTGATGAAAGTTGGTGAAAGTGCCATTGATTTTATTGTCAGAGGTAGAGCAACAGGGAGGGGGAAAGAATTTTAGCTGGTACCAGCTGCTCTTTGACTCACAGTAACCAATTCCCCAAAAGCAGAAGCTCCAAATTATTAGATTTTTTTCTTTTACTAGACAGACAATGGTCCCATCCTGCAAACACTTAAGCTGTAGTGTTTAAAATGGTAACCAGACCCACATGACTAAACACGAACACTCACAGCAACGAAAGCTACCCTCCGCACTAAGGATTTGAAGCCACGTCCAAAGTCACCTTCAGTCCTTTACTTTTAGCCTTTTGATTTATTTATTTTTTACTATGTTTAAATCAATTCCCCACATCTAGGTAGCCTAGCTAGAGAGATCTACATGTAATTTTAAAAGCCTTTATTTTCTGTTTGCAAAGGTACCTTTTCCTGTAGCACAGAAAATGTTGGATGGTTGGGGGGATTCAGAGCATAAACTGATGATTTTACAAAAATCCCATCAAATACTCCAAAAAAAAAAAAAACCCAACCCAGCTCTGAAAATGTGTGGAAAATATCATTGCTTCCCTATCTAGGCATTTATGCCGCATTAATCTCCTCAGTCTCATTGTCAGGTCAGCATCATGCTGGCTCTGAAGATGTATTAACCAAATGCACTAAAATGTGCCAGGAGGCAGTGCTGGTGGATGCAATCATATGAATTCATCACACCACAGATGAGTTGAGACACTATACAGTACAAGGACCCCATCCTGCTTCCATTGACATCAATGGCCCATTGCTTACAGTGAGAGCAGAACTGGGCTCAAAGTCAGCACAACTACATTATTAATATTATTCATTGTTTTGGTTCTATTTACATTTTAATTCATCGCCTGTATATGTCATGTCATTTTTGTTCGCTTGTATTTATTTCTGTTGTTCCCTGGCCTTTGCAAGAGAGAGAATGGGAGAAATCTATTAATATACAAACTAGATCCAGATCCTGCATTCTTTGTACCCCCAAGACTCCCAGGGCATGCAAGGAACGCAGGCTCAGGCCTATACATATTACCTCATGCTTCTTTGTTCACTGAGTGGTGGTGGTGGTGATGTTATTTTAATGGCACATCTTTGCTGCTGCTGTTATTTTAGCGTCAGATTTTATTACTTCCACTGACAAAGCTAGGTCACGGACATAGAGGTGGTGAGCATATGGTGAGCCGAAGGAGCTTAGGCAATGCTGGAAGCCTGAAGTAGCTATCTGTACGCTGGGTAAAATTCATACCTGAAGCTCCACCCAAGGGCCAATGGATGAAATTGAACCCTTCATACTGGATGTAAATTGGTCTTATGTGGTAAGCAGGATCTTATGTAGGGCTTCCGCACCAGGGAGGATTTCACCTGGAGACTGTAGCTGTTTGGACCAAGCCAGTGGAAAGTTTTACAAAAAGCTAATTCTGTATTAATTTTATAAGAAAACAATTAACATGTGCCACGCAAGCAGAGACATTTCCTACAGTGTTACAAGAGGTTAGAAAATACCCAGGGGGAGTGGGGAACATGGCACTCAATGCTCTAAAAACATCCAGTGAAGAGAAGATATTGTTACAGTTAAATATCTCACTTACATGTACAATGAGGCATATCTCATTCAAAATAATCATAGTGAAATAAATAAACCCACACTGTTTTGTCAACACTATTTTAATGGATTTTTTTAATCTTACAATATTTTACTTTTAAAACTATTAATAATAATACTTTGTATTTATATAGTGCCTTTTATTTGCGTATCTCAAAACATTTTCTACATGAGGATGAATTTTGTATTATCTCCCATTTTACAGGTGGGAAAACTGAGGCACAAAGAATTTTGTGTAAAGTTTGGGCACTCAAACACCGAGTCACACAAAACTAGTAAACTCTTGAAAATCTGGGGCTAAGTGACTTGCTTAATGTCACACAGCAAGTAAGGAGCAAAACTTGGAACAGAACTCACGTCTGCTGAATCCAAGTCCCCTGCTCTAACTATTAGGAAGTGCTATACCACTTAAAATAATGTTTCCTGAAGTGTACAGCATAAACTCCTGGATGGAGATTATAAAGAGCTAGGTAGGAAGCATAGATACACTTCTCAATTGCTCTTCAACATTTCACTTCTCGTTTAAAGAAATAGTCAATCTCTAGCAGTTATTGTTGCAAAGAGAACCTTCAAAGTCAGACACAAGGGTAACCAATGCACAGACATCTGCCTGAGTTTGTAGAGAGCCTGAAACAGTAGCTCTGAGTTGTGAATGGCACTGATCATTTCGATGGGTGCTCAATCAGATGCTGATGTTATGTTATATATCCACATTAACTATTTCACGGCTCATCACATATTGTAAGAAAGGAGAGGAAGTGATATATAATAAAGATCTACACCAGCGTTCCCCAAGATATGGAGGGCATCCTCCTGGGGGAGAAGGGAGAGGAAGGACTAACGGAGTGAAGGGGCACAGAAGGTATATAAATTAACATGAGTAAGCCTTTAACACCACATTCCAGGGGGAGGTACAATTGGTTTCATTTTCCTGGACTGGGGCTCAGCTTCCAAGTGTTTGGGAAATACCACCTTAAATTATAAAGCAAATTATGTAAAACACAAAAGCTGTGTTAAAATAATCTTCACTAGCATGGAGCAGAAACTTTCCCAAGACACTGTAGTGAGCTCCTACTGAACCTCCATCATAAAAAAGGGTTGAGGCCCCTTTGAAAACTTGGGTGTAAAACTAAGGGAGTTTGCCTCTCTGCACCACAATTTTTCCAATTACCAAAATGCACTTAAGTTAATCAGAGTTCAAGGAGTGGTAAGAATGCAACATGGAGACCTCGGAGTGTAAAATGTTGCTACAACCTTCCAAATGCACTACTCTCCGGTTGTTTTCCCCACATGTGTTAAAGATCAAACTGCTGACATCTCCCCCTGTGCTGTGCAAATGGCGCTCAGAATAAAAGAGCAGCCCGATTGTGCGGGAAACGAGGGCTGGGAGCTGGAAACAATAATTGCTTGTCTCTGTTGCACATTCTCTGCAATCAAAATCCAAAAAGCAGGGGGACAGCAGACCTCTTCTCTTCTTTTTAGCCTGTATCTCAATAGATATTTGGAGAGGAAACAAACTTTTCACCAAATCCTTTTCAACCCCAAAATTATTCGGAGTTCATTATTTTGGGCCTGATTGTGTTACCTTCACTTGCCTTGTCAATAGGATTTAAAGTATGATGTCAGGGCCAGGGCTCCCGAAGCTTTAACTCAACCAGTTTAGCATGTGCCAAAAGCAGTATGCCTTATCTAGGCTAGACTTTTAAAACATGTTAGCACATGCCAACATAACCCTTTCAAGCTTGGTGTAGGCAGCGGATCAAATTTTCAAAAACAACTAAGTGACTTAGAAACCAAAGTCTTGTTTTCAAAAGTGACATTGGCACTTAGGAGCATAAGTCGCTACTTATATACATTTTAGCCAAGCCATTACCCAGTGATATTAGTGGGACTAGTCATATGACTGAGAACTCAGAGGAGTTGTGGCTTGATTTTATTTTCTATTGTGGCATCTAGTGTCACCATAATGGGGATGCAATAATAATATCAATACTTCTGAATGAAACCGTCCTGAGCTCTGTAATCAGAAATGCTAAATGTACCAAGAGACATCATAAGGCAGGTGAAATAAAAACAAGGCTTCTTCCTCACTAGAATCCAGTGGAGAGCAACCAAGCAGATCAGTTTTATATTAAAAAGAAAATATTTTTTTAAAAGAATCAGATTTTGTCCCCCACCTTCTCAGTTCTAATACGTATCAAGCCAAATCATCCCTTAATTACAATGAGCAGTTCCGTTTAAAAGGACATACTTAACTTGAAAAATCAAGTGTCTGTCTGAAATTTGTGAATCTGCTGTAGTTACTAGTAACATCCAAGATTCCTGTGATAGGGGAATGAGAGGACAATATTTTACTCTGTGTTCTCCATATTAATTTGTGCCACTGGTAGCACTTTGTGCTTAGGCAGTTTCAATTTCCCTTGTACAGCTGGCCCTGATCCTGCAACCGTTCTGAGTATGGTTACCTTTACTACATGAGTGATGTCAGTGAGACTGCCCAGGGTTGCAGAGTTAAGCACATGCTTAAGCCTTTGCAGGTTTGAGGCCTTAGCTATTAAAATGGGGAAACTGACTAACTGAAATGACCTTGCTAAGTTCTTCTCTAAGCAGGTTTTTTTTTAAATCAGGCCGTAATATAAGAAAAAGGATGATTTTGAAAGTAGGCAGTATCAAAAAAATTCACATTGACAGTGTCCCTTTTGGATTAATGGCAGGACACAACCCCAAATTTGCCCCGAATTGCTTGGTTTGGCTTTTACTAGACTATTATTGTCTTCTGCTAAAAGCACCAGCTTTTCTTCTCCTCGTGGCTGTTTTGCAGTTGCTCCTGAGTTATTCAACATTAAAACATCTTTCCATTCTGCTTGGCCCGCGCCTTGCTCATTAGATGTAAATGCTTCAGGAATTTCTCCAGCTCTGCTTCAGTTTAGCGAAGTGACAATCTTAGGCAAATGTTTTCAATGTGTCTTTCAATGTGTTGTTGGGTTTTTGGTGTGTGTGTGTGTTTGTTTGTTTTTTTTTAATCTTCTGTTTCACACTGGGGAGCTTTAGAATTACTCTTTTTGAGAGAAAATTTCACCCTGACACTTGTGTTGTGGGAAGCCCTGACTGTCACAAAAACAAATCTATAGTATAGATGGGAGAGGTGAAGATGCAAAGTGGCTCTGATAAAAGAAAGGGAAAAATTTCCTTCTGTTTCAAGGTTTCTTTAAATAGCACCTTTTTAAAAAAGTTGTGAACTTCAAAAGACTAGTGAAGATTTAATTAGCTAGATTGTACCAAAAAGACTATAAAAAACCATTAAGATAGACACACACAATTAAAACTTTCACTGCCCAAAACTGTAGTTATCACTACTGAAATAACAAGAATAACGGGAGTTGCTTCTAGTCAAAAATCCCCAGTTATTAAAGGAGTGATAAATCTAAAAGATACAGAAAAATAAATTATATGAATTAGAAACAGGTGATGCAAGTGGCTCACTCCTGCAAGTTGTGAGCTCTCTGACCTAATCCAGCAATGTTCTTATGTATGTGCTTAATTTTAGGTATGTGAGTGCTCCCACTGAAGTTAATGGGACTATTCACATACTTAAAGTTAAGCATGTGCTTAAGTACTAATAAGTATCTAACCAAGTATGCAGTACAGATGCAAAGGAAACCATCATTATAAATGTTTTTCAAAGTTTCGTGCTTCTTTCTAATTAAGAAGTTTTTCTTTTCTCTGTCACTACAATTTGAAATTGAATTGGAGGGAAAAAAATAACCTAGTATTGCTCTGATCTTTGTAAATTCCTCCCTTAAAAAACTAAACTGTCTTCTCTCTTCTGCATCTTCCTTACTAAGATATTTGGATCTGATGATTCTGAAAAGTGACTCTCTGCTGTGTTTTAATCTGATTTAAAAAACTTTATCCTGATCATTGCAAAGTGGTCCGGAAACAGAAAAGTTTGACATGTCTATGTTAACCAAGCCTTCTTACCTCAGCAGTGCTTGGCATGCAGAAAGACAAAAAGCCCTCTCTATCACTTTAATGTGGGGAAAACTTTATTTTTAAAATTTCCTCTAGTGTGCCAGGTAGAATAAGCAGAACTATGTCAGGAATCTTCTTTTTTCATAAACTAATGTCACTATAAAAATCTATGATGGGTTAATTTATGATGAATCCTGAACTGAAACAATGAGGGACTTGCATTCTATGTCACTGCAACTGTAATTTCCACTCTTTCCCTTCCTCTCTAAGTAGATTCCACAGTATTAAGGTGTTTGGGCCCCTGCGTCCTCTGTTAGATCAATATCTACAACAATTCTGATTGTTACTGATCATAAAATGATTCCACTCCAAGACCCCACTCACACAAACTTGACAACTTTCTGCTTTAAGACCCTGGTCTCCCGCTCACAGCAAATGCCAAGAAGGGGTAATAATTCTAAGCTGAAAAAACTGCATAAATGTTAATAGAGGGTCATGATTTAATATGCATTTAAAAACATCTGTTTCAACCCACCAATATGTAAATGGGTGAGGGGGCTATAAACCTACTTTTTCCTATTGGGAACACCCATTGCTTAAGGACCCTCCCCCCAGCCTAAAGGGAGGATCCACAAGGCCTGGAAACCAAATAATTCCAGGGGACAACTAATGAGATAACAGGGCCAGGAGTGAAGTCTAAGGGTTAAACAAAAGGAACCTACTTTTTGGAAGGCATCTGATCAACTTCACCTTCATATTATTATTTCTTATTTGTATTGCCGTAGCTTCTGGGAAACCGGGCCATAGGCTAGGACCCTATTGTGCTGGGAATTGTACAAACAAAACAAAAAGACAGATGCTGCCTTGAAGAGCTTGCAGTCTAAGTAGATGTAATATCCCAAATATTAATGTCTCAGCAGTAAGATTGGCTATTTGTCACATGGTAACAAAAATGAGAAAAGCCTGACCCTGGTGTAGCAAAAAAGTCAAAAAGTCACAATTCTGTTGGGTTTTTTTTAAAGGCAAACAGTAACATGGGGAAAAAAATACTCAAAAAACACTTTTATTTTCCAGCAGAAATGTGTTCAATAGCTGGTGTTCATCTAACCAAATAATCTGTTAACTATAAAGTCTCTGAGGACAGTGTTTCCCTATTCATCTTGCAACAAAGTTCCTCCTTTACCTTGGTGGGTCCTGCGCTTATTGGCAGATTTGCTCACCTCAGTGATCTTCCCCTCTGGTGGAACCCACAGTCTGGGTCAACTCCTCCTGTGTCTGATCAGGAGTTGGGAGGGAACCTAGGCCCACCCTCTACTCTGGGTTCCAGCCCAGGGCCCTGGTGGATTGAAGCTGTCTATAGAGCCTCCTGTAACAGCTGCATGACAGCTACTTCCCCATGGCCTCCTCCAAACATCTTCTTTATCCTCACCACAGGACCTTCCTCTTGGTGTCTGATAATGCTTGATTGTCTGATAATTCCTCAATCCTCCCACAGCACACCCTCTCAAGTCTCAGCTCCTTGCACCTTTTGCTCCCAGCTCCTCACACACCCTTCGTCTCCTCTGGCTGTAGTGAGCTCCTTTTTAAACCCAGGTGCCCTGATTAGCCTGCCTTGATTGGCTGTAGGTGTTCTAATCAATGCAGCTATCTCCACTGCCTTCTAGAAAGATCTTAATTGGCCCCAGGTGCCTTCATTAACCTGGAGCAACTGCCATTTGGTTACCATGGTCCTAGGGATTTGTTTAGCCTGGGGCTAACATACCTGTTCCTCAGTACTTTACTGGCCTTGCCCCATCACAGTCTGTATTTTGCCTACTACATTACTGGCACTGTATTAATATGATTATTAATAATAATAGAATAGCTCTGCTCAGGGACCAGCTGCTGCCCAATTTATGTGCTTAGTTGTTTTTCTGGTCACCAATTGTTCATGAACTGATGCTGGTTTCCTCTGAATGAATTCTTTATTTGTAAGTTTGGAGTGTACAGGTTGGATGAATGATTTTCAGACTGCAGTTCCACTCACAATTCCCATTGTTGTGTGACTGGTCACCATGGTCACACACTGTTGTTTCCATTTCCTCGATGACTGAAACATTTTAAACAAGAGAAGAGGGTTCAGGGGTGGCTTTGCCATGAGCCAGGGAGGCAATCAGCTGTGCCAGGTCTCTGCCTACCATGATAGCCATTCCCTGGATCACTGGAGCACCTATGCTGGTCAGAGCAATAAGCGGGGGGAGTGGAGTCCGTCCCTGGTCTAGTCCTCCCCCTCACAATCAACTGCATGAAATGGAGACATAGCAGCTCTGTGCAGCCTGCTTCCCTCTCACATTGCTACTGCAAGGTGGATAATCAGTACAGGTTGTGCCTCCTTCTGTCCTGCACTCTATGCAGGCCAACCCACACTTTAGTGCATAGTTAATATGGAATAATTCCCTTTCCGGGACAATTTTGGGCCATGTAATCACTCATGCTACAATTTGTGACAATTTGGGAATTCACAAACATTGTCAGGAATACCCAGCAGTTGTCCAAATACTCATAAATAACCAATAAAAAGGCCCCATCTGGGTGAATTCATGAACAAGGTTTTTCCTCTACCTCGTGGTGGTCTGTGACAGTGTGATAAGGAATCAGCCTTGTTCATAACATTTCAGATGAATTTAACTGGCCCTAGCCAGCATTCTTAGTCATTACTTTACCCATCTGCCTTGTACAATATATTGAACTGATTTCTAATACCTGCATAAATGACATTGGACTGTAGTTAATAGGTTCTGCCTATCCCCTTCAAGAGCCAGGCTAGTCCCTATGTACAAAAACCCAACAAGGGGATGAAAAACTATCAAATTCCCATTCATGTGTCACACAGTCTATGGATGTGGTGTGCTCAGGCTCCTAACCCTCCACTTCTCTTTCTTTCTCATCACAGTCCCTCTTCTCTCCCTCCCCCATCAACCCCCCATCTCTGTCGTGTTTCTTACTTTTGTGCTCCTATTAACCCCTCTCTTCCTGATTTCCCCATCACTCCACCCATGGGCATGATTTTATAGATATATATAATCAAAGCAAAAATTAAAAAATATACCTGATCACTGATCCCTTTACTTATATGTTGCACCCTTTGCCTCCCCCCTTTATCTATTTAGGTTGCAACCTCTTTAAAGCAGAAACTGTATGCCTAGTGCAACGGAAGCTTGACCCTAACTGAGGCTGTTAGGAAATATAGCAACAACAGCAATAATAATAATTGATCGTTCCTGTAGCTGTCAGTGTTCCCTAGCGCAGCTTCTCAGCCTGGGGGTAGCTCAGCTCCTACAGGAGCCCAATGGACTCCCAGTCTAGCTGCTATCTCCAAACTCCTCTTCAAGGGACGGGTTCATATGGAGGAAGCAGAAAGGGAACCACCAGTGCCCAAAGCCTTCTTTGGGGTAGATTTGATTGATCAGGGGTAGGCAACCTATGGCACGGGTGCCGAAAGCGGCACATGAGCTGATTTGCAGTGGCACTCACACTGCCCAGGTCCTGGCCACCGGTCCGGGGGGCTCTGCATTGTAATTTAATTTTAAATGAATGAAGACTCGGCACAGCACTTCTGAAAGGTTGCCGACCCCTGCCATAGGTTATGATAGTATTGGATCATTTGCTGTTGTGTCCTGTATGAATTTGATTAATCCTGTCTTCATTTTTATAAAAAAGTGAATAATTCCCCACATTTTCCTGGAAAACCCCGCCCCCTAGCCTCTTACTGCTAATCAGACAACAAATCTGGAACCCCTCTGATGAGCTGGCACTTCAGCACAGATTCCTTAATAAAGGAAATAAGTGAAGCCCTATCGTGTAAGTATAGCCTCACAAAGTCTATTCACCAACACCATTTTCTTCAATATCGAAACAAATCACTACAAATCTCCGCAACCATCCCAGCTCCTTGTGAGAGTTTTCTTGAATCCAGGAGCAAACAGAGCTAGTGTTTCAGGGTCAACCTGAACAGTCTCTAAGAAGGCAACACAACCTTCCTGCCACCCAGCCAGAAAGTTGCAAGATTTGCAGAGCAGACCTGCCATGCTACAGTCTTGCATGGGGATCACTTAGCAGCATTAAAGCGGATAATGTGCCTGGGCTGAACAGAGCCTTTACCTGAGTTGTCTGATGGACACTTTTTTATGTGCTCTAAGCAGCCTGGACAGGAAACCCCAAAATCCTAGAACAATAAATCCTTTGATTATTTTTTTAAATTTGAGAGTGAAATAAAAACATTTAGGCAACCAGGGCTATGTGCTGGACTATATGTTTCCAGGCATTCCCTCACACCTCAAGCACACTGCTTTGAAGGGTAGATCCAACTTGTTACTTTAAAAGCACTGTCTCCCAGTGGTCTTGCATTAAGGGCTGTGAAGAAGTTACACAATAAAGAGGTCACATGCTAGAATGCCAGAATGATGGGCACGTTATAGAAAACCTAAACTGACAACAAGATAGAAAGCATAAGGAGCATTCCCACCTGGTAACTTTACACTAGAGGCGGACTTGATTCCTTTCATGTGCTAAAAGCAGTCTCACAAACCGAGAGCCACAAAGAGATGTAAGCATTGCAATACCTAATTTTAGATACCCTGCCAGCCAGAGGAATCCTCAGCCTAGCATTCCTAGGCACCTCAAATACAATACATAAGGAGAGTTAGATGCTTAAGAAAAGGATCCTCAGAAGATTGCAGATTGAGCAGGAAGCTGTCTAAGATAACCAGTAGGAAATGACAAGGAGAGGGATGGGTCCAAAGCCTCATTCATCAAAGGGAAGGGCTGGAGGGCCTTGAACTGGGATTTCTCATATCCCAGCAGAGGTACCTGACTACCAGACTATTGGGTGTTCTTAGCAAGGGGGAAGGTGTCTTTCTGGCCCCTCTCAATTACTCATTGAAGCTGTTCCACTGTGTAGAAATAATTTTTGGTGTAGGGTCTTGAACCCAGTTCTCCCATATCCAAGGGGAGTGCCCTACTCTGGCCTGTTGAGTATTCTGTGGATATCTATGCATGCATACATGCACAAGCCCCAAAACGTTGTGAACTAATCACCCAACCATCTTTTGTGGGGGCTAAGCACGCTTGGAACACACCTGCCAGGTTGGATCATGCAGGTGAGGGAATATCTAGCTTGAGAATCCCACCAGGGCTTAGGTGTGAGCCAGGGCATCCAGCAACTCAGCAGCATCGGGACTCAAGTCAGCTGTGCACATGCCCATCAATGGAAACTTCCTCCAGCTACATGTAGAATATGTACCCGGGCAGCCCCCAGCGCTGGTTTAAGTAGCAGTGTAGATGGTGAGGTGAGTACAAACGCACCTGAAGGCTGTGGGTATGAACCCAAGCACATACCTTACATGGCTCCCTACTAACCCAAGCCAGGCTTTCCCATCTGCATTGCTATTTTTAGTACATATTTTAATACCATTTTTAATATTTTTAGAGATTACCCTGCTGCTTCCCTGCTGCTAGAGCCTTTCCCCGCTGCAGAGAAAGAGTCGGGCATCAGGGAAAGGCTCTGGCAGAGGGGATACAGTGGGGAAATGCTCCCTCCTGTCCTGCCAGAGCTTTTCACTGACACGTGTAGCTACACGCAGCACTGGGGACATGGTGCGTTTTCCAGCGTGGCGTGTAATTACGCAGCTCTTCCATACCACACAAAGTGGTGTGTAGTGTAGAGGCAGCCTTAGGCACCATTGCAATTTAGAGGTCTACATTGTTAGGCCGAGGTAGGCAGTGGTGGAGAGGTGGCTTGAGGATCTGAGTGGCATAAAGTGCATCTCAGTTGCATTAAATGGCAATGAGGCACCTAAGTCCATTTGTGGATCTAACCCTCTAGCTTTCCTCTGGCTTTCTCTGTGATTGATCCAGCAACTCAGCACATCAGAGAGAGATGCCAGTACACAAATCAGGAACACCTGGTGACTCCACAGATGGGGAGGGCAGTGGCTGCTGGTGAATGCCTGACTGGAGTAGTTGAGACCCCGGGTAACTGCCCAAGGAAGAGGTCCTGATGGTTTCAGTGGGAATTTTGGATGATCAGCAGCTCTGAACCTTTTTGGCCTAATTTTCAGACCTAAAAGGTCAGCACCATAAAGCCACTATGAGTGGTGGGTGCTCAGCGCCTTACAGAATCTGTCCCTAATACAGTAGCTAGCAGGTAAACAAGACTTCAGCATAACTTTAGGTTTATCATATGCCACAACATGATAAAGAATAGGCACTTTGTTACTTCATTCATTCAAAGTTTAAGGCCAAAAGGGAGCACCAGATTATCCAGCCTGACCACCTGTATATCACAGGTCACCTGCACCATTCAGCCACCCGCACATTAAACCCAACAGTCAGAATTAGATCAAAGTATCACAGCCCTGTGTGTGTCTGGGAAACACATAAAAAGAGTAATTTCAGAAGCAATTGCTACATTTGCAAGAGGAAATGTTGCCTGAAGATTTATGATCACCCATCTCAATTATCTCATGGAGGTTTATATAAGCTTAGGCAGCATTTGGTATAATGTATGGGCTAGACCTTGCTCCCACAGAAACCAGTGGGAGTATTGCTGTTAGCTGCTGTGAGAACATGAGCAGATCCTATTCATTTTATTTCCTATACTTTTCTCACCCAGATGCACAGGAGTGCTAATGGCAGAACAAAACCAAATGAAATGTAACTCCCATCCAAATGATTTCAGAAGCATAAACTAAGATGTAGGGATAGCAGGACAGCACTGGGAAGATCTGGGAGCCAAGCTACACAAAATGTGATTTGTAAAGGTCATAAACAAGCCAGAACACCTGGATATTTAAACAAATAACATCTTCAATCTTATAAAAGGATTTATGAATGGGATTGAGGGTCATCAAAGCACCAAGCTGATTCCTAGTAACTGTGAGAAAATCACCTTCAGTCTAATTCTCCTGAAAGAAGCAAATGGGATGAAGGAATGGACAGAACTCTCCTTCCTGAACCCCACGCTGGACATGGCTATCTACAGCCTGAGAGAACTGCACAAGGTAAATACACTTCCCAATGCGAAGTCCACAGGAATTGTTGATGGTGCGAGACTGATCAACAGACAGTCTGGTAACATTGTATTATAAAGTTTATTAAGTATGAGGTTTAGGCTTGTGAGACCACAAAAGGGGTTTACAAAATGTAACCCTGAGTTTGAAACTGTGATTCTTCCCTGCCAATGGAACGTGTGATGCTGCACTTGTGAGATAATTATCCAGCCACTCTCTAACATTAGTTTTCTTTTCTTAAAATAATGTATTGATTAACTGAAAATCGTTAACAGTGCTGGGGTCTAACAGTATGGCCTTGAGGCGGGTATAGTGTATGTAATTTGCTATGGAAACTTCCACAAATCGCTCTGCCGAAACACCGTCAGTCCTGATATGCATCCCTATTACAATCCTGGGACATATTCAGCAGCTCTGTTATATAAATTATGTGGAGGTTTTCCAATGTGTGCAACTGTTTATTAGAGTTTTTGATGAGAGGCCACCAAATTTATGTTCCCTTGTGACCTAGTCTAGAGTTGACTGCAGCTCTCCAAAGGTCAGGGGAGGTGCTGGTGCACTAATTCACTGAGCACCAAGGCCTCAATATTGGGACCACATCCACAGAAACATGCTGATTATTAATATAACTTGTATCAGTACCTAACCTGTTTGTAAGCTACTCTTCAGAAACTGTAAATCCGTTGTTTTAAGGCTGGTTGGCAGTAACTTCGTTCCAAGCTATGCCCAGCAGCTTCCTGCCTGCTGGGGATGTCACTGGGGATGTCCATTTGACAATGCTCTAGGTGTTTCGTATGTGCCCATCGTGGAAGGCCGGGCCATTGTCAGTGTGGTGGGGAAACAGAGACAGATTAGATGTCAACGTGAAAGTAAATCTTAGGAAGACAAACTGTTAGCGGCTGGCCTGAAGTATTTGCTGGCCTCACTCTGGCCTACATTACAATCATAATTTACATTTACAAATATCAACATTTTCGATCTTACATTGTCTCTGAAGCAATCTTTGGACAACTACTTTGCATCTGTCACTGGGTCTTCTTCACACCAGCTTCACAATATTGTCAGATCAATAGGGCTACTTAGCAAATGGCACGTGGAGATATTAATTTTTCTAATGCTTTTGTCACTGCTCCGAGTGATTTTGTAACTCATCATTTTCTAGTCTGCCAATCTGCACACTTAAAATATTGTATTTGCTATGAATGCTGCTGAGAGAGCTTTAACTGGACGTAGGTTTTCTGATCATGTTACAGTTTTAAAATATCTTTACTGGATTCCAGTAACATTTCAGTTTAATTTTACAATAATAACACTTTGCATTTCTCTAGCCACTGTCACTATAGGGCCTTATAAACATTACCAGAAGAAGAAGAAGTATTTTCTACCCAAGGATCTCAAAGTGCTTTACCAATCAATTAGGTTAATATTATTATCTGTATTTTAGAGAGGGTGAAACTGATGCTAAAAGGCCTTGTCTACACTGGCATTTTTTTCTGAAAAATATCCCAGTGCTGCTAACAACTTGCAGTGCATCACTATCAGTGATAGCAGTTGTGGAAGCCCTCGTGTAGATATGGTACGGGACAATGTCAAAATTTTTAACATTGTGTTGTGTAGACCAGCTCTAAGCAGGGTTAGATGGTGAGACACTTTAAAAGACAAGGCTGCCTGGAGTCCTCTTTACACTATGATTCCCATTGTTGCTGCTGCCAGTAGAGATGTACCATTTTTAGCAAAGGTGGAAGTGTTTGTTCGTTGATTCAATCATTTAAAAGCCTAATGTGGTTCAATCAAAAAGATTAAATGAAAGCTGCGAACACCATGCACCCTGACTAGCAAATTCTTATCATTTCACCTTTGCATCTACTATTTAATATTAAATGCTTCCCTCTCCCCTGCTACAAATTGTACAATATCATTAAAAATGTTTGCACAAGATGTTTGAGCACTAATATTTGGTCACACACTAATAAAATTTCATCGCTAGATACTAAGAAATCCAGCCCTTCTGGGAAAGTATGATAATCTAGGAAGCCTATTTTATAGTATACCAATACTTAAAGGAAGTATTTTTTCCACACAACGCACAGTCAACCTGTGGAACTCCTTGCCAGAGGATGTTGTGAAGGCCAAGACTGTAACTTGTTCAGAAAGAACTAGATAAGTTAACAGAGGAGAAGTCCATCAATGGCTATTAGCCAGGATGGGCAGAGATGGTGTCCCTAGCCTCTGTTTGCCAGAAGCTGGGAATGAGCGACAGAGGATGGATCGCTTGATGATTACCTGTTCTGTTCATTCCCTCTGGGGCACCTGGCACTGGCCACTGTTGGAAGGCAGGATACTGGGCTAGATGGACCTTTAATCTGACCTGGTATGGCCGTTCTTATGTTCTTATGGTAGAAAACTCCCACCAATGTAACTAAAATGATTGATTTAGTTACACGAGCATTAACTCCTGCTATAGATGCACTTAAACTGGTTTACATTTCACTTAAACTGATTTAGCTTAAAGCATAAACTGGTTGAAGTGCTTTTCGAACCAGTTTCAATACATGCACATTAGTGGTTTGCCCTGGTGTAATTGCATTGATTTTAATGGGTTTAGTTACACCAGCACATTTTATAATATAGACCAGGGCTCAGAGAGAGAGAAATTTAAAAAACGTGTTGGTCCATGAGGGCCCAAGACTGCAAACCTTGTTTCATGCAAGAAATCAATTGACTTCAATAGGAATACTTGACTTGTGTGAGTAATTCTTACTCATGTGAAGAAGGGTTGCAGGATCAGGCCCTACAGGAATAGAAATGTTATTTTCTGGCGGTACCAGACTTAGAATTGTAGAATCATAGAAACGTAGGGCTTGAAGGAATCTAAAGAGGTCATCTAATCCATCCCCTGCACTGAGCCCGTGTCTTTCGATCTCTCTCTTGCTTTTCCATCTGAAAAAAGCATCAGTTTTCTGTAAAGACAGATATAGATAGACCAGGACACCTCTGCCTGAGGGAGACTAGTTAAGCTGATATTTGATATAAGAGCTCAGCCTGCAGTGGGAGGAAGGAGACATGATGGATGGCTAGTAGGAAGTGACTTGACTTGTGCCTGTAATAGAAGCTCTTTCAATTTTCCCTGAGATCTCGTCACAGACGTGAATGTCCTTTGAATTCCCACCTTTTCCCACTTCCTGCAGATGGAATAATTTTGGATAGTTTTGGATATTCAAAATAAGTAAGAAAGAAAACAAGACATTGTTTGACATGCTGTCTCCTGTCTAAGACTCTGCTGCCTTGGAAACAATTCCTAGATATTTTCATATTATTCAATTACTTGCAGTCTTAGTTCAGTGTGAGCAATTCACCTCCTTGCAGGAAGAATTTAACAGGCATGACAGCAGAGCCCACCAATTCAATAAGATAGAGATTACTGTAGAGATAAACCCTTCTCACTCGCTCGCTCTTTTTGGATGAACTTGAGCAACACAAACCTAGTCTGAGCTCCCACACTGTACTCCTGGTTCTCATCTAGACAACTCCATCTCCTTTTCTCTACAATGTCACCTTCTGACAGCAATAGCATCCACTCTGTGGGCAAAGCACAGGGGAAGCATGCACGCCTTGGAGGTTACATTTTCATTATTTCCTCAAATTATCAAATACAGTACAGACGATCCCAGTCTCAGCCACTTCTGCTCAAATACACATTTAGAACTTTCTATCTAACACTTAATTCTAATACAGCATTGGGGATCTGCAGATCACAAAGGGGGGTAGATTTCATACACCCCATTTTACAGATGGGCAAGCTGAAGCACAGAATGGCGACTTGACCTGTATAATGTTCCACACCAAGTGAGTGGCAGAATTAAGAATGGAACTGAAGTTTCCCAACTCTTTTTCCTCTGCCTGGGTTGCCTCACCATGCTCTATCAGATAGGTCTTAACCAAAACTCAACTCTAAACAATCAGAGCTGGAACCATATTTTGCAATTTAGGCCCATGGAGGCTACGTCCATCAATGGTTATTAGCCAAGATGGTCAGGGGTGCAACCCAATGCTTTGAGTGTCCCTAAGCATCTGACTGCCAGGTGATGGAACTGGACGACGAAGGATGGATCACTTGATAATTGCCCTGGTCTGTTCATTCCCTTTGATGTATCTGGCATTGGCCACTGTAGGAAGACACGATACTGGGCTAGATGGACCATTGGTCTGACCCAGTATGGCTGTTCTTATATTATTATTTCTAACCTATGTACAAGTATATATGTCTTGTGTATATTACATTATACATAGATTCATAGACATGAATTGGAATGTATGTAATGACGCATATACATTAAAATAACAAATAAGTGGTGATTATATCTCTATGATCAATTGTGGAAGCATGGGGTAAATTGTATTTATTGTTGCAGGAATTACCAGCCCTTTGACTCTTGTACCTGTTTTCTGCCCACTAATCCTTCTTGGCCAGGATTACTTCCCAGTTCTAAACCTCTGAGCAGATTTAGACAGCCGCTGTTTGTTGTAGTTATTTTAGACATCCCTGCTTTCTCCTTTCCTCAAAGTCTGGAATTTCCCCCACAAAATTACATGATGCTGAAGTACAAGATGGTCAGTATTCAGCCCAGGAGCACGTTTAAGATGAATAGCTCATGAACACTTAGATCCAGGCATAAGAGCTTTATACCATTGGAAAGGACTTGGGAATTCCCTCCTTGCCAAGGGTGTAACACTGTTGTCCCTAATCTTGGTAGGACACAAGTCATCACACCATAAAATTAGGACAGTGTGGTGGAGCTTTTTTAGATCTTTCTAAAATGTATTATTTTCTCTCCCTCAAAAGCCCTACAGCAATTAGGCTGTATGGCTTGACAGGAAGAAGGATATGAAATGCTGACCGAATTTGACAAAACGTAAAACTCTCAAACGTTTCTCAGATGTTTTCTTCTGTAAAATATGTGGCATAAACAATATCTTGGGGGACTGTGTAGTATCAAGGTGTTACAGGCATTTGTTTAGGGAAATATGCATATTTCACTGGTGGCTTCTCTGCTTGCAGTATGGCTATTTTAAATTCGAAGAATAAAACGCTTACCACATCACTGTGTTCTCGCTCGCTCTCTCTAATACAGACAATGGGCCTGTGCGTATCTCTAAAAGTACAACGTAGGCAACTGAGCGAAAAACTGCTTCAAAGGAAAAGCAGATTTCGAATGTGCCCACAAAAACGTCAATCACAAATTTCTGACGAGCAGATGAGCTCACTAAACTCTCCCCCCCAGCCTGCTAATTTCACTCCGTCACTAATGAAAGATGAAGCTGTAAATGACGATGAATAAATTATACATAAAGGATTGAAAGATACAGTGATTAAGACACTGATCATGTTTAGCCTAAAAATACCTGGAAACCCAGAGATAACAGCGATGTGTGTTAACTGATTATCTAAAACCGTTACTGGACTGGGCATTTCAGTGTCTGATTTAACCCAACAGCTAGTTTTCCCCATCTCTGAAATGCGGATACTATTTCCCCACTTCCCAGAGGCATGGAAAGCTCCGACTCAGGAATGCTTGTAGCGCGCGTTAAGATGCGCAGGCGAAAGGCAGCAGCGCGGTGCCAAGTGTGATTAGCGATTGCACAATAAGCCAATGGGAGGGGAGTGACCTAGACGAGGTCATTCGGGGCAGGTCAAGGCCAGGCCCTTACAGCAGTTAATCTGCAGCACTAGGGACCAGATGAGTCACGGGGCTCCCCGCGGCCGAGAGCTCAGCTCTGGAGCCACTGCAAACCCTTGACTAGGGAGGTGCGGGTGCTGGGGGCCGCAGTGTGAGCAGGGCCGGGCAGCAAGAGAGGAGGAGGCTTGCAAGGCTCGCGGATCCGGGTGTTGAGCTTCCCTCTGGCCGCCTGCAGCTGCTCTGCTCCCGGCAGGGTCTTACTCTCCACCCAGCCCAGCGCCCGGCCCTGGGAGTGCAGCCAGCACCTACGTGTTAACCCGTCCAGCCCGCTCCGCCTCCCCCAGGTCAAGCCCCCGCCGGAGCTGTGCGGCGGCGCAGACAGAGGAGCCCTTTCAGCCAAGGCGCTGCATGTGCCGCAGCCCGGCTCAGAAGAGATTTCAGCGCCTGCCTCCTGCCAGGCGTGGGCAGGCTGCGTTCTCCATTAGCGCTCAGTCCCGGCCGGCCGGCGCAGCTCCCTGTGCCAGTCCTCTGAGCTCCGGCGTAGCCCCGGGCTGGCCTTCGCCCTCGCCCAGCCGCAGGCAGCCGGCCCTGCACACGCACCCAGTGGCTTGGGCAATGCAAGCCCAGAGCAGTACTGCACCCCCAGCCCGCCTGCTGCCCCGGGGCCCAGGTCAGTTCTGAGACCCAGCGGCCGGCCTGCTGCTCCGGGCTCCCCAGAGCCGGCCTGCTCGGCCCAGCCAGCCGCCGGAGCTATGCGGAGTGGTGGGGATAAACCGCAGTGGCGATCCTGAGCCATCCCCCAATTCTGTGCCTAAGGCCTAGGCTCCGGACCCTGCGCAGAAGAGCGGAATTGGGGTTCACTCCGTGCCTGGGGGGGGGGTGACTGCTATGGCCACTGACTGGAGCAGGGGCGCATTTTAAAAGATTTATTGACAGTTGTGGGGAGTTTTTCCTTTCTAGGACTCTGCGCTGATCACGTAATTACAGAATAAACCAGCTCCTGGCTCAGTGCGCACACATTCATGTAGGGCTCCATCCTCTACTCCTCGCTCAGGAAACCCGGCATTGGCCGCTGGGTCTCTTTCTGTGTGTCACACACACTCACTTAGAAAGTCTCCAAACAGCCCCTGCCATGCCATGTGCATATTTCAGAACAACCCCGTTCACCCGCGGGGGGGTGAGGTGGGGTAATCCAGAATGCCTTTCCATAACTTTGTGATTCGAATCCAGCTTCAGACTTGTGTAAACTGAGTCTCATAAAACAGCACATTGCCTCTGACAACAAGATTCATTGCTGAGGCATTAATAACTTGCATCAACTGGAGAGATCTTTATAAACCTAGAAGATTTATCCAAATCATTCTCCACCTCCACAGAGCACATCCGGGCAGCAAACATTGCCCTTCACTTCAGGAGAAAGTGAGGCTCTGTCCAGCTTGGGATCTCAGGTCTCATTACTGTTGAATACATACACTCTAACGCGAGGCCTTGGCCATGGCCGGGAAATCCCAATACTCCGTGGTTTGTTTAACCGAAAGGGAGATGTGTGAATGTGAAAAGGTTTGGCTCCCTGGTGCACGTGGGTTTTCGCGGAATGGCTTTTGTAAGATTCACCGAGACAGTCGCAAAAAAGGCGCTTCCAAACAAGAATGAAAATGAGACGCAGCGTCAGGCAGCAACACCCGCATCAGCTTTGTTTCTTTAGGGAAGGGGGTAGGGGTCCCAGAACACGAAAATTCACACGCAAACCTGACAACATACAGTCATCCACCTCGCTCGGGCACATCCCGGGGGAGAGGCGTTAACACCTCAGCTAGCCCGGATTAAACCCAAACCCAGTCGCCCTGATAATAAAGATTAAAATATGGAATTGAAGGATCAAACGAGTCCCAGCTGCGCCAGGGGTTCCATTAAATATTAGTCTATAGAGACAGACACCGCACTATATTAGCATGAAGTACTATTAATTATTGATTATTAAGTATTGATTACGCATTTATTTATAATATTTTGTGCTCGACCTAATTATCGTGATTTTAAAACCTCCCGAGATCCCATTTTGTTTCTTTAATTTCAATTTAATAAAAATAAAATTAAACCCTGGTAGATAACGGAAAACTTTTAACAAAAATTGGCTTGAAAATATGGAATTTATGGGAAGTAATAATAATAAATCCATTGTCAACTACAACATTGTTGATTATTTGCTGTATTATATGGTGCAAGACTTTGAGTTTGGGGTATTATCTTTTTAATTTCACTTCTAATGCACCTTTTGAGATTTATTAAGATTTAGCTTCAACGTTTGCATTTATCTGGTAATTTTTTTTGTCAATAAGCATTATGTATACGTAGAGAGAGAGATTTCTATCTATAACAGCTAATCTGTTTTCACCCAGCAGCAAAGGAAAGCTACAGTAAATTTGGACTGAATGGATTTAATGAAGTGATTGTGCAAATTGTACTCTCAGATTTTTTAATATTTATACTAGCACCCTAAAAATGATTTTAACATCTGGTCTTGATTTGCTGGGCTTTATGAAAACACTTTGCTTTCCAATATTTCAGACGTTAGCAGCCGTGTTCACCCGCTTTCCTGTCTGGCTCTTTGGGGTGTCTCTATTCCAAATTCATGCAGAAATGGACAAGTTAAACAGTCTTATGTTTTGTGTGTAGCCTCCAATAAAGGGTATTAATTGGAAATTAAAATAACGAAAAACGAGATAACATGCAGCTCTGCCAGATTACTGGAGAAGGGATTTGATTGATTGCTTGACTGATTGATTTTCCAGAGGAATAATTTGTAAACTTGATTTACTTTTTATTTATGTATTTATTATTATTATTATTATTATTATTATTATTATTATTATTATTATTATTCGTGTCTCCACTTTTTCTCATTGCTAGGGAGCATTTTCTTCACAGGGAATTCCCTAACCATAAAATTTTAGGCGAGTCTCTTTGAGTTTCATAGGAAGAAGAAATTGATGTTATTGCAATTCAGATTACTTTTATTAATAATAAAAACAACAGTTCCTTGAGAGCTGGAGGGAGGGGGGAAAGGGTATCTAGAATTTTCAGTATTTTCCCACCTTCCTTTTTTTAAAATCCTTTTTTCCAGTTGTTAAATTTTGACCAGTACCTTTCTGTCCAATTTTTATGCTGGATTTGAGAAAAGCGATCTTTATGTATCATTTAAAAGTGTACAAAAAATAAGTATTTGCGTCCCAAAGTATCGTGGGTTCAAGTGAGTACGGGAGGCAGTGATTTTTTCAGCGATGAACAGAAAACTCTACCTTTTTTCCCCAGACACAAAAAGTGATTTGGAAATTATATAGAATTCCCTTTCGCCCCTGATCATAATAATCGTAATAATAATTGCTGTAATCGCATTTTAAGAGATTGTGTAGCCGCAAAAAGCCGAAGGCAACTAACCTAGCAAGACGGTTGTTCATCTGGTGAAAAGGAATAGTTTTCAGCCAGTGTCTACTTTCTTTGCCCCTGTAGCTCTAGCCGTGGCATTGATCTGTACTTCTGTATTCCCCGAGTACATTACAGACAGAGACTTCTATGGAACACATTTGCTTTTTTAAATGGAAATTAGTCATGAGTACAGTCACCAAGAAACAATAGCTTTTTTTTTTTTTTACTCGGGCAAATCTCTTAATTAAGTCAAGATTTTGATTATTTTTTTTTAAAACAAGTGAAAACTGAGTAAGAGAATCCAGCCTGTTCTTTCAGACAATCCCCCAGCAGGAATCCGAGCTGGGGCCAAACAGGCTCTCTTGTACCTTTTGTGTTGTGAACCCCGGGGGTTGTTTTCCGTATATTACGCAGTATCTGTCATTGAATGCACATAGACAGTATTGAATCTATTAGTGTAATTAAGATAGTTTTAAAATTACGCCGTATTTTAATGTATTTAATTTCGTTCCCTTTCCCTTTCTACCAGAAAGGATGGAATCGAGGAGGGCCAGGCCCAGGGCGCAACCAGGCGGCCCGGAGGGGAGCAGAGCTCCCCACTGAAAGTAATTGTGAGCCCGGCGCAAAGGGGGACTGGCCCCTATGGCCCGGGGCTGTCGGCCTGAGCCATGGGCTGGCTGCTGCGGGCCTGTCCCTACAGCGCTCGCGAGGCACTAGCGCCAGATCCCTCCCGGGCCCGATCCTGCCGCCTCCACACTCACTCAATGGCACTTTGCCCTTTGGCCTCCCCGGGGCCAGGATCAGGCCCCAGATCTCTGGTGAGGCTCAGGGCGACGCTTGCTGCTTTGCTGCACAGGGCATTTGCCCCACGCCTGCTGCTCCCTGCGCTTCTGTGCTGCTTTCCTTGGCCAGCCCCAGCACGGGCGTTGCTCGCAATCCCCGCTCAGTCAGCCCGGCCGGAGCTTTCGCCTCCTGCCAACAGCTGGGCGCCTCGGGCTGGGCGCTTTTGTTTTCATCGCGCTCGCGGGAGGAAAGTGGCTGCAAAAGCCGGGGGAGGAGGGTTTACAGGCGAGGCGGATCGCGGAGAGTGCTTGGGAGTGCGGAACCGGGGGGAACCTACTCGCCCCGCAGGATTAACTCCCCACACGCCAGTACACTGTGACCCGTCCGCTCAGCAGTGGCACCAGTTGCTTAGCGGCGCAGGAAATCGCCCAGCGCCCTGCAAAGCAAGGAAAGGCGTGTGTCCCGAGCACTGCCCGGCACGCTAGTGAGAGCGGGGGAAGCAGCCGAGCCGGGCCCCGCTTTGGGGCTGTCAGGGCAGAGAAAGTGAGTGTCGGCTGGGTGGGAGACATTCCCCCCCTGGCTCCCCGGTACGCGAACCAGCCTGCAGGAGACGGGGCGGTGCAAGGCTCTGCCGCCCGGCGACGGGGCCCGCGGCTGCGAGTGGCTCTATGGCTAACGGGATGGAAGCGGAACGGGGATAGAAAAGGTGGGTCACTAACCGGGGTTGAGGTCCAGGCACTGGGTCGGGTCTTCGTTCTCCCCTAGCTGGCCATTGGGGCTGAGGCTCTCCATGGACAAATCCAACCCCTTGTCCTCCCAGTCTCGCAGTTTCCGCTTTTTATTTGTCCCAATCAAGGCTTCTACCGAGAAAGCGTGAGCCCGGGAGCTGAGGGCTACTGCAGATCTTCTCCGCTCACTCATCTTAGCCCCCAGCCCGGAGCCGCGCCGGAGGAGCAACCAGGGGCCCGCAAGGCAGAGCTTGGGGAGCAGAGGCAAAGCCCGTCGCCTCTCTCCCCACCAGCCCCTCCCCAGCTGCGCCTCCAGAAGAGCCCTGAGTCCTCTGTAGGCTCTACATGAGGCAGGGTCGGGCGAGAGTGGGCAGCCCAGGTCCTCAGCACTTGCTCAGAGGGACTGCAGGCTGGATTTCATCTTTTTTTCCCCTCTCCTTTCCCTTCTGCCTCTCTCTGATTGATACAAACTTCTGGGAATTTTTTTTTCCAAAGAGTTAGGCAGGCTGCTTGCGCCTGTCAAAAAAAAAAAAAGTCCCTGACCAATAGGAGGAAGGGAAGGAGAGAAACCCAAAAGCTGCAACCCAATGAGGAAGGAAGGGAGACTCAGGCTTGAGAGCTAGGAATTTGGCCTGGTGGGTACTGGAACCCTGGAGAAGAATTAACTCTATAAAGAATGGAGACGTGCAGGAAAAAATCTAGCTGTAAATGCAGAGAGGTAACAACTCCAACTCTTAGCGAATCCACTCCGCACCCACAGTTTTTAGTGACTTCTAGCCACTAAAGGACCAAACATAGTATTCGAAAGGGCCTTAAAACCTGGGACTTAACGATGAGGGACTATTTATTTGCAGGACGCCCTCAAACGCCGTGCTGTTGTCTTTGTTGCTGCTGCTGGTGGTTTCCCTTTCAGAAATAACGGCTTTGTGTATTAGACCCGTTTCCCCTGAGAATGGTGTCTCTTTTTACATGATTTTTTATGACAATCGGGCTGTGAAAGCGGTGTTAAACTGACTGCGCCATTTTGCCCTAGTTGTAAATATTTGCTGCCATTGAGACTACCTCGTATTTTGACATTTGGATTTTCCATGTTCTTTTGCTAGTGTAGAATTGTATCCCGCCAGAGAAAATCAGGTAAAGGCCACATAAATAAATAACAGTATACATCTGTAAAACCATCTGGGGAGGGAGTTCGTAGTAAACATAAAAATAACTCGATTTACCAGGAAAAAAACTCCTATGTTTCCGCTAATGTATCTCAGCAAGAAACTATCTTGAATGATTAGATAGACCGATAAACATAACGCTAAGCATTGTATGAAGTAAATAATAAATGAAACATGGAAAATATATCAACAGAATAGAAATTAGAAAAATAGAAGGCCGAACAACATAATAACTGGATCTTCGTCATCGAATAAATTAGGAGGAAAATGTAATGGACACTTCAAATTCAGTAATGGATTTAGTTGTTTATTTTTTTTTATTTTGATGGTCACAGTGAAAAAAAGAGAGAAATGGCTGACCTGGAGCTGTTTTCAAACTAGGCAGGATGGCTGGACATGGTTAGGCTAATTTTAAATTAACTTTTACTGTGGATGCGCCATCCCAAAGACTTGTGGGCAGAAATGAAAACTTTGGGCATAAGCGCTGGAACTAGGGGTGCTGTAGCACCTCCTGGCTGAAACTGGTTACCATCCTATACAGGCTTTACAGTTTGGTTCAATGGCTTTCAGCACCCCCATTGTACAGATTGTTCCAGCGCCCCTGACTTTAGGCAGCCATGGATCAGTTTCTGGGGCTGAACACACACACTTCCATATCCATGTGTGTGGTATCAAAGACGCTTTCACATCTCTCTCTGTCCCAATACTCTGTAGCCTTCTGGTAAAGTTAAAACAATAACCTTTGCAAGGAAGAGGTTTTAAAGATAAAAGACCTGAAAGGTGTGATTTCAACAGCTGAGTAACATGGGGAAAGTCGATACAATTTTCCTAGGCGGGAACTGGGAATAGATCGCTTTCGACAGCTGAATACCAGGCACATACACAGCGACAAACTGAGGTGCACTGAAGTGTTCTCGCCTTTCCCTGCATCGCATGGCCACTGGGGCCTCAGGGCGTTCCTAGATAACCCTGGTTGCAAAGAGGCCATTCGGAAGGGAGGTTTTTGAGGAAGCTAGATTTATTTTTATTAGTATTATTATTTATATATTATTAATTATTAATATATTAATAATAATAATAACATTCTTAGGGAACTGGAGAGGTCAGATTTATTTAAATACGATTGTTTTCCAGGGGTTTTCGATCTAAAGCTAAGGGAGAAGAAATTTCCTGAAAAATGATTCCCTCTTTTCTGCACGCCTAGTGGCATTCTTCTGCAAGACAGAGACAGCCAGGACGATTTTACAGAAGAATCGCATGTTAAGAGGTAGATTTGAAGAAGAAGAAAGATCAAGAAAATACAAAATCATTTATAAAGTTTAGCAACACGGAATTGTATTTGAAAAGCAGTATATTTAAATCACATGTTGAGCTTATGTTTTCTTCAGATGCGTTCCCCAGGCTTTAAAAAAAGTGTTGGTTTAGCAGACAATAGTTTTTTTAATTATCTACCAATTTCTATTATAATTGTTAAGATATATAGATTTTCCTCTCTCTCTCTCTCTCTCTCTCTCTCTCTCTCTCATCTATCCATCTGTGTGTGCTATACAATCTCTTGTTTCAAAGGTTCTGATACAGGAACACCTTTTTAAATAAAATTTACAACCCCCCTAGCATATATAGATTACATCCTATAATCATACAACCGATAATTATAGACTCAAAGAGTCACAAAGTTTGCCAATAATTGAGGAGCAAGATTTTCAAATACTAATTTCCGTTTGGTGAAGTTACTGGGGAAGTTGGATGCAATCAGTATACACTAATATAGGGCTGTGTTTTACACTTATTATCTTGCAGACACAGACAGAGGTCAAAATTCCCTGGTATCATTGTGACCTGTAGAATTTACACGCATAATGTAAATTCGTAGTTTCTAATGAATGTCGAAAACTTGACCAAAGTTGTGATCAACAACACAAAACCTGTTAGTAGCTTATCATTGACTTTAAACCAAGAGCAGAAACGCAAAGCAAAGAAATGCCTCCGTTTCTCTGAAATGTGGCCACCGTTACTGCACACGACAGAAAGTGGTTTAATAGTGTCGTTGTTGTTGTTGTTGTTTGTTGTTGTGGGGAAAACAAAGGCTGCCCTCTTGCAAAGATTTCTTCTTATGTGTTAAAAAGTGTTATCTGTGCGAGTTCTCGCTAATCAGAAGAAAACATAAAATGAGATCTCCGTTCATTCTTAAAAGTCTAGGGCCAAATCCTGGTGCCTTATTCACACCACGACGAAGTCAATAAGTCAAACTTAATGGAGTTGCCCCAGGGATTCATTTGGCCCATTAGAGTTCTGCTCGGGTGAACTAAAAGAGCAGTATTTGGGACCAGCATCTTGGTTACAGCTGTGTAAATCTGGAGTCACTCCACTGAAGTCAGTTTGGAGTGACTCCGGATTTACCGCAGGAACTGGTGTCAGAATTTGACCTTTCCTCATTAAAAAATAATGTATCTATCTCATAGGAAATTCCTGAGCCTTAATCAAAGGGCAAATAGTCTTGATTTGCCGGAGTAGCCCCATTGTCAAGGTCGGGTCCGAGTGTGTATAAAGAAATCAGACTCCAGCTTTCCAGTCATCGCAGTGCAAGCTGGAGATATTCCTTTCTCTCTGGCAATATTAATGCAAGAAAGAAATGGGGGTGCCTGCTGCGGGGTGGGAGAGCGGTGCAGATGTTCTGCTCTCTGAGGCGGAAAGGAGCTGGTTTCAGACATTCTGCTACACAGAACGAGAAACGTTAACTAGAATCCTGCAGCAGCCAGAGCTAGCCTGGGGATTTTTCGAGCTAGTAATTGAAAACAATGTTAAAGCTAGACAGCGGGTGTGGGCTGAAGGCTGCCCTATAATGTGAGCGAATGATTTACGTGACTTTAATACAATTTAGATTGTCTTTAAAGCGGATTGGAGTATGTTTAAAGCAGCGCTTGTTTAAGAAGCCAGATTAATTTAGGCAGAATTGCAGTTTGCCAGTGGAATTTCAAGAGGGGTGAATTTCCTGTGCTGTGCAAGGTCATTTATGCTGACTGTAAAAAATATGCCTACACTCTCTTTTTATAGCCTGCACAAACGGTATTGTTATTTAATATTAGCTAATTAATAACTATGCACCTATTTGACACCGGACTCCTTCAACCGCTTCTCCTGGGTCCAGCTCAGGCTTTGAGTGGTGAAGCACTGCGAAATGTTTACAGGTCCGAGCGTTTTTAAGTGGGATTTTGTTTGTTTTGTACAGAATAAAAACCTCTATTAGTATTTTAAACAAACACCATGCCAGCCTCTTAAACCTTCCAGATGTTTGCAATAAAATGTCAGGTTTTGCCTTTGGGACTCGAAATAAAATTTAACTACTTTCACCCTGTAATTATTCTCTTAGCTCTCCCTCCATAAATTTATCTGCTTTCTATCAGGAGAGAGAGAAAAATCCGATTATCCACTTGGACTATAAAACAAGCCACCAGCTCCCCTGTATTTCACCAGGACTTCAGCCTGGTTGGCTTTGAGTTGTACAGCCCCAAAGCCCGCCCGTTGTTCGGGCTTGGTTTCTGCCTTTCTTTTGTTTTCAGGGCGAAAGTTAAAAATCCCCAAAGCAAGGATTTGGCAGGAAATTTCCTTCTCTAAAGCCAGCCAAGTGCCCGCGTGCCCCCGGCCCCAAGCCACCAGAAGGCGACACCCCTCTGGAATTAAAACTGCCCCTGACCTTCCACCAGCTCCAGACGCCGCTTCTTCCCAGGCACTAACCAGACCTGACTGCTGTGAAATGCAGCGGCGGTATAGCAGTGTCCGTCCCAGGATACTAGAGAGACAAGGTGGGTGAGGTAATAGCTTTTATTGGACCCACTTCTGTTGGGGAGACAGACGAGCTTTGGAGCTTACTCAGAGCTCCTCGGAAGCTGCAAGGCTCCTCTCTCCCCGGCAGAAGCTGGTCCAGTAGAAGATACCGCCTCACCCACCGTGCCCCTCTGACTGTTGTGAAGCATTCCCGGGGAGCTTTTTGGAAATAGTTCCGATGGATAATTCATACCCAATAAATGTCCCTTACTGATCAAACCCAGAGCCCAAACTAGGCGTGCAAGGAAGCCTCTTCGGCACACTATCTCCCAGCTCAACAAATAAAGGGCTGGCAGACGTGTATGCTGCATTTTCGACGCTAAATCTCCAAGTAACCCGGAGCAACAGGCGGGTCTATTTTTTATCTAAAACTCACTATACTCTCTGCCCTCCTGCACAGAGACTGTCTGCAGAGTTTTAAGCCTTTTGACATGGCGACCCTCCCAGAATCGCACATCCGCATCCGCACACTGATTTACCCATTTTAGCACCTGGTATTAGCACCCCAGTGATAAACACACAGCTTCCACACAAACACACCTCGGTACACAAACTCCCCCTTCACACACACGCGCGCTATAGGGATGTGTAAGGACTCGGCTTTCTGGCGGAGTAACTTTCTTTTGAAGTTCGCTACCTGCTCTTGCTGAGGTCTCTGTTGACAGGTAAGCTCATGTGGTCACTGGTCCCAGATCATTGGGGACAAAAGCGAGCTAACCGAAGGGCACCTGAAAGAGAGAGGCACCCGAAACGCACGGGAATGCTGCAGAGCTCGCCAGTTGGAAAGCAGCGATTGCAAAAGAAATAGGGTTATTTAAGACTGGCCAGTGTTCTCGGCTCCTCTGAACCCGAGGGAAGGCCGAGGAGAAAGATAAGGGTCTAGTCAGCTGTGTCAAAGCGCCTTGTCTCCAGCTCACTTTATTACCTTTCTGGCCATTGCTTTTGTCCTGCAGAATAGAGCTGGCACGGAGAGGAAGTTGCCGTCACACCGGAGCCCAGGCTGGAAAAGAAGAGAACACTAGGCGTATGCTTTGTTCCTACAGTTGTTCTTATGTTTTCATGTGGGCTTCTACCTCAGCCGCTTTGCTCGTGGCTTGCAGGTGTATTTGTTTTTCCACGGAGAGGAAGGGTTAGAGAATGGGATCGTATATTTTAAAAGCCTCAACTGTCGATTTCTACATACACTTCAGAAGAAAAGAGGCAAGATGGAGAAAGCGAATGAAGAAAATGGGAAAGGTGGGATCCTGAAATGATTGGATAAATTGAGAGCAGAGGCGAGATGGCAAGTAGGTTTACCTCTGGCAGACGCTTAAATCAGAGCTATAGCTTAAGTCAGGTCTGTTGTGCCAGCAATCGCAGAGAAATATATGAACGTGTATGTGTGTGCATGGGTGTGCGTGTGAATATTTATTTCTGAGATCGCTTTTTGTACAGGACTTTATAGCTGTAATAATCAAGCCACAAAACGACAACAGTCTCCCAGAGATTGGAAGGTTGGAGGACAGGCGCAGTTTTATCTCTCCTGTGTATGTGTGTGTATGCACAGAATATTCTCATTCCGCAGCAGACAAAATAAAATAGTATCATTATTGCAGTGACCGTGTCACTCTTGAATGCTGATGATGTTAACATGATTATATGGTAATTGGGAATAAAAAGACTTTCACTAAATCATTCCAAGTTTATTTGATAAAATATAACAACCGTGGAACAATATCGCAGTGTTGGAAGCAAGCAGTTAAACAGTTTTGAATAGAAGCAGCCTGTATGTACTGTGAAATACAATAGTGTAAGAGTGTTACTTTGTTTGAGCCAATGGGTAAAAACTGTAGTCCAGAGAATCAGACCTAGGAGACTCAGAGAAGCCAAGGAAAATTGATAGTTTCTTTGCAAACTGATAACAGATGAACCTTCTTTGCTATCATTTTACTCCGTGTCAGACTCACGGAGAGTTAAAAAAAAATGCCTGATGCTTTCTGGCTGGCAAACTAGGTTTAAACGCCTAAACATATAGTTTGCTTGTGTGATCCTATTTTAAAGTGTTCTGCCAAATTCTGAGATCCTTTGTTCAATCCTTAGGCAAACTCCAGCTGACCTCACTGGAAATCAGGTCTTTAGGGTTTGACTTGTAATTCAT
This sequence comes from Gopherus flavomarginatus, assembly GCF_025201925.1. Taxonomy (NCBI): domain Eukaryota; kingdom Metazoa; phylum Chordata; order Testudines; family Testudinidae; genus Gopherus; species Gopherus flavomarginatus. The sequence continues at coordinate 155,842,230 of NC_066617.1, read as the reverse complement.
AAAAAGGCGACTCTTCACAAAGTTGTTAGCAAAGTCATACATTTGTTAGCTTCCCACCCGCTGCTTTTTAATTACTTGCGGGAGTGAACGTGTCGGCGTGAGGAAGTCGGGGCAACAATAACTTGATTTGGAACAAACAGGGTTCGGTTTTTTGCATAAAACGTGTGTGAATCTTTCCCAAAAACCTCGCCGCGCCCTGTAACTCAGAGCGATTTGCAGACTGTGAGTCCATGGGGCCCATCCCTGAGACAAAGCGCGCCACAGGGAAGCAACGGTGAGTTTGCTTTTGAGAGGCGAATCTCCCCGAGGGAAAGGTTAAAGCTGGCCCAGGAAACCGCCAGAAAGTGTCTCAGCAAATCTGCTGCTTTTCCTGATGCTGGCTGATGCCAGTCAGGACACACAGCCCAGCCTGGAGCCCTAGAGGCCTTCTCCTGCCTATTCCCATTCCTGCCAACGCTCCTTGCTCGCCGTAGGGACACAAGTGCGCTGCCATTGTCCCCAGGACTCAAGATTCGGGGTCTGGGGAGGCTTTGAAGGAGGAGGACCGGGTTTGACAGGGTCTGTCTCAAACCTGCGTGAGAATCCCCAGGGCAGGGAGAGCGTGCGTAGTGCGCAAAGCAGGGGACAGTCAAATGGGGCTCTGCAAGCCCCGGAGCGCTTTCTTGGGTTTATTTGTCCCCTAGTTGGGAACGGAACCGGGCCCTGAAGACTCCTCTTCTATTGGCTAGAAGTGGGAACAAGCGCTCGGCCGGCTGTTTTCTGCTCAAGGAAATCAGGGCCATCTGGCTGATAAGGGATCCCTTCCCGCCCCGGATCAGAGAGGGGAAGGGACTTCTCCGGGCGCCCCGCAGCCTCCTGCCACCCCTACCCGGACTAGAACTAAGCAGAGGAAGAAACAGTCTCCTTTGAGCGGGATTTCAGAAGCAGGAGGGGAAAAGTCCCCTGCCCAGACGGCCGGTAACTAGCTTTAGGAAGATGAGAGCTGATAAGGCAAAGTGGAAAACAGTGCAACCTATGAGTCTCCAAAGGGACCTGACCCGCTTGAATCCCTCATTTGCCCCCTCTGTGCATGGCCCGCCTTGCAAATTCAACTCTCCCACTTCCGCGCACTCCAAGCCGGCAGCTGCACGCCTTAAATGTGAATCATTTCCCACAAAGTGCTGGGCTTGGTCTCTCAAGCACACGGGCTCTCACATGACCTGCTGCACCCGGACAGCCATCCCTTGTTACCGAAACAGGATCCAGGCTGGACTAGAGAACTATTGCCCCGCTTTTCCAGGGTCTAAGGTCTAACTCTGCAGGGCATTTCAATGTGCGTTCTACCAAAACAGTAAATACAAGGGCGTTTTGTTTGAGGGATGGAGGGGTGGGCCCAGCTCTTGTGAACCAAACATTGGGTCTGGAAAGGCCTATGCATTACCCAGGCCCACACTTGATGTCTATTATGTTGTAAACATCCCACTTTAGGTCTGACCCTAAAGCATAGCAGACTTCACTGGGACTATTCAAATAGGGAAGGGTTGCAGGATATAACCATTACAATAGTTTTTGTATAGCTACTGTATGCTTGCAAAAGTCGTCGAATGGGTATTATGCTTTTATGTATTCAGAAATTATGTAAAACTCTTCCATTTAACCAAGATAAGTTCTTGAACAAACATAAGTGAAGTCTGTGAGATAAATCAGACTCCAGCACTTACAAAATTGCCACAATTAATTATGATCGACCAGCCATGCAAAGAATAATTATTATAATTATAATTATTAAATCATTACTACATTTTTATTAATGTTTAGCTGTTATCCTCTTTGTACAGAGCTGGTGGATTTATTGGTTGTCAGGAATATTCACTGCACATTTAATCCCATTTCCTGTTTCTAAGGCATCTCTCCCACTTTTAGGAATAGATTTGTTTATTTATAAAAATCGGCTATTGATTTTTCTCCCTATTTGGACAACTCAAACCTTTTAAAGAAGAAACATTGATTGATGAGTCACCATCTGATACAAAAACGAGGAGTACTTGTGGCACCTTAGAGACTAACAAATTGATTTGGGCATAAGCTTTCCTGAGCTAAAACTCACTTCATCAGATTCCTGGTGTTAGCGGGGACGTAGGGCTAAGCAGTCTTACAACTACAATACCCACCTGCTGAAGTGAAGAAACAGATTGACGGAGCCAGAAGAGTACCCAGAAGTCACCTACTCCAGGACAGGCCCAACAAAGAAAGTAACAGAATGCCACTAGCTGTTACCTTCACCCTGCAACTAAAACCTCTCCAGAGCATCATCAAGGATCTAGACCTATCTTGAAGGAGGATCCCTCACTCTTACAGATCTTGGGAGATAGGCCAGTCGTCGCTTACAGACAGCCCCCAAACCTGAAGCAAATACTCACCAGCAACCACACAACAAAAACACTAACCCAGGAACCTATCCTTGCAACAAAGCCTGTTGCCAACTCTGTCTGCATATCTATTCAAGGGACACCATCATAGGATCTAATCACAGCAATCACACCATCAGGGGCTCTTTCACCTGCACATCTACCAATGTGATATGTGCCATCATGTGCCAGCAATGCCCCTCTGCCATGTACATTGGCCAAACCAGCCAGTCTCTACACAAAAGAATAAATGGACACAAATCAGATGTCAAGAATTATAACATACAAAAACCAGTGGGAGAACACTTCAGCCTCCCTGGTCACTCAGTTACAGACCTAAAAGTCTCAATTCTTCAACAACAAAAACTTCAAAAACAGACTCCAATAAGAAACTGCAGAACTGGAATTAATTTGCAAACTGGACACCATTAAATTAGGCCTGAATAAAGACTAGGAGTGGATGAGTCATTATACAAACTAAAAACTATTTCCCCATGCTAATTTTCCCCCTACTGTTACTCACATCTTCCTATCAACTTTGAAATGGGCCATCCTGATTATCACTACAAAAGTTTTTTTTTGTCTCCTGTTAATAGCCCACCTTAATTGATTAGTCTCATTAGAGTTTGTATGGCAACCCCCATTTTTTCATGTTGTCTGTATATTCCACTGCACACATCTAATGAAGTGGGTGTTAGCCCAGAAAAGCTTATGCCCAAATAAATTTGTTAGTCTCTAAGGTGCCACAAGTACTCACTCCTTCTTTTTGCTGATACAGACTAACACTGATACCACCCTGAAACCTTCTGATACAGAATTTCAGGCAAGTCACTTATATTAAAATTTCTAAAACTTTCTGCATTTTCGAACATTTTCACGAATGTGAAAATTCACAGCCTCTCTCATCAGCGTTCTGGTTACTTTTCTTCCTGACTCGCTTCTTGTGTTATTTCACCTGTTCTGCTCCAGAAGGAGATTTTGATCTCAAGGGTTTATCCTTAGGACTGAAGGAAGACAACTTCCCCATCAGGTCCTCAGCCTTAGTAGTGAAGATGCAGACCCAAGACCCCGGAAGCTGTGCGGACCATGTAGAAGGGAATTGATATGGCACCCAGCAGGTTGGTATCTGAGGGCCGCCCTGCTCTGTGTGGATCTAGCCTTGCCCCCACGCTGTGAGACAGGGAAGTGTGTGAGATCAGAGCTTAGCCCGGGGTCAGGCAGAAAGCTCGTGTTAGAGCTCAGAACTGAGTCGATCTCGGCAGTGGCAGCCTGATACCCGAACTGCAGACCCGGCAGAAGAAGACTGCAGCGCAGAAAGCCTGGCACTGGCCCGGAAACAAATGACACGGCTTGGCCGCTGGGAGGGGAGACAATGATTAATTGCCCATCATTGTGAAGGGTTAGCAACCCAGGCGTGTAAATTGATTCAGTGTCTGAGCGCCTACAGCTCACACAGCTACAGAGGCAGGGACTTGGCCAGAATTGGGAGATGCCACAGAGTTATCAGGCACTTTACTAAACCCGGGCTACAGTGGAACAGACTCTGCTGTGTCACAGGCCCAGCCTGCGAGTCCGCGCCCCCATGCTAGCTATTGACAGTGACATCCCAGAAGAGGAGCGAGCGAGCTCCCGGCCTTCTTGGTCCCGGGGACCAGGCCCATCAAGGCGGTGCGTGGCTGACAGCTCTGCCCCCGCCTGGACGTGTTTCCACAGGTGATGGGACAGGAGCAGAGTTCTGTTCTCCTCCCAGGCGCCTGTGTGCAGCTCAGTTGCCAGGGACCTGCCTTGACAATAGGAAGCTGGCAAGGGCCCCGGGCCCTGGACTGGCCCTGCAGGTCAAAGGGGTCAGGCTTGCTGCTATTGCCATAGGAGGGGAGATCGGACCCCGAGGGGAGCTCGTGCAGGTAGCACTGGGGAGAGAAAGGAAATTGCTAGCGGCAAAGAGACACGGCAGAGTCTGCGCCACTGTAGCTCGGGTTTAGTAAAGTTCCTAATAACCCAGCCAGAGACTGGGGGCATCCCCTGCAGGCAGCAAGCTAAGCAGCCCTTAGCTAGGGAGCTCGGCTCTGTGCTTGCGGCAGAGGGGTGTTTCTTAGGGTGATCAGATGTCCCGTTTTTAAAGGGACAGTCTCGGTTTGGGGGACTTTTTCTTATATAGGTGCCTATCCCCCTCCACACACACACTCCTGTCCCGTTTGTTCATAGTTGCTGTCTGGTCACTCTATTGTTTTTCCAGAACTAGCTGTTCATTTGTGTGGTGGGCGGCGCCCAGCTACAGAGGAGTTTGTGTCTGGCTATTCGTCCCTTTTCGGGGTAACTAGACACAAGCCGTGTGCCAAGCGGCGCTGGCTGATTGGAAAAGCCAAAGCCGGACACAGTGGCAAATCAAATGGCGTCTAGCTGGGCTTGTTTGTCCGGGTGCTGACGGGCTCCCCATCAGAGCAGAGACTTGCCCTTGCCTCTCGTCTAATTAGTGTGCCGGGCACCCTGGGGCTGGGCGTGCAATGGCCTCCAATGAAAACCGATTCCACACTGGCATCTCTGCGCAGAAAACCTCGCCGTCTGCTGAGACCTAAACCACAGCCTGCGGTGCACTCCGGCACCAGCCTGGGAGCGAGGGGCGGGGGTCTTTAGTGGCAGGGTATGAAACATTTCTTACAGTCAAAATAGAAGCTTTCTTCTGGACAGAGAGGTTGCAACAGATCAGTCCATTTCTTACCAGCCTGACGTGCCAGAGCAATTCTGCCCTGCTGCATCTAGTCTTTATCGGCTGGTGCTGTTTCTCCTCTTGCTCTTCAGGATAAAATCTCTCTCTTTTCCTCCCTGACTATGAGGTTCTGGGGAATGTTGGCAAAAACTCCTCCTCTGCTGCTTTCATTCCCCTCTGATGGCAAATTCAGCGTCACGTGTGCACTTGCCCAACGCAAACAGAACATTAAAATGTATTCCGAGACATTTTGTTGTTGCTCTGTAATTCTTTGATGTGGTTTATAGGCACCAAATGTTGATGTCTCCCCATAACTCTTCCGAGTCCGCGTCTAACAATTTCTGTCGCTGCTTTTTTTTTTCCCCATTTTTCCTTTAGTCTTTTGACGGAATCTGGTAATTTTTTTTCTTTTCTACAACTTATTTTTGCCATCAATCAATCTCTCTCTTCCTCATACTCACGCGCAGGCAGACTCACACGTTGCTAGCTGAATTCTGATGCTATTTTATTTGTTAGTGAACGGAAATGTTATCCGGGCTCTTCCATGAGGATTTTGTGAACGATGAGTGCTCTAAGTCCTGCAGCTGCATGCCAGTGTGTGTGTGAAATGGGGCTCTGTGTGCGAGACATTCACATTTTGGTTCCATATAGGTGTGCTCTGTACGTGCACACAATCTGATTATAGCATCAAAGGGGTAGCCCTGTTAGTCTGGATCTGTAAACAGCGACAAAGAGTCCCGTGGCACCTTATAGACTAATAGATGTATTGCAGCATGAGCTTTCGTGGGTGAATACCCACTGCGTCTTCCTATTCACCCATGAAAACTCATGCTCCAATATTTCTGTTAGTCTATAAGTGGGTATTCACCCACACAAGCTCATGCTCCGGTACATCTGTTAGTCTATAAGGTGCCACAGGACTCTTTGTCAATCTTATTATAGTGTCTATTCCTGCCCTGAATCTGTTTTGGGGGCTTACATTTGGTTAATGTACTACACGTGGGCCCTATTCTGCAAAGCTTTTGGAAGGTGAGCTGAGAAATCCCTCTGAAAGAATTGGTAAGGACTAGCTCCTAATAAGGAATAAGGACTATTCATGTGAACAGGGGGTTATAGAATCGAGTCTGCAATTTGTATTAACCTGGCAATATGATATATAGAACCAAGACATCCTGCGCCAAGCAGCAACCTTCACTTTTTATTGTTCAATTAATATATCCTTTTTTGGATGTTTTTGTCCTGTAATTTTTGTTTAACCTCATTAATTAATGTGTATGCTTTGCTTTGTGGACTGTAAGCAACTGTACTAATTTCTTTTTTTGTATTTATTAGGGGCAGTAGAAATATAAACGCGAATATAATATGTTCCATGCATTGCGTCGGAGCTGGAGACTTTCAAAAACACCCCAAAACACTCCATTACTGAAAAGGCTTTTAGCTACTCAGGATTAACTCCACGTGTGGACACTCCTATTACGGAATAAGAGTGCCTCGTTCCATTTGCGTTTAATCCACTTCTACAGGGGTAATCTTCAATTCCTAGGAAATCAGAATCTGTTGCTTTCGTGTTCTAAAACGTCTAGTTCAGAGCACTAGATGGCTCTTGTGTAGCATCCTGCTCCCAATAAAGCCAATGGCAAAGGGGGAAGGGGAGGCTAGGGTATAGCGAAAGAAAGAGAATATGAAGAAAGTGTATTTAATAATTCAGACAGATTTTTTTAAAATAATTATTGAATTACATCTTTCACTACGTCTTGTTTTAATAATGAAATAAGTAAAATACGAATAGATTAATAACGTAAAACAAATAAAAACACTAATTCTAATAAATGCCGATCATAATAAATAACACAGCAATTACGTCCCTGCCAGCACCAGAAATCTGAATATTGTTAGTGGTGACGTGGAATTCACCGCATGTTTTTCCTTTCGTATTAAAAGTGCTCTGGGCACCGGATACTGCCTCTCGGATTCTCTTGTGTTTTACTTCTGGACTCGCTTTCCTCTGCCAAAGAGCAACGAGGGGATTTTCACCACGTCTTGTTTCCTGCTCCAGTATGCCAGGGCCAGACACAAGTCCGGAGCGGGTTGGCTGCTGAAGCCCCTGAAATGATCAGGGGCTCTGGACAAGCGGGAGGGGCCATCGACCGGGCTCAGGGCGTTAGGGGAGTGTTAACAGAAACTCTGAACAGGGCGCTTCAGGGGAAGCAGGGCCAAAGATCTAGGGTGACCAGAAGTCCCGATTTTATAGAGACAGTCCGGATTTTTTGGTCTTTTTCTTATATAGGCTCCGATTACACCCCACCCCCGGTCCCAATTTTTCACACTTGCTGTCTGGTCACCCTCAGCTACAGGCCTCTGAAGGTGCGCAGGGTCTCTGCCTTGCAGCATGCCCCCTATACGGCCCAGAGACCTTCATTTACTGCAGCCTGGGAAGAGCTTGTGACTTTGTTAGAGCCAGATCCGGAGCCTCAGGAAATGCAGGGCAACCAGAGCCCTTGCCCTCCTGGTGAGGGGTAGAAGGAATGCAGGCGGCCGCGGCTCTGCCTGTCATAAACCTGCTCTTTCCCTAATCCCCAGCCGATCTGGGATTATGACACTAAATCTCTAGACGCAAAACAAACCGCACGAGCCGTCTCCTTTCACTCAGCCCCTTGCTAGGGGATCGATTCAGAAAGGCTGTGCCCTTTTCCTTAGCAAAAGAAATCCCTTCTCCTGTCCTCTCTGGAAGGACGTGGGCCCCTTGCAAGTGGCTTTCCAGTATGTGTGGCTCCTGGTCCTGGCCCTCCAGCCCACTCAAACTCCCGAGTTGTTTTTAGACGAACTTTCTCGGTTTTAAAAGATCCCAGGCTGTTTATAATCGCCAGGTGTGAACCACCTCCCAGGCACCGTGCCCCAGTTCTCGCGGCCCGGGAACAGACCGGTTTACTGTTTACACATATAGGGAAGCGCATAGCATACGGCAGCTACGCCCATATGCACTGGCGGATAGTTTTCCCCTGTGAACAAGCATGGCTGTAAAATGAGCCCGGTGCAAATGTTCCTCTAGAGCCTGTGGATAGAAATCCCTTCCCTGCATCTTCAGTCCTCAGCGCCATTAACTATCTGCCGCCGCTCCGCCCCATGACCTCACTCCCGGCATGGTTGCCATCATGCTCTCAGTCACCCAGCCATTTTTTGAAAAATTAAAAAGTATAAAACGCGGCTTTGGGAGATCAAAGTCAGGAGTTGTGGTGCATCTGGAGACTGGCGGAGGGAAAACTGGAGCTGCAACAGTCGGATGACTTCAAAGTGTTTTCAAACATGATTTTTCTCCCTCTCTCCCCCTCCCGCCCCAACTTTTCAAGCATCAGATAAAGACAATGGATTGTGTGGCTGGGCTCCAAAGACATAACCTGCCCAAAGAGCTGCACCAAACCTCAAGACAGCAAACGTCTCACGCAGCTTTCTTCTGTCCATAAAACAGGAGGGACACAAGCCGGGTCTTTCTCTCTGCCTTGCGCCGTTTCTACAGCTGTTTGGCGGACTATGCAGGCTGCAGTTTAATAATACGCAGGAAAACGAGTTTCAGACCCAGACTGCGCCTTATGCTTCTGTCTTTTATAAGAGGTTCTAAAAAGAAATTACATCCTGCATGGTCCAATAGCCTAACATAACCCCATAGCATGCGGTGCGCTAATGGGTGGGGGGGGGGACAGGGACAGGATTAGTCTGTTTTAATAAGCCAGATCCCAGCAGGGTATTCTCAGCTGTGGAGTCAGGTCCTTAGGTGCTCCAGATAAATGTTTATTTCGTTGTATACCAAGACATTAAACATAACCATCACATAAAAATATCCGTAACAGACAGGCATCTAGAGGTAGTCAGGAGGGAGGCAGGTGTATCTGCGTTTAGCCACTGTCCTTGCTTGGCTTTCACTCCCATGGATGCCATGGCTTTTGTTCTAGCAATTCTCGCAGGATCGTGCCCGTGATCCAGGGGTGCAGGAACAATTTGTGTAGTGCGGAGAGCTGACAGCCATTGAACCAAATTGTAAATCCTGTATAGGATGGGAACCGCTTCAGGCTGGGGGTGCGGTAGCGTCCTCAGCACCTCTAGTTCCAACACCTATGTCCTGATCTCTATCGAAAGGATAGTTATAGAATGGCAGTGCTTGTCTGGCAGAGGGTTTCCTGCAAAAGGGAAAGAGCTGGCTTGGGGAACTGTACCTCTGGTTGGTAGCCGAGACTGGCCCTTTGCAAAGCATGATTGTGAAGTTTATAGCGCAGTGCACACACCAGAAAGGGAGAAGGGATCGCCTGGCTGGGCTGCGGGGGAGAAAGGACAGCACCCAACTGACTGTGGAATAATGAGCAGTTTGCAGCCCTTCCGCCAAACCACTCAAAGGCTGAGAGGGGACAGCAGGGAAGGCGGCATCGGTCAGATTTCGGGGGTGAGGTCTGGGCCCCCCTCCGCAGGTCCCTGTTGTGAACGTTCCTTATCTAAAGAATTGTCTTTACAGATTGTTGCTCTTTAATATTTGAACTCCACAAATGTCAGACTCTGGCTGCGATTTGGGCCTTTGCTCCCCCACCCTTGGGGGGTGGCCCCCAGGCAGGAAGAGGAGATGGGAGCAGAGGGGGAAGTGTCCGGCTGGTTGGGCTGCTGGCTTCATTCTGAGCTCTTGGCCCAGGCATGGATCTAAAAAGGGGTGTCGCTGCAAAATAAAGGCCCCGGCCAGGCCTGCAGCCCCTCACTCGTGTGAACAGGCGAGCCTACTTGCCAGAGCAGATTTTGCAGGATGAATGCTGTGACAGGTACCTTGCGGGCTGGCGGAACAAATATCTGGCTGCGAAACAGAGACGACAAATGTGCCACGAATAACACGGTTTCAACCCCCCTAAAGACAGTGGTGCGACTACTCTTTGCAGTAGCAAGGATTCCCCACCCCTCTCGCCCCAAATAAACAAACACCCTTGGCACAGTTGTACGCCCTGGTGGCCTTTCTTTGCTGCCTTTCATGTATCCCGGGCGGCAGGTGCGGCGCTGCTCCCGCAAACATTGCCAGGGACAGCGCGCTGGCAGTCTCACCCGAGCTAACAGCCAGGTGGCGGCCAAAGCCAGTATCCTGCCCATCACCCCGCCTTTACTTCTGCCCTAGCTGGGATGCTCCACCGACCCGCTTCGTTACACTAAAGAGAAGGGCTGAAGAGACTCAGCTGGTTTTCCACACACCCCGCAATGCAGACAACGTCTGTCAAACCCGGCACTCGTCTCTTTCTTTTCCCGTTCAAGCTCATATTCTTCTGCATAAACATCGGACTAGACATGCAGGCTGGCACGCACCACCCCGATCCCTCCCTTGTGACAGCGCTGGCGTCTTTCTTAGCAGCTTCCTTACTGTAGCTACCATGTATATCACCCTTATTAATCTTTAAACACAAGGCTTAACACAGCACTGACCGACTTATGCTACACAAGGTCCTTCTCTTCCACCGCAAGATTTTCGGAGTTACCTGTACCAGCTTCAGATTTCAAAATTGGGTCCCCTGAGGACTGTTAATCTTCAGGGCTGCACAGCACTTTAAAAAAAAGAGCCTTCGTTAAAAGTTTCTCCGTAAGCTCTGGATCCTGCATCCTCATCACTCGGTGTATCTATTGGCTCGAGTAGGGAATAATTTTGACATTTTAGATAGCAAAAGTTGCAGGATCGGGCCCTGTTTAGTTTCCGGAGCCAATGTGATTCACAACCGTGTTCTGCTCGTGTGTTCACGCTGGAGGTCACTTTTAATTATTTTGATAATTTTATTGCCATTTTCCAACACATGTCCCCCCCCGCAGTAACAAAATTGGGTTATAGGCATTATTTCTTCACATTTTCATCAGAAGGCGAGATTCCACCGTTGCTGATTCTCTTGTTTTCTAAGGAAGAGCCCTTAAAAAAATAGAAGGGTTGAAAATCGGAGAGGAAAATTATTAAGAAAATCAGAACTCGGTGGGTTTTTACATTTGAAAAAGAATGCTTATTCTTGAAAAGTAGCAATAGACTGTGAGAGGCCTTTGATAAGAGCTGAATTTTATCTCTCCCCCCTCCCCCCAGCCCCGTTTTATGCATTGACTTAGTTTTGATGGCCTGAGAGTTTGTACGATTTTGCTATAGTCAAGTCAGATAAAAACAGTTCCTTCACAGAAATATCCATCAGTCAAAGTCCCTTGCTTTTCTGGCTGGTGATGGTGGGGTTTTCTTGTAAACGTCTTGAATTGTTTTGTTTGTTTGTTTTTAATTGATTGCATAAGAATCAGAGCAGCCAAAGAAAACTAGATACTCAAGCAAGGGCACATTATCATGTATATCGAACCCAACCGCTTGTATCTTTGTGTCTAATTTATAATGTGCCCACCAGGTAGCACGATTAGCAAATGATAGACAGCTAGGTCGATCTGCAAGTTAGAAAAGGGGCAAGAGCTCACCTCGGAAAGGACAGGCGACGTTAAGAGAACAGGTGTGATTTTTATGTGTTTATTTGGGGGGGAGCCTCAACTGTATGGACCTCTTGAAATCATCACCTCCCACAAAACACAACGTTTCACCAACATCTTTCTGTTGCCCCACTACAAGTTCAGGACAGGGAGCAGAGCTGAGAATAAAGCGTTGCTGAAAAGTTGAAGATAAAAAAAATACCCAGAGAGTGGATGGGTTAGGAGTTCAGATGTTCCTAGATTCCAAGGCTAGCAGGGACCATTGTGATAATCTATTCTGACCCCCTGTAGAACACAGGCCATAGAACTGCCCGAAAGTAATTCCTAGAGCAGATGTTAGAAAAAAACGCATCTGAACTTGATGTAAAAATGGTCAATGACGCAGAATCCAGCAGGACCCTTGTAAATTGTTCCAGAGGTTAATTACGTTCACCCTTAAAAATATATACTCCTTATTCCCAGTCTGAATTTGTCAAGCTTCAACATCCAGCCATTGGGTGGAGAATTGAAGCGGAGCTCCCTTACATTGAGAAGAGAAGGTCAGAGCCATGGGGCTGGGCCATTAATACTCAGGGACTCCAGCCTGCCCACAGGAGGGTGTGAAAGCCAGAGAGAAACCAGGTATACCCTTCAAATCTACAAAGCATAAAGTTCACTGAAACACTGGTAACACGCAGGCTAACACACACGCATGCACCAAACCACGCACAGAGCAAGTTGCTCCCCAGAGAGAGCATGAAAGCAGGGTGATTGTCTATCATTGGATACCATGTCTCAAGATATTAGACATCAAGAAACGTGCGACCGCCCAGGGTTTCAGAATACCTGCAGCGCCTGTACTCAAATCTGCAGCGCCTCCATATCTGCGGTGGCTAAGATGGTCTTTGAAAAGCACCTTCCTTTCCGAGAGGAAGTCTCCAAAATATTTTGCAGCTAGTGAAAAGATCAATTTCGCGGGGCTTTCAACATTGCATTTCAAAACATTAAAGTTCTTACTTCATCGTGTGCACTCTGCTCCACAGCAAGATAAGAGGAAGCACCATGGGAGCAGAAGACCTGCACGAGACCCACAGAACCTTGTCTCCAGAGCCTGAAACAGTATTTATTTCAGAGAGCAATCTCAATGAGTCAATTGAGTTACCGTGCTGAGAAATGACTGCTTTGGTGAGGTAGAGGTACCTAAGGGCAGGCAGTATTTACAGCGAGAGAGAGTCTGTGTGTCACTTTCTGACAGTTAGATTGCATGTCTAGCTGTTCTCCACTATATTATTCGTTTATGCTTTACACACCAAATCTCGCGTATGCAATCTGTCTCTGCATACACCCATACAAAATGCATATTCCCACGGACTATGCAGCCACATGCTGTATTTTCTATGCAGATTTCTATGCCTTAAATACAGAATCTCCTCCCTGAAATCCTCTTTCCTGTGTGTTTGAATAGGACTGTACCCAAATGGCTCTCCAAAGGCGCAATATATATTGTATTGTGCTAGTGGAAACAGTCAGGCACGTATGAATACTCATTTCATAATTCAAAGCTGACCAGCTCTCAAGAATCAAAGGCGGGGGGGACACCTAACGCACATGTGTACAAGACCAAACACTGTATTGCACTATAAGATAAAGAAATACACAGCGAGTACATAATAAAGAATCTGTCCACATTTTGAAAGAAATGTTTGTTCAGAAAAAAAAAAGATCATAAAGGGAACTTGCAATATTCTTTGAAAGTATTTGGGACACAGGATTTTTTTTATTGAATCACTGATTTATTCGCTCCGGAACACCCCCCCCCCCCATATAAAAAGGATATTTTATGAGATTGAATGCTGAAATCCCAGAAATGCGTGGGGTCAGAGAGCTCCTTGCCCAGACTTCACAACAACGGGAAGACAGGCGAGGGAGCTAACTAGAAGAATTGAGGTGCTGTAGCCCACGAAAACTTTGGCTGAAATAAATGTCAGTCTCTAAGGTGCCACAAGAATTCCTGTTCTTTTTGCGGATACAGACTAACACGGCAGCTACTCCACAGAAACCTAACTAGAACTGTATCCGCATTGAATGTTCGCTGTTGTACAATGTTCAAAACACTGAATGCTAGTGTTTAAGGGCGAGTCTCTGGTGAAGTCCTCTTTAGCACGCATGGCTCTGTAAATCTTCACGGGGGCGTTAACAGAGAACTAAGGGAGTCCGTGCACGGAATTTTGTCCGGAATTTGGGATTTAATTTCTTTAAGGGAATCGGGTCTGTGATTGTTTTGTGCTTTTATGTTTCTTTCAAACTCTTTTTTTCCTTCCTTGTGAAATCACTTTCATTCCCCCCTCTGAGATGCTTGAAAAACAAGGACTCTTGCACTTCAGGCAAAAGCGTTTCTGCCTGCCAGGGCCAACGCTTGGTGTGTGTTTCCCCGATGCGTTTTCATGTAAAGTTAAAGTTGACGTCGTGCTCTGCCGAAATGGTTCGCGTGTGCCACGGCTGGAAATGTTACATTTTGGGGTATTTCGCAGCTTACAGGCTATTCTTTGCCTTCCGAAAACATATACACTTCGGTCGAACTAGGATCAGCCTGACGCAGGCTTACTGAAGCGAATTCGCCCATAAAATAGGGATGCAATTAGGATGAGTGCAACAATTCTGCATTTCCCACCTACACAGTCCTGATCTAGATCTGCAGCCCCAGCAGGACTTTATAGATTGAAAGGTTACAGAAAATGCTCCCCCCGAGGCTGCTCCCAGCCTCCGCCACCCTCACTCGCTCAATGGCAATTATTTGGAGACGAGACTAGTGGCCCGGCAGTGACTAAAAGCGTCTCACCCTGCGGGATGCAGAGCCCTTTGCAGCATGGAACAGGCAAGCGCAGAGCGGGAGAGCCCGCAGGTTAGGAGGCTGCCTTTGCTACTCACTGAGGAGCAGCGGTCTTCTTAGGAGACGGGATATTTTCAGCCATCCTCTCATAACCACTGGTGTGTATCACGGCGAAGAACCGAATCAAAGACGAACCAAGAGCCGGGTAATGTGCTTCAGTGACACACCCGTACTTAAGTAACGGCCCTTTAGATATGCATGTGTTGCCTGGGTTTCCAGCAGTGGATAGCGACATGCCTGGGGGAAATATCTTAACGGAGTATTACAAAGTTTCCAGTGAAATCGAGCGTGCGTCTCCCCCTACGTGCGGTAGACATTCAGGGACGCCCTACGGCCCAACCTGGGCCTTGGCCCCTCTCGCGTTGTGTGTGTGTTTGAGAAAAGCAGAGGGGTTTGGTGCACAGATTTAATCTCATCTGTGCCTTAGCGTCTCGTGCTCTGAAGAGCAACACGAGTCTCACCCTGTATTAAACTCACTTTTGCTTTAGGGCACGGGCTCGCTTGGCCGCCTTAGGTTGCCCGATCCAAGTGTCAAACCTCTTCCCCTCAAGGGAGCGGGATTGTCCCCTATACACCTCCGCTCTGAAATCTACACGGTAAGGGACAGGCCAAAGAGTGTAATATTTCAGTGCTGCAGGAAGGGACCCCCCGCCCCACCCCCGGGCTCCTCGGGCTCCAAGGAGCTGAAACTGGCCAGATCCTGCACTCCTCGCTGGTCCCTCCGCGGCCATGGGGAGTTTCATGCAATTTGATCTCAAGCGACACCTGCCTTTATTGATCCGTGACCTTCCCAGCGGCGGTGGGCCACTCCCCCCCGCAAGCCCAGGGGCCTCCCAGAAAGCGGCGGAGGAGCCGGGTAGGGCTGGGATCTGTTCTCTGGCTGGCCAGGGTCAGACTTTGCCTCGGCACAGACCTGGGGTGCTGCTGCTGGGACTCCCCCCCATTCCCGCCTCTGCCCCTGTTGCCCCCTTCCGCTAGGGCCACTTCGGGATTTGGCTCCAACGCGCTTTGGGAAGTTTTCCCCCAGCGCCGCGGGCGCCCAGGGAAAATCACCCAGCCCCGGCAAAGCCCGGCGGGGCTCCACTGGGGAGCCGGAGCTGCGGTCTCTAGCCCGGCCAGAGCAGCGGCACCGGGCGGGAAGCAGCGCCGGGCTGCGGGGGACGGGAGCGAGCTGTGTCCCAAGACAGCGGACTCGGGTTCCAGCGCTTCCCCAGGAGCTGCTGGCCAGACTCACCGCGCGGCGGCTGCTTTCCGCCCGAGCCAAGTCACCACGCTGCCCCCTGCTGGCCTCTCCGAGCTACTACTCTGTGCCCCGGCGCCTTCTCTCCCTTTGAACTCCCGGCGTGTGCGGCTGCGGAGCTCTCCACTGGAGCGGGCTAACCTGATATAATTCCTTGCAGGGAAGGGGAAGCCGCACTGGAGGAACTTCCTCCTGTCCACGGACTTTGAAGAATTCATTCAATTTCTCCTGCCGGACCCACCGCTATTAACGTTTATGATACTTTTAAAATCAACCTATTTTTGGAGGACGGGGGTGAGGGGGAAGCTGCAACAATAGCCCAAACTGCAGCAGGCAGACGGATGATATAACTGTGTAGGCATCCACTAGGGCCCAGCTAGCAAAGCGTTCAAGGGGTTTAAAGCTGTTTACTATTCAGGAAATTTGGTAATTATTTTCCCCTCCACGTAGTGGCACTACCCTTTCCCTTTTGATATTAGATCCTCGGTGGGGGCCCTCCCTTTCAAGTTGCCAGGAGAAAGGAAAGATGAAGGGGCTGCAATAGCACAAGACCATGCACATTTCTTTCAAGCCAGCTGAGCCCTTGGAGCAGAGCAAGAAAACCAAGATAGGAAGGCCTCAGCCTGTAGGCTTCTGTAAGACACAACGTCTTAATGCTTTCCTTGGCTTCCTTATTGATTATGCAGGATTGAAATGTCTGTCCCCTGGCCTGTTTCATTGTTTGTCTATGCCATGCACTCCACTGGCAGTGTGTCTCAGGCTGAAATGCTATAACTCTAGGCTGATAAACAATAGTTTACCTCTGTGTGCCAAGGAAGGCTTCTTAGCCTCGTTTTACAATGGAGGAAACAGAGGCACAGAGGGCTAAAGTATCTTGCCCACAGTCACACAGGAAGCATATGCAAAGCCAGGTCTCCAGACTCCTATTCCTGTGTTTAACAAGATCAAACTTCCTCCCTCCAGAATATAATCCAATTCAAGGAGCACGGAACTATGGCAGGTAATAAAGAGCCATTATACACAATGGACAAAACTCTGCCCTTACACTATTGCAGTTGTTTTCTGTACAGTTGCAGGAGTGTATCCTGAAGGAAGAATTTGCTCTTTACTTCAATTTATCAGACTTTTCTTTTGCTCCAGGCCCTATGGAGATTTTGTTAAAAAGCACATCAAATGTCCCCGTATCCATACAATCTCCCCAGGCCACTCAGAGTCCTACTATGGCAGCCCACTCATCAGCCACTAAAACTTTCCCCTAAATCACAAAGACATTGCCACTTCAGCTGACGCCTTCCCTCAAAAGCAGCTTGAGAATAGTTAGGTTTAGGAGCCAAAGCTCAGCTAGGTTAAAAAAAATAAAATAAAAAGGTGGTTCTTTGACCATCAAACTTGTGTGTGATACTAGCAAGATTTGTGATGAATGAGCACACTGACTGCTATTGTATCTTGTGCATTACACCATAACTGACAGATTGTGATTTTTTTTAACTATAAAGCCTATTTAAAGGATATTATTTCACTGTATGAATTAAATAATCATTAACATACAAGCAAACCAACCAACCCACCCCAGAAAAACAAGCTCATCTTTTGTGAAATCATGACCCTTGCCCAAGAACAGAATCCAAAACCTGGACCTCTAAATCCCCATCACAGACTGGTGAGCCAGTTGAGCTACTGGGGAAATTGCTAGCCTTATGTGGACCAAATATTACAGGGAGATTTGACGTGCACTTTCCAGTGGGTTACACAACTGTTTGATGACAGCAGAAGCATGCTGGAGATCAAGAATCCCAGGTTCTATCCTTAGTTGTCGGCAGGGAATGTGGAGGAGAGGTTACAGATAAGATAACCACAGCGTGTAGATTTGGTTCATGCAGTATGAAAGGAAGCATGGCTAACCTGATGAAATTTAGCTCTGCTGTATTAGAGAGCAGGGATTCAATTTTCAGTCAGCTTGAAATGAGATCATAAAATTTGGTTGCAAAACTATATGTAAAATAGAGAATGGACTAATATTTGACTGCCTTCTAGGGTTGGGGTATAAAGCTTTGCTCAGTGATAGGGGCTAGGAAGTACGCTCAAGTATAAACAGCAGTCACTAGAACTGAAACCACAACTCATGGCTCCCAGCTCAGTAAATCTTCCTTTATACATTAGGGTAGTTAGATGTAAAGTCTCTCTTACAACAAACAGCCTGATAGCGCCACTGTGGAACATTCTGCACAATCACAGAATATCAGGGTTGGAAGGGACCTCAGGAGGTCATCTACTCCAACCCCCTGCTCAAAGCAGGACCTAATCCCCAACTACATCTGGTACAATCTGGTACAGTTGAGCACTCTCTGTAGTATTCTCCAGCTTAATTCACTCAAATGAAATCCCATTCATAACAGGCTCTTCCTTTTTGTGTGTGTACTTTGATCAGCAGTGAAATAGTAAAGAATGTTGACAGTTAGCCATTAGGTTTCAGAGTAAACAACCTATTGAGATGAATGGGACGGTTTCACACTTCTTTCCTGGTTATTTTTTAAATCTATGTGTGGACTCAAACAATAAAAACTGCATTGGTTATATCTGCTGCACATCTGGTCTGTGCTAGGGTGGAAATCATACTTAATGATTTCTCTTTTGAACCTCGCATGTGTGAAATATAAAATATCTCCCTCCAGGCCCCTAAACAAAAAACCCCCAAGATTTTTATCATACTTTTAGGATGTATGTTCAGTAGAAGTAAAGCTTTCCCCAAGAAAATAAAATGATCAACATGTTCTATAAAAATGTGGTAAAAGTGTAAAATATGTTTAAGGGAAGAAAAATAAAATAAAGAAATAAAAAGGAAAAATCAGTACTCTTAAATGCAAACAAAAGGAAAGAAAGAAGCAAATTTTCTGGAAACAGTGGTAAACCCTTAAATTTAATAAAGCCAAATTACATTAGAGAGAGATCTTCATAAGAACCACTCTCCCTGCCCCAAGCACATTTTTTGGCTTCTCAGAAAAATCTCAATGGCACCTCTTGGAGAATGTTAGAAACATTCTGTTCACAATCCAGTCTTCCAACATAGCAGGAGTTTCTCTGTTATGTCCCCGTGTCATAAACAGATAGCTAAGGGTTAATGTGTCTTTCACCTGGAAAAAAAGTAACCTGAAGCACCTGACCAGAAGACCAATGAGGAAATAAGACTTTTTCAAATCTGGGTGGAGGGTTTTTTGTGTGTGAGTCCTTTGTTCTTGGTCTTCTGCCTGCACTCTCTCGGCTATGAGGGGGTTTCTATTTCCTGCTTTCTAATCTTCTGTTTCCAAGTTGTGAGTACAGAGATCATAAAAACAATAGGGGTTATTGGTTTTTTCTTTTGTATTTACATGTCTATAGTTGCTGGAGTGCTTTGAATTGTATTCTTTTTGAATAAGGCTGTTTATTCAATATTCTTTTAAGCAAATGACCCTGTATGTGTCACCTTAATACAGAGAGACCATTTTTATGTACTTTTTCTTTCTTTTTATATAAAGCTTTCTTTTTAAGACCTGTTGGAGTTTTTTCTTTAGTGGGGGACTTCAGGGAATTGAGTCTGTGCTCACCAGGGAATTGGTGGGAGGAAGAAGTCAGGGGGAAATCTGTGTGTGTTAGATTTACTAGCCTGACTTTGCATTCCCTCTGGGTGAAGAGGGAAGTGCTTGTGTTTCCAGGACTGGAAATAGAGAGGGTGGACTCCCTCTGTTTAGATTCACGGAGTTTGCTTCTGTGTATCTCTCCAGGAACACCTGGAGTGGGGAAGGGAAAAGGTTTATTTCCCTTTGTTGTGAGACTCAAGGGATTTGGGTCTTGGGGTCCCCAGGGAAGGTTTTTGGGGGGACCAGAGTGCCCCAAAACACTCTAATTTTTTGGGTGGTGGCAGCTTTACCAGGTCCAAGCTAGTAACTAAGCTTGGAGGTTTTCATGCTAACCCCCATATTTTGGACGCTAAGGTCCAAATCTGGGACTAGGTTTATAACACCCTGTCCTCCTTATTTTACTGGTACGAAATATTTCTACTTTAAGAGCATACTTGCTCCTGTTTCTTTGCTTGAAAGGGAAGAATGTTGAAGCCCAAACCCATATGGAGCTAAAGCAAAATAATTCAAGAACATTCATAACACAATACAGGGTGGCTGCAGTCTGCACAGGCAGTGCTGCAACACTAGCACAGAATTTGTATGCTCTGGTATCTCAGAGCTCTGAAATCTCTCTTAAAACACAATCTAAAGATTAAAACACAAAACCAATCCCTAGGAATATCAAGATTTGTCTTGTCTTTCTTGATTTTGTTGGAGGTCCTCCTTTGAAAGAGGAAGAAATGGATTGGGAGCCCCTAATCTTATTTGATGTGGTACAGTATGGAATTTTTAAACAATATATTTTACCAAAGTATTTGTTAGGCATTTGAATTAAACAGGTGTCAACAGAAATCAAGAGAGTGTTTTAAACAGGCTGAATAAAAATCCCTTCCCTTGCCAATTAATCAGTTTTATCTTCCTGGTATCTCTGATGTCATTTGTAACCATATGAGCTCTCCAGTCATCCATATTGTCCCCTAGGAAAAATACAGCAGATGAGAGCTGAATTTCTAATGTAAAAAGCAAGCAGGGAAAAACATTACAAAAATACCTGTGGGCCTTCCGCATACATCATTAAGAAACAAAAAGGATACAACATTTTTGGTGTTTTTAACAGGTCATTTTTAAGTCTGGCCAGTTCATTTTGAACAATTCAGAGCCCGTAAGTTATTTTATACCAGCGAGAAACATCTCCATATGTGACTACATGGCTATATCTGTGATAACTGAAGAACTGTAATGAGCCATCAGAGTGTCCAGTGATGGGCAGGTTGCTTAATCTAAGCTGCTTCATTTAGTGGTAGATCCAAGACCCTCCCATTATTTTCCTGAGTATTTTCCTCATAAAATTGGGTGGATCTGAACGGAATTGTTTCTGTATAGAAACAGAAATAGATTTAAACATTGCGCTAACTGCTTCAGATCGTCCCAAACCAGAATTTTGTTGCACAGAATTCCCTCAGAAATAGCCATTCTGGATGAGACCAGTTGTCCATCTACAACAGGTATCCTGTCTCTGGCAGTAGTCAGCAGCAAATGCTTCAAGATGAAGGTACAAAAATCCTCACAATGAACAGTTACGGAATAACCAGCCCACAGTAGAAGTTTCTTCTTTAGCCTAATCAGTCAGTTGCTTATAGTCCATGTCTTATGCTTTGAAGCATATAGGTTTATATTCTTTATTCATATATGTGCAAGTAATTCTGAATCCTGCTAAATACTTGCACTTTAATATCTTGTGTGAATGAGTTCCACAGGTTAGCCATACATTCTGTAAAACAATTTAAAAAAATCAGTTTTGAAGTTTGTCATCTTTTAAATTTCATTGGACACTTGTTCTGATATTGTAAGACAATATAAGCATGCAATCCACCTTCTCTTTATAATGTTTATTATATATACCTCTATCATGGCCCCTTCTTGTTGTTTTCTTTGTAAAGAAGACAGTCATAATCTTTTCAATCTCTTTGCCTCTAATTTGTATTCCTCACCTTTTGATCATCTTCTATTTCTGCTACAACGTTTTTAATCTGGGGCATCGAGAAATGAACAGTATGTCTTTATTTTGAGTATTATCAACTTAGAGTGGAGTTATATTTTCAGTAGTACTTTCTACCCTATTCTCCATAAAACCTAACAATTGCTTTCTGGTCCGCTGCTGGCCACTGAGATGAGATTTTACAATGAGCTGTCCACAACACCCACATCCTTCCCTGTGTGTTAATTTAGAAATCAGCAACCTGTATGAATAGATGCAATTAATCCTTCCAATGTACATTACCTTGCACTTGTTTTCTAACTGACATCATTGTGTCCATTCATTTACCTCCTCTAGTCTTGACTAGCTTTAGTAATTGTCTTACCTGAAAATTCTCATCTCATTCTTCTCTTTCCACAGATCCTTTATATATAAACCCAGGTCTTAGCTTGGATGGTAGGGACGTCCAACTGTGAATTTCTTGCTTTGCAATATACAGGAGCTAAAGGATTCTGAGTCAGTGAACACTCAGCAATTCACTCCAACCAGTTAACAAATCCATCAGCTTTTTATTGGTCTGTATTACACAGAAAAAAATATCAGTTCATGTTGATTCAGGAGTATAAAGTTGCCCTAGTTTCTTGATATAACTTCAACCTTTCCCAGCTCAGGAGAAAGAAACAGCGAAGACATGTTTCAGACAATTTTCAATTTGCGTTTTCCTCTTTGCAGTACCTGGCATGATTGTGGTACTATAAACTTAGTTTAAGTTTTAATACAGTGGTTTCAAATGTGAGGCATCAATGCACTGACGCAGCGTAATTCTCCGCAACAGTACAATAATTACTTTTGCATTGCTTTAAGCACTTCTCTACTCTCTCCATTCCATTCCCTTTAGAAGAGTTTATTCCTTTTTGCCAATTTCTCCCTTTCCTTCTGGTCCTCAGTAGCAGCTCACTCATTCTGGGCTCTCTCACTGGGGCTTGGGAGGAATAACATCTGTGGAGGCTGATTGCAGCTCTCATTACTAGGCCTATTCATTTAAAGAATAATACTCTGATCATAACCATGGCTTTGTAGTCAGCTAGTCACTTACACAAGCCGTTTTTGTTAATTTCACAGCCAGTTCTCTGGTTTCAAAGCCAAAAGTCATTTCCCTGAAGGACAGAGATTCTAAAATGAATCCTGTAGTTGGTGCTGCACTGACAGTGCTGGAGCCTTTACTTCTCTACAGAATAGCTGCAAAATGGACAGCTGCAGAGCAAGTTTCCCAACACAGGCAGTCCCCTGCCAATGTATCTTAACCCTGACCTACTAAGATGACCTAGAAGTGAGAGGGGAGATCAGGGTAGAGGGTACAGGTTTCATTCACTCCATGAACTCTTTACTGAGACTACCAAAAAGAAGCAACGTTTCAGTGGTCACGGTGGTTTCTGTAATATGGACATTGTATATCAGGGAATGGACTAAGAGCTGAACTCATTTCATGTCATTACCAAACTAGGCTGCATCTGAACTGGGGATTTAGAGGTGAAAGGCTCTCTTTCCCATTACCAATGTCCTGGGCATTCCAGGTCTCTAATATGTATTTTTATTCTGGTAATCCAGAAGCACATTCTGCCATTACATTCAGCACAGTGTAACTGTCATCGGAGTTTATGAAACAGTTGTCTTTCGCTGTGGGGTTGTGTGTGTAATAGGGGAGGATTTTATGAAGCTTGTGACTTCCTCTCCTGCTGGAGTAATCTGGAATGCAGCAACTCTGACATCTCAATGACCATGGCTTCTATTTCAACTTTTTATGTTGCTCTATAAAAACAGGCAGTTAATTTGGTCAGCTTCACTGTTCTGGTTTTGTGAGTTTCTTTGGCAATTGTGTGTCTGTGCCTTCCTTTGGCCATCCAGAATGGCTTGATGCTAGTCCAATTGGATGGTGTCGTAATCACATGGAAAAATCATCTGATTGTTTTTGTCTGATTTTCCAGGACAAAGCAAATTCTCTCTCAGACTCTAAGATGGGAGATGATGAACAAGAGCTATCTCAGGAAATAAGAAAATTTTAAATTATTCAGTAGGTTCTACTGAAACCCGACTAATCTCCTTATTTCTTGATACACAGGGGAAGCTAGTTCTTTGGCTTTCTCTGCTCCAGTCTGTAAAACCTTTTCCAAGTGGGATTTGTCCTCCTGAAGCCTCTTAATTTCGTTCCTGATTGGCGCAAACTTCTGAATAACTGCCTCTGCCACTATCCCTTTGTAGTGAGCAGTGTCAAGACCAACACACTGGTGCACCACTTCCTTTATGCTGAGTCCTGTCACTGCAGCATGAATGGTCACCAGATTGGAGACACCAGGACGAGAGTCTGGGTCATAGGTCACCTCAGAGGTGAAGTCAGTCACAGCCTTGCGGAATTTCAGAACAATCTCCTCTGGACTGTCTGTGATGTTGAGTGTGCCTAACTTCTGAGGGTCTGACTTGGACATCTTGGCTGTTGGATCCCTGAGAGACCTCACCTTCTTTGTTGTACCTAAAAACACAAACAGATAATGGTTTTCTATTAATGCTTATTTGGCACTTTTCTTAGGAGAATACTACAACCTACAGCAGGTTGCCCTGGCTGCTTGCCCTGCCTTAAAAATTACTTTCCCAAGCTTTACAAAATACACTCATTCTTGATCTTCATTTTCTCCCACCAAAAGCACCCCAGCCATTCCCCTTTCCACTCATAATCACCCAAATAACCTGAACCTTGTTCCCCTTTCTCCCCAGTTACCTACTGCTGCTGGGATGATTCCCTGCTATTGTATACTACGGTCTATGCTGATTTCCCTACCAATCCACCTCCTCCTTTAGGTACCTGGTATTGGTGAAGCGAGTTGTCAAGGTTCCTTCCCCACTCTGAACTCTAGGGTATGGATGTAGGGACCTGCATGAGAACCTCTAAGCTTAATTACCAGCTTAGAGCTGGTTTTACTGCCACCACTCAAATCCTTTAAGAGTTATTTGGAAATTCTGTCTACCTTCCCTACAGATTATTTCCCTCCTAGTAGTCTTGAGAGACTTCTCCCCCAAGTTCCTGGTGAACACAGATCCAAACCCCTGGATCTTAAAACAAGGAGAAATTAACCATTCCCCCTCCTTTCCCCCCACCAGTTTCTGGTGAGTGCAGATCCAACCCCCTTGGATCTTAAAACAAGGAAAATCAATCAGGTTCTTAAAAAGAAGGCTTTTAATTAAAGAAAGGTAAAAATCATCCTCTGTAAAATCAGGACAGAAAATAACTTTACAGGGTAATCAGATTCATATAGCCCAGAGGAACCCCCTCTAGCCTTAGGTTTAAAGTTACAGCGAACAGAGGTAAATCCTCTTAGCAAAAAGGAACATTTACAAGTTGAGAAAACAAAGATAAAACTAACACATCTTGCCTGGCTGTTACTGTTTGAAATATGAGAGACTGGTTCAGAAAGATTTGGAGAGCATGGATTGATGTCTGGTCCCTCTTAGTCCCAAGAGCGAACACCACCCAAAACAAAGAGCACAAACAAAAGCCTTCCCCCCACCAAGATTTGAAAATATCTTGTCCCCATATTGGTCCTTTGGGTCAGGTGTCAGCCAGGTTACCTGAGCTTCTTAATCCTTTACAGGTAAAAGGATTTTGGTGTCTCTGGCCAGGAGGGATTTTATAGTATTGTACACAGGAGGGCTGTTCCCTTCCCTTTATAGTTATGACACGAGTAACCAGGGAGCACAAACTAGAAGTGTGTGAGGGATCCTGTAACAGTGGGGAGCTGGGTCAGATCAGACTCCAGAGGAGAGTCTCAAAATGACCAGCCTCCTCATCTTGAGACGCTGTCTCACACAAGAAGCCCCTGAAACTCTCCTAGAGCTCCTTAGAAATAGCTCCCTCCTAGGTGTTATCTACTCAAAAACTAAGGGGAAAAACGTTGCTTAAATTTTGGCAAGGTGATAGGTGCCTTAGAAATAACTGAGACACATGCACATATGCGAGACAGGACACCAGTATTATAAAGCACTTGGCAACATTCATCTAGTTACACCACTCCATTAATTCACAGTCTCTTCCCATTATTATTATTATACACAAAAAGCAGTATGAGCCATTGATCTAATTACTAAAATCGCATAGCACAGACTCACAGTTGCACAGACATCACAATATTTGTGCTCACAGTGCTCACAAGACACTGCACCGAGGTTTGCAACACCTAATATTCTCATGAGTGACCTCTCATTTTTAACTGGGGCTTTAAAGTGGAAAGAGGGCTACTAACGACACCCTGGCAGAGCAATCTTTTCTAAGGGGAGAACTCCCTGCTCCTGGGGGCTGCACATTCCTCCAGATTATGAACTAATGCAAAGATACCACACTTTTTCTGTACTCAGCTGCTCATGTTTCCTGCCACATGTGCCATTTGCTCTGCATAAAGATTCAGAAATTTTTCATGGCCTCATAATGCAAAAAAATGGCTGAACACATTTCCCTCAAAATCTCCTAAGCTTTAGGCTGTGGCCAAGAATGGAAAGTTTAGCCCCAATGAAGAGCCTTCTTGAAATTTACAAGCATATGTCAAAGCATCTAATGAACTTTTGTGTGCTATGGTAATGAAGGTAATAAAATAGAAACTGCTTTGTAACTTCAATTACAGCATTTACTACAAGCCAACACTACAGTGTTATGCTGGTTGGTGGTCTCTTATTCAACGCCTTAACGAGCATCACAAATTGCTCCTTAATTGGCACCATCGAACATGCTCTCTCCTCATGAGAGGCCCATGCCTGCAAGAGCAGGAGCTGTAACCAAGCAGGATTGAAAGGCAGTAGCAGAGCATTGTGGGGGGCCTCAGGACTGGAATAGCAGATATTTTACACATTCCTTTCTGGGGGTTTTCAAAGCCCCATATTCATTCTATTCTATTAATCTACTTTGCCATCAGTTTGCTCCCTTTCCACAGTTGCTCCCACATAGATTCAGCTTACCTGTAAGTCAAATCTCAACCCTTAGTAACACACTACAATCTAGTATTTAACCACACGTCTCCCTACTCACTTAAAATGGCTTTGGGCACAGGAAAGAAGTTTCCATATTTCTTGTTAAAGTGTTGTGCTATATCTCGAGTCAGTTCCAGGTGCAGGACTTGATCTTCTCCAACAGGAACATGTGTTGACCTTTTAATAAAAGACAGACACAGGAAACTCAGCAAAATTCTCTGGTTCTATTGAAACGTTACCTGAGACTGTCACAGCTCCTGCCATAGTTGAGGGCCAGACGGAGCCAAATGTTCAGTCACAGCTAACTCGCTCTCTTCTGGGTGAACAAGATTCCAGACGGATCCTGTCTAATATGGTTCTGCTGTGTCTGATGGGATGAAATGCAGATTCAGCAGCAAAAGAACAGCCTTTCACCAAAGTCTGAACGTAAATGGGAAATATACAAGAAAGAGTAACAATACTGGAATGTACACTTGCATTCTGCAAGCATCTCCCACTTTCCATAAGATTTCTACTACCCACTGTCTTCTATTCATTCACTGATTTTAAGGACAGAAGGGACCGTTTGATCATCTAGTCTGATCTCTTGTATAACATAGGTCATACAAATTTATTCTGTTACTGCTGTGTTGAAGCCCAATAACTTGTGTCTAACTAAAGCATATCTTCCGTAATAACACCCCGTCTTGATTTGAAGACTTTAAGAGATCGAGAATCCATCACTTTCCCTGGTATTATTTTCTCACTGTTAATCTGAGATTTTTTAGACGAGATATAGACTTGAAACCATGTCCTCTTTTGTTTATTAAAGCTTCCACTGCACTTTTTAAAGAGTTGGTGTATGTTAAACAAAGTCCTGGCCAAATTCTAATTTACATTCTGCGTCTCTAAATACCCAGACAATTTCAATTCAATATGATATTCTTTACTTATGATCCTAAACTACAGGGGGTCAATCTCTTCACCCCTCTACTCACCAAAGAGTAATCAGGACAAACTAAAAACTGTTACAGTAGCCCATAGAAAATCACAGTGTCTTACAACTCAGAAAAAACAGTTATCTTAATCAATACACTTAAGCAGCCCAAAAGGAACATTTCCATATGCCAAAATGGTTCCAGAATCAAAAAGTCATCCCACTGACCCGAAAACATATTGTATTTCTATAAATGCCTCTGCATGACTTTCTTTCTTTCTGATTTTCTTATGTTAGTTTTCTTGCTGGCTTTGCCTCTGCTTCTCACATGCTATTTATCTTCTATTAATTTACATTTTTTTCTTCTCCCTAATCCTCTTTTTCCTCCTAGGTCACTTCAGTCGGTTTTGTTTCTCCCTTGCTTCCTCCTCCTAATTCATTTATTTTGTTTGTGGTATTTTATTTGCTGACTCTTTTCTGCCATTTGTGTGTGTTCTTATTTCTGCAGTTAGTTTTGCTTTGTACCATTTCAGCATCTGCTTTTCCTGCTCTTCCTTCTACGACTGCTGCTCCTTTCCTAATTATCCATTTTCTCTTGCCTCTTGTCCCATTTCCTATAATTTTTAATATAAAAGATCTCTCTTGTTAAATATATATCTTTTAATACATGTGCTCTCTCTCTCCCACCTCCTTATTTTGTCACCTATTTCCAGTCAGCCAAGACTTAACATGCAAAAGTTGAGCTAAAATGAGCACTGATAATCAAAATTACAGAATCTTATTACACAGAGATGGGAAAGATCTAGGTAATTCAGTCCATCCCAAGGCCCAGTGCAGAATGGTTTCTGATAGCGAAGTTGCCAGTGTTTTGTTTATTAAAATTACTTTAATTGATGGGGCTTCTATTATTCCCCTTGGGGAACTATTCAACTATCAAACAGACCTCAGTTAAGAAGTTTTTTCTAATATTCAAATTACATTTTCCCTTTACTTTTACCCCAATATTCCTAATTATGATACATATAAACTAGCAATATCATCCCTAAGTCTTTTGACATGACTGTTTTCCCTCCCTCTGACTCTATGCTTTGGATTATTTTACCCGAGATGTATTGTTATTCCTGCCTACTCTATATTCCCAAACCCTCCATGCCCTTTTGTATCATTTCTCTGTCGTCACAGGAGTTGATGAACCCACACAACTCAACATAATCTGCAAACTTAATGTATTATTTACTCTCCCTTGGAGATTCGTTAATTAAGATTTTACATATTACCCGACTTAACTATGCTTCATTCATAGATGTAACCTTCCTCCACATTACCAGCTCTTGATCTCAGTCTTGTCAGTCAGCCTAGAAACTAAAAACTCAGCCATGTACGGGGAGAAAAGGAGTGTAGAATGGAACAATCAAGAAGCTGGAGTGGAGTGGTAAAGGAGTCAGGCTGCTAGCACTGGGTAGGTGGGCAGGGAGAAGAAAAGGGATTAGGTTTACAAGAGACATGTGGGAAGAACCAGGAAAAAAAGAATGAGTAACTGAAAGAAGGATATAGTCTACATTTCCTCAGTACAGTAAACTTCTCCTCAGGGATGTAAAAAAGAATTAAAATGTGAAAAAAATGCTACTTCACAGTTTCCCTATTTGCAGAAGACTTCTTCAAATATTGTGCATTATGGCTACATGACATCCTGACGGTGCCAGGCATTACACCTCATGTCAAAGCTGGGACCTCTGCGAATCTTACATCAAAGATAATTGACTAGTATAGAACTACGCTTCTGTAATGGGTCTCAGCTTTCTCATGAAGGCAACACATGAGGTTTAGCTTCCCCTTTGTGCAGAGAACTCCTCCCCCATCGACACAGCATAATCTACACCAGAACTTGAAAAAAATGTAAGCGAATTTAATAGTGGTGTAAAGTGCTCAACTGAAAGGTCTGGACATGAAATCTCTCTAACTTCATAGCAGGTCCATCATGGGAAATAACAACATAAATCATCCCTGACCTTGAGGATCCACAACTAGTTTAGTCTCTGTGGCCCATTCAGTCAATCGATCCAACTCAACAGCTAAATGGGTCAATTGGTGTTAGCTTTATTGGTGATTTCAGGGACATGCACTAAATTGTTCTGAGGTGACCAACTCTTCTTAGACAATACCATCCAATAGCTTTCTAGTGGCCTGCTATTTAACCACTATCAACCTGAGCAAGATTTTAATCAGTGACTGAAAGACAAAAAGGTTTCATCCATTCCCAATCCTCTCAGCTATTCACGCCCCTTGGTATTTAACATGTTGACTCAAAGAACTTTCATCTTACAACAGTTGAACAGACTTTGCCTGTGGGCTCACATTCTGTCTCTTACTTGTACAGCAGAATATCTGCAGCTTGAAGAACAGGGTATGTGAACAGACCAACGGTTCCTTCATAATTCTGGCTGGCATTCTTTACCTGTTTGCAAAACAAATACATAGGGAAATCATCCATTTGGCTAATGATGTCAACGTCTGATTTTGATTTTTTTGGTTGTAAGTTTCAGTTCGTGAGTCCGCTTCGTTCATTGACTGTGTCACTCTAGCAAAGAAGCATTCCTAACAAAATTTGTGCTTTTTCAATGCTCAGTGCTACTTACTGCTCATGGATCCGTTATTTTCTAGAGATATTTATAGATCTCGTCTCATAATATTTGTTCTGTTATTTTACTAGGGAGATATATTAGATGTGTGGGATGGTAACAGCCAAACCAGCTCCTTTTTTGTTGTTGTTTGTTGGAAGATTGGTATGCAGCACTTGTTTTTATACAAAGTCCTGGTACCCTCCAGATTAACCCACCTTTTTGTAAATAGTTATCAAAGGTTCAAAAGTTCAATACCTAATTCCTTTAACACCCTAGATGCATATCATCTGGACCAGCTGGTCTGTAGATGTTCAAGTATCAAGATTCCTGCTTTTTGTTTTAACTGTAGCTACATTTAAAAAAAATCGTTAAAATCTGTCCAGATTTCCTCATATTTTCCTATATCTTTTTCCTCTCCCTGTCATCCAGATCATACTCTCCTGTTTCCATCTCCAGTCTCTTAAATACGGGGGACCTGATGCCAAGCACCTGCAGCTCCTATCTGTGGGTTTTAAAAGTCCAACCACTTATACTCAGATGCCTAAATATGGCTTTACAATCTCATTTGAGAAACTCAGTTTGAAAAGCTTGGCTTAAATCTAAATTTTGCATTAACACTATTTGTTGCATTTAAATTTGAATGAGTTTATTTAATTAAGAAGAAAAAA
The DNA here is from genome assembly GCF_025201925.1 of Gopherus flavomarginatus. Classification (NCBI taxonomy): domain Eukaryota; kingdom Metazoa; phylum Chordata; order Testudines; family Testudinidae; genus Gopherus; species Gopherus flavomarginatus. The sequence goes on along the minus strand of NC_066617.1, from coordinate 155,811,779 downwards.
CAGGAAGGGGGGAAAAACCACCCACAAACATCTGGACGTATTTAGCCTGCTCCAGTTGTGAACTCTGCGAACCAAACTGCTTTGGATACTTTTTTCTTCTCATTGTTTGTCTCTCTCCTGACTCCTTGTAAAACAGTTGGTTAGGTTCGGGGCCATTTGCCAGACCCCAATACAAGTAGCACCATAGTGTTGGCCCAGTCTAGGCCCCAGCCTCTCAGCCCCACCCTACCCTTGCCGGCCTTCTTACTTTGTTTATGGGTGGTGAAAAGCAAAAGTTCAAACTCAACAGAGAAGCCCCTCTTGGGGTCAGGTTAGTGACACCACCTTACTTCACGGGTGCCTAGAGACCAGCTTTACTGGAGTCCTTCCAGCCAGGTAGCCCAATCACTCTCTTCCTGCCAGGCTTGCCTCTGGGGCTCATTGGACTCATCCCAGAGAGGTGGTGATATCTAAACAGTCAATTAAGGCCTCTCTGGCCCTCCTATAGTCCTGGGCTGCTGCCAAATCAAGTTCATGGCATTTAGCTTGAGCCGGTCCTGACAGATGGCACCAATAGCATGGCCCAGTGCTCTCAGGACCACGCCATGGCAGGTGCCACCTGCTCAAAAGTAGTGAAAAATGCCTTGGGGTCACTGGTGGTGCCCATCTTAGACAGCTTCAGAGGGATGGGTGCTGAGTTGGGGGGCCCAGGGTTAGTGGCCACCACAGCCCTGGGTGACCCTAGAGGGTGGAGAACTGACAGCATCTGTTGCTCCAGGTTCTGTTGTTGCTGTTGGCGTGTGGCTAATTCCCTTATCAGTTAGTGGTGTTGCTGCCCCAGCTGTTGCTGGATTGCAAGGTGTTGAAGCAATTGCTGCTGTTTTTGTTGTAGGGTGGCCTGGTTCTGCTGGTTTTCTGTGACCCATTTTACCAGCCATTCCAGATCCATTCCAAGTTTTTTCTGTCAGGATTTTCTCAACCTCAAACCTCTTTTCTCCTTTTCCCCGCTCCCTGCCCCCTTTTCCTCTCCCTTTCAGCAGAGCTGACCAAGTGCCTGCATTCTCCACCACTTGTAAGAGATTCTTTCTGGGGCACTTCTCTAGCTGGGTTGGGGCCCCGTGCCATGCCTTGTTAACGCCAGAGGTTGGCCCAGTCAAGACCACAGCCTCTTAGCCGTTGCAGTAGGCCCCACCGTGGCAGACGTCTTACTTTGTTTATGGGTGAAGAAAAGCAAAAGTTTAAAGTCAACAAAGAAGCCCGTCCAGGGGTCAACAATGAAACAAGGTCAGCGGCACCACCTTACTTCAGGGATGCCTGGGTAGCAGCTTTACTGGAGTCCTTTGGGCTAGATAGCCCAATCATGCTCTCCTTGCCAGGCTTGCTTCTGCGGCTCACTGGACTTTTCCCAGAGCTGGAGGTCTCTGGTATGGTGGAGGTTCCTCCTCCTGCTTCAGGAGATTCTCCATCTGCTCCATTCTCAGGGCTTCCCCCTTCCTGACTGCAGTTTCCGCCTCTGAACTCTTTCTGCCCTACCACGCATGGCTGGAAGGGCCAGAGAGGTGGGGCTACCTTAGCACTGAACCTCCATAGCACCTTCCCTGTCAGTGTTGGGTTTCAGGGCCACCCAGAAGATGGGGGGAGAGATAGCTCAGCGGTTTGAGCACTGGCCTACTAAACCCAGGGTTGTGAGTTCAATCCTTGAGGGGGCCACTTAGGGATCTAGGGCAAAAATCGGTACTTGGTCCTACTAATGAAGGCAGGGGACTGGACTCAATGACCTTTCAAGGTCTCTTCCAGTTCTAAGATAGGTATAACTCCAATTATTTATTTATTCAGGGGGCCTGGGGCAAAGCAATTTCAGGGCCTCTTCCATTAAAAAAACGTTGCAATACCACAGAATATTATATTCTTGTGGGGGTCCCTTCGAGGCCTGGGGCAAATTGCCGCCGCCCCCCCCCGGCAGCCCTGGGGGGTTTATACACCCCAGCACACTTCTGATTTCTCTTCTTGTTAAATAAAGAAAATACACAGAAATTAAATGCAAAAAAATAGCATTGATGCAATACTAAGAAAGAAATTAAGCACATTTGTCAAGAATGGCAAAACGGAAGATTTTTCAGAACATCAACTCAGACACAGTCATCTTTAGTAATGTTTATTTCTGTACGCCTTTTAAAATGTAAACCTTAACATATCCCATACCATACAACACACAGAATAGCTAACTAATGTTGCAGAAGACTTACTTACGGAATTTCCTTACTTGAGACTGCTTGACTTTTTAGCCTTAATGTTGTGTTGTACTTATTGCATTTTATTATTTTACTAAGCTTGAAATAAGAACTTTAATCATTTTGATAAATGATTAAAAATACCAGTCTATAATTGAAAACCTTCTTTAACTGCCTCTGTATTCTCTGCTTATATAGGTATGCTACTTTGTAACCTCCCACAGCAGCAGCCTCACAGACTCACAATATACAGTCATGTCTCCTATAGTAATAGCATTGTATGGGGTTGTTTTCTTTCCTCTTCCTAAAGTGACTCCATCACCTTTAGTAAGAATGACTGGCCCAGTGTTTATGGTCCACAGGCAACAGAAATTTTTACAAGAAGGACAATACTGTTGTTATTAAATTTCCTTAAATCTCCTTTTAGTTTAATATGCTGATCATATAAACCTTACCTTCCACTGCGGAAAGCTTTGTATACGTGGCATATTAGTTAAGCACCCAAGAATCCAACCGAGTTCTGCATGTTCAGGCACCTAAAAAAAAAGCCATAGGAAATCAGAATAGGTTGAATGTATTTTCACCTGCACACATCATTTCAAGAGAAAGTACAGCCAGTAAAGGCTATCAAACCAGAGATTAGTAAGATTAGTTTATTTTTGGCTATCATTTTCTAGATGAGTTTAGTGCTGGTGAGAAGTAACAGAGAGCCCTGGTGACTGAAAAACCTATATTGATCCATAGTCCAAGTACAACTCCTGCAGCAGCAGTACAAGCTTCCCCACCCTACCTAGTCAGCCTGCCCTAACTGACCAAGAAAGAAAACTGTGGAGGTGAGACAGGTGTTTAATTTTCATGTGCATTCAGATCTTGGCCTTTATGCTGAGAATTCCAAGTACCTTGAGACAGTGGGCTAGAGGTTACAGCATAGGACTATTAGTCAGATCCCCTTGCTTCTAGTCCTAGCTCCAACATTAATTTGCTGTGGGAGTCAAATGTATCTCTGTGCTTCAGTTGTCCTGTCTGTAAAATGGGGAAACCTAGACCTCCTAAGTATCCTGGATTTTGTGGAATGTTCTACATTTTGGGTTAATCCACCTGCCTGTTCTGCAGCACCAAAGGCAGGAGTTTTGCAAATGAAAGAGGAAGACTGACTCAAAATATCCACTGAGTTAGGGAAGGATGCATGGGGCAGAGAGCCAGGATGCCTTATCTAATGTGGGACTACAACCACCAAAATGCCTTCAGGAAATGAAATGATGAAAACATTTTAGCATCTGGAAGACTACATTAGATGATTTTAAAATATACTTTAGATTTTTTTTTCTTTCCTAACGGTGTCACTCACTATAGGGCAGAGTTAAGGTTGTTTGGTGCCCTCACATTTCTACACCGTAACATGTTAGGATTCCTGTTAAAGTTTAACCTTAATTCTGAATTTCCTGGGTTTATAATGCATGTTTTGAAAATAATTACATTACTGTATTAAAAAATCCCACCATGAATCACTGATGTGTATTCTCAATCTTAACTCCATTTTAACAGTTTTTGTCTGGACGTAATTTATGAGGTATAATGTGAGGTGCAACAAAGCACAGGTGTTCCACTTCTGGTCATTTGTCACACATTTCATTTGCCTCTGTCACATGCTGGCAGGTCTGAAGGTTGAGAGGTATGATAATACCTAGGACAGAGGGGTTGAGAAACTTAATGCTTGTGTTTCGATCTAAGAGCTCAGATAAAAAGCATTAAAAGGTGCTTATTAACAACAGGTATAATTACTAATATCATCCGCAGAAATCATTTTGGTGTTGTACGTAGACTTGGAAAGGACCGATTCCATCACGGACTACATTTAATATCCATCAAATAGCCCTAAGATTGTAATTACTTTTGGTCACTAATATTATGGTCCACAGCTGAACTGAGGACCTGAGGTGAATAGCTCAGGAACTGATTACAATGACATGAAGCCTCCCAAATCTTCTCTTTTTTGATTCCTTCATGTTCATTTGCCTGCCTGGCTTTAGTACACAAGGCAAAGTGTGACAAGATGGCACCAAATGTGTCCTCTATGTAATATGCAATGTAAACTGGTTGGATGGAACTGACTTAACCCATGCCTATTTCATTCAGGAGGAATCACCATCTGGTACAAAACAATTTATCGTTTCTTTCTTCTAGGCACAAAGAAAGAGGGGATTTTTTCTGTTGCATTGGTGTTGACAAGGGCTCTCTTCCAAAGCAATGGATTTCACGATATGCCTCTGTCATGCTTCCCTCCCACAACCAAGACTGCACGTGCCTACTGTGCCAGCGGCTTTGACATCCCGTGTGTTACTGGAACACTGAGCGACCAGTCATTCTGCAGCCCTGGCTCTAAGCAGTGAGTTACATTCACTTCTAGCCCCCAAAGCCAGATTCAGAGGAAGCATGGCCCATTATTAACACAAAGTGGTAAGAACACATGCTAGCGTAAAGAAGAAAAGCTGGGGGGGAGGAGGGTGGAAGCGCAAAGAAGCAAGGAAGAAACAAAGAAAAACAATCACACAGGGTAAAACAAACAACTGTCCCAGTACTGCTTAGTATGCTCAGCAGTGATGGATTACAAAGAGCCAGAGCTGCAATCAGTGAAGTTAAGTATCCTTGGAGGAACTCGATTTGTATAAATAGAATTAAATTCATTTACAATTTTGCAGGACGTCCTTCTCTATGCTATTAAACAAGGGACCATGGAGTTAATTCATATAATAGAAAGAAACAGTCAAAAGTAAAAAAGACACACTCCATCTCTCTATCACTGTCAATTAGTTTTCAATAGCTTTGTATCAAATTTCATAACATTTATCATGCTAATATTAATGAAGAGCAAGACCTTCAACACACGAACAGCTCATTACACAAAGGGCAATAGCTTCAAAGAACTCTTTGATGAAGGTCCTGTTCTTTCTGAAAGAAGTAACTGAAATACTGAGGATCCTATCTAAAAAACTGGGAAACTAATACACAAAAACACAGTGTTGTGTATCAGTTAAGGCTGTTCTATACATAAAATACTTCACATAAAATCTAGGGCTGTCAAGCGATTTAAAAAAATCAATCATGATCAATCGCGCTGTTAATAATAGAATACCGTTTATTTAAATATTTGTGGATGTCACCTACATTTTCAAATATATTGATTTCAATTACAACACAGATTGTACAGTGCTCACTTTATATTTTATTACAAATATTTGCACTGTAAAAAACAAAATAAATAGTATTTTTCAATTCACTTAATAAAAGCACTGTAGTGCAATCTCTTTATCATGAACTTCAGATTCTTACATCTTGGGTCAAATGCTGTAGCTATCTTTAGAAAGCTCACATTGGTACCTTCTTCGCATTTTGTCAGATCTGCAGTGAAAGTGTTCTTAAAACAAACAACACGCGCTGGGTCATCATCCGAGACTGCTAGAACATGAAATATATGGCAGAATGCAGGTAAAACAGAGCAAGAGACATACAAATTCTCCAAGGAATTCAGTCATAAATTTAATTAACAATTTTTTTAAACAAGCATCATCAGCATGAAAGTATGTCCTCTGGAATGGTGGCCAAAGCATGAAGGGATATACGAATGTTTAGCATATCTGGCACGTAAATACCTTGCAATGCCGGTTACAAAAGTGCCATGCGGACGCCTGTTCTCACTTTCAGATGATACTGTAAACAAGAAGTGGGCAGTGTTATCTCCCATAAATGTAAACAAACCTGTTTTTCTTAGTAATTGGCTAAACTAGGACCGAGTGGCCCTGTAGACTTTATAAAGTTTTACATTGTTTTGTTTTTGAATGCAGTTATGTAACAAAAAATAACCTACATCTGTAAACTGCACTTTCACAATAAAGAGATTGCACTACAGTACTTGTATGAGGTGAACTGAAAAATATGATTTATTTTGTTTATCATTTTTACAGTGCAAATATTTGTAATAAAAATAATATAAAGTGAGCATTTTCTACTTTGTATTCTGTCTTGTAATTGAAATCAACATATTTGAAAATGCAGAAAAACATCCAAAAATATTTGATAAATTTAAATTGGTATTTTATTGTTTAACAGTGCGATTAAAAATACATTTAATCACAATTAATTTTTAAAATCGTGATTAATTTTTTCAATCGTGTGAGTTAACTGCCATTAATCAACAATGTTAATAAAATCTAAAAATAAAATGACATGAAAAGTTAAATCTATCATAACATACATAAGAACACAAGAACGGCCCTACTGGGTCAGACCAAAGGTCCATTTAGCCCGGTATCCTGTCTACCGAATGTGGCCAATGCCAGGTGCCCCAGAGGGAGTGAACCTAACAGGCAATGATCAAGTGATCTCTCTCTCCTGCCATCCATCTCCACCCTCTGACAAACACAGGCTAGGGACACCATTCCTTACTCATTCTGCCTAATAGCCATTAACGGACTTAACCTCCATGAATTTATCCAGTTCTCTTTTAAACGCTGTTATAGTCCTAGCCTTCACAACCTCCTCAGGTAAGGAGTTCCACAAGTTGACTGTGCGCTGTGTGAAGAACTTCTTTTTGTTTTAAACCTGTTGCCCATTAATTTCATCTGGTGGCCCCTAGTTCTTGTATTATGGGAACAAGTAAATAAGTTTTCCTTATTTACTTTCTCCAAATCACTCATGATTTTATAGACCTCTATCATATCCCCCCTTAGTCTCCTCTTTTCCAAGCTGAAAAGTCCTAGCCTCTTTAATCTCTCCTCATATGGGACCCCGTTCCAAACCTCTAATCATTTTAGTTGCCCTTTTCTGAACCTTTTCTAATGCCAGTATATCTTTTTTGAGATGAGGAGACACATCTGTATGCAGTATTCAAGATGTGGGTGTACCATCAATTTATATAAGGGCAATAAGATACTCTCTGTCTTATTCTGTATCCCCTTTTTAATGATTCCTAACTTCCTGTTTGTTTTGACCACTGCCACACACTGAGTGGACATCTTCAGAGAACTATCCACGATAACTCCAAGATCTTTTTCCTGATTCACTGTAGCTAAATTAGCCTCCATCATATTATATGTATAGTTGGGGTTATTTTTTTCCAATGTGCACTACTTTACATTTATCCACTGTGTCAGAACCAGACCAGTGGTGTACAGGAGTCTGGTAGAGGGCAAATATACTGGTCACTGGATGAGTAGTTTTCTGTTCCCTGAGTGACCAGAGCAGGGGCTGCACTACAGTAATCAGGAACCTGCTAGAACCAATTAAGGCAGACAGGCTGATTAGAACACCTGCGGACAATGAAGGCAGACTAATCAGGGCACCTGGGTTTAAAAAGGAGCTCACTTCAGTTTGTGGTGGGTGCGAGGAGCTGGGAGCAAGAGGTGCAAGGAGCTGAGAGTGAGAGGGTGTGCTGCTGGAGGACTGAGGAGTACAAGTGTTATCAGACACCAGGAGGAAGGTCCTGTGGTGAGGATAAAGAAGGTGCTTGGAGGAGACCATGGGGAAGTAGCCCAGGGAGTTGTAGCTGTCATGCAGCTGTTACAGGAAGCACTATAGACAGCTGCAATCCACAGGGCCCTGGGCTGGAATCTGGAGTAGAGGACGGGCCCAGGTTCCCTCCAAACCTCCCAACTCCTGATCAGACACAGGAGGAGTTGACTCGGACTGTGGGTTCCACCAGAGGGGAAGATCTCTGAGGCGGGCAAATCTGCCAATAAGCGCAGGACTCACCAAGGAAGAGGAGGAACCTTGTCACACCACATTAAATTTCATTTGCCATTTTGTTGCCCAATCACTTAGTTTTGTGAGATCTTTTTGAAGTTCTTCACAGTATGCTTTGGTCTTAACTATCTTGAGCAGCTTAGTATCATCTGCAAACTTTGCCACCTCACTTTTCCCCCTTTCTCCAGATCATTTATGAATAAGTTGAATAGGATTGATCCTAGGACTGACCCTTGGGGAACACCACTAGTTACCCCTCTTCATTCTGAGAATTTACCATTTATTCCTACTCTTTGTTCTCTGTCTTTTAACCAGTTCTCAATCCATGAAAGGATCTTCCCTTTTATCCCATGACAACTTAATTTATGTAAGAGCCTTTGGTGAGGGACCTTGTCAAAGGCTTTCTGGAAATCTAAATACATTATGTCCACTGGATCCATCTTGTCCACATGTTTGTTGACACCTTCAAAGAACTCTAACAGATTAGTAAGACATGCTTTCCCTTTACAGAAACCATGATGACTTTTGCCCAACAATTTATGTTCTTTTATGTGTCTGACAATTTTATTCTTTATTATTGTTTCAAGTAATTTGCCCGGTACTGACGTTAGCCTTACCAGTCTGTAATTGCCGGGATCACCTCTAGAGCCCTTTTTAAATATTGGTGTTACATTAGCTATATTCCAGTCATTGGGTACAAATGTACCACAACCTTAACTCTGCCCCAGCTCGAATGTCAGATTTCCAGCACTGCCTTCTCCACACACTTGAGTGTATGCAACTTTACAGAACTGCAGAAAAGGGATGGTGCAGGGACCGAGAGAGTATGGTCTGTTTGTGTTGAAGATAGTGGAATTCGGGGAGGAGGTGATGGAAGGTTGGTATCCCATTCTCTGTCACATCATCACCTGACCTGAGCTACTGACAAAGCCCTGTCTATAACTGTAACAGTTAGACAATTTTAATTACAACCTAATTCTTCAAGTGTAAGCTATGCATGAGTTAGTTTAACTCTTTCTAAATTTTAAGAAGATCTGGGTTCACATTCCAGCTCTGCCACTTTTATTCCTTGGTAACCTCAGGCAAGTTACTTCCCTCCTTGTGCCTCAGTTTTGCCATCTGCAAAATGAGGATAGTAATATTGACCTCCTTTATAAAGTGCTTTGAGAGCTATGGATGAAGCACATTATATAAGAACTAGGTACTATTATTATTTAAACTTTTTGGAACTCCTAAACAATTCGAAGTATTTCCCCACAATTCTAATTTTACTCTATAAATATGAGTGATTATCTGTTTTGTCTTTTAAAAAAAACAGGCCCAGGGTTGTTTTTTATTTTTCAATAGCAGGCAGCTTGATATGCCCCTTCAACAGAGGAATGGGTCTCTACCTTAACTACGACTCCATTATTTTGGTAGGATCTGAGAGCAGAGGTCTAGAATCCAGGCCTGCAGGAGCCCTGGATCTCTGACATTGCTTCGTCATCAGCAAGTGAGACAGCAAAGCACCATCTCCCTAAACTTGAAGTTCTGGCCCCACAGAATATTTTAGCTGAGCACCCAAGGCCTGCAGCAGCCTGAATGACTCACACCTGCTACTTAAGCCAGGAAGTGATGCGGGTGGGCATCCAAGCAATTGGGTAGACTTTCTGCTGTTGCTACATTGGACCTTGCTCTCACCTATCTCCTGCAGTTGTGATCCCACCAAGTTCCTGATTCATGCTCTGCTCCTGACCTGATCCTCTCGCTCCTAACGCCTGCCTTGCTCTTGCTCGATCCTTGCCTCTCTCTGGTCCCTGTCCTTTCACTTTGCTCCTGACCATCAGTTGTCAGTTCTGGTTCTACCTTGCAGTTCTGACTCAAACTCTGGCTCAATCCTTTGCTCTGGCATTTGGTATCTAACTCCAGCTTCAGTCCTCAGCTTTGACTCCTGGTCTTGACTTTGGCTCAGCCCCCTGGCTCTGATACTTAGTTGACCCCAACTCTCCCTGCACTTCTGTTCCCTGACCTGGATACCTGCTTTGCCCACTAGACATGACTCCTGCTCTGACTGCTAGGCCAGACTGCCCACGTCCTGGTTCCTGACATTTTACATACATGAAACCAACTGGAAAAGCATATGTCTCATCTGCATCTAGGAGTCAGTCCACACAGAGGATAGCAGCCTATACTGCTACCAGTCACTCCATCAGTTCAAAGTGATACACATCTGTGCTGGTGATAGAGAGGTTCCTTATCAGTAACAGGCACTCTTCAAGTGTATTGCACCTGCATATTTGCTATGGAACCTTTCTAGAGAGTAGTGGGTATTAGGGTCAACTGTGTCTCTCTACCCTTCCCTTGTGGAGGATTCAGAAGTTATTAAAAGGGCAACCAAAGACCCTAACCACAGAATATCAGGATTGCAAGGGACCTCAGCAGGTTATGCAGTCCACCCCTCTGCTCAAAGCAGAACCAGTCCCCAGACAGATTTTTACCCCAGTTCCCTAAATGGCCCCCTCAAGGCTTGAACTCACAACCCTGGGTTTAGCAGGCCAATGCTCAAACCATTGAGCTATCACTTCCCCCCTTTCAGCTCCTTCCCTAATTTTGGAATTATTTACCCTAGACTCTGAAGAAGTGGTGGGGGGGGGGGTGCAGGGGAGTGAATGTGGAAAGGCAGAGCATTCAAAGACCAACAGTTAGTTGTAAGTAGCCTCTTTCCTTACAGTGGATTCTACATATTCCCACCTCTGGAGTTTAATGAGCACTACCCTTCCGCCCACGACCCTGGAACACAGGCTGAGGAGTTCTAAGGGAACAAGGACTCAGAACTGCCAAACTGAACATCAATTTTGGATGGCAGGTCAAGATATATCAGAAGGGACTACAGCTCTGTTCTCCCAGATCAGAATGCAAGGGATAACATTGTATTTAGTTTATTTTTTTGGTGCTTTAAGTACATATAGAGCTTCAAGTACAGTAACTCCTCACTTAATGTTGTAGTTATGTTCCTGAAAAATGTGACTTTAAGTGAAACGATGTTAAGCGAATCCAATTTCCCCATAAGAATGAATGTAAATGGAAGGGGGAGGGGGTTAGGTTCCAGGGATTTTTTTTATTTTTATTTTTTGCCAGACAAGAGGCATTATATACATTTTAAACAAGCAATTTAATACAGGTATAAGTTTTAAACAACTTTAAAGAAACAATGTAATACTACAATCAGCTGGCTTGCAGCATTTAGGAGGCAGGAGGGAGGGAGGAAGAGTAAGGACTTGGTGCGCAGGCTCTTCCTTCCTCCTCTCCCTGCCTCCTGCCTGAGGCAATCAGCTGGTCTGCAGTGTTCGAGAGGCAGGGGAGGGAGGGGGAGTGCCAAGTCCTCGCTTCTCCCCGCTCCCTCCTAAACACCGCAAGCCAGCTGATTGCCCTGGGCAGGAGGCGGGGGGGAAGAGGAGGAAGGCACTGATCTGTGGGGTCTGCCAGCGGGTGGGAGGCGCTGTGGGAATGGAGGGGGGGTGGAGGGCACGAGGAGGCTGCCAGCTGTGCTGAAAGCAGGCAGCCAAACAACATAAGAGTGGAGCATTGCACAAGCTTAAATGAGCATGTTCCCTAACTGATCAGCAACGAAACAACGTTAACCAGGACAACTTTAAGTGAGGAGTGAATGTAACAGCTTTTCAAATTCTGTGAGGACAGGGAGTCTACATGGATGTTTCTTTGGATTAGTTGAATACTTTTTGATATATCTAGTTGAATAAACAGCTGACAAGTCATAAGCATGGGTGTAAAAAAGATTGCAGAAACAGACTGGTTAGCAGAAACGGAGATGAGTTGAGAGTGGAAATGGGGATGAGAACACCGATCATAACACACTTATCATATGGACTACTGTTTATAGAGGACTGGCCATTAGGCTGGTATCTCAAAGTCTATCATGTAGCTACAACTATGGGAAATGTCTTCTTCCTTCCAACAAACTCAAACAAAGCAGACAAGAGCTTGGTGAAACAAGACTCCAACCCCAAATCAAAAGAATTATATGCACTAGAGAGAACACTCCCGGGGCAGCTAAGTGAATATGTCCCCCTTGTGGTATTCACAGCACAACCAAATGTGCTGCTATAAAAGAAATCCTATAAAAAGAGTCCTTGGACTCAGGTGTGAAGGGAATAGCAATTATCTCTAGAAATCTTAGTGGTGCACAAGGCAACCTTTCCACAAAGTACAGTGTTGCAAGGCGTGTGAGGACTACTGCCCTAAGCACATGTGGGTGGAAGCTGGAATCATAACCCAGAAAGCTTGACAGAACTCCAAACACAGTTCTGAATGTTCAAAGTGTAATAGACAGCAATGTTAAAAGCAAGAGATTTGTGTGGTCAAAGATTGCTGCTTTTTTATAACCACCATTAAACTTCCAACAAACTCTCTCATCAAACCAGTTGGGAATCCAGAAGTCCAGATGTCAGCCTGAGAAGATGCAGGGGTAGAAGATCCAGTACATTGTAAAGTAATGCTAACAACAGATGGCATATTTGTCTTCAAACATCCTACAAGACCTGATTTTGGGCCCCACACTACAAGAAGGATGTGGAAAAATAGGAAAGAGTCCCGCAGAGTGCAACAAAAATGATTAGGGAGCTGGGGCACATGACTTAGGGGAGAGGCTGAGGGAACTGGGATTGTTTAGTCTGCAGAAGAGAAGAAAGATGGGGGATTTCATAGGGCACTCCCCCTTTACAGCATCTGAATCCTCTTCAAACCAAGCGGAAGGAGGGGTAAAGTGGCCCCAATGGACAATGCTCTCTAGAAAGATTTCACAGCTCAATGCCAGGAGGTGATAATCCTAGAAGTGAGAACTCACAGAAGCCACTCAGAGAACTAAAAGTTCCAGCCTTGCTGATGACCCATATGGGGGTCTGTACAATTCCACACAGTGAACTTTTGTCAGTTTTCTCTTCTAAAATGTAAAGTTACATTTACACTCATGCACGCACACACACACTCATTAGCAGTTATGTAAGAGATAAGTTAAGGTTGTAAAATCAAACACCCAAAGCTTAGGAAATGCTAGAATTAAGATTGCATACATGGAATGGGCCCAAATGAAGGCTATAGGAGCAACCTTAATTCTGGCATTTCCTAACAAGAAAATGAAGGAACATGCAATAAGTGGCCACTTGTGAAAAGTCTGGTCTAAGTGACTTGCCCAGTATCACACAGGAACTCTGTGGCAGAGGTGGGGACAGAATCCAATTCTTCAAGGTGGCATTCAACTAACTTAAACATGAAACCATCCTTCCTCTCCCTGGAATTCCTTGCCCCATCCAATACACACCTATCAACTTCTTCAACAGATGAAGTAAGGGGTCTCATAGATGCCAGCTTTACTAACTACACAGTTCTGATTCATTTCCCAAGCACCATCCATCCTGTGCACAGAATGATACAGGTGTGCTGCAGGCAAAATACACCTTTACCTCGATATAACTCTGTCCTTGGGAGCCAAAAAATCTTACTGCGTTATAGGTGAAACCGCATTATATTGAACTTGATTTGATCCACCGGGTCACAAAGCCCTGCTCCTCCCTCCCCGCCCGGAGCGCAGCTTTACCGCGTTATATCCAAATTTGTGTTATATCAGGTGACGTTATAACGGGGTAGAGGTGTAGTAATTAAAAGACTATCATAATGCATATGCACAAAGGGGCTGAACAACATTACACAGGCAACCTGAAAATTGATATTTCCTAACTTCTGAGTGCTTAACTTAGCAATGTTAACTTTTTAAAATGTAGTTTTGTATGAAGTTTCTCAATTAAAAAAAGCAAACTTAAAAACAAATTCCATCATGTACAACTATACTGACTCCCATGTCTATTGACTGACCGTGTTGGAATCTTTAGGTAAAGTCTCCACTTTGAGCTGAGAGTGTGAAGCCCAGCTCAAGGAGACATATTTGCGCTAGCTCAATCAGATCAAGCCTGCTAAAAACAGAGCAGTCATGATCACGCAACTGGTGGGAGGGGCTAGCTGCCCTGAGTACATGCTGAGGTCTTGAACAGGTACATGGTTAGAGTCGTTAGTCCTTCCTGCCGGTCATGCCGCTGCAGCTACACTCTATTTTTAGATTGCCAGCTGGATAAGAGCTAGTGCAAGTATGTTTCCTTGAGCTGGGCATCATACCACCAACTTGAAGTTTAGACATACCCTCAGATTCACATCACAGACCTCTACCACTCAAGCTCTTTCATAGAGTTTAAGGCCATAAGGGACAATTACATCATCTAGTCTGACTTTCCTGTACATCATAGGCCAACAAACTTCACCTACTTAGCCCAATAACTTTTATTTGATGAAAATATAATTTATATTTGACTAAAGCATATCTTTCAGAAAGGCATCCAGTCTTGATTTGAAGATATCAGGATATGACAATCTATCACTTCCCTTGGTAGTTTGTTCCAGTGGCTAATCACTATCACAGTTAAAAAATTATACTTAATTTCTAATTTCAGTTTGTCTGTTTTCAATTTCCAGCTGCTGGTTCTTCTTATCTTGCCTTTTTCTGCTAGATTAGGAGCCTTTTTCTATAACAGAGTAACTGATAGCAGGTGTAGGCTGTTAACTACCATGGGGACCAGCTGGTTTCACAACTATTTGCCGGACAAGAGAGGAAACATTGGGACTCTGGAATCCTAAATTCTATTCCAGGTTGTGGAAAGGAGTGTGCTCTAGTGATTCTATCCTCACAGCCTGCCTCTCACTCCTCTGAATCTGAATCAGGCTGCTTCCTCCTCCACATTGCCTCAGCATCAGCATGGGAAGCCCTGATCACAGGCAAGACAATCTCCATGCTCTCAGTTCCAGCACCAGGTATCACAGTGGACCCCAGGAACCAAGAGGTACAACCACAGGGAAAGTTCTGCTCAGCCTCTGCAGCAGTGGGCTGGAGCATGCTGAGTGCAGACAATCTTCAGGTAGTTTAGATGTCAAACTAAACAAACCTCTATTGAGCATGTATAAATAGTGATTTTCAGAAACTTGTAATTTAAACAGATATAGATGGATTTTCATGGGGATAGCAAAAAGGCACTTCTCTCACCCTCGGTGACAACACCCATTTCCATCGCCCCTCCGCCTCACACATATCCCAAATTTCAAGACTCTGCTCTGACGCATTAAGGAACTAGGATCTTCTCAACTAAATGGCTGTGAAATTTAACAGTTGCAAAACAACCTATTTTCCCCAAATTGCATTTTCAAGACTGACTGATGCTTAAATTAAAAATAAAAATAAAAATCAGGCACCTGGAATGAAAATTTTCAACTCCAATGATTAAAGTTGTGCAAAGTTGTAAGCAATTGAAAACAGGTTCTTATAAGAGAAAGTGTTTGGCAAAGTTAATTAGAGAGGTAACTATCAGCCCTGCTTATAGCAAAATTCATAAGAGATTACATACGCATAAGGTGATGTAAATTGATCAGAAATTATGGGAAGAGAATGGAGGTTCAAAAGGCATTCTTGCAAATTGCTAAATTTAATAGGAAAGAGAAAAATCTAAGAGTAAAATCTTCTCTAAGCTTTCCACAAGTCTTGCAGACTATTTTAACAAGCCAATGTAACTAGAGTTCAAGCAACTGCATGAAGGAGCAGTCAGCAGATGTGTCTGTTGGATGGAGATGAAGAAAAACCAGAAAAAGTCCATACATGGAGCAAAGCAAATGAACATCTTCCAACTCCCAAAGCAGCGCTCAAGGATTTCTTCTCCAATGAGCAAAACCGCAATTTAGGAGATGTCACTGACTGCATGTCAAGTCAACCTACTAGAACATCACTATTAGAAACCCTGACTAGCAGCTATCTAATCTAATCCATTAAATCCTGCATGTCAGCTCCAGCTGCTTTTCTGTCCTGAAGGATATAAATATCAAAAAAATATTTCCTGCAGCTTGGCTCAAGATATTTTGAAGACTATCAGTCTTACAAATCCCCTATTTATTGTTTCCCTTAGGAAACTAGCTATCTCTCATTTAGTAGTTTTCACCAAAAAACTAACCACATCCACATGATGAATCCCTCTATTTGGCCACCGAGACCACGCCTTTGCTAAATACATCAAGTTTGTGCTGTCGATCTGTTCTGTATGTTTGTGTGCTCAACTTCAAGTCTTCCTGTTTCTCTTCTCTCACTCCCACATCTTTCCAAATCTCTCACAAGCCAAAAAAGCTTCATAACACTTCTCAGCAGGTCGAGACTGTCGCCTCCCCACTCCTAGCACTGATGCAGAGGTTTCATGTCGCCTCACCTTCAATCTTCATTGCATCAAAACAGCTCAGCAACACGAGAGTATTTCCTGCTGATTACTGATAAACGTTATTTCCAGTGCAAACTATTGGACCTTTTCCCTGTGGGGCTCACATTTGGTCTATGTTTAACCTGTTTTCAGACTTTTAAAAAACTTCAGTGAAATTTACAGCAAACATGGTTAGATGTGGATGATCCAAGCACTTCCCTGGAACTCCAGCATGTTTCCGTTCTTTCATTCAAAGGAAACTTGTTCTGGTTTGCTGCCCAGTTTGTCCCTTTGTACAGACAAATGGCTTTTCAGTTGTCTACTCTTCTCTCTACACCTTAGGATTCTGTGATCATTTGCAATTCCCATGCAGTTCTAATAAACTCACAATACTATATAGGGCCAACTTCACCCTCTTCTTGACATTTGACTTTATTAATAAACTAACAACACTAACAAACTGAGACCCAAACCTTCTCCTAAAGCTTGACTGTTTCTAGAGCTTCTCCTGTGCGACAACTTCTCTCCTAGACTCTAGCTCTCTTCTACCAACTGACTGCTGCACTTCTCTGATCACTACCCTTGCGATTTCAGTGGAAGGTACTATTTTGTCAGTTAAACCTGGCCAGCTGGAAAATACCTGCCACCTGTGGTGTTGCAGAAGGGCCAGCGTCACCTTTTTTGGGATGGGTTTCAAACCCTCCCATATATCACGGCTCTCCAGACGGATTTCTTTCTTACTCTCCCAAATCAATTAAAGAGGCACTTAACGTTCCCTCATCAGCACAACAAATCATATTCATTCCTCTCTCCCTTTTATGGTAAGCCTTCATTCTAGCAACATGTACTGTCTGCACAGCTCCCCCGCCATGGGGGTTCCTTATTTACTCTATCAACTCAAAAGGTCCTTCCCAACAATCCTGCATTTTGGTCCTCCTCTTTGGAATCAACACCAATACCAAATCCCCTATGTCAAAAGATCTCTCTTCAGCATGCCTGCCATACCAAGCTTTTTGAGTCACCTGATTTCTTTCAAGGTTTTGCTGCACTAAATCCATCATAGTCTTTAAATTCTCTTTAAAATAAATGACATACCCCCTACAGGCTGTCTTGTCTCCTTTGTACTACCCTCCCAAGAGCCTCAAATCATCCCCTCACATGTCTTCCATAAAGGAGATCAAAGGGGGAAAAGCCAGTAGATTCTTGCGGTACTCTTCCGTGTGCGAATAACACACAAGAGAGTAACAAATCCGTCTCTCTCTTGCCTGATAACATACATCTTCAGCATAGCTTTCAAAGTCCCATTAACTCTTTCCATCAAACCATTAGTTTCTGGATGATGAGAGCAGCCTTTGTGAGTCTTACTTCACACAATTTCCATAACTTAAAATTTGCACTGTGGTCTGACAAAATATCTCTGGGAAAACTTACTCTGCTAAAATGCTGAATAGGACAGTGGCAATGGTCTCAGCTTCTATATTAGAATGAGCTGTGGCTTCAAGGTACCCGATGGCAGAATCCACCACAACAAGAATATATTTCTTTCCAATCCCGGACGCTTTGGACACGGGCAAACACCACATTAATGATGGGCAATGGCTGCAAAGGTGCCTTGCAAAGGCCTTTTAACTTCTCATGGTTCTGACATAAGTCCCAGCTCTTACAGTATTTTTTTACTTTCTCACACATGTGAGGCCAATAGAAATTCTGTTTAAGTCTCTCACGGGTTCCTTTTACTCCTAAATGTCCAGCTTATAAAAATCATGGCTTAACTGCAGAAATTCTGTCCTGTATTTATCAGGTACAAGCACCTTCTTGCAAACGTCAACAGTACACCTCTTTTTTCCTATGGAATCCTCTTGGTACAACAAAATTCATTAAAGAAAAAAATCTACCCTTTCCATCCTCACCTGGCGTATTATTCTGTGCTGCAACTCTCTCCTGGTCCAGGGAAGGACCAGCCTGTTACGCTTCAATAAAGTCCTTTGGAGTGTCACTTAAATTCACAGCAGACTTTGGCAAAGCAGTGGAATTTTCAAATTCCTCCTCTGCAGACAAACTGCTACTCTCAGCTGACCAAGGACTGAGGGCATTTCCCTCCTCGTCGCAGCCCCTCCTGCTGTTCACAGACAAAGCAGGTGTGGTAGAGCTATACTCTTTCTGGCTGCGAGTTATAACATCAATCTGCTTAGACATGGCTAAAATGTTATTACCTATTAAAATATCAGAAGGGAGCAGATTTCTAATACCCACAATATCATCACCCTTAAAATCCTCCCACTCAAGGTGGATCTTACCCAGAGGCACAGCTACAGAGCATTCAGCCAAAGCTAATGTATTTAAATTCTTACCAGTGTTTGTCTTTCTCCCTTACCAAACTTACCTTGACCAAAGTGACTTGGGATGCTGTGTCCCTCCAGCCCTTATATTCTATGCTATTTACCTTAGCACCCCTAATAAATCTTCACTGCCTTCCCAAGACTCAGTCCATACATAATTCACTGTGTCCTGCACCTTCTCTACTGCTGTCTCTGGTACCATTGTAGAGGCATCACAATAGGGGTTGCGGATCATAGGGTTACCCTGAGTTTTGGGCAAGTTGATTTTATATGGCCAGGAGCCTCACAGTGATGGCAGACTATCAGCCTTCTCTTAGGGTAGGGGGTTTTAAAACCTGGGCTCCTCTGGGGTTTCTTATCAACATTGGGTTTAGGTTTACTTCCAATCCCCTCCTCCCTCTTAACTGGGGTGACAGGGAATTTCCCTTGTCCTGGGATTTGCATCCCGCATGG
The DNA here is from genome assembly GCF_025201925.1 of Gopherus flavomarginatus. Classification (NCBI taxonomy): domain Eukaryota; kingdom Metazoa; phylum Chordata; order Testudines; family Testudinidae; genus Gopherus; species Gopherus flavomarginatus. Next base: position 155,792,762 of record NC_066617.1, on the reverse strand, counting down.
ACCCTTGATTCAATATATTCATCAGGAATTTCTATAGTCTATGGAAGGTTTTTGTGTCACAGATGGCTGCCTTTACCTCATCTGTAACTACCCATAACAACTGGTCTTGGGCCAGCAGATCAAACAGTTTTTCATAATCACCTTCAGCCCTTACTCCCATTAGCCATTTTCTCATAAAAGTACACATTTTGTGTATATATTCAACATGAGTGATACTGTCAAACATTTTTAAGATTTCTACACTTCAGTCAATAGATCTCAGGGGTGATCTTTAATTTTTTCAGTATATTTTCTTTAAAATTCTTACACACCATAGCATCCTCCTCCTCCATATAATTAAAAACTTGTTTCACTATCCCAGTTAATCTGGTGAAGAGGAAAGACATTCACTTATCTTCTGGGATCTTGTGGATTCCACACAATCTCTCAGAGACGAACAGGAACTCTTCTAGAGAGACAAGGTAGTCAGGTAATATCTTTTATTGGTCCAACTTCTGTTGGTGAGAGAGATAAGCTTTCGAGCTACACAGAGCTGTTCTTCAGGTGTGGGAAAGGTACTCAGAACGTCACAGCTAAATACAAGATCGAACAGATAGTTCAGTGTAAGCAGTTAACAGTGGTCCCTTAGAATATGTGCTAACACCCCTGTAGTCAAAAGACAAAAAGGGGGGACAGTGGGTTACAGATTGTTGTAATAAGCCATACATCCAGTGTTTTAATTAGGTGCATGATTTTTAGCGTCTAGCAGTTATGAATTTAAGTTCCCAAGCTTGTCTTTTGAAAGTGTTGTGCAACTTCCTTTGCAGATGAGGACTGATTGTTCACATACAGAGTGATCACTTTGTGAGAAGTGTTCTCCCATAGGCGATATGTTGTTTTTGTCTCATCATTTTCCTGAGTTCATTCAAGAGCATAGTGATTGTTTGGTTTCATGCACATAGCTGTTATTGGGGCACTTAGTGCAGTGAATGAGGTATACCAAATGTTGCGATAGGCACACGTTGGACCCATAACTCTTGAAAGGTGTGTTGTGGGGAGTCTTGATCATTGCAGGTCAGGGGTTGTTTGAAGGCCAGAAGTGCAGGTTCAGGGAAGATGTCTTTCAGGATGGGGTCCCCAATGAGTATGAGTTGTAGTTAACATAAGAATGACCATACTGGGTCAAACCAAAGGTCCATCTAGCCTAGTATCCTGTCTTCCAACAGTGGCCAATGCCAGGTGCTTCAGAGGGAATGAACAGAACAGGTAATCATCAAGTGATCCAACCCATTCCCAACTTCTGGCAAACAGCGGCTAGGAACAGCATCACTGCCCATCCTGGCTAATAGCCATTGATGGATCTATCCTCCATGAATTTATTTGATGATACCCCATATGGATTCCAGTGTGGATGTCAGGGTGATAACTTGGGGTGTGTGGTCAGAGACTGTTTTATTTCTGTATTGAAGCAGATTCTCTCTGGGCATTTGGGTGGCCCGTTCCAGGATGCGATCTACTTTTCTGGTGGAGTGCCATAGGAACTCTTCTATGCAGTTAGTCTCTTTGCTACTGTGGAGGAGGGAGAGGGTGTAAGCATTGGCTGAGGAAACTCCTTTTGCTGCTCCAATACTTTGACCTGCAATGTGTGAGCTTCCATCTGTTTCTGGCATGCCCGCTCCTCAGCTTCTAGTTGTGCCACATGTCTTCAGTGGGCTTTCTCCTTGATCTGTTTGTTAGCTGTGCATCACTGGTGGGCTCTCTCCTCAACCTTCTCAATGGCTTTGACTGCTGCTTGGATTGCCTCAGTCCCCCTGATCCGCAGCTCTGCCATCATTCTCTTGTGCTTACGTTCTTCCTGGGATGCCAAGTACTACAATCAGGCCAGTTCCCCAACAGTGTCTGGAGCAGTAGGATCCTTGCACGCCTGGTCAAAACTTATGAGAAAAGCTCTCAGTTCCAGATTTGGGGCTTTCTTTTTAAAAGATATTCCCCTCTCTGCGCATGACTGTTCAAGGCCTTTTGTGACAAGACTATCATATAACAGAGTCCCACTTACTGTGTCCATTCTTTAACCCTTAAAACTCTCAATATCAAGCTTAAACTTTTAACAGCAATGGGTTATGATCGATAAATCTAATTGATCAATGGCATGTGAATTGGGCCAAGATTATACCAATGTCACACCATCTGGAGTGGCTCATGAGTGAGAATACCAATCTTAGGGCAGGCTGTTGAGAAGCAAACACAAACCCCAAAGTTGTTGTGCGTTCTATACATAGATTTCCCCAACCAAGTAACACGTGTAAACTCCTCAGGCACTACACAGCTGTAGCATGGTGTCAGAGTCCCCTTGGGCATTCCAATCTATCTTGCCACCCAGAGAAGCTTGACTCTGACAGATGGTCACTTAACATTAAAGATCACAAAATAAAATGTGCCTGTGTGGGCAGTCTGGGGTATTTAGGGGTTGGGGTTGTGTAACTGAAGAGATACAAATAAAGTTTCAAAAAAGGGAAAGATTTGAGGGTTTATACATATTTCAGGAGTATCTGCCAGTGCTCCCAATACCCTCAAAAAATTCAAGAGACCTCTAAGAGTTTTTTCCATTTTTAGGCTGAACTACAAAGAGGTGTAAGGTTCTGTCAAAGCCTAAAGCCTGAGGCAACATTGACAAGGTTGCTGATAATGCACCTCCATATAATAAATAAATAGAAGAGAAAAATCACTAGTGTATAAAGAAGAACAAAACCATGAACAATAAGCAGCAAGTCAAGATTGCTTCTTTTGATTAATTCACAAAAGTTACTTGGTGAGAGGGAACCAATAGTAGTACTATCTGGATTTTAGGAAATTTGATATGGTATCTCAAATTCTTGCTCTTGAAATTAATACAAGTTGGCTTGAATAAGATCATTGTTAGATGGACAGTAGACTAGCTGAAGGACCAAAAATAAAGCACAATGTACTGAGTTGGGGAAGATGGCTTATGGATTGCTACAGGGGTTACTTGTTATTACTTAGAGGAGGAAAGAGAAATATTTGTCCAACTTTTTATAATTTATGTTCACCTAATATTCAGGAGAAGCTTGAGGCATTTAAACAAGTGAAAGATCAGAATAATCAGGTGCAGGTGGTGTTTTTCTCTCTCTCCTCTTTCATAAAAATGCAATAGAATATTTAAAGGAGAAGAGAAGGTTACTCACCCTGTGCAGTAACTGAGGTTCTTTGAGATGGATGTCCCTGTGAGTGCTTCATTTCAGGTGACGGTGCATCCTATGCCTTTGATTGGAGAATTTCAGCAACAGTGGTCATTTGGTCATGCTTGTGCTGTCCCCCTCTCGGGGACACACCATCACCTGAAGTGAAGCACTCACAAGGACTTTCCTCGAAGAAGAACTATGAAATCACTCCAAACTGGAATGGCATTTGAATTAATATTGCAATGTGCCCAGAAAATTTATGGGAGGGAGAAGCTGGACTGACAGACGTGGCTAATAAGAGAAAAAAATCCCTCTCCAGTTTAAGCATGACTTTCAATTCCACCGTGTGGTATAAACTGCTCTGAATATCCTAAGGAGGGACAATTATTTGAATTAAAATAACTATTCACATATTTCTTCTTATTAAATATAGTCTTTCTTGGTCCATGCCAGCTGAGTATATTTTAATGGATTGAGAAGTTACAAGTTATGTTTCTGAAAATGATCAGTAGTGAAGTAGTTTGTGCTAAGATTTAAACTGTCATCTTTTGGCTTCAGAACTAAGACCCTTCTGAGATGAATAGGTAATTTTTCATTAAAAGTCTCAAAAACACTATTTAATCAAAATTCAAAATTCCAATAAAAATTTCATATAAATTGTGAATTCATAAGTATTTAACCAACTCTATGTGGCACTAAGGAGGGCTTTAGAGTGAGCAGTTGATTTCACATCCTATAGAACAGGAGTTCTCAAACTTTTTCATAGTATGGAAAACATTTTAATACAGAGATTGTGAATATGGAGAGAGGTGGTCTGCACAGCCACAAAAAAACCTTGGAGCAAGTGTTGATATGGGAAAGTATTTAATATATTTTTAGCTTCTTTAATGCAGTTTAGCAGCTGGAATTAAGGACCAGGCAGCACCACACAATTGGTCACCTTTCTGAGCAAGTGCTCTGTGGGTCACAGTTTGGAAACCTGCACTACAGATTTGATCTGTAAAGGAGGGGTTAGGAAAGTAATCTTCATTGGCACTAACTTTTCTTGTTCCGCAAAGACAAATGAAACCAGCTTAGCATTTTTGGTAGAATACCGGACTCTAAAGATTGTGGTAAAATCGCTGGCTGAAGAGCAAAAAAAGTGATGGAGCAGGATAGACAGGGCAGCACAAAGCTGCAGGTAGGAGGCTGCAGTGGCAGCAGCCTGAGGTAGCTGATGTCTTCCCTGAGCTCATGCAGACATCTGAATGCATTTCCTGGTGGGATTCAAAGCCATTTAGAAGAAGATGCTCACTTACACAGAGTCTTTCAGATTAGGCCAAAGAGAATAAGGGCCTGTGACAAGTCCTGGCACAGCCTGTCACAACTGGTAAGGAATCCACATTCCAAGAGGCAGTGATGGATTCTGTCCTGGCTTATCAAGAAAGGGCAAAACTGTCCCAGAACAGTCACTTGTTTAGGATAAATGAGATAAATGTGAAAACATTTCTTATCAAAATTTGGCAGCCACCTCCATGCAGACTTGGGGCTGAGATGAGATTAAAGAGATAGGTCATCCTATCATCAGTGAGTTAAACACACCATGAACATGAGATTAGGTGTGCACTGGGGAGGAATCTAATGGAATGTGAAGATGGACCTCAGGAACTGAACACAGGAAATCTACCTGCAAAGCAGTGCAGTTTTCTAGGCAGAATCATACTCTCTGAACAGCCTGGGAATCAGTTGTCAAAGTTTGAGTGGAACCTTTCCCAACAGTTTCCCAGACCAGGAAGCAATGGGCACAGAAGTTGTCTGGTGAATGAAAAAAATGACCTGCTTATTAGTGATTCAGACATTTGCAGGTCTAGGGTCTATCCTCTGTCAGAGAAGAAGCTAAAATGGAGGGGGACAAGGATGGGAACAGATTTCTATACAACAAATGTCACTTCTACCCTAGTAAAGTGAAGAATTGATCTAGCTCTCTGCAAAAAGTTATAATGGAGAAAGGAGGCGAGGAAAAAAGAGCAGAGACAGGGCTGATATTCTTCAAAAAGTATATGTCAATGGCCAAGAAATTATACTAGGAAAAAATGTTGACCTGTAAGTTCCTGTCTGGACTGGGCTGCCCATGATGGAGTCCATTCTCTAGAAGAGGAGACAGAGGAAAAGGAAGATATGACAAAGTTCCTTCTGGAGAAGAATCAGGGCAGGGTTTTACAGCTGATTCGGTTGTTATGAGAGAGGGCATTTCTAGGAGTTAGCATTGCTTTACTCCTTAGATAGCTTCTCACCTTTATGAGGAGGGCAGAAATTTTTGTCCCATTAATGGTCTGGATATTCCAAAATCATAGCGAAAGATAGAAATGCCCCAAGGTGGAAGTGTCTATAGCCCTAGTCACCAAGAATACCCATCACAACAAGGCACAGAGAAAGCAGGCTCCATCCTTACAAACCGAAGGAGAAACTAGTCCTACAAAGAGCAAAGAAACTACACCATCTGCTCAAAACAGGAACAGATCTGTACAGACGCATGCCTAGAACCCCGACCAGGTGTATTCTATTTGCTACCCAAGATCCATAAATCTGGAAATCCTGGATGCCCCATCATCTCAAGCATTGGCACCTTAACAGCAGGATTGTCTGGCTATGTGGACTCTCTCCTCAGGCCCTATGCTACCAGCACTCCCAGCTATCTTCGAGACACCACTGACTTCCTGAGGAAACTACAATCCATCTGTGATCTTCCAGAAAACATCATCCTGGCCACTATGGATGTGGAAGCCCTCTACACCAACATTCCACACAAAGATGGACTACAAGCCATCAGAAATAGTATCCCCAATAATATCATGGCTAACCTGGTGGCTGAACTTTCTGACTTTGTCCTCACCCTCAACTATGTTCATTTGGGGACAATATATACCTTCAATTCAGTGGCACTTCTATGGGTACCCGCATGGCCCCACAGTATGCCAACATCTTTATGGCTGACTTAGAACAACGCTTCCTTAGCTCTCGTTCCCTAACGCTCCTACTCTACTTGCGCTACAGTGATGACATCTTCATCATCTGGACTCATGGAAAAGAAGCCCTCGAGGAATTCTACCATGATTTTAACAACTTCCATCCCACCATCAACCTCAGCCTAGACCAATCCACACAAGCGGTCCATTTTCTAGACACTACTGTGCTAATAAGCGATGGTCACATAAACACCACCCTATACCAGAAACCCACTGACCGCTATACTTACCTACATGCCTCTATCTTCCATCCAGGACACACCACACAATCCATTGTCTACAGCCAAACTCTAAGATACAACTGTATTTGCTCCAATCCCTCAGACAGAGATAAACACCTACAAGATCTCTATCAAGCATTCTTAAAACTACAATACCCACCTGCTGAAGTGAAAAAACAGATTGACAGAACCAGAAGAGTACCCAGAAGCCACCTACTACAGGACAGGCCCAACAAAGAAAATAAAAGAATGCCACTAGCCATCACCTACAGCCCCCAACTAAAACCTTTCCAGTGCATCATCGAAGATTTACAACCTATCCTTAAAGATGATCCCTCACTCTCACAGATCTTGGAAGACAGGTCAGTCCTTGCTTATAGATAGCCTCCCAACCTGAAGCAAATACTCACCAGCAACTGCGCACCATACAACATAAACACTAACCCAGGAAAAGACGGTTACTCACCTTTGTAACTGTTGTTCTTCGAGATGTGTTGCTCACATCCATTCCAGTTAGGTGTGCGCGCCGCGCGTGCACGTTCGTCGGAAACTTTTTACCCTAGCAACTCCAGTGGGCCGGCAGGTCGCCCCCTGGAGTGGCGCCGCCATGGCGCCCAATATATATCCCTGCCGGCCCACCCGCTCCTCAGTTCCTTCTTGCCGGCGACTCCGACAGTGGGGAAGGAGGGCGGGTGTGGAATGGATGTGAGCAACACATCTCGAAGAACAACAGTTACAAAGGTGAGTAACCGTCTTTTCTTCTTCGAGTGATTGCTCACATCCATTCCAGTTAGGTGAATCCCAAGCCATACCTAGGCGGTGGGGTCGGAGCGAGAAGTCGCGGCATGGAGCACAGCAGATCCGAAGGCCGCATCCTCTCTAGACTGCTGGACCAGGGCGTAGTGGGAAGCAAAGGTGTGGACCGATGACCAGGTCGCTGCCCGACAGATTTCCTGGATGGGCACACGGGCAAGGAAAGCCAGCGACGACGCCTGCGCCCTGGTAGAATGCGCAGTCACACGGCCCGTAGGGACGTGGGCCAAGTCATAGCAGGTCCTGATGCAGGACGTTACCCAAGAGGATAACCTCTGGGAGGAGACAGGAAGCCCTTTCATGCGGTCCGCTACTGCCACGAAAAGCTGGGGGGATTTGCGGAAGGGCTTAGTCCTCTCCACGTAGAACGCGAGAGCCCTACGGACATCAAGCGAGTGGAGCTGCTGCTCCCTGCCTGAGGAGTGAGGTTTCGGGAAAAAAACCGGGAGGAATATCTCTTGGTTGACGTGGAAGGCTGAGACCACCTTGGGGAGAAAAGCAGGGTGTGGTCTCAGCTGCACCTTGTCCTTGTGGAAGACCGTATATGGGGGGTCTACCACAAGAGCCCGGAGTTCCGACACCCGTCTAGCTGAGGTGATAGCTACTAGAAAGGCCGTCTTCCAAGAGAGGTAAAGCAGGGAGCAAGTAGCTAACGGCTCAAAGGGGGGCCCCATGAGCCGGGACAACACCAGGTTAAGATCCCAGGTTGGAGCAGGGGGACGGACGTTAGGGTATAAACGTTCCAGCCCCTTAAGGAATCTAGACACCGTCGGGTGGGAAAAAACAGAGCGACCATCTGCACCCGGGTGAAAGGTGGAGATAGCTGCTAGGTGGACTCGTAACGACGATATGGCCAGACCTTGCCCTTTGAGGGACCAAATGTAGTCTAAGATGTCGGCTACTGAAACTTCCATAGGGCGGAGATTTTTCTCCACGCACCAAAAGGAGAAGCGCTTCCATTTGGCCAAATATGTCGCTCTTGTGGACGGCTTCCTGCTGCCCAAGAGCACCTCCCTCACCGGGGTGGAACAGCGCAGCTCAGAGCCAGTCAGCCACGCAGGAGCCACGCCGCTAGGTGCAGCGACTGCAGGTCCGGGTGACAGAGGGTCCCGTGCTCCTGGGTAATCAGGTCCGGATGAAGGGGCAGGGGAACTGGGTCGGCTATGGTCAGGTCCAGCAGCATGGGGTACCAATGCTGTCTGGGCCATGCCGGGGCTACCATGATCACGTGAGCCCTGTCCCTGCGCACCTTCAGAAGGACCCTGTGGACCAACGGGAATGGGGGAAACGCATAGTACAGGTGGGTCGACCACTGGATGAGGAAGGCATCCGCTATCGACCCGGGCTCCCTGCCCTGAAAGGAGCAGAACGCTTGGCACTTCCTGTTCCCTTTGGACGCGAAGAGGTCCACCCGGGGATAACCCCACCTCCGGAAGATGGAGAGGGCGACGTCTGGGCGGAGGGACCACTCGTGTGACAGGAAGGATCTGCTCAATCGATCCGCCAGCGTGTTCCGTACTCCGGGGAGGAAGGAAGCCATGAGGTGAATGGAGTGGGCTACACAAAAGTCCCAGAGTCGTATCGCCTCGTGGCACAGGGAGGAGGATCTGGTGCCGCCCTGCTTGTTGATATAATACATGGTCGTCGTGTTGTCGGTAAACACCGCGACACAACGACCCTGGAGCTGATGACAGAACGTTTGACAAGCAAGACGGACCGCTCTCAACTCCCGCATGTTGATGTGTAGCCGCACCTCCTCCTGGGACCACAGGCCCTGCGTCCTCAGGGTCCCTGCGTGGGCCCCCCAGCCGAGATCTGAGGCATCTGTTGTTAGGGACACCGAGGGCTGAGATGGGTGGAAGGGGAGACCCGCACACAACACTGACTGGTCCAGCCACCAGTCGAGAGAATCTAAGACCCCCTGGGGGATCGTGATTAACATATCTAGTGGCTGTCTTGTCGGCCTGTAATGACCGATGAGCCACAGCTGGAGTGGCCTCATGCGGAGCCGAGCGTAATTGGTCACGAAAGTACAGGCCGCCATGTGGCCTAACAGGGTTAGACACGTCCTCACTGACGTCAAGGGGGCTGTCTGTAGCCGTTGCACGATGGCCGACAAGGCCTGGAACCGCTGCAATGGCAGCAAGGCCCTGCCCACAGTGGCGTCCAGGACGGCCCCGATGAATTCCACCCTTTGTGTGGGGGCCAGGGTGGACTTGTCTGTGTTCACCAAGAGGCCCAGAGCGGCGAACATGTCGGTGATCACACGGACATGGCTGCAGACTTGTTGGTGCGACGTGCCTCGAATCAACCAATCGTCCAGATACGGGAACACGTGGATACGACTGCGCCGAAGCTGCGCCACAACAACTGCCATGCATTTCGTAAACACTCTCGGGGCCGTGGACAAGCCAAATGGGAGGACTGCAAATTGGTAATGCAGAGACCCCACGAGGAAGCGAAGGAAACGTCTGTGGGGTGGCCAGATAGCAATGTGAAAATACGCGTCCTGCATGTCGAGGGCGGCGTACCAGTCTCCCGGATCCAGGGATGGGATAATGGTCCCCAAGGAAACCATGCGGAACTTCAACTTCACCAGGTACTTGTTGAGCTCTCGCAGGTCGAGGATGGGCCTGAGGCCTCCCTTGGCCTTGGGGATCAGAAAGTAGCGGGAATAAAACCCCTTGCCTTTCTCGTTCTCCGGCACCGCCTCTATAGCTCCTTTGCCGAGGAGCGTCTGCACCTCCTGCCGAAGGAATTGCTCGTGAGAGGGGTCCCTGAAGAGGGACGAGGAAGGGGGGCGGGGAGGAGGAAATGAAACAAACTGCAGGCGGTATCCCGACTGCACCGTGCGTAAGACCCAGCGGTCTGATGTTATTAGGGACCACGCCGGGAGGAAAAAAGAAAGGCGGTTGGAAAACGGGGGGAAAGGATCCAATGGGGAAACTGTTACTGCGCCCTCGGGCGCACCTTCAAAATGAAGGCTTGGGACCAGGCGGGGGCTTAGAGGAGCCTTGGTTTTGGCCCCCTTGGTTCCCCGAATGCCTGCGCCTTCCGTTCCTGCCGCGGCGCCTGTTAAGGTCCTGCCGCTGGCGGAACTGGAGATACGGCCTGCGCTGTTGTTGCTGTTGCTGCGGCCGGAAGGGTCTGCGTTGCGTCACTGGAGTGTGCATCCCCAGTGACCTCATGATGACTCGGTTGTCTTTTAGACTCTTGAGTCTAGGGTCTGTCTTGTCCGAGAACAGCCCTTGGCCTTCAAAAGGAAGGTCCTGTATTGTGTGCTGGAGCTCCGGCGGAAGGCCGGAAACCTGCAGCCAGGAGAGGCGACGCATTGTTACACCCGACGCGAGGGTACGGGCAGCCGAATCCGCAGCGTCCAGAGAGGCTTGCAAGGACGTGCGTGCGACCTTCTTGCCTTCCTCTAAGATGGCCGCAAACTCCTGACGAGCATCTTGTGGCAACAGCTCCTTGAATTTGTCTGCTGCCACCCAGGAGTTAAAGGCGTATCTGCTTAACAGGGCCTGTTGGTTGGAGACCCTGAGTTGCAGCGCCCCAGCCGAGTACACCTTACGGCCGAGGAGATCCATCCGCCTGGCCTCCCTGGATTTGGGGGCTGGAGCCTCCTGACCATGACGCTCTTTATCATTGACGGATTGGACCACCAGGGAACACGGAATCGGGTGTACGTGGAGGTACTCGTAGCCCTTAGAAGGAGCCATGTACTTCCTCTCGACGCCCTTCGCAGTGGGAGGAATGGAGGCCGGAGACTGCCAGATGGTGTTGGCGTTGGCCTGGATGGTCCGTATGAACGGCAGGGCGACCCTGGTGGGAGCGTCTGCCGAGAGGATGGTGACAATAGGGTCCTCTACCTCCGAGACCTCCTCGGCTTGTAGACTCAGGTTTTGGGCTACTCGCCGGAGGAGGTCCTGGTGCGCCCTGAGGTCCAGCGGGGGGGGGCTGTTGGAGGAGGTCCCAGCCACCGCTTCATCAGGGGAAGAAGATGAGGAGACCCCCGGCAAGAGGGTGTCTAAAGGGGGGTCTCCCTCGGCCCTCGCCTCTGCCTCAGGAGCCAAAGTGGAGTCCTGGTGCTTGGATCCTTCCTCCCCATCCGGGGAGGGAGGGGGGCGAGACAACGAGGCCTCAGGTGCCCTGCGCTCCGCAGTCGCCGGCCTAGCAGGGAGCTGTTGGGGGCCCTGGGCCTGATGATATGCCCAGGGTGTCCAGAAACCCCATTGCTGTGGGGCTGGGTCCTGCTGTGGAGGCTCGCTGAACAGCGCCGCCTGCCGGTCGGTGCCCAGCGCGTACCCACTGTCCGCCAGCGAAGACACGGACGGCTGCCTAGAGGGCCATGGCGGGGCGGACCCTGGATGGTAAGGGTCCGCGCGGGCCGGCACGGGCGATCGTCTCGGTGCCGGGGACCGGTGCCGGGAGTCGTAACGGTGCCGGGAGCGGGACCGAGTTCTGCCACGGTGCCGGGATCCGGATCGGTACCGGGCGCCGCTTCGGTGCCGGGACCGGGACCTGCCACCAGCTCGGCGCCGGGAGGTCGACCGGTGCGGCGAACGTCTGGATCGGCTCCTGGACTCGCGGTGCCGGTAACGACGGCTGGAGTCTGACCGCGATCGTCTCGGTGTCGACCGGCGCCGCGAGTGCGACCGGTACCGCTGAGGGGAGCGGTGCCGGGACTGCGAGCGGCGGCGGGATCTGGAGCGACCGTGACGTCGGGACCTGGAGCGAGAACGAGAGTCCCGGGACGGTGCCGACATCATAGGCTTGCCTCTGGACACGACCCGCACCGGAGGTACCGGGGGTGGTAGCTGAGTGGGCTCGGTCATGGCTATGAGGTCCCGTGCCGAGGCGAAGGTCTCTGGTGTAGATGGCACCACTATCTCGACCCCAGATGTCATGGGGGAGCTTGGCGGCACCGGACTCGACGGACCCGCCGGGCCCGGAGTCGACGGTGCCGGCGGCGCCGCGGCCGATGCTGAGGCCGGGCGCTCCACTCGGGTGTGCCTGGCCGGAGTAATGGACTTCGACGGCCTAGGCTCTGTCCCCGGTGCCGGAGAAGGTCGGTGCCGGGGAGTCTTCTCGGTGCCGGTGCGATCCGGTGCCGGCGCCGAGATCACGGCCTGTGAAGCCGCCGGGTCAAGTGCCGCCTCCATGAGGAGAGTCCGGAGCCTTTGATCCCTCTCCTTCTTAGTCCTTGGCTTAAAAGCCTTGCAGATGCGGCACTTGTCGGATCTATGCGATTCCCCCAGGCACTTCAGGCACGCGTCGTGGGGGTCGCTGGTGGGCATAGGCTTCTTGCAGGCCGCACACTGCTTGAAGCCCGGCGAACCAGGCATGAGCCCGGTGCCGGGTGCCGGGAAGGGCTAAGCCCCCGGCGAAAAACTATTTACAACTACTTAACACTTAACTACTACTATCTAACTTAACAGTCTAATTAACAACTACAATAGAGATAACGATAGAAAAACAAGGAGAGCTAGGGACGTGGAGGACAGCTATGCCGCGCTCCACAGTTCCAACGACCGACACGGCGGTAAGAAGGAACTGAGGAGCGGGTGGGCCGGCAGGGATATATATTGGGCGCCATGGCGGCGCCACTCCAGGGGGCGACCTGCCGGCCCACTGGAGTTGCTAGGGTAAAAAGTTTCCGACGAACGTGCACGCGCGGCGCGCACACCTAACTGGAATGGATGTGAGCAATCACTCGAAGAAGAACCTATCCTTGCAACAAAGCCCGATGCCAGCTCTGTCCACATATCTATTCAAGTGACACCATCATAGGACCTAATCATATCAGCCACAACATCAGGGGCTCATTCACCTGCATATCTACCAACGTGATATATGCCATCATGTGCCAGCAATGCCCCTCTGCCATATACATTGGCCAAACCGGACAGTCTCTACGCAAAAGAATAAATGGACACAAATCTGACATCAGGAATCATAACATTCAAAAAACAGTGGGAAAACACTTTAACCTCTCTAACCACTCAGTGACAGACTTGAAGGTGGCAATTTTGCAACAAAAAAACTTCAAAAACAGACTCCAAAGAGAGACTGCTGAACTCGAATTAATATGCAAATTAGATACAATTAACTCAGGCCTAAACAGAGACTGGGAATGGTTGGATCATTACACTAATTGAATCTATTTCCCTATGTTAAGTTCTCCTCACACCTTCTATGGGTCATCTTAATTATCACTTCAAAAGTTTTTTTTCTCCTGCTGATGACAGCTCATCTCAATTGATTAGACTCTTCATGTTGGTATGCATACTTCCACCTTTTCATGTTCTCTGTATGTATAAATATCTCCTGTCTGTGTGTTCCATTCTATGCATCCGAAGAAGTGAGCTGTAGCTCACGAAAGCTCATGCTGAAATAAATTTGTTAGTCTCTAAGGTGCCACAAGTACTCCTGTTCTTTTTGCACTTTTATTCTAATGCAGAAAGAGGGGACAGTTGTCCTTCATTTCACGTATACCTCTCACTGGAAGGCCTAACAAAGTTATCAGTGACAAAAAATCCATTTTCCACAATTATATTTAATCTTTCTTATGGCACTTCCATCATATGTGGTATGCATCATTACTACATTACATATCTTTGAGCCTAACAGGAGAAGAATGTTACTGAAAGCATATTTTGAGATGATTTGGTTTTAGAGTAAACAGCACATCACATATTGACACTAAAAGCACATACCAGGGACAACACCATCCTATCCCATATCTTAGACAATGATTCGCTGTCATCTGGGGAAGTCATCCAGCTATTAATTTACATCTAGACTCCACATCAAGTCTTATTAAGTTGTGTAAACTCTGAAATAAGCACTTTTGTTTTACAGGAATATTTATTACTCCTCTGTGACCTCTGTTTTCTTCTTATATCCCGTAACCTGGCCAGGCTGTCATTCTTAGAACTTGGTTTGTAAATAATGGTGGGACTTTTATTTCTTTCCTCCAGACTCTATTCTAATGTCTAACAGATTTTATACTAGGAATTTTTTCTAGAGCATCATCTTAAAAAATGTCCTTTGCTTGATTTCAATCTATCACAGCTAGTTATACCGAACTCCCTTGCACCACCCTAAATAATTATTTGGGATCCTAGATAATTATACATTTAAAATACTTGTAGACTATCATTATGGCTCCTTTTAAGTCACCACTTAGTCAGCCTACATAGATTTTGCTTTTATATAGCAATGCCTATATTAGAATTAGGCATACTACCTAACTTTCTTACATGCATAAAGCCTAATATTTAAGTGTCTCAACCCAGCCTCTATTTGTACCCATGTCACTGACACACTATCACTTGTACATGCAAATGATAGAATCTTCATGCACAAAACCTGTTTTCACCAAACCTACCCTTGATTTTCATGACCGAATGAACTGCGTGTGTGTTTACATGCACAAATGGAGCCCACATTTGTAGATCTTAATTTCCTCAAATTAAGCAACATATTGGCCTTAATTTCTTTATAAAAAATCCGTTCACTACTACTGCACTGACATATTTGTTAATTTTACCCATTCTTGAATTTTATTTCTTCCTTGATGAGTGAATTTAGTAGTTCAAGTTATCATATTGAGAACACTGGAATCTGGACAGGTACAGAACAGGCTGTAATGATGATCTTGTCAGTACTATGAATTCTCCTTGTCTTTTTTGTGACACACTTGTAGTACATCTTGTAACATACACAAAGGTATGACACTAGAGTTACATGACTGCCAAATGCCATTTGTTTTCAGCGAGTCTAAATATTGTTTCAGTTTAAACAAATTAGTGCCAATCTGGACAGCACAAACACCTCAAATACCTTTGTTGTCAGATGCTACCGCTGTGATGCTCTGCTTTGTTCAGTGTTGATATCACTCGGCTGCGTGCGTGTGTTCCCTCTGTGTGCTGTCCCAGCTCTTCGAAGATAGCTGACACAGCAGATCCCGAGAGAACCCCCAATGACCACAGAATCTAGTAAGGTATGAAGGCATTTCGGCCAGGTTTACTGTCAAACGAAGCACAATGATAGTTCCCTCTAGATTTTACTCTACAGGACATACTATGAGTATGTGCCCTCTGGCAACGGACTCAGCTCAGTCAGTGGCAGGACTTTCCACTGCCCCCTTGGCTGGACAAAAACACCGCCCCAGGGATGTATTCTTATACACAGGTTCAAACAAGTTACACATCACTCCTGATGTACTGAACTGCAATTCTTCTACGTAGCAAGGTGCAATCCCTTTACATAGTAAGGTGCCGCCTCTCACCTTGAACATGTTGGTTCGAACAAAACAACACTATCCATCATATTACCCTTTTGGCCCTGTCATTGGGATGAGTCGGCTTGTTCCTTGTTATCTGTGGAATGTTTCAGTATTAGAGTGTCCTGGTACCATGTTTATACTTCAATATACTATATGGATATATGTTTATGCAACATCAGCCCTTTTCTTGCCAGCTTCTGTGAGCAGGGCCTGCCTCTAGCTCACAGCTTAACTTTGCTTTACGTTAGCAAAGTCTTGACCATTACTTTAGCTCAGGCCTCATATCGGGCCTTTGATACCGAGGGTTATATCTCAGGGCCTCTTCTTACTACACCTCTTTCTCTTACTGTCCGTCAGTGTTCCGATGGAATTTTAAAATCTCCCAGAAACCACTGCTTCTGAGAGCTGTGCTGGCAACTGTGGAATGGGTACTTCTCAAAGAGCACTGCAATCGAAACAGTTTTGAACATCAGTAGCGGGACCATAGGCAAACCTGCAATGGTTCAGAATGTGATTCAGCACGTCCAGATACAGCTAATTGTTTGTGCTTCAACTGTTCTGTCCCTCTACTTCCATTAGGAATTACTGAGATCATTAGCATAGACAAGCCCTAGATAACAGTGCATTGGTAACTTTGAACATTTTTCCATCAGTGGATAATTGAAGCATATTAATGCCAAAGGTCAAAGGTACCAGAGTCAATTTAATTGAGGCCAGTCTACCCACTGCATAATGTGAAGAGTCACCGCTGGCAGTAACTTTATGTTTGAGAATGTTTCCTTGTCAGTGTTAAATGTTCTTGAAATCCAGAGGTTCCTATTAAGATGCTGACTCTGTACCATGGCTCTATAATAACAATTACAATTTTCTTGAATTTGATACCCCAAAATGGATGCAAGCTGTTGTGTGTCAATTATAATTTGATTTAATGATAAATGAAATATAATGGATAGTTTGTAGTGTATAATCTCTATAGTTACTAAGAGAACACTAAAAACTAAGGGCCTGATCCTGCAAGGTACAGAGCATCCTAAACCCCTAAGGATGGCAAAGGGAGCTCAGGATATTCAGTGTCTCACAGACTGTACTAAGAAATGGCCTTCTCAAGGGACTTTGAAAGAATCAACTTCTGTATTGCTTATACTGTGCAAGATGCATAAAGCCTTCCACCATCAGCTAGAGACTAGGAGCCTTATTCAGACACTCGCTAAAGTCAAGGGAATCTTTCCATTACAGTCTAAGGCTTGGTTCAAGGCAGACTGGACCACATTAGCTCAGCTTTCAGAATTCTGTGATGTCATCAACCCAATCCTCAAGTTGCTGCCCAAATCTTCTAATAAAATGTTAGAAGACAGGACACAATATTCATTTTTTAATGTAAATCATACAAACGACCCTTAAAACATTATGAAGTCATCTTTATTATAAAGGAGAAATAAGATAAAAAATGTATTGGTTTAAAATTTCACCTTTATAGCTCTGTAGGTAACATTCTTATACCTGTTTCCAAATTTGGGAGTATGACATGGAGAGTCATGTAAAAAATTCATACAATAAAAATGTGAAGGGGAACGTTTTGCAAACAAAATCCCAGTTGCTTTACATTTGAGATCAAGAGAACACTGAACCGGCTTCAAGTTTAAATCTGAAGACTGAGAAAAAAGAATGTAAACTGTTGTAGCTTTACTGGCATAAGGTTATTCCTGGGTCACCTACTTATGTCAAGCCTCCTTTGGCCAGAGGTCTTGTATGGCTAAGTTGAAATCGTACAGATCTTAGCCTGTAGGCCTTGCATTACAGCCTTACCTTGCTTATATACCTAATACACACTCATCACTCAAAAATACTTGTCAATACATTGAATTGATAGTTGAATTCATAGTTCTGTGTTAAACCACAGTGTCCCCAGTGGGTAAGCCTGGTTCCTGTGTTGCTACAGTTTTAAAATGAACAGGGTGAAAATCACCCTTAGCAATTCTTTTAAGTTGGGGCACCCTAGGAGTACATGAAGAATAAATACAGTGACCACAAACATGAGGGGGAAAGGAGTCCAGGAGAGCTGGCTGTATTTTAAAGAATCTTTATTGAGGTTGCAGGAACAAACCATTCCGATGTGTAGAAAGAATAGTAAATATGGCTTAACAATGAAATACTTGCTGATCTTAAACACAAAAGAGAAGCTTACAAGAAGTGGAAGATTGGACAAATGAACAGTGAGGAGTATAAAAATATTGCTCAGGCATGCAAGAGTGAAATCAGGAAGACCAAATCACATTTGGAGTGGCAGCTAGCAAGAGAAGTTAAGAGTAACAAAAAAGATTTCTTCAGGTACGTTAGCAACAAGAAGGAAGTCAAGGAAAGTGTGGGCCCCTTACTGAATGAGGGAGGCAACCTAGTGACAGAGGATGTGGAAAAAGCTGATGTACTCAATGCTTTTTTTGCCTCTGTCTTCACAAACAAGGTCAGCTTCCAGACTGCTGCACAGGGCAGCACAGTATGGGGAGGAGGTGACCAGCCCTCTGTGGAGAAAGAAGTGGTTCAGGACTATTTAGAAAAGCTGGAAGAGCACAAGTCCATGGGGCTGGATGCACTGCATCCAAGTGTGCTAAAAGAGTTGGTCGATGTGACTGCAGAGCCATTGGCCATTATTTTTGAAAACTCCTGGCGATTGGGGGAGGTCCCAGATGACTGGAAAAAGGCTAACGTAGTGCCCATCTTTAAAAAAGGGAAGGAGGAGGAGGCAGGAAACTACAGGCCAGTCAGCCTTACCTCAGTCCCTGGAAAAATCATGGAGCAGGTCCTCAAGGAATCAATTCTTAAGCACTCAGAGGAGAGGAAAGTGATCAGGAATAATCAGCATGGATTCACCAAGGGCAAGTCATGCCTGACTAACCTAATTGCCTTCTATGCCAAGATAACTGGCTCTGTCGATGAGAGGAAAGCAGTGGACATGTTGCTCCTTGACTTTAGCAAAGCTTTTGATACCGTCTCCCACAGTATTTTTGCCAGCAAGTTAAAGAAGTATGGACTGGATGAATGGACTATAAGGTGGATAGAAAGCTGGCTAGATCGTCGGCCTCAACGGGCAGTGATCAATGGCTCCATGTCTAGTTGGCAACCGGTATCAAGCGGAGTGCATCAAGGGTCAGACCTGGGGCCGGTTTTGTTCAATATCTTCTTTAATGATCTGGAGGATGGCGTGGATTGCACCCTCAGCAAGTTTGCAGATGACACTAAACTGGGAGGAGTGGTAGATACGCTGGAGGGTAGGGATAGGACACAGAGAGATCTAGACAAATTAGAGGACTGGGCCAAAATAAATCTGATGAGGTTCAACAAGGATAAGTGCAGAGTCATGCACTTAGGACAGAAGAATCTCATGCACTGCTACAGACTAGGGACCAAATGGCTAAGCAGCAGTTCTGCAGAAAAGGACCTAGGGATTACAGTGGACAAGAAGCTGGATATCAGTCAACAGTGTGCCCCTGTTGCCAAGAAGGCCTACGGCATTTTGAGCTGTATAAGTAGGAGCATCGCCAGCAGGTCGAGGGATGTGATCATTCCCCTCTATTCAGCATTGGTGAGGCCTCATCTGGAGTACTGTGTCCAGTTTTGGGCCCCAAACTACAAGAAGAATGTGGAAAAATTGGAAAGAGTCCAGAGGAAGGCAACAAAAATGATTATGGGGCTGGAACATATGACTTATGAGGAGAGGCTGAGGGACCTGGTATTATTTAGTCTGCAGAAGAGAAGAATGAGGGGGGATTTGACAGCTGCTTTCAGTTACCAGAAGGCGGGTTCCAAAGAGGATGGATCCTGGACTGTACTCAGTGGTAGCAGATGACAGAACAAGGAGTAATGGTCTCAAGTTGCAATGTGGGAGGTTTAGGTTGGATATTAGGAAAAACTTTTTCACCAGGAGGGTGGTGAAGCACTGGAATTGGTTACCTAGAGAGGTGGTGGAATCTCCTTCCTTAGAGGTTTTTAAGATCAGGCTTGACAAAGCCCTGGCTGGGATGATTTAGTTAGGGACTGGTCCTACTTTGAGCAGGGAGTTGGACTAGATGACCTCCCGAGGTCCCTTCCAATCCTGTTATTCTATGATTCTATGAAACACAGTTACAATTAAGAAATCCTGTTTGTATTACAAGTTATAAAACTGTAGCTACAGAGGAGCTGGAATCACTCACTAGAGACACTGGGGTTTAACACAGATCAATCCAATTTAATTAGAGGCTACACTGGCTTCCCAAAAGAACTCAGCTATGATGCATACAATCACTTGGGTGAAATGAAGGCTTGTGACAGACTGGTTTCTGGTCTGTCAATAATTCAAATGTCCTATAAAGAAGAAATACTGGTAAAAAGGAATTATGGGCAAAACATAATACCTGCCTCAAAAAAGACAGTGAGATATCTCTTGGTCAACACCTATGGTCAGGGACAGAAAACATCTGAAGCTATTTAGCATCCCAAACTTATTTCTGAAAACATTCATCCAGGGTAGGTCCACACTGGAGGAAATTTTACATTTGACTTAATTGGCAAACATATATGTATATACTAATGACATTCCTCAAAACTGCCTGGAGACTTGTTCAGACTAGGATGTACAAATGTGTTAGCTAACTTGAGCTAGTTAACAGTCAATTAATGAAAGTTAAAAAATGTGTGTAGACAAATTTCCAGAGCATGGTATGCTGTAAATGCGGGTTGAAAAGTTAACTAATACAAAATAAACACACCAGGAACAAGAAAAAAAGGAACCTCTGAACTGGTGTACCAAAAGAGGGTAATTAGAACAGTGGTTCTCAACCAGAGTCCTGGAGGGCTGTGAGCAGGTTTCAGGGGGTCGGCCAAGCAAGGCCAGCCCGACTGCATGGGTCTGAAGCCTGGGGCCCTGAGCCCTGCCACCCAGGGCTGAAGCTGAATCCTGAGCAATGTAGCTTCGCAGGGGCCCCTGTGGCATGGGGCCCCAAGCAACTGCCCTGCTTGCTACCCCCTAATGCTGGCCCTGGCTTTTACATGCAGAAAATAAGTTACTGTGGCACAGGTGCGCAGTGGAGTTTTTATAGCTTGTGAGATAGGGACAAGGGGGCGGGGGGTCTCAGAAAGAAAAAGGCTAAAAATCTCTGAATAAGAGAATGACTAACCCACAGTGGACATTTAATAGATAGACAACAGTCTCTCTAGGAAGGTGATTATCTGCATAAATACCTTTGTGAGGGATGCCAGATATTATAAACAGGCAGGCTAGCATGTTTAGGATCAAAAGAACCACAGTTTATCCATATCTATATTAGAAAAGTTGCATCACCAATTTAAATCAATCTAGTTAACTTGGTGCCAGCCCCACTGCACTAAAGCAAGGGTTCAGCCAGTTTAAACCATAAGATAATTTCTCAAATAGAAATAAGTAGGTTTAGTCAAAAGTTGGACTGGTTTAAGTGCATCTACATTAGAAGACTTCACTGGGTTAACTGGAGGGATTTAATATCCATTTAGTTAAGCCAGTGGAATTTTCTAATGTAGAGCAGGCCTTAGTTGTCATAGTAGTACTACTGAAGGAAGGTTATATGAAATCCATCCTACTTGAGAATCTCACTCAAAAGGGTAGGGAATTAAGGAATTCTCTAAGGTTTATCTTTTGCAGCACTTCTGTTTGACAGATGCACAGGAAACTCCAGACAAACCATGGACAAGAAGCAAATTCAAGGAGGAAGATAATGAAAATTGGGACTTGTCTCCAGCTGGTAAAATTCAGACCCTCTATTCAGCACCTCTGTATCTCCACTGGTGGTTGCAAGAGTGGACTCTGCCCTTCCACACTACAAGCTTCCACTCTTGCTACCAAGACTCATTGTTTTCTAATAAGTTTGACTTCAGAGTCACAAAGTCCTAGGCTCTTTGGGAAATATATGTATCCCAGGATGGACTTTGTGATCAAATCTTTGACCTTTGCAGAGAGTTAGTGAAGGCAGGAGTTTGGACTCTAACACTGCTAAGAATTTCTAGGACAGTCAGCACAAAAGAATAACGGACTTGCACGCTGCTATGTGTGCTCAGCAAAGTACAGGGGAACACCAGATAGCCATATCTGAGAATCAAGTTTTAAATAACTGGGACACTGACCTGTGACTGCTGAAAAAGGAGGCACTTCTCTGGATTGATACCACAGGCGAGGAGAGTGGCAGTGGTATCCAGGATGCTCTGACGCAAGACCGCTGGCTCCCGGGGTACTGTGAGAGCGTGCAGATCTACAATGCTGTATAACACAGAGTTGTACTCTTCCTGCAGCCTCATCCAGTTCTGGATGGCTCCACAGTAGTTGCCAAGGTGGAGCTTCCCAGTTGGCTGAATACCTGAGAAAATTCGATCCATGCCGCTATTCTGTAAAGAAAACATTTAATAATTTATGCCATCATTGCTTTTTCATAGCTTCTTTCACCTGTGGCTGTCAGTGTTTTTCAGACATTGGTTATGCCTCACCTACTCCCCATTTCCTCCTACTCTTCATTTTGCAGTGTTTGCTGTCAAACTGGAAGAATGTATGTGATGGAGACCAGCAGGGATCTGTCCTGGGCCTGGTATTTTTAAATATTTTCATCACTGACTTCAATAATGGAGTGAAGAGAACACTTATAAAATTTGCGGATGATACCTAGCTGGGAGGAGTTGCAAGCACTTTGGAGGACAGGATCAGAATTCAAAATGATCTTGACAAACTGGTTAATGGATCTGAAACCACCAGGATAAAATTCAATAAAGACAATAAGGTACTACACGTACGAAGGAAAAAAATCAAATGCACAAATACAAAATAGGAAAAAAGCAGTAGTACTGCTGAAAAGGATCATTGTAGATCACAAATTGAAGACAAGTCAACAGTGTGATGCAACTGAGAAAAAGACACAGTTCTGGAACTATAACAGGACTGCCATATGTAAGACATGGGAGGTAACTGTTCTGCTGTAACTGGCATTAGTCCAGTTTTGAGCACCACACTTTAAGACAGACATGGATAAAAAGCACTGGAATAGTTTATCAAGGGAGGCTGTGGAATGCCCATCATTGTAGGTTTTTAAGAACAGGTTAAACAAACACCTTTCAGGGATGGACTAGATGTACTTGGTACTGCTCAGTGCAGGGGGCTGGCAGGAATAGATAAGGTCTTGAGGTCTATTTCCGGCCCTAGATGTCTATAATTCTATCATTTCCTCCTGCAAGGTAAGTATAATTGTTACACAAAAGAAAGATATCCTGGCTCATGACTGTCCAGAAACAGTTAGCGTGATCAGTCATTAAAACTTCCTATTGTTTACCTCAAATAAATACTGAAATCTAGAATAATTATAACCAGTCAAATTACATGTACAAACAAATGCACTGGCTGAAATTGAATTCTGTAATCACTACTTTTCAACAGAGGCAAGGGACTACATTTTTGCTCTGAATCTGTAACTTAAACTTTTTCTTTTAGCGTATTAATCATACTGATACAGAAGCTCAGGATGACAGTGAAGGGAATTCCAGACATTTCTCCTCAAAATGTTCAAAGTATCAAAAGAACCTGACTTCTCATTCCAGTGACCATAAAAGGTTTATCCCTATTGATGGGAAAATATTGACAGCTGTGTTCTAATAGAAAGATTAAAGAGAGTTAATATATACAGTTTGTTAAATGACAACTAACGTTTTTGGAAAGTTCGTTTTCCTCTGTCCTGGCTCTCAGGCTGATCATTCTCTCGGGTACATTTACACTGCAAAAAACTTCCAGTGGCAGCAAGTCTTAGAGCCCAGGTCTACAGAGATGTTCCCACTCAGGCTGAAGCCTGGCCTCTGACACCCACCCTGATTGTTGAGTTTCAGAGACTGAGCTCCAGCCCAAGCAGAAACATTCCCAGTACTATCTGTAGTGCTGTAACGCAAGACCAAATCTGTAGTCCTGGGCTCGGTAACTTGTGTCCACATTTTTTTTTCTTTTGCACTACAGATGTACCCTCAGAAACTGAAGCTGGCAGGGTTCGATCAATTACCTCCAAACTTACCAGAAAAATTCCTCTGTACTTTGAAAATATTTAAACAATGTCATGTGAAAATACTTTTTGTAAAATTAAGGGAGTGCAAGTGTAACCTTGTTTCCAATGTTAACTATGGAACCACTATAAAGATGATTCATAACATAGGAAGTTTACATGTTAAAAGGACATCAACTTAAAAAACATCTTTCAAACAGAAGTGTGATTATCTACTATTGTTACAAGTAACATCTAAGATTCCTATAACTAAGATAAGAATTTTTTTTCCCAGTTTTACTTTGAGGATTTGATGACTAGTTAGATGGTGAGCTTCCCATTTGTGGGAGGTCTTTTTTTATAGGAAAAAAATGTGATTGTAAAACCACAAAAACAACGGGGATACTCTTGGGCAAGTGTAAAACCTGAAATTATTTTTTTTAAGTCACTAGCTTTCAAACTGACTGTGTCCCTTTAAGAAATTACTACTAATCTAGATGGGCATAATGAAATACAAAATTTTAGGCAACATTTCAAACTGGTAGTGTTTTTTTTTTTTAAATGACCAGCAATTCAAAAGAACATTGTGATGCTGTATAAAGGGGAAGGTGACTGTCTATAATACTAATAGGGTCACCACTTTTACAAAATTGTGATAATTCTTATACAAAGTATGCTTTCTGAGGTATCACTGGAAAAGTTCTAATTTGCTGTGTATAAGTATCTTGTTATAATGTGTGTATCAACACTGTGTATGTAGTTATGAAATTTTGGCTAGGTGTTTGTAACTCAAACATCTGAGTCTAGGAAATGTCCACAGGTTAGCCCTTCAGGAATAACAAAGGAGCTATAAACAAAAGCCTCTACATGTCATCTCCGAAGACACCTTAAGCAGCATATTCCACGCAGAAGGTGGAAACAAAATTTGCAATTCATAGAAGAACTGTTGGCCCAGCTGGTAGACAGTGGAGCTGTCTGAGCCAGCACATAAGCACTGGCACCATCTGACTCCATGATACAGCCAGGATTTTTCCCGAAGAGGGGTCAAGATATAAAAGGCGAGAACAAAGGCTCCTGACCCCCTCTTTCCCACCACATCTTTGGACTGCTGAAGTCTGACACAGGAAATTTTGAACAAAGGACTGAGGTCCCCAATGTTATTTGGGTAAACTGTAGACTTATAGAAAACTAGAAGATATAACATCTCTGCTACAATTGTGGATTGACAAACTAAACCCTCTGTAATGTATTTTACCTGATTTAAACCTCTGAAATAACTGTCATTTCTTTTCTTAGCTAATAAAACTTTAGTTAATTTTACTAAAGTGATTGGCTGGCAGCGTTGTCTTGACCTGGTGGTAAGTGACTAGTTTTTTGGAGCCAGAACTTGATGTCTGGTGATGATTCATTTTAATAACCTTTCATCACAGTAGTCTAGTTTGTCTGTGTGGAGGCTTGAGAGCTAAGAGGATTGTCAGTGGCTTTATGATGAGCTAATAAAGGGAGGGCTTGTCTTCACTAACGGGGTAGGTTGACCTAAGTTATGCTACTTCAGCTACGTGAATAACGTAGCTGGAGTTGATGTAGCTTAGGTCAAATCACCCCAGTGTCTTCACTGTTCTGCGTCGATGAGAGACGCTCTCCCATCGACTTACCTTACTTTTCTTGGGGAGCTGGAATACCAGGGTTGACCAGAGAACACTACAGTCAATTTAGCAGGTCTTCACTAGACCCACTAAATCAACCCCTGCTGCATCAATTGCAGCAGTGTCGATCTCCCCGATCTCCCCGTAGTGAAGATCAGCCCTGACCCAGGAGCAGGCATATACTGCTGGTTTGGTTAAATCTAACTATAGAACCATTTTGGAAGTGTCTGCCAAGTTTTGAAAGTCTGACCTAATATTGGCACTCACAGTTGTGACCCACACTAGACACCAGTGACAACCATAACCAATTTTCTTCTTACTTTTTGCTAAAAATATTCTCATTTGCCTTCAGAATAGACTACTACTCTTCAGGTCAAGTCAATTTTCTTACTTAAAGTTAGAGCGAGCAAATACAGGACTTCTAACAGAGCTTTGTCTGCAATCTTTAACACCTGGTTATAATTAAACTACTATATACTAGCAGACTGTGTTCCAAATACCATTAAATCAGTTTCCTGGGAGACCTGCCAATAAAACAATTATTCTGATGTTACAGTACACTCTACCCAATTGCACCACTCTAATATTTTGTTTACACAACACATTTCACCCCAAGACACTTTGCTAAAACAAAAAGAATGTATCAATGGCAAAAAACTATGTTCGTGCAGAATTAATGTTGTTTAGTGGTAAGTAGTCCCCTTGAGAAAGGCTGACTTGATTACGGGCAACCTTAACTGAGGTCAGACTAGATAATCATAAAGGTCCCTTCTGGCCTTAGAATCTATGAACTCTGCATTTCCTGGTTTTCCGAAGTTTGAATTTTGCTCAACTCAATGGTCTGCAAGGGGATGACATGCCACCAAGCAACACTGGATTTTTTGGCACTGAATTTCCTAGACATATAGTTGGTAGGAGTTAGTAGTCATTTAGACAGTTGTGCATATCATGTCTTACAATTAGCATGCTCAGTCAGCCTATCCTCCCATCCCTCTGGCCCCATCAGCCATGCTTCTGCACACTTCTCCAGCCATGCCACTGACCCAGGCAATGTGTTCCCCCCTCCTACCTGGCCCCTCCCTGACTACTATGCCATGGCCTCCCCAGCGCAAGCAGGAACCACATCTTCCTGAAGTCTTCACTCTGGGTATATAAATGCTTCTATTTCCCTTCCTTCCTCCCCTCTCTTATAACCCAACTCACATGCAATACTTGGAGCAAAGGACAACTGTGTTACAGTGGAATAGTGTTCCTGGTTGTGGCTGTTTTTTGCAGGGCTTATACCTGTAGAATCCCACAATCAAATGACCTCAAATGGGGATTATAAACATTATGTAGTAGTGCAACACTACTCAGGGGTAGCCAGGGTTGTGGGGTTTTGCTATTACCTACCCTTAGCATGAGGAAACCTTGTTTGAGCCTGCTGTGGGTCAGCTCCCCACCACCACTAGCCTCTGGTAACACAAGTACTGTTTCCATTGTGGCCCTCTTTTCATTCATTCAAAAGTTGGCACAATTTTCAGCTATTGGGCTGAAGTTTTCCAGACCTGGTTTCTCTTAAAAGTTGAATTTTTGGTGGGGAATTTTTGTCTTGTAGACTCTTCCTCTCTTATCTGCCATCCTGCAGCTCACATCTCTTCTCCCATTATCAAATAACATGAAATCCCTGGGGCAACGATCGACAAAGGAACAGGCAGTCTTAACTCTTCCCATGTTTACTAGTTATATTTCTATGTGTTTGGATCACTAATGCAGGACTGCTGAGGCTTTCTAAGTCATACTGTACATAGTTCTGTACCTGGTTTTGTATTGTGTGCATAAGTGAGAGAGAGATGGTGTTAGGTTGTGAATGGTGTCCAAGAGACTTGTTTATCTATCATGTTTAGGAAAGCCTGCATGAATAGGACAGTTAAAACACACATTAATTACTATCATAGTTTTTATTTATTAGACAAACATCCTGCTTCAGCGAGGGGAGATAGAGTAGATGACCTCTCAAGGTCCCTTCCAGTTGTACATTTCTGTGATTCTATGATTTTCTCCTGCGAGGCAAGTACAATTCTTACGTGAAATACCAGCTTATGATTGTCCAGAAATGTATGTGATGGAGTCATTACATGATATCTCTATGTGTGCACATTGGCATAGTGTGTTCACAGCTGAAGCTATAGTTGCACTTGCTCTGTGGGCAGCGGAAGAGAGGTGGCTGAATCTGAAGTGGAGTATAGAATGACTTAACTCCTACTTCTGGGTTTTTGTGATTTGCACTGAGAGATTATGTAGTCTTTACTTCAAAGTTAAAACTGTGTAGGAATTTCCCAGACTCTTTTTTTTTTAAAAAACAAGGTCAGTATCAAGAAGTATTTATGTTTTCATGTATCCTGGATTATCCCTAGCACCACTGGTACATATTAACCTTCAGAGATCTAAAGCTGATATCTGAAGACTAGGAAAGCACCGTGGAAGTGGGGATGTTGTTGGTGGAGGCCTGGATGGGTTAGCATGGGTGCACTAGGTAGAAGTAGTGGAGAGAGCCTGAGAAAAGAGTGGGGCTTGTGAGTTGGAAAAGTGGAGGGGAGGAGAGAGAAGCTCTGCTCTGACAAGAAAAAAGGAAGTTATTACTTGTAACTGGACTCTGCATATTCACACTCACGGGTTGTGCCAGCTGCTGAAGCCTAGAGTGTGGAACTTCCTCCAAGCAGTGCCTGTTACAGCATTTATGTCCCCACTCCTACTTCTCTGCTCCCAAACATCCTGGGGGCAAAGTTTAGTGATGCCCTACTCTGCCTCAGTTCCTTCCATTACTGCATCAGAGAAAGTGTTCATTAGACCTCTGAGGAAGAGGGGAAGATGGGTAGGGAGTGTGACTATGCAGCATTCATTTCTAAGAACTCTGCTTACAAGTCAGTAACCTCCATTTCTTTCAAGAGTCTCCTGCATATTCTTGCTGATGGGATAGTTTGGCAAGCAGCACTCCCACCAGGAGGAGGGACCCTGTTCTAATTAAATAAAGACCGATGTACAATTCTAACAAACTGTGCATCAGTTCGAAATGTCACATCTGACATGTAATGTTTTGTGAAACTATGTAGAGTTCCAGGTGGCAGCTTTACATGATTCCTGATCAGACACATCTAAAACACGCTATGGACAAACAATCTAATACTTAGAGGGGGGAGGAGAGTGCTGCTATATATAACTTTTCTGAATACATTGTTCAATCCATCTGTAAATGGTTGGAGATGATACTGCCTGATTCTGATGAGTGTCCACATATGAAATAAACAATTTACTGAAATTCCTGAGTTCTATTAAGATAATAGGATAGGGTTCTTTTAGCATCATAGAATCTCAGGATTGGAAGGGACCTCAGGAAGTCATCTAGTCCAACAGCCTGCTCAAAGCAGGACCAATCCCTAACTAAATCATCCCAGCCAGAGCTTTGTCAAGCCTGACCTTAAAATCCTCTAAGGAAGGAGATTCCTTCACTTCCCTAGGTAATCCATTCCAGTGCTTCACCACCCTTCTGGTGAAAAAGTTTTTCCTAATATCCAACCTAAAACTCCCCACTGCAACTTGAGATCATTACTCCTTGTTCTGTTATCTGCTACCACTGAGAACAGACCAGATCCATCCTCTTGGAAACCCGCTTTCAGGTAACTGAAACAGCTATCAAATCCCCCCTCATTCTTCTCTTCTGCAGACTAAATAATACCAGGTCCCTCAGCCTCTCCTCATAAGTCATATGCTCCAGCCCCATAATCATTTTTGTTGCCCTCCACGGGACTCTTTCCAATTTTACCACATCCTTCTTGTAGTGTGGGGCCCAAAACTGGACACAGTACTCCAGATGAGGCCTCACCAATGCTGAATAGAGGGGAATGATCACATCCCTCGATCTGCTGGCGATGCTCCTACTTATACAGCCCAAAA
Source organism: Gopherus flavomarginatus (assembly GCF_025201925.1). Classification (NCBI taxonomy): domain Eukaryota; kingdom Metazoa; phylum Chordata; order Testudines; family Testudinidae; genus Gopherus; species Gopherus flavomarginatus. The sequence continues at coordinate 155,763,660 of NC_066617.1, read as the reverse complement.
TGCTGTTAGCCTTCCTGGCAACAAGGGCACACTGTTGACTGATATCCAGCTTCTTGTCCACTGTAATCCCTAAGTCCTTTTCTGCAGAACTGCTGCTTAACCATTCGGTCCCTAGTCTCTAGCACTGCATGGGATTCTTCCATCCTAAGTGCAGGACTCTGCACTTGTCCTTGTTGAACCTCATCAGATTTCTTTTAGTGCAATCCTCTAATTTGTCTAGATCCCTCTGTATCCTTCCCCTACCCTCCAGCCAATCTACCACTCCTCCCAGTTTAGTGTCATCTGCAAACTTGCTGAGGGTGCAGTCCACGCCATCCTCCAGATTATTAATGAAGATATTGAACAAAACCGGCCCCAAATTTTGCAAAGTGGATTCCCTAGTTTGGGAAAGAAAACTGGTAGATTTACAGTTTGATTATCATGGAATACCACCACAATTTAGGGTAACAATCTAGGGTATAGCCTGAGAACTACCTTGTTTCTATGAAAGATAATGAAAGAAGGGTGTGCCATAAGGGCCTATGCAATTCACTAACTTATCTAGCTGAAACTCTAGCAATAACAAAAGCAACCTTAATAGACAAATGAAATAATGAACACTCCACCAAAGGTTCAAGCTTTATCATTACAAGTTTATTAGGCCAGGTCTACACTACGGACTTATATCGGTATAACTATGTCGCTCAGGATGTGAAAAATACACACCCCTGAGCGATGTAGTTATACTGAAATAAACACACAACACCCCCTGCCACCCCCATGTAGATTGCGCTATGTAGACAGGAGAACTTCTCCCGTTGACATAACTATCACCTGTCGGGCAGATGGATTCACTACCCTGACGGGAGAAGCTCTCTTGCCAGTACAGTAGCATCTTAGTGAAGTGCTACAGGGGGTAGCTGCACTGGTACAGCTGTGCTGCTGTAGTACTGTACGTGAAGACAAGCCCTTAGTTATGCCAGCACTAAACTGAGGTCCCATACAGGTACAGGATCTTTCACTGGTAGATATAGATTTGCAAGTCCCTTCAGGAATCTTTTAACTGAACCATGTGTAAATACTAAATTTTTATGTAACTATGGTTTGTCAATATAGCCACTAAGGGAACCTCTGAAAGACCCTCAGAGGCTTCAAATGCAATAAAAACTCTAAAATATATTGAAGAGAAGCCAGTTCTGGTTGCTCTGGTTTGATGCGCATCCAAGTAATAAATCTCAACCATTTAAGCTGCTAAAATCTACTGATCAATTGTCTTTCGGGATGCAGGGCCAGGAGCCTTGCAGAGAAGGCAGAGGCAAAGCTCCCCATCACCCAATCATCGGGGGATGAGCTGGAAGGAGGAGACCAGATTAAATACTGCCTCCTCCATCATAGCAGGGCAGAAACCAGTAGAATGTTGCCCTACTGAATCTTCTCAGCCTGAGGATTAATTGAGGGAGAAGCTGGCTAAGGCCCTCCAGCGATTTAATTACACCCCAGCTCCAAGGAGGAGAGTTGGGGACTCCTGGCTTAAGGAGAAAAGTAATAACTGCCTGAATTATCCAGCTCCAGGAGGAGGCCTGGTGCTCCTGTTTAAGGAAAGACAAAGTGATTGGAAGGTAACCCAGGAGGGACTGGGAACAGGGCCCAGATTGCTGACTTCAGAGAAGTCCTAAAGGCCAGAATAATCTTTTGTTTATTTGGGACTTTTGTTTGGACTTAAAGCCAAAAATGAATTGAACTCAGAGTGACCCAGACAGAGGGCCCATGTGAACCATGGGAGAACCAGAAAACCTTGGGGAGGAGGAAACTGAGACAGGGAGTGCCTGGAGTGCCACATTCAGCCAACAGGGCCGGGATACCCCGTGTACAATGGAAGTGGAGGAAAGCATACACCAGGCCTTTTCTCCAGTGCAAAAAAAACACATCTAATATGGAGTTTCAGATACTTCCTGACCTGGAAAAGAAGAGTCTATACTCTTGCTGCAACCAGGTCTATATCTGGATAACCCCATATTTTGAATATCTCATGTATCACTTCCTTCTCTATAGACCAATCATGCAGCTGTACAGCCTATCTGCTCAGTGGGTCCACTAGGTTGTTTTCCTCTCCTGCAAGGTGCAGGACTAATGGATAAATCTTGTGCTAAATACACTAGTCCCCTAGCTTGATTGCTTGACTGCATAATTAAGATGAATGAGCCCCTCTCTCTGCTTGTTCACAAAGTACAGGGCAGTCGTATTGTCAGTCACCCCTGAACCAGTTTTCCTTTGATAGAAGCCAGTTAAACTGCCCTCAGCTCCAGTAGATTTATAGGCAGTCTCTTCTTCTGATAATTCCCATGTCCTTGAACTATCAGGGAATTTAAATAAGCTCCCTAACCACTGTTGGATGCATTCAAAGTGCTTGTCATATATGAGGTTGCAGGATTGAATAAAATTTCTCTTAGAACATTTATTCCAAGTTCATCATGTCAAGAAATTTAGTACATTCGTTGGTATCGCTAGAATAATTCTACCTGAACTGGGTCAGTAGTTTAGAGATAGCCACTGCTACAGAATCCTCATTATGAGACAAGCGTATGGTATGTGACATATCCCTAATGCCTTTAGACCGATAAGTATTAGGACAAAACGACTGCCTTCTGAGAACACTGTCAAGGTTTAAGTCTCAGAAATCTGTCATCTGGCACAAAAGCCCTACCATACAGAGAATTTAGGACTGCACCTATGGAGTCCTCTGTGTGGTACATAACTGAGATTTCTTTATATTTATGAAGAGATCCAGGTTCTTTAGCAGAAACATGATATACTGAATTTCTCTCAGGAGTTTTTCACATGATATTGACTTCAGAAGCCAGTTGTTTAGGTATGGGTAGACAAACAAGCCTTGTATTCTCAAGTGAGCTGCCACAGCAGAGAGGCATTTCATAAAGACTGTGGGGCCATAAACAGCCCAAGAGGGAGGACCCTATATTGAAAGAAACCAGAGGTACTTGAGGTGAGTTGGTCTTATAGCTATGTGAAAATAAGCATCCTTGAGGTAGAGAGCTGCAAACCAATCTAGGAAATAAAAGGGATGTACACAGGTGTCAACAAACAGAAGCAAAAATCTTTGATAAAGATACTGATCTTTCTTAAATCCAGAATAGGTCAAAGTTCACTATCCTTCCTTGGTATGAGAAAGTAATTTGATTAAAAATCCAGGCCCCAGAATTGTTTTGGAAAACTCCTCTATAGCACCTGAGAGCAGTAGAGATTGTACCACCCATAACATCATGTGCTTATGTGAGGGGTGCCAGAACAAGGAAAGGGGATGAGGGGGCCAGATGGAGGCACAGTATTGAATTGAATTGTATACTCTTCTATAATTTCCCATATTCTTTTAGCAGATGTTATTGACATCCATTTGTTGAGAATAACAGTTAAAATTGATGGTGGTATCTAAGTGTAGACATAGAAGGACTTAATCCCAGGGACCAAAAGGTAGATTTTGGATCTTCTAGTTTTTCTAGCAGCTCATTTGTTTTGTTGCTAAATCAACCATCCCTGTCAAAGAGCAGGATCCTCTACTCATACCCTTGTTTCAGTAGAAAGAGTAGATGGTTTTAACTAGGCAGGCATTCCTATAATTGCCAAGGCTACTGCTCTGGCCAACAAATCAGAAGCATCAAAAAACGCTCTTAGCATATGTTTAGCCATATTCTGTCCCTCTGTCGAAATGGTATAAGCCAACTTAAGTTGGCCCTCAGGCAGTTCAAGGTGGCCACTAGGCCACACTTAAATAAAGATAACCATCTTTTCACACAAGTGGAAATTGGTAATAGGACATTACTGCCTGATAGTTCACCACTCTAATCCCCAAGAAAGGTAAAGAAAATACAAAAAACCAAAAAGTTTCCTTTCCAAAACATCCAAATTTTAATCCTTTTTATCATATGGTGGGAAATGTCCTTGTCTACTTCTCCACCTGCTGATAGCCGTTGCTTCCACAAGAAGCAGGATGTGAATGAAAATAAGATAATCCTTCATAGGGAAAGTGGTATAACTTAGCAGCCTTTCTGGAAATTGGTCTAAACCAGCTTCTCAGCCCTTCATATTTGGCAGGCTGTAGTAACCCATCCAAAATGGGTAAAGAAAACTTGCTCTTTGATGGTGCTCTCCATATGTCAAAAAGTGGATGTGAAGAGACAATTAGCACAGCAGGCAGTTTTAGAATTCCTACCATTCTATCCACCAGGCATGAAATTGTACAGCAGTCTCTGAGGGAAGGGAAGCTGAAGTTATTCCCATGTTTTTATCAAATCAATCTGCCTCTAATTCTATGTCAAGATGCTGAAAGTTCATCTGTGGGGCTAAGTGTTCCTCCTCCTCAGAGTGTCTGGTACTATCATCTGGGATTGTTCCCTGAAGGCAGGGGAAGTAGACTGATCTCAGAAACTTGAAATCATTCCACAGTCTCCTCCTGGATCCTTATTAGAAGGGAGGTTCTTCTACCACACCGAGGTGATGGTATAAATTCCCTTGCTGAATGCCAGGAGGGCCCTGCAGCTCAAGGAGGCCAAACTTATCAATATCCTCCCATCCAATACTATCTTACAACTAGGAAGGTAGGGAGGTCTAAAGGTATCATATCCTGGATTACATTCCATTCCTGTAGAATAGAAGCTAGGAAGTGCCTCAGGTTGTTTAAGTCTTTTCTGCTTTTTTTCCTCAATGTGGACGCAACATTGGATCTGTAGCTGAAATAATTGGAGGCACTATCAAAACTGGAATATCCATATATTTAGGGAATCTGAGGGTGTCTTGGGAAGAGGCAGAGAAGACTTTGGATAAAAGCAAGATATTTCCTCCACTCTACTTCATTTATCAGAGGAACTGATCCCAACAGACATCTCTGAAGAAGCTTTTCTCTTCCTTTTCCTGAAGATACCTCTTGCAGATCAGCAGACCATTCCAGTTGGGGATCTATGTAGCACAGCGGTTCTCAAATTGTGGGTCAGGACTCCAAAGTGGGTCGCAACCCCATTTTAATGGGGTTGCCAGGGCTGGCTTAGACTTGTTGGGGCCTGGGGCCAAAGCCAAAGCCCAAGGATTTCAGCCATGGGCAGCGAGGCTCAGATTGGGCTTTGGTCCCCCAGCCTGAGGCAGTGAGGCTCGGGCTTTGCCTCCCCCTTGCCCCCGGGACAGCAGGGCTTGGGCGGACGCAGGCTTCGGTCCCCCTTCCTAGGGTCGTGTATTCATTTTTATCGGCAGAAGGGGGTCACAGTGCGATGAAGTTTGAGAACAGATGATGTAGTAAATTTCAACTATCATCCTAGTTCCAAAGGCAGCACTGTTATCTGTTTTGGTCATGCCTTTGCCATAACCTTCGCAACCACACAGGTTCCGGTAACAGAATGTCTTGTTTAGTTTTCAGTCTGGGAACTAATATTAATGGCCTGACTGACCTGAAGAGTCTCTCATCTGGGATCTGGCCCTGCTAACAGTGGCTGTTCTTTCCTTAGCCACTTTCCTTGGAATCAGACCCCATGGATCTGATGCTCTTACATATGGCCCATCCTTTGATGGATCCAAGGCAGGTAGGTGCTGATGGGACCTGAGGAGCTTTCAGTTTTAACAGATTCCACATCTTGTGTGCCATGAATACAGCAGGTTCTAGAGTTAGCTCCTATGTCAATTCCTGAGTCTTCATAGTTCACGTAGTCTTAGAGCTGAACCTGAAGCTAACGGCAGTCTCTTCTCTGTGTTCCATGCTCTGAGATGGCTGTACTGCCAAACCAATCGAATCAAGGGTGCCTGTAACCTATTTCATCTACACACTCTTAGAATAAATATGTAGCAAATGGAACATCTGGATGGACAATATCCTTCATCAAGCTACGAGAGGCACCTTAGATGAGAGTCTGATGCCAGGAACGCTGCCAGACATGAGACATGTCTCTTGAAGCCTGCTCTTCTGTTCTTCAGATCCGCCATTACAGCTCTGATGGAACTAAAATTAAAATCACTTTTCTAACAGTAACTAAATTTACTAACATATCAGCCAATAATAACTAGCTTCTAATACACTTTACTACTAACCTAACTAATGGCACTACAGAAAAGCAAGGCTCTGGGTCTAGGAGATCCAGAGAAGTTTGCTTCTGTCCCCAGGAGCCATAGAGCACAGAGAAGCAGAAGTGGCAATAGCGTCTGAAAAGCTTCAGTACCAATGCCTTGGCATGAAGACACTCGGCTCACCTCCACAGACTCAGTGCCCCAAACCCACAAATCTCTTCACTCCCAGACTTCCCACTCTTCCCTACTAACCCCCACTCAATACTTCATGCCTCTCCATGCTAAGGTCACTTTGCCTGCTCCCTAGGCCCTCCCCCGATCCTCCCGAGCAATGCAGTTAAACTGACCTACACTGAAGCACAACGACGGTGCAGCTTCTGCAGCGTAGATGTGCCACTATAGCATTTTAAGTGTAGACATACCCTAAATTAAATAATTAAAGCATGCAATCAATGCAAATCAACCCGGACTTAACTATGGAGTCACTACTGACCCCTTCATACCACAAATAAATGTGACAGGTCCTTGTGGTATAGATTCTGGAAAATACTGAGATCTTAAAGGGTATATTTCCCATTCAAATACAGATTCTGTGCTATTCACTGATATAAATATTTGGAGTAAGATTACAGATAAGCTTAAAATTAAATATGGGCTTAATGTTCTAATATACAGTGTAGCACTGGAATAGTCAGCATATGCTTCAAGGAAAAGGCTAAGCATAGCACAATATGGATTGTGGATAGAGTTCATGGATTCATGGCAAATAGCAAAACATCTGTGAATGGATAAGATATTGAAAATGGGCTAAACGTGTAAACAAAAGTATTTTTAATTTTGTTTGTATGTACAAATGATAAATAGCTAATGACACAAGGTTTGTATAGCACATGAACAATGGTGGAGTCAATGAGAAGATTAAATGGTAGCAACACTATACTGGTTCTGAGTTCAGCAATTATCCAACAGAAAATGGGGAAGTTGCAAAAAAGATGCCATAAAGCCAAGCAAGCAGAATAGTACGAATTAGACTAGACTGGAACTGGATACAGCACTAGAGAATACATTGCAAGGAACAATCTTATACTGGCTTCCAGTTGAGGGACCAGTTTACTAGAAACCTTTCTTCTTTAACTCCTAGAATTCCATCCATTAAGAAACAAATGTTTCACAAGTAGGGGAAGTATAAAATATTCCATTGTGTTAGCAAATGTCTGTATAAGAACCTTTAAATGCATCCTGGATTCATTGCTACTACTAAAAAATATACAGAAAACATTGCTTCTTTGGACAGTGTCTTTGTTCCTTGTTTGAACACTCTATGAGAATAAGTAGGTAGCACAGCAGCATGGCAGAGGAGTCCTGCCTGGTAGTATAAAATCATGGGACTGGAATGTGCTTCAACGGAGTTGTGAGATCAGGGGATAGGAGCTGTGTATTCTCAAGTACAGGAGTGAGAAAATGACAAAACTGAGAGGAGTGAAGACTTCCCAACGGAGCAGAGTGAAAGCCACAAGACACGTGTCCTCTGCCCACGGGCTCTCTCTCAGGCATCTGTAGTATGTGCAGTGTGAAAGTCTGTTATGTGTGTGTTTAAGTCTACATGGTGAGCATGTAAGTCCATAAGGGTTGTGTGTGGCAAATTAATCTATACAAGTCTACAGACTGCATCAGAGGAAAGGGGAACCTTTCAGACACTTCATTTGCTTTATCACATTTTCCTTCAATAAGGCTTCTGCATTCGGTACTAGTTATTACTCCATGGCATCCCTAAAGGAAAATATTCCAAATCTCAGACTTTGGAACTTGCTACTCAATGCCGGTGTGGTGATATGTCTCTCCATTTAAATAGAACTGGCAGAGAAATGTGGCAAGGTTCAGCTATTCCCTCACCAAATCCTATCTTTCATGAGAAGACGAACAGCTACCCATCCTGACAAATGCAAAAGCATATGCCACTGACTTCCGTATCTCTTGCTAATAAATTATCATAAGCGGGCTTGGTACCATTTGACTTTTTCCCCCCAATCTTGATAATTAATATTGTTTATTTTTAAATTTTTACTATTTTTACAATTGCAGGAATTTAAGGGGGGAGTGGGGCAGTGCTGTCAGCAGTGCTGCAGGGGGTTCCCAGCACAGTGCAGGGGCTCAAGATCCCTGGATGCAAGGTGTGGGGAAGGATGCAGTCCTGGCCTGCAGCAACAGAGGCTCTCAGCTAGGCTTGCAAGGAGGAGAACTGCTGAATAGCTCCTGCGTGGGGATGGCCTTCACAGTCCAGGCTGGTGAGTGAGAATGTGGGTCTGCGACAGTAAAGCTGTAGAGGGTTCTCGGCATGGCTGAGGGGCCAATGACACCCCACCCCTTCAAGGAGCCATTCAGCAATGGAGTGGTCTCCCTCATGGCCAGGGGGTTCCTCCTACTCCTGGCTGCCCTGGCTGGGGGGTACTCCGCCAGGACTGCAGGCTCCTCTGTCACTTGTGCCTGCAGATATCAGGTGTCACTGACCATGTAGCTGTTCAGGGAGCCCTCTACAGCCCTGCTGTCGTAGCCCCGCTCGCTCACTCCCATGATAGCAGGGCTGCAAAGGGCTCCCTGCATGGCTACAGGGCCAGTGACACCTGCAAGGTGCGAGGGCAGGCTGCACTAGGAACAACTATTACCAATGGGTTTTGTTGTTGCTGATTTCAGTGCGTCATCTGAAAATGACATTTACCAACACCTATCGATTTAAATTGAATCCTGCCAAGCCTAATCATAACTAAAACGTCTGTGCTTATCTTATTGCTAGGGCCCTACCAAATTCACAGCCATGAAAAATGTGGCACTGACTGTGAAATCTGTTCTTCCACATGAAAGCTGGTGTGGTATGTGCTTTTACCCCGTACTATATAGATTTCACGGGGGACACCAGCGTTTCTCGAACTGGGGGGCCTGACCAAAAAGGGAGTTGCAGAGGGGACACAAGATTATTTTAGGGGGATTGCGGTATTACCACCCTTACTTCTGTGCTGCCTTCAGAATTGGGTGGCCTGAAAGCAGCAGCTGTCGGCCAGGCACCCAGCTCTGAAGGCAGTGCCCCTCCAGCAACAGCGCTGAAGTACCATATCCTGCCACCCTTACTTCTGTGCTGCTGCCTTCAGAGCTGGGTTGCCAGAGAGTGACGGCTGCTGATAGAAGGCCCAGCTCTGTAGGCAGCAGCACAGAAGCAAGGGTGGCAACACAATACCATGCCATCCTTACTTCTGCACTGCTGCCTTTAGAGCTGGGCATCTGTAGAGTGGAAGCTGCTGACTGAGGACCCATACCATACCATGCCACCCTTACTTCTGCACTGCTGCCTTTAGAGCTGGGCACCTGGAGAGTGGAAGCTGCTGACTGAGGACCCATACCATACCATACCATGCCATCCTTACTTCTGCACTGCTGCTGGCAGCAGCTCTGCCTTCAGAGCTGGACTCCTGGCCAGCAGCTGCCACTCTCCAGCTGCCCAGCTCTGGAGGTACACCACTGCCAGCAGTGCAGAAGTAAGGGTAGCAGTACTGCAACCTCTTCCCCCCCGCCCCACAACTCCTTTCTGGGTCAGGCCCCCTACAATTATAACACTGTAACATTTCAGATTTAAATAGCTGAAATCATGAAATTTACACGTTTAAAAATCCTCTGACTGTGAAATTGACCAAGATGGACTGTGAATTTGGTAGGGCCCTACTTATTGCAGGACAACCAAAGTGTGGCTCACACCAAATTCTACCGTGCGACTCGTTTTTAGACTGTTCTTTAGAGACCGCCAGCCCCTGCATGCAATGTTGCCTTATTTTCGGCATCAAGATAGAGCACGGCATGTAGAGACCCAGCTTCTCAAGAGGATACACCTCCATATTAGAGATGAGGATGCATACAATATCTGGACTTCCTCCTCAGCTACCAAACTTGGTTTCCATAAGAAATCCATCTGTTGAAACTGGAGAATGTAGTGTAATTCCTGGATATGAGGACAGAAAATCTGAGTGTCCCCTGCATTATTGCCATAAACTGCATTTTTTAAACCACAGTGGCACTAACAGTTTGCTTATATTGCTCATTTAGAAGGGTACGCTTATATTTACTTCTGCTGGGATTGTATAAACACATACACACACACTATATATATAGATTCTTCATACCATTATCAGGCTGATTTTGAACACACTGCACATCAGGCACTTCAAAGGTCCCCTTAATCTGCCTGAACATTTGCAAACAGAGCCCTCTGCCAGAAAAAAATATTCTGAAAAGGTTGAAGCAAATAAGGCAAGGCATTTCCAAGATTCAGGAGTGACAAAATGAATGGAGTGTTTGACTGTGAAAAGTGTCCTCATTTGTTTTTGTCCCTTCACAGATTAAAAGTGGTTTGACCTAGGAAATGGCCAGCCAGCCCCTGCCCACCCCCGGTATGTTTTCCTGAGCTGTCCTTAGACATCAAAGAAGAGGGCCTTTTGCTATTTCCAAGTAGTCTGGAGATGGATTATCTATTATAGGGACTAAAACAATTACTTCAAGATAAGGCATGGTCCCCATGTGCCATTCATAATGCACATAAAGAAACTTCCAAGCTCTTGACCAGTGTGGCCGCCTGAAATCCTCATCTAAGTGGCTACGCCATTCAAACTTTAGGATGCTGGCAGACATATGTGTTATGTTCCATGTTCTCTCTAATGCTCCGTGCACCATTCAGAGTAGCGTGTCATATGCTCCGTTAGACGTAAACAGCTGCAGCCAAAGTTTCACAATAAAGTTTCTCTATTGCATTCCATGACTTGCAACTAACTCAAGTTTATTTTAGCAAACTGAAGTGCCCTGTGTAAGCTTGAAAGCTTGTCTCTTTTATCAAGTTTGCCCAATAAAGCATATTACCTCACCCATCTTGTCTCTCTAATATCCTGGGACCAAAAATGCTACAAGGCTGCAAATAAGTTTGTTTTGTTAATGCCTCTCCAAACTGTACAGATGTTCAAATTAGTATACACAGCTTTTAGACATCCCTAACAGATGTCCAAGTGAGAGAAACTGCAATAAAATGCATTCAAAAATCTAAGAAAACTCTCAGGCAAAAACTTTGATCTTTAAATAAGTTTGCAAACATCTATCTTGTAAGGAAAAGGCTTGACAACATTGTAGTTTTCTCAAATTACGGTAACGTTATTAGTTTGGAACTTCTACGTTCCGGTTACATAAAAAAACCCGAAAAGCAAACAGCAGAAAGCACGGCCATGAAAAGCTAACCATAACTCTGACCTGTATCTCAACCCAGAGAACAACTGAAAGGCAGTAGATAATCCCATCTTCAAAAGCACATTTAATCACTGTCAGTGACTAAAGTTACTGTACTGTTGTTGATTAACTGAGCACTACTGCTGTAGCATATAAACTGAAGTACACCTGTCTTTACATCGCTACAGCAAAATGCTTCTGCCTTCTTTAAGGCCATGAGCAGTCAGTCACTAAAAACAATAAAATACAGATTTAAATCTCTTGACCATAGGTGAACACTTCTTAGGAATTATCCTGAATGATATTCTACGTAATTCCAAATATGAGTGCTGTCATACTGCAAAAGTTAGCACAGACATATGGACCAGAGATTTTCAAAGGTAACTATTGATTTGGGGTGTCTCTGTTTGTATGTGCTCATTAAGACACCTTTTTGGGATCTGATTTTAAGAAAGTGCTGCGGATACACCTTCTGATAAAAATCAGGCCAATTCATGCACCTTCAACGAGCACCCACAAATTGAGGGACCTAAAAATCACTACTCACCTTTGCAAAATTTTGACTATGGCAACCCTATTTAGGGTTATGAACTTCATAAAGGGCGAACCCTAAATGAAGTAGTTTTACACATCGAGGTCATAGGGGGATCACACGTATCAAACATGTATTACTGTTCCTCTGCTCCTCAAACAACTTAAGCTATGCACATAAAGTGGATTTAAAGCTCAGTTCCTATCAAAAACCCTCCAGAAGTCTATAAGAATATCACCATTATACACTCAAGGTGCAACAGAAGGGTGGCAGCAGATAAGAGCAGAGTTAGGGTTATCTGGATGCCCTTAACTGGACAATTCCATTCTTTCCAAAAGTTTTGTTGTTTTTAGCAAAATCTTAGCTTTGAACAGACAGGCCAACACCTGCTGGGATTTGGTAAAAACTACTAAAGTTCCTGTAAGAGTTTTCTTCTTAAATAATTGAGAAGCATATTGCTTACAACATTAACTCTACCAATCCCATAAATAATTTTTTTCTTTTGCCTAGAAAGTTTAATTATATAAAAGCTTGTAGCCCAGTGGGCCATCTTACCTCTATTATATTCATTGCTTTGCATTATATTCTGCTTTTTATATTCAGCAATAATACAAGGAACCTACAGGCTTGTATCCTGTAAGTCATTGGCTTCAGCAGTTAGCATGAGGCTTGAGGCCTATAAACTCTGGCATAGATAAACTTAGTAACTCCTAAGTTTTGGGGACTTGGAAGTAGAGTGTAGGGGGGAATTTTGTCCATAAGGACATCAGCCAAGCACAGCACATGAACTCACACCAGCTTCTGGAAGGTTTTGGACGGAATATCCAACCACAAGAAATGAATTGACATATATATTAATGAGGTGAAATCATAAATACACTAACCTGCAGAAGAAGGATATCTTAACATTGGTAAGGGGAGGAAATACATATAAGGAAGAGGGGGAAAAACTCCTACTGAATATGCATTAGACATGGTAAAGTCAGTGTAACGTATTACGAAAGTGGCATCCCAGGGCAGTAGGGGGGAGAGACGTAGCCCTTGGGGGGTCCAGAATGATGGCCACTGATGAAGATAAGGAGGGTGACGGTGATGAGGAAGATAATGGCTAACATTTCAGGTTTTCCTGCAAGGGATGGTATGAATGTGGATGTTCAGATGTACTTCTGTATCAGCTCTACCTACCTTACCTGAATTAAAGTATGAGAGACTTTGCTAAACGTATTAATAAATTATTTATTTGTAAATATAAAAGAGTTCCTACATTGTGACTGTTGCACCTGTGCACATTGGGGTTCTCAATTATACAATAATTTTTAAAATACTGGGCCTGATCCTGGGACAAGAACCTGTCAACCCTCAAAGGGATAGCTGGGAATTTTATTCATAATCTAGATCAGGCTACAAACTACATGACAGTGAGAATAAAGGTTTTACTTGGCCACATTATTCGACAGAGACGAACTGATGAGATTATGGAGTAGAACATGGAGGCTCCAAGTTATTAGTAGCCAAAAGAGGAGGAGATGGGACTTCTAATTTTCAAAACACTTACTAGTGAGATGCAGATATCAAGACCAAGCCCCAAACAGGGTACACAAGCTTTTTGATAAGAACCCTCCCAGGAGCTGAGCATAAAGACTGGGCTTCTAACCCAACTGCTGCTTGTGGACTTATTCTGCAGGCTGCCTCCAACCCTCATCCATTCACCTGCTATATCTGCCTCTCGCTAGTTTAGTCCTCTCACAAGAAAGTGCACAGTATATATTTCAATCCCTGCAGATAATACAAATGGCTAACTAGAGTTTTTTAAAACTCTCTCTAAAGTTCATTATTGGGCTGAAGTGAAAGCAAGCAGAGTTTCAGCCCTAAGAATGAATGTTACAGAAAACGGAGAGAGTCACAACAGATTGTTATAAGAGAACTTATTTTACAATCCAAACTTAAGTGGTCACTAGTCACAAATGCTTTAGTGGCATGACAATTTGCTATCTTCTCGGAGCAGATCAGGTAAGGATGAGAGTGAGATTAGTAGAATCAGAGCTAATTCTAAACCCAGGTGGTGAGTAAGACAGAGAGAACAGGATGTGGAGAGGGGAATCACTGTTGGCATGTGGTGACGGGAAAGATTGATGGCTTCCCTCTCTAGTTTTCCCCACTGTGTAGGCACGCAGGGGGTGGGGGAAAGGGACTGAGGAGCTGCTGTGCTGGCGACATAACACACCACACAGCCTCCACAGCACTAGCACTGATTAATGGGGCTGGAATGACTCAGGAAACAGAGAAGAATCACTCACAGACTTTTCTCCTTTTTTCTCGTTATTTTATCCAAAGCAGTTCACATTGCCCCAGTTGTTTCCAACTGAAACATCTTGAAATATGTCAAAAGAAGAGAAACACGTAAGACTGAAAACCAGAGTGTCAGAAGGAAGAAAGAAAAATACATAAGTGAATACAATCAAAAGAAAAGTGCCTGACATTGTAAGTGTCTGATCAAACATAAGTAAGATCTTCCCCAGGGGGTTGGAGAAGAAAACAAAATAAAAACTTTCCTCATCTTCAAGGACAGGAGAAATTCTCTGGCTGTAAATATGAACTCTTGCATATTTAGGAGCTGAACATAATTTTTTTACTTCCCTTATTAATATTTTGCAAATAAAAAGCTTTTGTTTTCTAAATAATATGCTGGCCTGTTAACCCAGACTTACCAAAAAAAAAAATCTGAAGCAGTAAGAAAGGTAGGAATTTACCCCACCTCATTAAACCCCTGCAACTGACGTATACATTTTAAAGCCTAACTGGGACCCCTGAAGTGCTATCATCATCAGGTATAGGCATTTGTTTCACTTTCTTTTTAAAAGAAACAGGGAAACCAAGGGCTGGTTTAGACATCATGCTGATGTAACTAAATCAATTTAATTACATCAGTGCACACTCCTAAGGTAAATGTACTCAAACTGGTTTAGCTTAATCTGGTAATTAAAATAAGATTAAACTGCATTTATACCAGTTTAACTGATTTAAGTGCATTCAGAGTTACGGGTTTGCATTGATGTAATTAATTAAAGACTTATTCCGCGCAAGTTTTTGGATATAGACATGCACTAAGAAACTATATTAATGCACTGCCCAAAAACTTAGTTAATGTAGAGGTAAGGTTGTCCTGCAGTGCCTTGTACCCTTCCAAAATGCCAAATGCACCTATACTTGAAACTCTGAAAACCTGGAAAGAAAGATTTAAGATAAACAGCCCCACCTCAAACCTGGAGCTGGCAAGTACTCAATGTATGAAGTAAATGGTTCATTTTAAGTGATATGCTGCGTCACACAGAACTGCATTCTCTTATTCATCTACATACACTTCAACTGCACTTCACTTTGTGACAGATAGCAGGACTGATTGGTACAGGGATTACTTGCAGCAAGTGGACACAACTAACACTGCAGTAGCAGGAGAGAGAAGTGCCCCCAAAAGGGATCACAGACCCGTCGTTTCTGTGCTAATTTATGCAGGTTGTGCAAGCATAGGAGCATAAAATCTATTCTTGCCATGCGGATCTGTATCAGTCTGGTAGCATACACAATAATGTAGACATTGGTGCAGGTATGTTGCAGAGAGAGCCATCAGGACCGGGGTCAAAGGATGGTAACATTTACTAATTTTTGAATGGTTTGTGAAAAGCGGGTGAAAGAGTTGAGCACAAGACAGACATAGCCTGCTGGTGCCACTTAGCCTGCCCTAAATACAACTTTTCCCTTAGTGAGGACACGCTCTGACAGTTCCTCCTATCACATTCCTGTGCTGTGTCCTCACAGATATCTGTTGAAGGGTCGCACTGGGGCATCACACAGAGAATGCACAGTTACTGTTACGGGGCAGGGATGGTACGTACATTAACTCTACATTTCCTGGTTTTCAGAGGTTTAAATATAGGTTCATTTGAAATTCTGGAGGGGTATGATGTGCTGCTGGTCAAACTTAACTCTGCCCTAAGTTTTTAGTCAGTGAATTCCTCTCGTGTTTTGAGGAAGTGGTGGCAATGAGGGGGATAGAAGGTGGCGTCCTGGGAACACCTCACTGCCACTCAGCTACGGATTCTACCCTCCTCCTAGCCCCTCCACACTCCCATCAGGGCTGCAGAAGCAGGAGGAAAAAGGTGGTAACCAATGGGCTTTGAGGAACACATCCACTAACTGAAGACAGAAAGGCAGGGTCAGGGGGAGCCATAATACACTTTAAATACTACAGCAAGGGAATTTTTCACTTTCCATATGGGAATAATTATACTGATATAGAGTACTTTTACACTAGTATAACTATGTCCACACTATAGAGTTGTACTGTTTTAAAATATACCAGTTAATTTAAAACTGCAACTTTCCAGTGTAGACAAAGCCAAAAAGTATTGTGCAAGAAATGACAATGAAAAGTTAGAAAAAAGTTATACTAATTTAAATGGATTTAAAATGGAACTAATTAAATCAGTGTGAGCCCTGCACATAGACATATTTAAACTGTTTTAACCTTTACTTAATCAACATAGTTCGTGTTGCAACATTACTGAACTAAGATTTTAAAATCTTTTCTAAAGTTGACCAGGCCTAAATCTCAACAAACACACCAAAGACACAAGTTGCATTTGCCCCTCAAGAAGCTCAATCTAGGTTGGGGTTGAAGCTCCCTAGTGGAGATCAGGCAGATGGGAGGTTTTCACCTTCATTTTCTGTGTTGGACCTATTCTTCAGATAGACAGTTCTTCAATCTCTACTTCTGTATATCCAAGAATTTTCACTAATGCTGCATTCACTTAAAACATGGTAAGAAACTACCAATTCAACTTAGCACCCTCTCACATCTAGACACTTAATGTATCAGAATATTTAACAGACACCAACACAACTAACAGTTGGTTTTATGGCTGCTGCAAAAGTGGAAGCCATATTTTCCTTACTGTCGCAGTGACTAATGGTAGACTTAAAAGAAAACTATTAGTTTACCGGTGAAAATGTGGATTCCATCCTTACTGAGTGCCAGGGTATTTAACAGTGTGCCTCCAAACAGAGTTCTAAGATATTTAAAATCCACAGGACTCTTCCCATAAGACTAGGGTGGCCAAAGTGCATCTAATGAAAAAGTCAGTCTTATTTGTTATTTATCTTAAGCCAAGCAGCATCACATGATTGGTTCTGCAGTCTTCATGAGCCATTCCTCTGACAGAAAGATGAGAGGCCATTTGCGATCTGCCCTGTTTTATGTAAGTCTGGTGTGGATGGCCTGCAGCAGTGGTGGGCAACATGCGGCCCATCAGGGTAATCTGCTGGCAGGCCGCGAGACAGTTTGTTTACACTGACCATCCGCAGGCATGGCCGCCCGCAGCTCCCAGTGGCCGCGGTTCGCCGTTCCAAGCCAATGGGAGCTGCGGGAAGCAGCAGCCAGCACATTCCTGCGGCCCATGCCACTTCCTGCATACCAGGGCTTTGGAGCGGAGCCCAGAGCTGGAGTGCAGAGCAGCTCCAGAGCAGGGGAGCTGCAGGTTTTTGTCTGGAGCTGGAGCGGAGCCGGAGCACAGCTCCAAAGCCCTGCTGCAGACAGTCAATGTAAACAAACTGTCTCGCAGCCCACCAGTGGATTACCCTGACGGGCCACGGGTGGCCCACAGACTGCCCCATCACTGGTGTATAGGTTCATTACAAATTACCAACACAATACTCAGTATGGCAAAGTTTGGGCATCCATTATTAGACTATAACAAGTTTAAGGCCCCAGAGATGTTCACAGCCTTCTGTTTAAATGCATGGTGCACTGCAGGAGTCAGGGGATGGCAGAAGTAGAAGGACAGGAGGGGGAGTGAGGGGAGGTACTAAGACTTGGCCGGCATGGAGGCGGTCCCAGGTTGGGAAGGAGGATCCCAGGGTTTCCTACCTGCCCTCGTTCTCATTCTAGCCCCTCCATTTCCCACTCCCTGCAATGATCCCAGGCCCTAGAGCAGCTGGTCCCACTCTAACCTCTGGTCCCCACCCCCACCCCTTGCTGTGCATGAGTTTACAAGGAGACAAAGCCGATTCCCCACTCCCATCCCTCCTGGTTCTGCTACCCAGGCAGGAGTGACCTCATTTAAAGACACAATGAGGTTTAACTCCAAGATACGCTTGAATGCGTAAGTGAATATTTAGGGGTGGCAAAAGAGAAAAATCATAAATTTTGGCAACTCTGATCTCATTCCAGGATGTCTCATAGCTATGTTTTAAAAAAAAAAAGTCAATCCCAATGGGTAGGCACCACTTCTAATCGAGCTCTTTGATGCCCAAGACATGTTATTTTCTGGACAGGATCCAGTAAGCCAATGCAAAAATATCATCCCTTCTACTGTATCCAGATGGTAAAAGAGCAAATTCATCAGTTCAAGGTCTACACTTGACTGATGTGAAATGCTGGCTTCTCAGACAACTCTCGGGGCCAGGCAACAAGCAAAATCCTTTGAACAAGAAGAAATTACTTGAAGCTTTTTTCTTCTTAACTTAACTGAACATGTTAATCAGCTTGTTTAAATCAGTCCTCAGAGGGGATGCAAAACTGAGAATCTGACCACACTGGGTTATTAAAGAGCCTATGGCACTTTTTGTAAGGTTTGGGACACTAACAGCAGCATCCTGGTGAAATTTCAACTCATATTACATCCTGCCTCACTAAATTCCCCCTGCATTTTCAGATGGATTCAAAATTCTGCTTCTCTTCCTGTCGTAAACTGTTGCAATTTTGCTGTGCACCGAAGAACTGATGCCCAATTACATCTCAAGCATGGCAGTGATGTTTATGTAGAATAATTACAGGAAGATGCTCAGGCCTCACAGCAATAGACACCTTTTCAATAGCATCTTAACGACTACAAGTCCCATTGAAAGTTAGTGGGATTATCTGCACAACTTCTGTACAACTATAACAACATGAGTTTAGAAAACAATAATCAAAGCAATGCAACTCCCTAGTGTGGACAGTTACACCAGTAGAAAGGTGCTTTAAGATCCGCTGTGTAGGCCAGGCCCTAGTTCCATTGACTTTCAATGAGAGTTAGGTTTCTTAGGGTACATCTATACTACCCGCCGGATCGGTGGGTAGTGCTCAATGCATCAGGGATCAATTTATCGCATCTCATCTGGACGCGATAGATCAATCCCCGAATTGACACCCGTACTCCACCTTGGCAGGAGGAGTAAGCGGAGTCGACGGGGGAGCCGCGGCAGTCGACTCACTGCCATGAGGACGGCCAGGTAAGTCGAACTAAGATACTTTGACTTCAGCTACGCGAATAGCATAGCTGAAGTTGCGTATCTTAGTTTGACCTGCCCCCCCGCTATGTAGCGCAGGCCTAAGTGACTATGTCGCTTTTGAAAATGGGACTTGGGCACTTTGGAAAATTTTAAGTCTAAGAATCTAAGCAGTATATTACAGTTTAAAGTCACAAGGTGCTTTTGGAATTCTTCAGGTTAAAGGGAGCTATATAGAAATATAGGATATTACACAGGAAATCTTCATTTCCTGAATACAGCCTCTCTAGTATGAACTGCTGCATATAAGCATGATCTCTTCATTAAAACAGATGTCCCCTGAACTGCTAACTTGAGACAGGCTGATAGAGTAGTGGCAAAGGTGTATCCCAAATGCCAGCTGTAATTTTCTCTAACTTCCTGGAGGAAAAGACAATGCAACACAGCAATGTGAGCATGTTCTCCTGGATATAAGAAAGCATCTTAACCCCCTCCCCCCCGCCACCACCACCAACACCACCACCAAATAAATGTTCCAAAATTTTCACTTTCTCCTGATTATTAAGTATCTTATAGCCACACTTCTATCCTGAAGAATCCCAAAGTTATCTACAAGTTTAATGTTACACACAAAATAGTCACAGGAATCCCTATGATTCAGCATCCTCTGAGGTGGAACATGGCAGCTGTTTAACTACTTGGAACAGTAAGTGAAAAGTCACATGTTAAAGGGAGTTACAATGAACTGTGTTAGCTCTGGGACAGTCACACATCAGAACCTGAAAGCAAGAGTTTCCAGATCATCTGAACTGGAAAATGTGGCAGATTTTGGAGTGCAGACAGACAAGTGCATTATCCTCTGGAGAGGAAAGTTCAAATAATCCTATTTTAGGGCTGGTGCTCTCACCTTGGATCTTACTGGACAATGGTCTACATCACAAAAGACACTACACTCTCCAAAACCTCCCATGCAAATCCTTATAAATGTCAGAATGCATTTGCTGGAACAAGAGGTGTGTACATGGGAAGGGTGCTGAGTATGACAATTATAGATCTTAGTGTCAATTCTAAAATAGTGGGATCTCTGTTTTACGAGGGATACTAAGTGCTACCACTGGACAAGATTAGGCTTGGCAAACCAGTCAATTGACTGGCCAGTTGAGCCAAATACTGTCAAATACTCCAGCAAGAATATCCTGATATAAGCAGTTGCCTCCCTTTTTGATTGCAGCATTCTTTCATTTTTTAATCTTAATTTCATTGTGTTACACATTTTTCTGTGTTAAAACAATTCTGTTTCATAATTTTTTTTGTTATTAGGCTTAAGTACACAAGGCTAATCCTACTGGAGACCATAAAGTCTCACTCTTTTTTTGTTACTGTCGTTATTGTTCTAATAAATTAATGCTTTAAAATATTTGACCATTTTTTGACATTATTTGACAATATGTGACCAATATGTGATTGGTCAAATGACCAGCTATTTTTGGAGTGGTCAAATGCCCAATCCTAGATAGTAGGAGACCCAGCTCTCCAGGGTGGCAGAAAAAGCCCAGTGTGAAGATAGCATAAAAAGCAAATAATTACCCTCAGTGCTTGAAACTCCACTCCTGCAAATTATAAGTGTATAGCCTTTATAGTCTAAACACAAAATGTTGTAACTGATGTGGCTCTACCTCTGCTGCTAATCACCAGGTGCAACAGCATGAAAACTGACCAGAGTACTATAAACTGACCCTGCTGCTATTCTAAGTCCTGTGGGAATCAGTGAAACTAATAATCTGGTCAGCTTCATTCCGCTGCTTAGAAAAGCTCAGAGAAACAGCAGCAAAGCCTTCGAAGAACTCACAGAAATAGAAGCTGGGGGCTAAGAATAACAGAGAATCCCCCCACCCTTGTGGCAGCCAGTTGGTAATAGTGTGGGACTGGTCAAAGATAGAAAATATTCCTTCTTGCAGCAGAGATTGGGGAGCACTTTCAAGCTGGACACCTGTGGTGAATCAAGTATTGTTTGTTCTGGCTAACAGGTATTAGGTAAATCTTTTAAAGCCAACAGAAACAAGTGAGGCGCCTGAAGGCTGTTCATTGGCCTGTCTGAATAGAGGGGAAAAGTGACAGCCCATTTCCTAGTGAACAGATGCTCATGTCACTAAAAACCACCATGATCAGCCCTCTTATATGCAACCTCAGCTGAGGTCAAGGGCTAAATGGTCCAAGGAGACTTAACTGACCTGTCTTCAGGTTTGTCTGAACTTGAGTTACAACAGGAGAACAAAGTCAATTCCACAAGTGTTTGTTCATCTAACCTTAGAGTCCGAGGGTAAACCAACAACTTTGGTGTCCTGTAACAAAGGGCTGTGGAGTGTCTCAACTTGCATTTATAATCAATCATATTTTAGTTAACTCGAGTTAACTAAATTATCAATTAAATTCAGTTAACACAGGACTACACACTCTACTCTTGACATACCCCATGAGATGGCTCTCTGAGGGCAGGCCAGTTTGGAGGAAGTTTTCCACTGCCCCATTGTATTTGTCACAAGTCTGGCCAAGCTCCCCCTCTGGCAGACTTGACAGAAAGCTGTGAGGGGATCTAAACGCTGAAGACACATAACTTGGGCTCAGCTCCTGCAAGATGAGTTTAGGTACTGTCCCTGCCTTTGGATCTCTATGCGTGCATTCCAGGTGCAGACTTTGCATCTGATGCCAATGAGGACTCCACAGTCCAGTTGCTAGGTCCTGAAACTCGTGCCATCTTCCTCAAGGCTCCCCAGCAGCTCTTGAACGTTTCCCAGAATACCTTGTGAGCCTTCTGGTTGCAGGAAGCAAATAGCAAAATACAGTCTTTCTAACTCAGTCACTCTTTACTAAAGAGAAAGCACAATTCATTTAGAAAACAAGCATCCTCAATGAAATGCCCCTTACATCAGCTCACCCAACCCTTAAGTGTCTCTCCCCTGCCTCACTCATCAAGGCTTCTGCAGCAGCAGATCTCTTCAGCTTGGTCTGGTGAAAATAGCTTGAGGTGCAGAATAGAGCAGCTCCTGCCCTTTTGTAACCTTCCAGTCTCCTGTTGTGTGATGACTCCCCCACCCACTCACCCACACAGATCAGCTTCAACAGGTGAACACAGACGTTTACCAGGTGACTTTATTGTCAGGCAACCTCCCCCTGATAAACCAGTTCTCCTGGGTAGCAGATAGTCTTTTGCGTAGGGTGTTTCTATTTGAATAGAAGACCATCAAGGTTTAACCGTCCTCCATTGACAGCCTGAGCAACTATCCCTTGAATTCCAGCCCAAGATGGAAGTAAAAGGACAACAGAGAAGGCAAACAAGTTGCACATTCAAAATGGAGTTTGCAGCTTGATAAAGATGCATACACAGAGTTCATAATCTCACACACATTACTCTGACAGATATTGCAAGCCCAGGCAGTATCTCTGGGGACCAGTGTTCTAAATGTATGCATGGTTTATGTATGACTACATACTACTCCATGGGGAGGGTTACCACAGCTCCTTCAGGAACTAAAAACGGCCTGTGTGTGTGGGGAGGGGGGTGACTAAGGTGAGTCACTGAGACTAAACTACTCTACAGCAGTATCACCCCCGGAGAGGTTTGCATATATTGGTTCACAAAACAAATAAAGGGCTTTTGGTATAAACAGGCTGAGTTATACCAAAAGTCTGGGACACAGGGCCTTTTTTCTGACCCAGTAAACAGACAGGACCCTCTGTTCAAGAAGGAGGATCCCCAATCCTTGCAGAAGGGTTGGAAGGACTGTGGCTTACTAGGATCCCATAGGATTAATGGGATAAACTTTTAGCATGTGTATAGGAACTTATATTGTTGTTTTATATGTTTTCTCCATAATAATTTTATTCTGAGAAGGCTGCTTGGTAACTGGTATACATGGCTGTAGCCCCTGGAGAAAGGTTAACGCCAGGTGCTGGAACCTGGTCACATCTGCTGAGAAAATCACAGTGAGGTGCAGAGGGACTGCAAATCTAACTTCCCAGTCTGGAGGGAGAGACACACAGGTCTCTGTCTATGAGAGGTGACCACTGGAAGCCTGAAACTTTAAATGGATATCCTCAAGGATGAAGGGGTGGGGGGAGTCAGAAGGAGCAGTTAACCCTGAAACGGTGACAATCACAACCTGTTCTGGGGATATTTACAGAGAAATTCAGCATCCAGGACTGTCAGTTTAACATCAGGCTCAACAAAGAGATTAAATTACGGGCGAGAGAGGGAATGAGAGGTAGGACTCTAACCAAGACCTGCCAAGCACCAGAATGAAGGGGTGTTTCCTATTAAAATGATCACCTAGAGAAGTTAACATTGACCATTTGTCATACTTCATTGTTAACATGCCATTGAGATGAACAGGGTTAGTACATACCTCAAAGACCTTTCATTTCTATGATTTTATAATTTCTGTCCGAAAAACGAGGCTAGTTCTTGTAACTTACTATTATATGAAAGCTTAAATGCCACAGAACTCAATGAGGCTCTCAGAAGTGTACATTGTACTGCTACATACTGGCTCACTCTGACCTCTGAAAGTGAGAAAAGAGCAGATGCTTAATGCTGGCCTAGGCAATGTTCCTAATGCAGTGGTGGGCAACCTGCAGCCCATCAGGGTAATCCGCAGGCAACCCACCAGTTTGTTTACATTTGCATGGCCACCTGCAGCTCCCATTGGCCGGGAAGGGTGAACTGCAGGCAGCTGTGCAAATGTAAACAAACTGTATGGTGGCCCTCCAGTGGATTACCCTGATGGGCCGTGCGCAGCCCATGGGCCGCGCGCAGCCCATCGTTATCCTAAGGGATATCTGAAAGGGATATTCAATCCTTAGAGCAAATGACTGTGAAGCTATCCAATACACTATATCAGAACAGAAGACTGGTAAGAGAGGCCTAGGAGCAAACTCAACACTAACAATTCAAAGGCACAAAATTAGGAGAAGGATAATAGTAATAAAAAAGAAAACTCAGGTAGAGTATCATGTACAAGCTCTTCTGCATACAGTCTTTTAAGGAAGCCACATTTCAAGTAATTTAAAACTGGCCTAGAAAAAAAACATGACAATTACACTGTATTAAACAATCCTGCACTGGCCCCCATGGGATGGTCTGGGATCAAACAGATCTTTGCCACTTCCAACTTCCAACCTCACCCAGAAACACTGCATCACCTCATGTCTCTGCACTCTCAAGAAGAATGAGATAGGCCCCAGTGTAGCATCCACTACAAATCAGAGCATCTAAACAACCTTAACTCCACCTTGTCACATTCTTCAAACTTTCCATATAATTAAAACTCAGTGCAATCTTAAGTATAGGCTACATTTTGATTTTTAATTTATTTTTAGGATTAGTGGCCTTTTATCTAACATTATTCCACAGAGGTGAAAAATTCTTGTTCAGCAGGAACCACCCTCTACTGATATAATGCAAAACCACATGGTTTTAATTAAGCCACGCTAACATCAATTCTGTTGTTACCAATCTATTTAGCACTGTCACATAACCATTCTCAATCAAGGTCCGACAGTGTTAACAATCCGAGCAGCAGCCACTGACCCATCTACACTATGGTTCTCAATTTTGCTAATACAAACAGATCTAAACCAGTATTAGCAATGGTTAAAATTTTCTAAAAATGTTCCCTAATATAGAGATATATGCAGTGTAGTTGTAATTGTGTCTATCTGTCCCAGGATATTAGAGAGACGAGGTGGATGAGGAAATATCTTTTATTGGACCAACTTCTATTGGTGAGAGAGACAAGCTTTCGATCTTACACAGAACTCTTCTTCAGGTATGGGAAACTTACTTAGGTTTGGTCTACACTATAGACCTATACCTTAAAACAGGGGATTAGGTCAGCATAACTATGTTGTGAAAAATGCTCACCCCTGAGTAACATAATTATACTAGCCTAAACCATCATGTGGACAGCGCTATATCAGCAGGGGAAAGGTATCACATCTTAGGGAGGTGGATTAACTACATTGACAGGAGAGTGCTCTCCCATCAGTGTAGGAGCATCTTCGCGTAAGCCAGCGGTCCCCAAACTTTTGAGGGTCACGCCCCACCTTACCCCTCTCTGCACCCCCCCCCACACTCCCAGAGCAGGAAGCGCGGCTCCAGCTTGGGGGGTGGGGGGAAATGCAGCTGGGGGTGTGGCTGGGAGCAGGGCTATGGCTAGAGGCCAAGGCTGGGGGTGGGAGCAGGAGCAGAGCCACAGCCAGACTGCGGTGGGATCAGAGCAGACATGGGGGCAGGGTGGTACTCCCTTCCCCTGCCCCCAGGTCCAGCTGTGCCCCCCGCATGTTCCTCTCCCTGCTTTGGAGACCCCTCACTTAAGTGCTACAGCAACGCTGATGTATTTTAAGTGTAGACCATCCCTCAGAGTGTCACAGCTAAATACAAGATGTAACAGACTGTTTAGCACAAGTAGTGCTCCACGTTTGTCACAGAAGTTGCATAAGTTGCGGATTCCATGATTTCCTGCGGCCTCTGTGACTTCTGCAGCACCCAGTGTGGCTGATCCCAGGGCCATCCAAGCAGCCGGCACCGGGGCTAGCTGTTCAAGCAGCCCTGGGGACAGATACACAGATCGCCCGAGCAGCAGCCAATGCAGCTGGCCCCAGGGACCTATTTCTTCATAACATTTGTGAGCTCTGTCTTGAAAAAGATTTCTTCTACATGAGGAAGACTGGTAAAACCTTGTAATATTTGTTAAAAAAAAATCTTATTACACTACATACTTCTGGATAAACTGAATTATTCCCATATAGCCTGATTCACATAACTTTGCCGTAAACAGTTTACCAGTTTTCCAACTATTCTATGTCTGGGCTCAGAAGAGGGTTGATACATTTCAGCCCAAAGGGTTTGCTTTGAAAAGTTCTAAAACTCACATATAAACACAGCAAACAATGGAAAAAAAGGTTAGAAAGTCAGGCCCCCCATCATCCTGAGAAAAACTATTACCAAATACTGTCTAGACTAGGATTCCATGATGTGATGTTAGTGAATATCTTTTAAGAGTCTCACTGAGACAAAGTAATCTTCCTTAAACATGCTAAACTGGACTAGCTCTCCCTAGTCCTGACAAGGCCAAAAGCTTTGTCTCGACTAGGGACAGTGGATGAGTGTAAAGTAGGG
This sequence comes from Gopherus flavomarginatus, assembly GCF_025201925.1. Lineage (NCBI taxonomy): Eukaryota > Metazoa > Chordata > Testudines > Testudinidae > Gopherus > Gopherus flavomarginatus. The sequence goes on along the minus strand of NC_066617.1, from coordinate 155,737,393 downwards.
TTTAGCTCACACATGTGCCAGCTAAACCTAACTTAAATTTGACTTTTTTTTTCTTACAATAAATAGAAGGGAACATGACCCTACAGTCGTGCACTGTTGTAGCACAGCAGGGAGGTGGTGATCTGGTAAAGCGGGGCAGGCAGGAGATGCAGAGCAAGGAAGCAGTGTAGAGAGCGGGGCAGAGCTGCGGCACACGGCTGCAGAAAGGTGGGGCGATGCAGGGTGGGACCGCGGTGCAGCAGGGCAGAGGGAGGGGCAGGGCTGTGGTGCTACGCAGAGGGCTGGGGATGCAGGGCAGGGGGCAGAGCTGTGATGAGGAGCTGAGGAAGGACGGGGGGGCGGGGCCAGACGAGGTGAGATGCGGGGCAGAGAGCGGGGGCGCGGGGCCAAGCTGGGAAACAAACCGGCACCTCTGGCTCCGGCTCGGGGCAGGGAGCGGCCGGGGCGCAGCGTGGGGCCGGTGCCCGGTGCGGTCCCCAGGGCGGGGGGGCGCGAGTCCAGCCCAGGAGGGGCCCGGCCCATTACCTGGCTGAGGGTCCCGCGGTGCAGGGCCCGAATCACGCCGCGCGGCGCCGCCATGGCTGGGGGGAGGGGAACAGCGAGCCGGGACCCTGCGCCTGCGCACGGGGCACCCGCCGTCAAGGGGCGGGGCCAGAACATAATTACCGCCCTGCCCAGGGGCGGGGCCGGCAGGTTCGTCAGCGCCCGCCCCACCCCGTCCAGTGAGGCTGCCGTTGGCGCGTGTTGCCGCCTCTTGCCTTGCGTCATCTCAACGTCCCCCAGCCAGGCCCCTCACGCCCCCCGCCGCGTGCGCAGCGCCTCCTGCTGCGTCATGCACGGGCCATGTCCCTCCACAGGGGTGCCCGGCTCTGCTCCCGGCCGCAGCACAGCGCCTGCCCCACTCCCACCCCTGCCAGAAGCCTGTCGCTTCTCCCCCAGCCCCGCCGAGAAGGCCATCTCCTCTCTCTAGCCATCCAGCACGATATTGCACCGCAGTCCCCGTGCCGTGCGCAGGGTGACAGAACCAAGAGCACGAAACATCGCTGGGGTTATAACTAATAGGTGACTTGTTCCCTGATAGCTCCAGATGAGCAGGCTCAGATCCAGGATTGGGAGCCTGCACGGTGCTAAAAGCAGAGGTGGATTCTTGCAGGATTTGTGTAATTCACAATTAGGAAGAGCCAGATGCAGCAGTGGATTAATGGCAGAGCAGAAGATGACAAGCGTGTAGCGCACAGGTGATTCTTCCATCTGCCTGTCAATTTTTGAGCAAGAAGACCAGGCTATGGGGGTCTCCCAGAGTTTTGGTGGCTCCAGCTACTGTTTAGCCATAATCCGCTGCTGGCTGCAGGAAGTGAGTGGTATTACTAATTCAGGAGGGGGCACTCTTCTCTGAGTCAGTACTAATCCCAATGACCTACTGCAGTACTGTGGGTAATATGCCTCCACCCTGATACAAGTATAAGGTGACCTTATATAACACAAATTTGGATATAACATGGTAAAGCAGTCCTCTGGGGGGGGGACACTGCACACTCTGGAGGCTCAAAGCAATTTTGATATAATGTGGTTTCACCTATAATGCGGAAGATTTTTTGGCTCCCGAGGACAGCGTTATCGGGGTAGAGGTGTATATTCCAGGCTGTACTAGTATTGGTGGCAGTGGGGGCCTCTGTCAATCCATAATATGCTCCCACAGATGCGAAACATGAGGCATTTCTGCCATTTGCTGGAGTTTACAAAGAAACATTAGGTAGAAGCTCAGCTCTTATTTTCAACCTCTGGTCAGCTGCACGCAATATGTTTTAGTGCAGGTTAGATCAGATTAGTAGCCTGAACTTAGAGCCGAGACATTCAACACACATATAATACTGCTTAAAAGTTAATTTTCACAGAAATACTTTAATTTAGTGTTAAATTGTTGAAAAAATTAATAAATTCTTATGCAGTCTACTTAATCAAAACATTCATGTAATGAAGAGAACAGGTCACTGATAAAGAGTACTCTGGATCACTTGGTAAACTAGGCACAAGCAAATAATATGTGTTTTAATGCAGCTAAATGTATACACCTAGGAACAAAGAACATAGGCTGTATTTACTGGATGGGGGACTCTAGCCTGAGAAGCAGTGACTGAAAAAAATTTGGGGGACATTGGTGGATAATCAGCTGAATGTCAGCTCCCAGTGTGATGCTGTGGCCAAAATGGTTACTGCAATCCTTGGATGCATAGATGGGGATTTCAACGAGTAGAGAGGTTATTTTACTCTGTATTTGGCAATGGTATCACCGTTGCAAGGAATACTGTGTCCAGTTCTGGTGTCTACAGCTCAAAAAAAATGTTGATAAATTGGAGAGGGTTCAAAGAAGAGACAGGAGAATGGTGAAAGGATTAGAAAACATGCCTTCTAGTGAAAGACTTGAGTTCAATCTATTTAGCTTAACAAACAGAAGGTTAAAGGGTGACTTGATTACATTCTGTAAGTACCTAAATGGGGAACAAATATTTAATAATGGGCTCTTCAATCTAGCTGAGAACAATATAACATGATCCAATAGCTTGAAGTTGAAGTTAAACACCTTCAGGCTGGCAATAAGGTGTACATTTTAAAACAGTGACAATAATTAACCATTGGGCTGGCTGGCTAGCCCCACTGGCCCCACACCATCCAGTGGAGTGGGGCCAGCCATGCCGCCCAGCTGGAGCAGCCCTGGCTAGAGCAGCCCCAGCTGTGCGGGCTGGCTGGCAGGATCAGCCTCAGCCATTTGATTGGTTAACCACTTAAAAGAAATATTTTTAATTGTTTAAGCCATTAACTTTTTAAACAGTATTTAGATGCCTAATTTGAATAGGGATCTGCCACCTCTGAAATGAGTGCTCTTACCACTGGGACATAGAATCATTCATTCTTTCTCTGCCCACATTAATATTTAACTAGTCATATAAAGTGGAACAACTTCAGTAGGAGATTGAGGGCACCTATGCTGATGTAGTTGTCCGACTCTGTGGGTTCACCAGTTATCAGTGGCTCACAATCAAGCTAGAAGGGCATATCAAGTAGGGTCCTGCAGGGATCAGTTCTGGGTCCGGTTCTGTTCAATATCTTCATCAATTATTTAGATAACGGCATAGAGAGTGCTTATAAATTTTGTGGACGATACCAAGCTGGTAGGGGTTGCCAGTGCTTTGGTGAATAGGATTAAAATTCAAAATGATGTGGAGAAATGGTCTGAAGTCCCAACTCTACATATAAAATGATGGAGTCTAAATTAGCTGTTGACACTCAAAAAAGAGATCTTGGGGTCATTTGGATAGTTCTCTGAAAACATCCACTCAGTGTGCAGTGGCAGTCAAAAAAGCTATCAGAATGTTGGGAATCATTAAGAAAGGGATGGCTAATAAGACAGAAAATATAATTTTGCCTCTATATAAATCCATTGTATGCCCACATCTTGAATACTGCATGCAGATGTGGTCGCCCCATCTCAAAAAAGATATATTGGAATTGGAAAAGATTCAGAAAAGGGCAACAAAGATGATCGGGGTATGGAACGGCTGCCATATGAGGAGAGATTAATAAGACTGGGACTTTTCAGCTTGGAAAAGAGACGACTAAGGGGGGATATGATAGAGGTCTATAAAATCATGACTGGTGTGGAGAAAGTAAATAAAGAAGTGTTATTTACTCCTCATAACGCAGAAACTAGGGGTCACCAAATGAAATTATTAGGGAGCAAGTTTAAAACAAACAAAAGGAAGTATTTTTTCATACAATGCATAGTCAACCTGTGGAACTCCTTTTCAGAGCATGTTGTGAAGGTCAAGACTATAGCAGGGTTCTAAAAAGAACTAGATAAATTCATAGAGGATAGTGTGATGGGTTGGATCACAGAACCCCCCTTGGGAGCTGCCACCCAATGTGCCAAGACTACTCTACCCCTGCTTTCCCTGCCAGCTTCGGACCCCCAGACACTTCCGTCTGCTCCAAGAAAGACTCAGGGTCTGAATTACTTGCCCCAAAGCTGCAGGTTTATCTGAAAGCAGCTAACAGAAGTGTTGTTATCTTTAACACTCAGCTGCCCAACTCCCAATTGGGTCTAAACCCAAATAAATCCATTTTACCCTGTATAAAGCTTATACTGGGTAAACTCATAAATTGTCCACCCTCTATAACATTGACAGAGAGATATGCACACTTGTTTGCTTGCCCAGGTATTAATACATACTCTGAGTTAATTAATAAGTAAAAAGTTATTTTATTAAATACAGAAAGTAGGATTTAAGTGGTTCCATGGTGTAACAGACAGTAAGTCACCAAGAAAAATAAAATAAAATACACAAATCTATGTCTAATTAAAGTGAATACAGATAATCTCACCCTCAGAGGTGCTTCAGTAAGTTTTTTCCTCAGACTGGACACCTTCCAGGCCTGGGCACAATTCTTCCCTCTGGTACAACTCTTGTTCCAGCTCAGGTGGTAGCTAGGGGATTCTTCATGATGGCTCCTCTCCTTTGTTCTCTTCCACCCTTTTATATATCTTTTGCATAAGGCTGGAATCCTTCTTCCGTCTCTAGGTTCCCATCCCCTCCTTCTCAATGGAAAGACACCAGGTTAAAGATGGATTCCAGTTCAGGTGGCATGATCAAATGTCACTGCAAGACTTCATTGCCCACTTGCCAGTACACACTTATACAGGAAGACTTACAGGTAAAACACACCCATCTACAGACAATTGTCCTGGTTAATGGGAGTCATCAAGATTCCAAACCACCGTTAATGGCCCACTCTTTGCATAATTACAATAGGCCCACAGAGTCATATTTCATATTTCTCGTATAACCCTTCTGCCCCTCTGAGTTGGCAGCAACAAGGGCTGGGTTCAGTATCCAGGGGTTCCGTTTCAATTACTCAATGCAAAACTGGCTTGAGCCCCCACCCAATGACCTGGGACAATTACATACCACCCCCCCCGGGCGCCTCTAGGAGGCAATATTTCCCCTCTCGCAAGCACAGAGTCTGAGTGTAGCAAAATCCTTTTAATAAAGGAGGGAAACAATGTGGCATCATATTGGGGAAACACCACAAACAGGATTCATAACATAAACCATGAGCAAAAGACCCACCAAATAAGTTTTGGCAATGTCCTTTTCCCCTTAGGGTCTTAAGTCCAATCACCCCAAAGTCCAACAACCCAAAAGTCTCTGTCCCTGATCAGTGCCACCCCAGAGTTCAAAAGTTTGTCTGCAGAGTTTCATCTCCCCCAGCCTGAGTGGAAGGGGGGGCACACAGGGTGTTAAGGGGCACCTTACGTGGGCCAGGGCCAACTGCTCCGCCTCTCCATGGAGTTCCATTGCAGCCTTCACCACAACTGGCTTCACTCCACCAGCTGTGCTGCTCCTCCCGTCCCCGGAAATCGCTCCACTCTGCTCGCTGTTCTGTGGGCCACTCCAACTGTGCTGCAAACTGCTCCACTCTGTCAACCGCTTAGCAATAGATCTTCAGGCTCCCCCACTAGTTAACACAGCACTCAGTGATCTCAGCTCAGTAAGTTTAGCTCTTTTAGTGATTTCAGCTCATAGTAGGGGAGCCCCAGTGTTGGTGCACTATTGACCCAAAGTGAATTCAGCTCAGCAGCCTCTAGATGAGCTCCTAATGGAATCAAAATTAGCTCTGCTCTTCAATGGGGGAGAGGAAGCAGCAGCAATTGGTGTGCCAGACCCTCAAAAGAGGCCAACACTAGTCCCCAACCTCTCTCAATTTACTTGGTTTTGGCACCCATGTCCCTTGTCTAGTGAGTGCTTCTTAACTGATGGTGAGACTCTCTGTCATAAAGCAGTCTCATAGTTCCTCATTCACATAATCAGGGTGACAACACTTTATTCCTCCTGCCCCAATAACAAAGAAATTGGAGATCCCAGAGCTGTCAAAATAACCATCCCAGGCTGCCGTGGGCTATGCTAAGTGGGATGGGTGTGCAAATGCAAACACCTGAAATTCCTTTCCACACTCTCTGAAATTCACCACCAGATGTCAGGGTAGAGCTCATCCTGACATCAAGATTCCAAACCACCGTTAATGGCCCATGCTTTGCACAATTACAATAGGCCCCCAGAGTTATATTTCATATATCTAGTTTCAGATACAAGAATGGAACGTTTATACAATAGGATGATCACACTCAGCAGATTATAAGCTTTGTAATGATACCTTACAAGAGACCTTCTGCATGAAACCTATTCCAGTTTCATTATATTCACTCATTAGCATATTTTTATAAAACCATATAAACTGCAACATCCCAGATAGGTCCATCAATGGCTATTAGCCAGGATGGGCAGGGATGGTTTCTCTAGCTTCTGTTTGCCAGAACCTGGGAATGGGCAACAGGGGATGGATCACTTGATGATTACCTGTTCTGTTCATTCCCTCTGGGGCACCTGGCATTGGCCACTGTCAGAAGACAGGATACTGGGCTAGATGGACCCTTGGTCTGACCCAGTATGGCCTTTCTGATGTTCTTCTTAAGTAAATAGAATGAAATTCAATAAGGACAAATGCAAAGTAACAAGGAGTCCAGTGGCACCTTAAAGACTAGCAGATTTATTTGGGCATAAGCTTTCATGGGTAAAAAAACACTTCTTCAAATGCAAAGTACTTCTCTTAGGAAGGAACAATTAGTTGCACACATACAAAATGGGAAATGACTGCCTTGGGAGGAGTACTGGGGAAAGGGATCTGGGGTTTATAGTGAATCACAAGCTAAATATGAGTCAGCTGTGTAACAGTGTTGCAAAAAAAAGATCATTCTGAGATGTATCAGCGGCAGTGTTGGGAGCAAGACATGAGAAGTAATTCTTCTGCTCTGCTCCACGCTGATATGGCCTCAGCTGGAGCATTATGTCCAGTTCTGGGTGCTACATTTCAGGAAAGATATAGACAAACTGGAGAAAGTCCAGAGGACAGCAACAAAAATGATTAAAGGTCTAAAAAACATGACCTATGAGGGAAGTTTGAAAAAAATGGATTTGTTTGGTCTGGAGAAGAGAGGACTGAGGGGGGACATGATAACAGTTTTCAAGTACATAAAAGGTTGTTACAAGGAGGAGGATGAAAAATAGTTCTTAATTTCTGAGGATAGGACAAGAAGCAATGGGCTTAATTGCAGCAAGAGAGATTTAGGTTAGACAGGAAAAACTTCCTGTCAGGATAGTTAAGCACTGGAATAAATTGACTAGGAAGGTTGTGGAGTCTCCATCACTGGAGGTTTTTAAGAACAGTTTATACAAACACCTGTCAGGAATGGTCTAGTCTAGTTATTACTTAGTCTTGCCTTGAGTGCAGGGGACTGGAATAGGTGACCTACTGAGGTCTCTTCCAGCCTACAGTTCTATGATCTTTGTACATGTGAAGGTCTGAATATGTATTTGAGAGGTATATGTTGAAATAGTTTGCATGTCTTTGGGGGTACAGAGCTTGGGAGCAGGCCTGGCCTAAGGAGTTAGAACAGGGCTGGAGACCTGCTGAGGAGCTAGGGAGTGGATCAAATAATCATATCTGTTCCATTAAAAACTTTACACACGTAAGAGGAAGCTTTAACAACTGATATTTCTGTTTTATGCTCAGAACTTTTCACATGAAGCAGCTTAGCAGTTTGAAAAGAGCTGAGTATCTGGCAGAGACAGTAAATCTGTATTGTGCACAGAAACCAGAGATATTTGCACAGTACTATATGGCACCATTTGGTAAGGATTATTTTCTCTGAAGTACATGAAAAACAATTGCATTGATAACATAGCAGAAATACATATATCTAAAATCTATTGGAATTTTCTCTCTCTACTATTTTGGGGGAAGGAGATCTTTCCTATAAGTTCTTTTGTATTATCACCCGTTGTGGTGACTCTGTTCTTACATTCATTTTGAATCTGTGTTTCCTGTCATGGGCAGATTAAAAACAGAGGAGTGCAGGGTGAAAGTTTTCTATTGCAAACATCTGTGTCTGAAAAAGGATTGTGTTTCCACATCCTGGAACATCAAGGGGAAAAGCTCTCCCTCCCCAGACACACACCTTTAGTTTGCAGCAATAAGGAGTTTCTAGACCAGGTTGCTTTACTATGGTAAATAAAAAAGCTGAAGTCTGCTATTATTTCCAGTAGTTTGTCCAGTATGAATGTCTGAAGACAGCTCCAATCATATTCAGGGCAGGGCCCTGTCTTATTCCATGTCTGTAAAGTGCCTAGCCCATTTTTGGATGCCACATAAATAATAATTAATAATTACATTTTCATTTCTCCTGCTTCCCAAATTTAGTTTGTAGCAGTATCGCTATTTAGATGTTTATAATATGAAATAGTAATAAGGGGTATAGTGGAAATATCTATCCACTTAAAAATGACATGAAATCCCTAGGCTGAAAGAAAAGGATGCATCAATATCCAAATCAGACAAAACGAAGAAATGTTTTAGTGCTGATCTGATATCTACTTTTATATGCTTTTCCAGAATACAAGAGAGGGATGGGAAGGGAAGAAGAGTGTGTGTATATGAGAGAAAACTATTGGGACAGGAAGCAGATATATTTCCTCATGTTATACAGCAGTGACCAAGAAGTGAAAGGAGGGGAGGGGAGAATTGAATGGCTGGGTTGTCACCTCAACTGCTCTCCGCCTCCCTCCCACACACTTCTTCCTTTTAAAACTTCCAGGTACTAATGTAGCTTAACAAATATTATCCAAAATAATTTCCACCAGAGACACAGACTCCTTCCTATACCGATCCACTGAGAACAAGCAGGCTTTTTAATAAATCAGTGCAGTTCTGACAGCAGACATTTAAACATAATCCTTTCCACTAGATCCCCAGTCATCATTCTCTTCTTGCGTGCTAAGAAGGTTCTGTCATGTGGAATGGCAATTTCTTTTCTATATGTGCAAAACATCTGCAATGGACCCTATATTATTTTCTTGGATTAAATTAATATACTCTGCACCATCTGCTTAAATAACTATTTGTGGAGCAGAGTTGAAGGATTTTACTCTGAAGAGAGTTACTAGACTGTATCTCCTTTGCTGTTCCTCTTATCTATGGAACCTGTCTCCAGAGCATCCAAACTGACAGTGATATTCCCAAACAAAAAATATACTAAAATAGTACTAAGATTGTAATATATATTTATAATGTAAGAGAAAAATATCTGTCTAAGGTAGTTAGATGAACCCATAGGTGCTGGAATTAGGGGTGCTGGGGGAAGGCCTGCTGCACCTCCTAACTTGAGGTGGTTTCCACCATATACAGGGTTTATTACAGTTTGGTTCAATGGCTCTCAGCACCCCCACTATAAAAATTGTTCCAGTGCCTCTGGATAAAGGCCCCCTCAAATGTGAATGAATAATTTTCTCTCACAACACACCTGGGAGGTGGAAAAGTATTATCCCCATTTTACAGATGTGAGATTGAGCCAGAGAGATATTAAGTGATTTACTCAATGTCACACAGGAGTCTGTGATGGGACCAAGAATTCAACCCAGATCTCTTTACTCCCAGTACAGTGCCTTTACCACACAGCCATCTGTCCTCCCTGGGGTATGTTCCATCAATGTGATCATAGACTATTCTCAAATTCATCCTTCATTGACAAGACAGCAACATCTCACCATATATGCACCAACAATGTATCCAACACGCATCTTATCTTCCCCATATATTTCCGTCACATCAGCTATTGGACATTTTACAACCATTTTAACCTTTAAACTGGCTCCCTAAAGTGAGGACATCTTAAATCCTGTGTGTGCCCATGGTTTGGCTATGTTCAGCCTACTATGAAACATATTGAGGATGTTATTAAATACATCCATATATGTGTGAACATATAGTCATAACTTTTAGTCCAGAAGTGACCATTATGATCCTCTAGACTGACACCCTGTATAGCACAGATCACAGAATTCACCCAGTGATTCCTGCTAAAGCCCATAACTTCTGGCTGAGCTAGAGGATATCTTTTAGAAAGATATTCAGTCCTGATTTAAATACTTCAAGTGATAGAGAATCCTCCCTTCACCCTGCCCCTTTGGCAAATTATTTCAGTTATTCTTACTGTTAAAAATTGTGCCTCATTTCCAGTTTGAACTAGTCTCACTCCAACTTCGAGCCATTGTATCTTATTAAGCCATTGTCCATTAGACTAAAGAATCATAGAATCATAGAAGATTAGGATTGGAAGAGACCTCAGGAGGTCATCTAGTACAATCCCCTGCTCAAAGCAGGACCAACCCCAACTAAATCATCCCAGCAAGAGCCCTCTGTTCTCAGAAATCTTCTCTCCAAATAATAAAGTAAGTTTTTTATCTTGTCTTTGATAAACTAATAGATTTTTCTTATGCCTCTCACTCTAAATCAGGATTTTCAGACCTCAAATAATTCTTGTAGCTCTTTTCGGAACATTTTCTAATTTTTCAACATCCTTTTTGAAGCAGGGACCCCAGAACTGGGCAGAGTATTCCAGTAACAGTCTCACTTAATGCAACCTGCTTATTCAATATTCCTCTGTTTATACATCCAAGTATAGCATTAGCCACCACATAGCTGTGGGAGATCATGTTCAATCGCTTATTCACCATGATCTCCTAAATCATTTTCAGTCACTGCTTTCCAAGATACAGTGTTCCATCCTGTAAGTATGACCCACATTCTTTGCTACTAGATGTATGACCTTGCATTGATTTGTATTAAAAGACATGTTGTTTGACTGAGTCTTTCTTACCAAGCAATCCTGATCACTTGGTATAATAGTCTGATCCTCAACATTATTTACTAATCCACCAACTTTAGTCATCTGCAAACTCTACCAGCAATAATTTTCTTCCAGATTGTTGATAAAGACATTCAAGGGCATTTAAGCAAGATCAGATCTCTAAAGAAAACCCATAAAAACACCCCAATCACAATTATTTTTGGAAATCTGTCAGTTTTTAATTTATTTAATATATGCTTCATTGATTTTATATGTACAAAATACATTACAGGTATATTGTAATTATCTAAAGGCCAAGTATTGCGGTCCCAGGAAATTCAGTTAAGATTAAATTTTAAAGAAGTCTAAACCTGTTAAAGTAAGGACATGCACAGTTAGGACACCCAAATAACCTGTAGTAAACTATGAGGAGAAAATAATGAAGAAAATCTAATGAATTTTAAAAAATAATTTAATCTAATCTGGGACCACAAATACTAAAATGCCTTAATCATAATAATAAATCATATGGTTTTGTCCTACAGGGCAGAGTTAAGGTATTTGAGAAACTTTTAGGTATGAAGACTCGTGGGACAAAATGACTGTTAATTCTGAAGAAATATATATTCAAATGCATAAAATTTCAATGAGTTCCAACTATATGAGAAATTTTGAAGAGTCTGTGACAAGGCAGATTTAAGATTGTTTCAATGCTCTAGTTTGTGCCTCTCCATACATTAACATGCTTGGACTTCTTTTCATCTTAAACTTAACTGTGAATTTCCTCAGATTACAACAGTTGGAGTGGGGGGTTGTGTGTGTTTGTTTGTTTATTTGATATATAATTACAACATGGATTTTACCTTAAATACTGAAATCTATTCTAACCTTTAAAACCATTTTAATATAGTTATTGTCAGAGAATTTCCTTTCTTTTTTAAATGAAAATTTAATAGAACACTAAATAAGAAACTCAAAGAGAATGTTGCATTTGATATTTTTAACGATTTGAAGATATGTAGTATTAGCCTTAAATCTGTTTTTTTTTAAACTTTTATGACCAGATTCACTGGTACATTCTGGCTGCCTTACCCCAGTCTGGAGCAGCACTAAGCAGCCAGAGTTTATGGGTCATATAAACTGGATTTATGGCTGCTTTGTTTCAGAGCCCTGCCTTCCATGCTCCAAATTTCTCCTGCCTCTTGTACCTCCCAGCATTATCCTTGGCAAAAATTCCACTTCTCTCTTGCACGTCCCTATGTTCCACTATTGAGAACCCCCAGATTACCCCTGTTTTTCCACCTCCCAGCATTACCTTGTGTGCACACCAAAATTCCCCTGCTTCTTGCACTTTCTTACATTACTCTATGCTAAGTTTGCTAATCATCCAGGAATTAAAGATTAATCTTTAATTAGAGATTATACCATGTAATGAAACCTCCAGGAATACATCCTACCAAAACTGGCAAATCTACCCTGTGCACACACACTCCAAATTCCCTCTTCCTCTGGCACCTGTCTACATAACCCTGCACCCACATCTGTTTCTTCTTTCCTCCTGTAGCCTCCTACATTCCCCTGCATGCACACACACCCATTCCAGTTTCCCCATCTTTCATGGCCTACCTGATGCAATGGATGGCTTTTGAAAAGTTATTTAGGATGAATGATCATATGGGCCATTCTTTTTCATAACCGAAAATTTATCTGTCATGAATTGCTCCCTTTCAAAATGCTCACCATCTTGCATTGTTCTCAATGGAACTGAAAACTGACAGCTGCCCTCAGGGAAGATGATGAGTGACTATACTGTGAAGAGTCAGAGAAATTCAGACCGATTGTGAACAATGAGAGAGATAGTGCACCTTCTCAAAATGGCGACCAACAGGGGGCCACTGTGGTTTCAGTCCCACTGAGAGCCGGCAGCCATTTGAAAGAGGGCAATTCTTTATGGAATTCTTTGTAGTAGGCCATTCTATCCTTCAGCCACTGCTGAAGAAAAAAAAAATCAATTATGAAGAAAAACTTGAAAAATGATCTAAACTGGGGTGCGTAAACTACAGCCCGTGGGCCAGATGTGGCCCATCAGCCATTTTAATCCACACGGCTCCCAGAAGCAGCAGCATGGCCCTCCTTTGGCTCCTAAGCATAGGGGCAACCAGAGTGCTCTGCTCTGCATGCTGCCCCCACCCAAAGTGCCCCCTCCCTCCCACAGCTCCCACTGGCCAGGAACCACAGCCAATGGGAGCTTCAGGGGTGGCACCTGCAGACAGGGCAGCGCGTAGGAGCTGGAGGGGGAACATGTTGCTGCTTCCGGGAGCCACTTGAGGTAAGCGCTGCCCAGAGCCTGCACCACAAGCCACTCCGCTGTGCCCCAACCCCAATTTTATGAGCATTCATGACCCACCATACAATTTCTATACCCAGATGTGGCTCTCAGTCCAAAAAGTTTGCCCACCCCTGATCTGAACAATGTTTCTAAACAAAAACAAAACTGAAAAGTAGTCTATGCATAAGATTTCAGTGATTTTTAAATACGTGGGAAGTTTGAAGAGTCAGTTATTCTGCTACTGAGATTATTAGAGGCAAAAATGAGATATGACAGTGGATGATATATTTCTTAAAGGACCTATTTTCATTAATTTTTATTCCTAAACTAATTAACTAATGCATTACAAATTCTCAGAAAATTCTATACTTAAAAAGTAAAGTTTTGCAATTTTGGGGAGGACAGTATTTTTTTCATACATTACAAAGAGATTGAATCCCCTGCTTTAAATACAGAGCTCAACTCTGCCTTAACTATGGAATTTCTAACAATGCCTCCATAGTCTATATTCCTAGACAAATATACTTCAAAATTTAGTTTAGGCTGAGAGCTCACATCAACTCTAATTTAGGGTAAACTACATCTAAGATAATTATCTTGAAACCAAGCATTGCAAATCCAGGAAATTTAAAGTTAAGTTAAAAGAAATCCTAACATACTAAGGTATACAAATGCACAGTTAGGGCTGCCAAATAACTTTAATTCTGCCCTGTCACGGACTTGTCAAACTTCCCATATAGTTAAAACTCAGTGAACTCTCGTGGATAGGCTATACTTGCATATTTTTCTATGATTAACAGTAATTTTTCCCATTATTCTTCATAACTGAACATTTTTTTCCTTCAGCAAAATCCTTAATTCTGCCCTAGAATGACACCATTCAAAAACCATACAGTTATGATTAAGGCACTTTAGTGTTTGTGGACCCAAATTAGATTAAACTGATGTTTAAAGACTCATTAGATTTTTCTCCTCATGGAGTGAGGGCAGGGAATGCCTCTTACCATGTTTGTACAGTGTCTAAAACAATTGAGGTTCTAGGCGCGACTGTAATACTAATAACAACAGCAATAATAGAACAATGAGAAGGACATAGAGGTTATAGAAAAAAATAAATGGAAAAATTAGACAAGAAAGTAAAATAGTAGAAAATGGGTCTGAGGAAAAGTACAGACAATGAAAAAGAATGAAGTAAAGACACATCCTTCAGCTTCATGTCACTTGTGAGGTGTTGGGGGCTCTGCCAAGGAACAATCCCCAAAAGAAGCCCATATATGGAGCATTGACAAGAGAGAAAGCCCCATCTCTCCAGTACTACTGCCATTTGAGAAATGTAGCCCTTTTGTTACATGCAGCAAGGCACCAAGAAGGAGAGTTAAATTCCAAATGGGCAGCAGCTTCATGTAACACACTCCAGCTCTTTTCACATCTGCAGAACATTTAGCTGCTTGCATCTGGTTGTGTTTGTGCAAATATAATTCCATATTCACTAATAATTCCCGAGGCTAAAGGCCCCTCTTCTGTAACCTTGTTAATATCCTCACAAGGCCTGGTGTGAACGCCTCACAGCATTTGGATTAGAATTCAATCTGGTGGATTTTTTTCCTCCTGTCTCTTACACTTTCTTTCTCTCTCGTACTTTTCTGGCCTCCAATTTCCTGGCCACCCACATGAAGAGACACTTTCCCTCCCGCTCTCTCTCCATTCTCAGTTTCAAGGAATTTCCTTTTGTCAAAGGCAAAGTGTGATTGACATATTTTCCCCTTCTTAAGTGCAGTCTTCTTAATATTTGATTTAACTATGTCCTTATGGGGCTCATATAATCATTACCTAGGTGAGAAACAGACCCCCTGCTTACTCTCCACCATCAATCCCTGGGCTCCAAACTATCAATCGCTGGCTACTTAGCACTTTTAACATGCTTTTTATTCACTTTTTAAAGACATTTTTATTAATTTGGTTCTCATGAAAGGTTTCAGATTGACAACCTTAGAAACTGAAGTTCTATATTGTTCCACAAAACAGGTACTGCCTGGGCATAGCTACCGAGCTTCCTCACCAAAGCACTTCACCCATGCCCTAGTCACACCCCCATCCCCCTTCTGAGGAGAGGGGAAGTCAGTTTCCATGGTCTAGACAGTCCTTGGGTTCTCTGCTGAGAGTCTGAGACTAACAATTAGTACTGATTTTGATCACAGAATCATAAGACACAGAGTTAGGACAAGGCTGAATTGTTCCCTGCAATGTATTATTTAGTACTTTGTCCAGTCCAGTTTTAAAGATTACAAATACTGGGACTTCTATCACTTCTCCAAGGGGAGCGTTCCGGCAGCTATTTGATCTTTACTGTCAAGATATTTTCCCCACATTTCCATCCCATTATTCCATGAACAACTTTAAACAATTCTTCATATTGCTTGGTGTTTACTTAGTTCAAATTTAAGACATTTATCAGGTTCCTCCTTAGTCGACACTTACCTAAGGATGGATTTGGCCCATTTAGTTAATTTTAAAAATGATCAATTTTTCTTGCAAGTTTTGAAGTTTTCTCTCTTCTCACGTATTCATATGACTTATCTATTGCCTGAGTCCTCCCCTGCACTGTCAGACTATTAATGTGGCAATTTCCTATCAACCTGATGATTGTTTTAATTTTTTCGGAACCCTTACATTCTCATTCATTCTGTTTTGTAATTAGCTGTGGTGTTTAGATTGCCTTTTGTATTTCATTGAAGTAGTAAAGACCCGCCAAATCGACTGCAGATCACTCTCCAGTCGACCCTTGTACTCTACCCCTGACAAGAAGAGTAAGGTAAGTCGAAGGGAGATTTTCTCCCGTGGACCCCTCCTCCCACCTTGGTGTGGACCCCATGGTAACTCGACCTAAGGTACGTCAACTTCAGCGATATTATTCGCGTCGCTGGAGTTGCGTAGTGTAGGTCGACTTACCATGGTAGTGTAGACATAACCTCAGGTATCATGGAGTAGCAGGAGTAAGCTTCGTGATTGGAATTCAGAGGGTTGAGGATCAGGTATAATGAGTGGGAAGACTGAAACAAAGAGGGGGCGTGTGGGGTTGAGGAGCCATGACAAATTTCCAGGGAGGAAGGCCCAGGATGAGGAGCCAAGGTAGGGTGGCGGACAGGGACATGGAGCCAGAGAGTATGGAGGATTGAGACTGGGACATGGAACTGAGTGGGAGGGGTGTTAGGGTGGGCAGGGAGTCAGAGACAAGGAGCCAAGATTTGGTGGAGTGGAGACTGGGACATGGGGGAATGGCTGGAAAAGACGTGGCCTGGCTTGTGAGGGAGAGGGGCAGAACAAGTTCTAACACTACTAGAGTCTATTCCCTTGAGAGCCTGCAATATAATCCAGGATTCCTGAGTCTCTAGATTCCCTTGTTGTCAGCAAATACCTGTGAAGCCAACTGACAAAAAGTGTGCTTCATCTCCTTCTAGTGCTGGTCCACACAGAGGATGACAACCTACTACTGCTAGCAGTTACTCCATTTACCTCAAGTGGCAGAGATCTGTGCTACAGAGGTAAAGATTCTAACCATGCTGATGAACCATGGTGGAGCTGAAATGATTCCACGAGATTGAATTTCTATTTTTTCAGTTTCCTTTTTTAAAAACACCTAGAAAATTACACACAAAAACCTTCAATAAAGGAACATTAAAGTTGCAAAGTCTAGGACTCAAAAGTTATGAAATTCCAGAATTAAGGTTGCCTGTGCAATGAGAGTTGTGTTCAAAAAAGTTATTTGAAACATTGGCCCATAGACATCTCAAATTGAGCACCCAAAATTTGCAGACACTTTTGACATCAGTATCTCTATGCCTCATTCATCCATCTGTGAAATAGGAATAATAATATCACCTTTTCTCAGAGGGGTGTTGTGAAGATAAATGCATTGATGTTTGAGAAGCACTTGACCTGACTATGATAAGTGCCAAAGAAAATCCCATGAGAAAATTAATAATTCTGTCTTCAGATCAGGGATTGAATAGTGTGCAGTAAATAAAGCATGAAACCACATTCACACTAACAGAACCCTTTGCTGATCTGGCTGAGGAAAACTAGGCACAGTGATTAGGTGATGTGAGTCAGAGTTCTCCTGGAACGAGGGAGACTCTGGATGGTAAGAGGTCTGATTTCAAGCCTGCATGGGTAATGGACCAGATGTGAGCAGTCCCAGCATCGAAGGAACGTTGAGTTACCAGTCCCCCTAAAGGCAGAGACAATGGAGGTTACATTTGCATCTGAGTCAACAGGAAAAGCAAATTGAGAGAAGGGTGAGGAAGACAGCATGGCATCAGCTCACTGGGGCACAAACTGCAGTGGAAGAGAACTTTATCTGGGGATACACTTCAAAACAATGCGTGTCAAAGGTTTACTGGACTATAAGAAGAAGGTGAGAGAATGCCGTAGCTATATATCACTGAGGAACTAAGAGGACAGTGTTTTTTGTATCGATGAATGGTTGTTACCTAACTGCACAGGTTGATGACACTAAAGTGGCTGTAGGGAGAAAACCACCTTAGACAAGGATAATAACCTGCTGGGTTAAGTTTTAGTCTCTAAGAAGCATGATTATACCATTGTTTTATTTGTAAACATTTCTGTCGCTATCATTATTGCTTAGTATTGGAACATCCAGATGCAGACATACAATTTAGCAGCAGCAAATCTCTCTCCCACTGAGGCAGAGGAATAACAAGGTGACTTACACTTCTGGATGCCCTGAGAAAGCATCCCATTGATCATGTAATTTAAGACTGTATCATAATGCATGCACAAAGGGGACTGAATTAAGGTTGCATGGGCATTTCTTAATTTTGAGTACTTTCCAACCTTAACATTCACTTAATGTATAATACATATATAGGGCCAGATCCTCTGCTGCTATAAATTGATGTAGCTCAATGGACTTCAGTTGATTTATGAGTAGCTCATTGACCTCAATGGAGATACAATACTTTACACCAGCTAAGGACCTGAGTCATAGAATTCAATAGGGCATCCTTCTATAAGCAGAGGCCCGTGTACTCCATGGTACAGTGGGGCCAAGTACTTCCGCAACAACCACTTCATTGTGTGGCAACAATTGATGTGATCGCTAGGAAATACCCTTTATTTCTGTCTCCCTACCCCCACACAAACACACACATCTGTGGCCTGTAGTTGAAAACACTCAGATGTAACATTTGTTGACTATTTTCAACAACTATTATTTTTGAGAAAAATTCCTTTCACAATGCTTGCCAGGCAACTCAGATCCATTCCCAGGGCCTCAAATCCAGCAATGTAGTCCAAGTAGCCCAACTCAGCTCTTTCTTCCCCGGAAGGAAGGAAGGAAGAAAGGAAAGAACTTGTACCTAGCTTCAGAAGCGCATCTCCCTAGCATCATCCTGGGTCTTAGCTGCTATACTGTTCCTCAGACTGCCTAGCTCACCAGCTTACACCAACTTCCCCATCTTCCTCTCTGCAAGCTGACTGAAATAATAAATGTCAGGAGCCTGCTGCAGCAAAATGGTGAATGGTAAAAGTGCTGAATTCAGTCGTATCAGGGATTCCATGGCAGCAGTCATGGAGCCCACGAGTCCTTGATTGAGATGAATGGAACAGTTCACATCTCTCAGAGGTATTGTTTTTCGGCTTGCTGTAGAGTCAGACAAACATCACTGCATTTATTTACTCTTAGTTCATGTTCTCTGCAGCTCTAATGACTAGAAGCATTTTTTTAAATGAAAGCTCAGATTCAGGAGCATGATTTTGCAGGAAGTGGTGAATTCCACAGTTATGGAATTGTGGAAAACATGGAGACCTGATTACAAGATCTGATAAACATCTTTATGTGCTGCAGCATTATATTCATTATGCATCACCCTGGCATCCTCAATGGCTGCTCTACTTCCCCATGCCTCGGAGAGGTCATTGCTGTACCCCCTCTCCTGCTCCCTTGTCATAGGTCTCTGTGAGATGATTGCTTCACCCTTGCATCTTGTGACACTGCTTATCCTCCCCAGGCCACTCTCTCACCCTCACTCCAGCCTAATCTAGGACTTTTGGCATGATATTCAGGCTTTTGGGAGATTCCTCAGGCCTGCAGGACTTCTTTCAAAAATCTCAGGACATTTGGCGTAGATACAGCCTTCAGGTCCGCAAATGACATGGATGGAGCACCACAGCTGCAAAGGTAGCCTCAGATAGATTGGAGAAATAGTGAGATAGATCCTGCCAAGACAGAGAAAACAACTCCTGAATTCTTCAATCTCCCTTTTGTCAGAATTGACTCAACGTCGGTGATAGACTATTCTTCTGTTTTTAAAACAAACAAGCAAACATCCCAAATACACCTTCACACATTAAAATGTTTACAAGTCATTAATTTAACCTGGATGTATGTAGGGGGAGTATGTGTAGAGGGAGTGTGTGTAGGGGGAAGGAATTTGGATGGGTAGCAGGAAGAAAATGTCAACCTTTTAATTTTCCACCATAGGTAGGTGTGCTCCTTCCCTGTATTTTGTGGAGCAGCCCCTCCTTGCTCCCTATGTGCTGTAGGGCAGCTTACCAGTGAAGACATGCAGATAAATGTTGGTGTCATCGTTGTTGACTGCAATAGCTGAAAAGGCTAAGAGAGAAGACACATACTGATCTACTATTTCTTTTTATTTGTATGACAACCAAACTGTACTAGATGCTTTAGAGACAGAGTAAAAGAGTAACCTGCCCCAGAGTGCTTACAATCTAAATGGACAACATACAGAAAAAGGAGTGTGGGATGGAAGCAAATGACAGGCAAGATGGTGAAAAGAGTAAGGAAGGAAAAATATAGAGATGATCCTGTGTGTCTGCTTCGATGGCACCATGCACAGCAGGTTAGTTCCTTGATTTTATTTTTGAATAATTTCTTATTAAAATTTATAGGGAATTAGAGAATCTTTGAGAGATTGTTGGGAAAAGGTGGTTTTTGAGGAGGGATTTTCAGGAAGACAGGGAGATGGCATATTACACAGAACTAGACATGACATTCCAGTCATTGGACAGCATGAGAAAATTGTGCAGAGGCACCTACAGGAGAAGGGAACAAAAGTAACATGAAAAAGGAAGAATTGTTAGATTGCATAGTCCAATCAGGAGAGTGGGAGGTGACCAGTGATAATTTATAGGAATGGACAGATCCTTGATAATGAGGCCAAGGAGTGTGATATTGATGCAGAAGGAGATGTGAGCTAGTGAAGGGGCCCAGAAGTGGGTATGATGTGGTCAGAGTGGCAGGTGAGGAAGATGAATTTGTTGGCAGCATTTTGTTAAACTGGAAGAGAGCTAGGTGGGTATCAGGAAGGGCAGAGAGAAGCAGTCATTAGTGTTGGGAAGGTGACGGAAGCAATGCAAATGAATGAGTTCTCCCAGGGAAAAGGTGTAGAAGGAAAAGAGGTTGAAGCTAGGAAGAGGTAATTAGTGACTTTAATGAGAGCAGACTGAGTAGAGTGATGCCAGAGTTCAAAGGGTCAACGAATGAATTAGTAGGGAGCAAGATTAAACTACAAGCTCTAGGAGCCTGGACATGAAAGGGAGGATGGAGAAGGTGCTGTAGCTGGGGAGTCAGAAAAGGTTTGTAGGGAAATAGGAAAAACAGATACTTTCTTGGAGGCTGAGGGGAAAGAGTCAGATTAAAAAAATTGAGTATGAGTACAATGGAAGGGTCATGGAGTAGGGGGATGGAAGGGAGATCAGGAGATGTGAAAGCTTGGGGTCAGGTTTGGATCATAAGAACAGCCATATTGTATCAGATCAATGGTCCATCTAGTCCAGTATCCTGCCTTCCAGCAGTGCTCAGAGGGAATGAACAGAACAGGGCAAATTATCAAGTGTGACATCCCCTGTCATCCAGTCCCAGATTCTAGCAGTCAGAGGGTTAGGGATAACCCAGAGCATGAGGCTGCATCCCTGACTTTCTTGGCTAATGGCCATTGATGGACCTAGCCTCCAAAAATGTATCTAATTTATTTTTAATCCAGTTATACTTTTGGCCTTCACAACAACTCCTGGCAATGAGTTCCACAGGTTGACTATGCATTGTGTGAAGTACTTCCTTGTTTGTTTTAAGCCTACTGCCTATTAATTTCATTGGGTGACCCCGGTTCTTGTGCTGTGTGAAGGGTAAATAGCACTTCCTTACTCATTTACTCCTACACCATTCATGATCTTATAGACCTCTAGAATATTCCCACTTGATCATCTGTTTTCTAAACTAAGAAATCCCAGTTTTTTCCATTTCTTCTAATATGGAAGGTGTTCCATACCCCTAATCATTTTTATTGCCTTTTCTGTCTTTTTTCAATTTTAATATATCTTTTTTTTGAGATGGGACAACGAGAACAGCATGCAATGTTCAAGATGTGGGCGTACCATGGATTTATATAGTGGCATTATGATACTTTCTATCTTGTTATCTATCCCTTTCCTAATGATTCCTAACATTTTGTTAGTTTTTTTGACTACCACTTGCGCAGATATTTTCAGAGAACTATCCATGATGGCTCCAGAATTTATTTCTTGAATGCTAACAGCTAATTTAGACCCCATAATTTTGGAAAACATAATTCCAACTCTACATACAACGTGCATTACTTTGCACTCATGAACATTAAATTTCATCTGCCATTTTGTTGCCCAGTCACCCAGTTTTGTGAGATCCCTTTGTAACTCTTTGCAGTCACTTTGGACTTAACTATCTTGAGTAATTTTGTATTACCTGCAAACTTTGTCACCTATTTACCCTTTTTTCCAGCTTACTTATGAATATGTTGAACAGCACAGGCCACAGTATAGATCCTTGGTGGGAGGGACCTTTCTCCACTGTGAAAAATCACCATTTATTCCTACCTTTTGTTGCTATCTTTTAACCAGTTACTGATTCAGGAGAGGACCTTCCTTCTTATCCCATGACTGCCTACTCTGCTGGAACCTTTGGTGAGGGACCTTGTCAGAGGCTTTCTGAAAGTCCAAGTGAACTATATCAACTGAATCACCCTTGTCCATAAGTTTGTTTGACCCTCTCGAAGAATGCTAATAGATTGGTAAGACATGATTTCCCTTTACAAAAGCTATGTTGGCTCTTCCCAGACATGTTGAGTTCATCTATGTGTCTGATAATTGTACTTTGCTATAATTTCAACCAATTTGCCTGGTACTGAAGTTAGGCTTATCAGCCTATAATTGCCAGGTTTGACTCTGGAGCCTTTTAAAAAATAAAATAAAAAAGTTACTTTAGCTATCTGCCTAATCAGCTTCTGTACCAGATGATGAAGCGATAGGTTACACACCACAGTTAGTTCTGCAATTTCACATCTGAGTTCTTTTAGTATGTACTCTCAGGTGAATACCATCTGGTCCTGATGACTTATTACTGTCTAATTTATTAATGTGTTCCAAAACATTCTCTATTGATATCTGAATCTGAGACAGTTCTTCAGATATGTTACCTAAAAAGAATAGCTCAGATATGCGAATCCCTTTCATATCTGCTGCAGTGAAGACTGACGCAAAGAATTTATTTAGTTTCTCCCGGGAAGGGCAGCGGCGAAAGGAGCAGAATGTGAGACCACTGTGTGGCCTCACACCAGCAGCTCCTCCAGCGTGGCTGTATCACTTCCAGCCCTGCCCCCAGCCTTGTCCTCCGACAGGGCTGCTGTACAGACTCCAGACAGAAGATGCAGGCATGCAGCTGAGTGGATGGGCTGGGGGCAGTACAGCTCCTCCTGTGCCTTTCCAGTACAACATACTGGCTCTAAATAGCTTACTGGTACAGCCTACCATACCGCACAGCCCTACTTGCACTACTGCTGTTGGCTTTCCCCCAGCCCTTAGTTTAAAAACTCCTCTACAATCTTTTTCATTTTACATGCCAGCAATCTGGTTGTGTTTTGGTTTAGGTGGAGCCCATCTATTTGTATCAGCTCCTCCTTTCCAGAAAGGTTGCCCAGTTCCTAATAAACCTAAATCCCTCCTCTGAACACCATAGATTCATCTATACATTGAGACCCTACAGTTTTGCTTGTCTAGCTGGCCCTGCACATGGAACTGGAAGCATTTCAGAGAATGCTACCATGGAGGTCCTGGACTGTAATCTCTTACCTAGTAGCCTAAATTTGGCCTCAAGGATCTCTCTCCTTTCTTTCCATATATCATTCATACTTCCAAGGGAAGAGAAGAGAAGGGACTTCTCAGCATGTAGGAGCATGTGGGAAGGGAGATGTTGGAGTAAATGGGATAAGGGGAGAAGTTGGTGTCAGTCTTTCGGGAAACTGGCAAGAGTGCAGGCCAAGAGGGAGGACAGAGTTTGAGGACACAGCTGAAGGAGAAGAGGGAATGAAGTTTGTGAACATAGAGAAATTCAATGAGAAGAAACAAAGCAAGATACATAGCAGAACTCAGACAAGATAAATTTATAGGTGGAAGTCAGCATGGTTGTTGGATATTTTTCAAGATGCTTGGTAGTACAGGGGAAGGAACTGTGATGGGGCAAGGCCAGATGGCTACAGTAAAGTAGTAAGGAACAGGTATGTTAGCCCCAGGCTAACCAAATCCCTTTAGTACCATGGTAACCAAATGGCAGTTGCTCCAGGTTAATCAAGACATCTGGGGCCAATTAAAATCTTTCTAGAAGGCAGTGGAGATAGCTACATTGATTGGGCCATCTGAAGCCAATCAAGAGCTGGCTGGAACTAGTTAAAAGCCTCCCAGTTAGTCAGTGAGATTCGCGTGTGAGGAGCTGGGAGCAAGAGGTGCAAGGAGCTGAGAGTGAGAGTGAGAGTGAGAAAATGTACTGCTGGACGATTGAGGAGGACAAGCATTATCAGACACCAGGAGGAAGGTCCTGTAGTGAGGATAAAGAAGGTGCTTGGAGGAGACCATGGGAAAGTAGCCTAGGGAGTTGTAGCTGTCATGCAGCTGTTACAGGAGGCATTATAGACAGCTGCAATCCACAGGGCCCTGGGCTGGAACCGGAGAAGAGGGCGGGCCCGGGTTCCCCCCAAACCTCCCAACTCCTGATCAGACACAGGAGGAGTTGACCCAGACTGTGGATTCCACCAGAGGGGAAGATCACTGAGGTGAGCAAATCCGCCAATAAGCGCAGAACCCACTAAGGTAGAGAAGGAACTTTGTCACAGAACAGAGGAAGCAGATGCAGGGCACAGCCAAATTTGAGGACTGCAAGGAAAGTTTGAAAGAGGCTGTGACAGAGAACACCCACATCTTGAGTGCCTTCTATCAGCTGGGTGTAGTATTGTAGTTTTTTTTCTGCTCCTGGCACCCCCTGTAGGTTGCAAACCTCAATAGGTATTTCTTCAGTGGTTCAGCCTTCTGGCCAAGTCACGCAGTCACAAAGGAACCCCTTCCTGGGTAACAAAGAGTTCAACAAACTGTTTGCCCGCACCAGGGTCTTTAGCCCTGTTCCTGGGCCCTTTAAAATCAGCCCTACACTCAGGCTTCTAAAGGAGATTTGTCCCCTTCTCAGGGCTTAGACCACTTTGCCAGTGGCCAGTGGCGGAACCCAGGCCCACCTCATAAGAACATAAGAATGGCCATACTGAGTCAAACGAATGGCCCATCTAACCCAGTATCCTGTCTTCTGACAGGGGCCAATGCCAGGTGCTTCAGAGGGAATGAACAGAACAGACAATCATCAAGTGATCCATCCTCTGTCATCCACTCTCAGCTTCTGGCAAACAAAGGCCAGGGACACTCAGACCTAGTGTTGCATCCCTGCCCATCCTGGCTAATAGCCATTGATTAGCCTATCCTACAGGAACGTATCTATTTCTTTTTTGACCCCTATTATAGTTTTGACCTTCACAACACCCCCTGACTGTGCATTGTGTGAAGAAACACTTCCATTTGTTTGTTTTAAACCTGCTGTCTATTAATTTCATTGGGTGACCCCTTGTTCTTGTGTTATGTGAAGAAGTAAATAACATTTCTGTATTCACTTTCTCCACACCAGTCAAGATTTTGTAGATCTCTATCATATCCCCCCTTAGTCATCACTTTTCCAAACTGAAAAGTCCCAGTCTTTTTAATCTCTCCTAATACAGAAGCTTTTCTGTATAAACAGCAGCTACGCACTGCTCCCTTTTACTAGTTACTGCTACTTCCCTGGGCCTCTTCCCACCATGTCTCCTTACTTCTCCCTGTTACCTTAGGGTTAGATCTCTCAGGTCTCCTTGCCCCCAGGATTGCAGCTCACCAAGCTACATTGCCCAGAGCAGAGCCCCCTTCTTTGCCCCGCTGACCCCAGTCAGGAAGTGACCTGCTCAGCCCCTGCAGCAACTTTAATCTGAGTCTGCTGGACTCTGATTGGCTGCTTCCATAAGGCCTCTCTAGTTAGGCCTGGAAGACCCACCTTAACTGCTCCTTCCTGGGCTAAGGTGTAGTAAGGCCACATGGCCTCCAGCAAGGGGGTGGGGGGCCCATCACAGAGGAACAGTGGAGTTAAATATGGAGAGGAGGATGGAGATGACAGTCAGTGGATGGAGATATATAACTAACTCTATACAACAATTTTACTATGAACAATTAATTATAATACTCACAATTGGTCGTGCAAAGATCTAGAATAAAAAACGTTCCTTTACCATTACGGTCAGTGTCCTGTCCCCTGCGTGATCTGAGACAGAATGTTTTGTTGTCAGGAAATGGCAAGCAGCCTATAACTAGTAGTGTAGCTGTTTTTTAAAAGTGCCATGGGGCCCAAGTGGTCAAAGGCTCATTACCATATCCCATTGAAAGATGGCACCTCCAGCAGCATTGGGCTCTCTAGCATTATGCTGGGGAGACATTGCTTTCAGTTCTGATTCAGAGGAAGAGTGCCACCTACAGAATGACTAAAACTTCATGCCACATTGGATGCTTGGGATGGAGAGCTGCAATGTGCTGGTAACTTCAGCTAACAGTGAGAGGATTCACATGTTAGATCAAACACCCAGCCCATCCTGACTCCTTGACATCTGTGAGAGAACGCTCCTTTGTTGGATTTGGAAACAGTAAAGAACTTTTGTGGTGGAAGGATCATCTTATAATAACTGGGGAATCCCTCCAAGTTCCTGGGACTACCAGACTAATGTTACCAAGCGCTTTTGGCTGAAAACTTCAAATACAAATACAATGGAAGCTCTGAAGAAGGCAGAACTGCTCAGCACCCAAGATCCCTGTTTATTTTCTCCAGAGACAGAGAGGGGACTGTGGGTCAGTGGGAATTGTGCATTTTGACTAGTATTTATTGACTTAGAACTCCATGCTGACAGACAGATAGGCAAGCAGACAAGGTTACTGTTACAGTCATGCAATTCCCTTCCCTCTTTTGCCCCTGAGGTTCTGACACCTCTGACACTCTTTACACATAGCCCTGGTTTCTCCAGCTGCTGCTGGGGAGAAAGGTAGTTGCCTTTCACCTCACTGATGCTGGAAAATCGTCTGCCAACATGGAATGCCACCACCAGACTTGCAGAGAGGAAAATATTGCAGTGCATCTACCGATATATTATAATAACACAGAGCTTCAATGTTAGGCATTCCCACTGAGATCTGGTGGATAATGGATGTTTTGTTTCACACTGTACAACCCTTGATGGTTGGCACCTAAAATCTGCTATGAAAGAGAACGTAGTGCCCATCCCCATTTCTATCTGTCTTCCTTTCTTGCCTAGCTGATAATGATGTCTAAATCTAACACGTTCTACTCTCTGTTATTAAGGAGATGCTAGTTTCTTACATAACTGCAGTTGAGGCAGTTATTATAAGTCTGATTCTAACCCCACTTCTAATTTGGGCAAACCAAAGCTGACATTTCACAGGTAGGGTTGTAGGCTGGAGTAGAACATTCCTGGAATGTTTAAGGCATAGTAGATGAGGTATTTTGGAGATATGTGGATTCACAAAAAGAAGGTTCTCACTTTTTGAGCTTTAACCTTTTTATGAATGTCATAAAAAGTCAGGAGAGCAAATCACAATAAATAATACATTAGATGATTTTATTTTAGCGATACTGCAAGATCTCAAATGGGACAGTGGTTGTTCCAAGCAGTTTTATTAACACGTGATCTATGCAAATGTATGAATCCCCCTGCGTTAGATCAATCAGTCCACCTCCTGCAGGCCAATGCAAGATTATTCCCTACAGTACATTTTCTTATTTTTGTCTTGTGCTTCAGTTCTGATATATACCTTGCTTTGGTGGCAACTTATAGGAGATGCCGGGAGAAGAAAAAAGATTGCAGCCCCAGCCACTTGAAGGCACTTGAGGCACTCCCTCTTATCCCACGACTGCTTACTTTGCTTAAGAGCTTTTGGTGAGGATGCATGTCAAAGGCTTTCTGAAAGTCCAAGTACACTATGTCCACTGGATCACCCTTGTCCACATGTTTGTTGACCATCTCAAAGAATTCTAATTGATTGGTGAGGCATGATTTCCCTTTACAAAAGCCGTGTTGACTCTTCCCCAACATATTATGTTCATCTTGGTATCTGATAATTCTGTTCTTTACTATAGTTTTAGCCAATTTCCAGGTACTGAAGTTAGGCTTACTGACTTGTAATTGCCACGATCACTTCTGGAGCCTTTTAAAAAAATTGGCATGACATTAGCTATCTGCCAGTCATTTGGTACACTAGGTTACCTAGTTACTAGGTCATTTGGAACACTAGCTATTAGACATTAGACATTAGCTATTAGACATTAGCTATCTGCCAGTCACTTGGTACACTAGGTTACCTAGTTACTAGGTCATTTGGTACACTAGGTTACCTAGTTACAAGATTACCTAGCACTAGGTTACATACCACAGTTAGTAGTTCTGCAATTTCATATATGAATTTCTTCAGAACTCTTGGATGAATACCATCTGGTCCTGGTTTTTCTGTTCAATTTACCAATTTGTTCCAAAACCTCCTCTATTGATGCCTGATTCTGGTGCAGTTCTTCTGATTTGTCACTTAAAAAAAGAGTGGCTCAAGTGTGGGAATTTCCCTCACATCCTCTGCAGTGAAGACACTGACACTATAGACAGCCATCTATGGGGCCAAGAGCAGCAGAGACAGTGACATATAAAATATTTAATCTACCCTTTACAAGGTCAGGGAAGATGCAGACATAGAATATCCCCTCCAGCTGGGGTTTGGAGGGAAACAATCTGGGCTTTGGTTATTTCACGTCATTAATAGTAGCTTGATTGGCAGGGACCATTAAACATTGCACCTGTCAGCATGAAATTCTGTTTTGTTTACAATTTTAGGTCTTCACATTTTTCCTAGACCTAATCAAATAACTATTCCTCTCTTAGTACTAGCCATTTCCCATGTATTCTAAGTCATTTTAGAATCAGCTGTCAGAATGTTCGGCAGAAAAGGTCTCAATAATTTAAAGAGCATCACATTATTTTTCAATTAATCCATCTACCCACTTTCCTAACTTGAAAATAGCTCTATAGATTTTTTAAAAAATCTTTACAACAAAGATCTATTTCCGTGTGGCTGAGACAAAAAACTTTTCACTCAAAATTTTTTAAGAAAGTAATTACATCTGAAAAGGTGGCATTTTAGAATGAATTTTCCTTTGTACTCTTGACTACAGAGTCATTACTGTAATGCTGTATGTCATGGTTACAGGGCAGTGCTTTTCAACCATTTTAGTCCCTCTCTATTGCACCTCTTTGGGGACAAGTTTTGCTACCCTCACCCTTCTCTGGGTAGAAGTCCTACCATAATTAGATTGGATCTCTGGACTGCAGCCTCCCTATTAACCAACTGTGTTAACCCGACAGGCCCAGCTGTGTTTGGCACCTGTAAACCCTTTTTCTCCAGGAGCCAGTGATCCAGGGCTGCCACCTCTGAGGTAGAAAAAAAGGGACATCCTGGATGAGCCTCAGACCATAAAACTAGACAGCTGGCAGAGTATGCTGAGCACCATTACAGATTTCCCAGGTCTGCTACTTCAAAAAAGGGACAATCCTGGGAATACTGGACAGGTGCCAACCAAACTGTCACCAAAACAAACTTATTGAAAATAAGCATTTAGTTATTAATTCACCCATATGTACATAGCAATCAGAAACAAGAGTTAAAACAAAGACCTGTATAGATATTTCTCCTTACCTAAATCTTAACTTTTCCTAGCTAGCTTTGGTAAGTGCATTCGGTTCAGTTACCATCTCATGGCAGGGGAAGCAAACTGCCCTGCTGCATTGTCTTCCTCCTTCCATGTGTCACTCTCAGCATCTCCCCCTGGCAGCTGCTGACCATCCACTCAACCCAACTCTCCTGCCTAGGCCCAGGATCCTTTAATGGTTGAATATCTCCTTTGATCCTAGACTTGGGCCTGTGAAAAGTAAACCTTGCTAGCTTGGTTGGAGCCAGGCAGGGGCATTCCTTGGTTAATAGTTCCCTCCATTGTTCCCTTAAGGAGCCTTAGCTCTGCCACTGTTTTGTTTCCTGCTTGTTTGCTCCCTAACAACCTCCTTTGATTTAAATTTATGCAGGCAGGCAGGCAAATATCAAACAAGTAAGCTGAGGTGCATATGATATTAATAAAAACAATACATTTAACTCCCTTATTCTGCACACTGTAATACAGCCATGATTCATTGGGTTTATTACATTGTATACTTTCATACATACAAGATGTACTGTACAGTATAAGGTTAAAGTGCAGTTCTGCACTGAAAGGTAACTGTAAAAATATCATTGTGGGACTTCAGGTTTATTGTCTTTCATGAGTCCAGAGCAAATTAGTTTAGTCTACAAGTAAAACGTTGTTTTTTCTAACTGCTGGCTCCACAAACTTAACCTGAGACCAGAGACAGAAGCTGGCTTCTTTCTGGTTCAAGCAGCACCAGCAAAGATTCTGGTCCTCATTCTCCATTCTGGGTGAGTTGAGATCAGCCCTGGAACTGCAGAAATGAGGAGAAAAGTGACATTATGCCACCTTTGCACTTCACGGATTCTGAGACTGCTCTAACTTTTGTCCCAAAATCCAAAGGTTGCTCTAACTTAGACCATGTCAACACTATAAACTTTGGTCAATGCAAGCTATGTCAGTGTATAGCTGCTGAAATTTCTATAAAATTTGGGCACATGCATGCTTGCCTGTTTGTGTCAGTGCTGCACATACTCACCAGGAGTACTTGTGTCGATGTCAAATGCAGTGTCGATGTCAAGTGCAACTCACCATGGGTAAGTATCCCAGTGTGCCATGCACTGCCATCTAGCACAATGACTTCTGGGATATTTTTGCAATGTTTTGTGGGATAGTAATGACTTGCCCAGGGATTTCTGGGCACTATGGGTCAAGTTCCCAGCATGCAACTTTCTCTATCCCATGCCATCCATATCCCATAATTTTCACACCACTTTTTAAAAATCCCACAAACCCATGCAGCACTTGTGGGTTTCTGTCATTTCTGATGGAAGCATGGAGCTTGCAGAGCTCTGCAGTATTCCAATGAATGTCGCAAATACAGGATGTGTGCTTCTTCTTTATGTATAGACTTTCAGGATGTACTGCAACAATGTGGGACATAAGGATTTCTTTGAGATGAGTTTGCTGAGGGACATAGCAAAAAACAATTCAAGTTTCTTGGTGGTGTACAGGAAGCAACTGCAGATGGCAAAGAGCTGCTTCTGGGCCCGAGAAATGAGCACTGACTGGTGGGATCATATCATAACGCAGGTTTGGGATGTGGAGCAGCTGCTGCAGAACTTTATCTGTGTGCTGAGCTTGCATCAGCCCTCCAGTGTATGGACACCAGAATGAGAGCTTCACTGACAGCTGAGAAATGAGTGGTGAACACGCTCTGGAAAATTGCAACATGAGATTGCTACCAGTCAGTAGGAAATCATTTTGGAGTTGGAAAATCCTCAGTGGGAGCTGTTGTCATGCAAGTTCTTAGGGCCATTAATCATCTCCTGCTGTGCAGGACTGTGACTCTTGGCGATGTGCAAGATATAGTAGATGGATTTGCAGCAATGGAGTTCCCAAACTGCAGTTCCCTGTTTTGGCACCAGCCCACCTTGCCACAGAATATATCAACAGAAAGGGCTAATTTTCTATGGTTATGCAAGCATGGGTTGGTCACCAGGGATGCTTCATTGATATCAGTGTGAGAAGGTGCATGATGATCACGTCTTTTAAGAACACAGGACTAGTCAGAAAACTGCCCTCAGGGATTTTCTTTCCAGACTCACAGATTACCATTGATCATATTGAAATGCCAGTAGTGATTCTGGGAGAACCAGCCTACCCCTTCTGCCCTGACTCATGAAGTAGTAGACTG
This sequence comes from Gopherus flavomarginatus, assembly GCF_025201925.1. Classification (NCBI taxonomy): domain Eukaryota; kingdom Metazoa; phylum Chordata; order Testudines; family Testudinidae; genus Gopherus; species Gopherus flavomarginatus. The sequence goes on along the minus strand of NC_066617.1, from coordinate 155,705,991 downwards.
TCCACCTTGATAGCACCAAGGAAAGATTTGACTATCAGCACAGCGATACAGAAAATCTGTTGCATGTGCTTTTGGTAGACTGAAGGGACACTGGTAGTGTTTACTCTATAGATGGGATCTCAGTGAGAAAAATATCCCACATGGTTATAGCTGCCTGTTGGGTCCAGCATAATATCTGTGAGGCAAAAGGGTAAAAATCTGCCATCATGGTGGAGGTGAAGCGGCTGTCTTCTGCCTTTGAATACACAGACATGGGGGCTATTACAAGAACCAAATGTGGACCTATGTGGTTGAGGGAGGCTTTGGAAGAACACTTTAATGGTCAGTCACAGTAATGTTCTGTGCTGGACTGTTCTCTGAGCCTGGAGCTTTGAGTTCTGCTAAGAACTGTGCAGTGTTGGCTGTATATTTATAACAAAGGCTGTGTGTTTCCCAGAAGCTATTAACTGTATGGTGCTTGGTGTGCACTTCCAAGTACTGTTTTCTTGACTACTGCTATTCATTCTGCAATATTCACTGTGCACTAATAAAGATAATTGGATTCTCCAAAAATAGAACTTGAAATCTGCTCTATTAGATAGGAATGATAAATGTAGACCCATGTTCCTGTTTTATAATTTTGTTTTATTTTGTAACCATTTGTTTCCACCACTCTCTCTTGTATCTAGTTAAATATCTATTCTTTCTTAAATAAACCTACTTTTGTTGTATTAAAAGTGGTTTATAGGAATGGTGATTTAAGAGAAAATTGGCAAACTGGGGTACATGGCTCCTTTGGGGGCGGGGGATCTGGGATTTCTGTGAGTAGCCAGTGTCAGGGACTGGATATCACAGGAGAACATTTCAAGGGGATTTGGAGACTGGAGTGCCCTAATGTTAATGTGCAAGGCGATAATATGGCTATCATACCCCAGAGGAGAATGGTTGGTGTTGTCAGGGAGCTGACATCCAGCCCCACAGGCAAGGCCACATCTTGCCACTCATGGTCTTGAATGCTCCAAGAACCATCACACTCTCCCAGGCCTCCCTGCCTGGAGAGCTTTTGCCTAGTTCATGTTCCCTCAAAGCTCCCCTCCTCTGCAACTTCCTTTCTCCTCAAGAACATTTTGCTTCAAGTGTGCTCTTCTGAGCCTTTTATTAGGCCCAGGTGCTCCTTCCTAAATTAACTGCCTTCCAGCAACTTAAGCAGTTAACTATCCCCAGGTGGGCCTGTGTTGGCTCATTCCCTAATCTCTTCAATAGAGCCTGTCACAGGCAAGCTAGGCATCTGACTCCTTTAAAGGGCCAGCCCTGTGACATAGGGTCTCCAGCATTTGGGTTTGCTGCCTCAGAAGACCAGTTATGTCCTGGTGCATTTCCCCCTTCTTCTTCTGGGACTCCTGGGCTTTTTTCCTGTCCCCTCTGTCTTTCTCCATGCTGTCAGTCGTACTGGCTCATCAAGCCTTTTGTTCATGTTCCAATACTGCACTAGCATGCTGCATCTCACAGAATATGTCCTCTTCTTTCTCCTCCTCCTCAAGGTCAAGGGTTCTGCAGGCATGGAAGGTCAACCCCTCAAGGCCACAAGAGAAGCAGCTGCAGATAAACAGACACACGTACCATTGGATTTACAGTTACAATGGAAGGTTTCAAAACTCTTTTCCCTTATTTCCCATACATACTTTTAATAAGAAATACTTATTAACATTTCAGCTTTGGAGTGTCACAGGACAGCATCACTGTCCAGCCCCAGCCATGGTGAGCATGACCCACCAGGGATGGGAGAAAGAAAGATTTTCTGTTGCACAAAGCTTCAAAATTTCAGTCCCTATTCCATGGGTACAAGTATAGGGCAATAGCATCAAATATTGGCACTATTTTCACAGGCAGTGGTGATTCTAGCTGGTATCTCATTCCTGAGGGTCACAAAAAGCACAGACAACACAGCTGCTACTGGCACCCAGAACTGCCCCGGCTCGTATGCAACTAGCCTATTTACTGCAGTGACACTGGCAGAACTCATTGCAGAGTGGCATGGGAAAGTGTCCTACTGCACAGGAAAAAATAAAGCTGTCATCCCTAGAAACCTTGAAAAGAGGATTGCAAAGTATCTCCATGAAAGTTTCATCAAGATCTCTCAGATGGATAAAAGGGACTTCGCTATTCACTTAGACAAAGTATTTCGTATGCACCCTCCCCCCATCCCAACCCAACAGCAGAATGAAAAGCAGATGCCAGCTCTATCTCTGTTTGTTGTACCTCTAACATTTCTATATGAGTAAAACAGTAAAAAGTTGGTACCTTTGTCTTGCTAACTGGGGGATGGGCCAGGTTCCTTCTTTAAATTTAAACACTGTAAGGAAAAATGCATGGACACACTGCCTTGAGTTCCTTTCCCCTTCATTAGGCTCATCTGCACTTGCCAGGCAGAACTGTCTAGACTCTGATAGAATCTCAAACAGTTCCTAATTTATAGCATCATGGGTGGTGACTGGAGCGCCCCCAAGGCCTTCTACCCCTCCCCCCTTGGCCAGAGGAGCCCCAGACTGGCCAGAGGCCTGATCACCCCACCCCCTTGGCTACAGCCCCGAGCCCCCCTACAGCTGGAGCTCTGAGACCCCTCCCCCCCCACATGGCCAGAGGCATTAAACCCTGCCAAGAGGAGCCCCAGACCAGCCAAAGCCTCTAGGCCCCTCACTCCACCTGCCCGGAGGAGCCACTGGCACAGCTGCACTGTGCCGCCCCCACCCCAGACCCCAAGCGGCCCTGGAGAAAAGCTCTCACTCTCATGAAGAAGCTTTTGCTATGCCCCATGTAGGTTGTGAGGGGGCTGAGTAGGCAGTACGCAGCTACTCAGCTTCCTGGGTTCCTCAGTAATCTCTCTGGAGTCCAGGGAGATTACTGATCAACCTGGGAAGCTGAATAGCACATACTGCCTCCTCAGCAACCCTGGGACATGCATGGGACATAATAAAGCAAAAACTTTCCCCCACAAACTCCATAACCAGGGCTTCAGTGCCCATGGCAGTACCGGGGCAGGCAAAGCCTGCCCCCGCCTATTATACCCACCGCCCATGGTAGCATGGCTGGAGTCCCCTGTGGCAGCTCCACTCTTCTTCCTTCTCCCCCTCTCTGTTCATAGCAGGGGTCTTTGTCTTGGGCTCCTCTCAGGTATCCACAATGGTCTGCAGTGTGCTGGTGGGGTCTCTGCCAAGCATGGCATTCAGCTCATTGTAAAAGTGGCAGGTCAGTGGCTGTGCTCCCTGATCTTGAGGTGTCCCTGTTGAAGTCCTTGGCTTTCATGCAGCACTGCTGCTGATCTCTATTGCACCCCTTTGCCTGCATCCCCTGTGCAATCTGCTTGTAGATGTCCACCTTTTTGTGGCTGGTCTGTAGCTGAGCTTGCACAGGCTTATCTCCCACAGGCCCAGGAGATCCAAACCTTCCAGTCTGTCCAGGCAGGATCACATTTAGTGTCTCTCTGTATGCATGAAGCTGGCATGGCCAGTTGGGCAGTTGCACACTACAAAGATGAGCAAGCTGTGCTCACAAACACAGGCAATTAGAAAAAGGCATTTCAAAAACACATGGAGGACTTTAAAGGGGCTTCCCAACTCTGTGACCCCTTGGCGGTTGAGTTTAAAATTGTGACCAGAGTGGTCGCTATCACAAGGAATAGGGCATTGTGGGACAGCTGTTCGAGAACTGTTAGGATTGACATAGGTTGCATACTGTCTACACTCGTATTGCGTTGACCTCAATAGGTGAGTTGCACCTCAACACTGTCTGGGGAGGTGGTTTTACTGCATCGCTGTAACAAGCTGCTTATTTTTACTGGAGATTAATTTTAATACACAAATAGGTTATGCAAGGCAGTTTATGTTGATCTAACTTGGTAGCATAAACCAGGCCTTAAGCTCTTCTGAGCTTTATGAGCCACTGTAACAGACTAAAAGAGTCTGAGTGCCCTGCACTCCAGCCCCTCTTTGTCCTCTTCCAACACTTTTTAGTACTCCTTGGCAGGCAATGTGAGGGAACAGCATAAAGCCAACACTACCATGGAATTCCCTTTATGCCATGGGGATTCCCAAGTGGCTGGTTGTAGTGTAGAGTAGTATAGACCAGACCTAAGATACAAGCTTTCAAGCTCAGCAGAGCTCTTCTTCATGTCTGGGAAAGGCAATCAGAGTGTCACTGCTAAATAAAAGGCGGAACAGCTTGTTAAATATATGGAGTTATACTTCAAGATACCATTCAAGATGAAGTGGGCTAACACCTCTGCAATCAGAGGACAAAGGAGGGTTAGTGGTTTACAGATTTTCAAAAGTGCTCAGCTGAGTGCCCAGCTCTTTAGAAAACCAGCATTTATTTAGGAATCTAACTACAGGCACCTATTTTTGAAACTCTTGGCCATTAAGCAATAGATTTGTATCTCTGCAGGCCATTCTACTGTGCATGAACAAAACTTCCATCCTTAATTTTAGACATAGTAAACCAATTGTCTTTCTCCGTGGCTTATTTCTTAGCACTCAATAAGATCTACAGGACAAGTCATGTTTGAACAAGAGGAATCCTGCAATTTCTGAGCTATTTGTGTGCAGAATTCCTGATGGGAAATTTCTAATTGCTGGTAACTGGACCCCCAAAGCCCCGCCCCTACCCCGCCTCTTCCCCCAAGACCCTGTCCTTTTCAGCCTCTTCATTTGAAGCCCTGCCATTCTCTGCTCTTCCCTTGAGGCCCTGCTCCTTCTCCATCTCTTCTGTCAGCAGGAGTGGCACCGGGGTTTCTGGCACCTTGGGCAGAATTTGGGGGGCGGCATTTTGTGCGCTCCCCACGGGGCACGCGGGAACTTCCAGTTCCACTCCTGTCATGCCGCCGAAGGACCCTCCGCCGAAATACTGCAGGCGACAGCGGCAGTCATTGAGCTGCTCAATTGCCTGCCGCTGTTTTCCACGGCACGTCAACAGAAGGTCCTTCTTCGGCGGCGCGACAGGAGCGGAACTGGAAGCTTCCGTGCTCCCCGTAGGGAGCGCGCAAAATGCCGCCTCCCGAATCCTGGCGCCATAGGCGACTGCCTAGGTCGCCTAATGGAAGCGCCGGCCCTGTCTGTCAGGCTCTGCCCCCTTTTCCAACTATCTCCACTATGGCCCCACCTCTGTCCCAGCTCTTCACCCCCAAGGCCCTGCTCCCATCGCTCGTTCCTCTTCCGCACTCCCCCTGTCGCTCACTGGGTCATCTCCACCTACCTCTCCCCCAGCTGGTTTCCCTCTGCTCCAGGTATGGGGGGATGGGAGCTACTGCAGCTTGACAAGATGTCTGCCTGCATGCAGGAGGTGGCCCTGACTGAGCAGGGGATCTCACTAGTTAATGACCCAGTTCCTCTCTCTGCCCTGTGGTAACCAGGCTTTTGGTGTTCGGTCAGTGACCGGACACTGCGAGGTCCCTTTTCCAACTAGACTTTCCAGTCAAAAACCAGGCACCTGGCAACCCTAAATTGTACCAGTACACAGAAGCCAAAAACTGGACTGTCTGGGTAAAACCCGGATGGTGGCAACCCTAGGAAGGAGTGTATGCATGTGGTGGGATTTTTTGGTGTGGGGGCTTTTTACTTAAAACTTCAAAATTATGGAACCTTATTTATACTTAAAACAAAAGAAAAAATCATCTCTGGCTGAGACCAAATATGACAATTTTTAGACAAAATAGAAATACGTTTTAGACACTTAACAAATAAAGAGATTAAAATTAAAGCTGGACTCAGTCTTCATCAATAGCATGCACTACTCTCACTCTTTATAGTAAAGTGCTTTGAGATCTTTAAAGGAAAGGCACTATAGAAGTGCAAAGAATTAATAAGTGCATATTTCTAAAGTCATAGAGAGAAATAAGGTGTGCGAGGTAATGATGTAATATCTTTATTTGGCCTAACTTCTATATCCAGGACTATAACAGGGTTCAAAAAAGAACTAGATAGATTAATGAAGGATAGGTCCATCAATGGCTATTAGCCAGGATGGACAGTGATGGTGTCCCTAGCCTCTGTTTGCCAGAAGCTGGGAATGGGTAACCGGGGATGGATCACTTGATGATAGCCTGTTCTGTTCATTCCCTCTGGGGCACCTAGCACTGGCCACTGTTGAAAGACAGGAGACTGGGTTAGATGGACCTCTGGTCTGACCCAATCTGGTCGTTCTTATGTTCTAATTGGTAAAAGAGACAAGCTCTCGACCCACACAGAGCTCTTCTTCAGGTCTGGAAGAGGTACTCACAATGCCCCAGCTAAATACAAGATGGAACAGATAAGGAGTTAAGGTGAAGTGGGCAGTTATCTCTACAGTCATAGGACAAAGAAGGGTTAGTGGGTTACAAATTGTTGTAATGAGCCATGAATCCAGTGTCTTTATTGAGTCCATGAGATTTTATATCGAGCAGAGTTATGAATTTAAGGATCTAGGCTTATCTTTTGAAGATGTCATTCAAGTTTCCTTTGAGGACATGGACTGAGAGGTCAGATATGGAGTGATTGTTTTGTGAAAAGTGTTCATCCACAGGTGATAGGGTGTTTTTGTCTTTTATCATTTTTCTGTGTGGGTTCATTTGAAAGCAAAGTGATTGTCTGGTTTCACCCACAGAGTTATTACTAGGGCATTTAGTGCATTGGATGAGATATGCTGCGTGTTGTGACAGGCATGTGTAGGACCTATGGACCTTGAAAGATGTGTTGTGGGGGGGATAGATCATCAGAGCAGTGGAGAAATGTCTGCAGGTTTTGTATCTATCATAGCTGCCATATCTGTCATATCTGCCATAACAACAGATGCAAAATCTGCAAACATATCTCCACAGCTACAACAATCAGTACTGTGGGCGAACACTTTTCACAGAATGATCACTCCATATATGACCTCTCAATCCTCGTCCTCAAAGGAAACCTGCACAACACCTTCAAAAATTCAAAACTCGGCTAGGCACCAAAAATCATGAACTTAATAAACACACTGGATTTATGGCTCATTACAACTATCTGGAACCTGCAAACCTTCCTTTGTCCTATGACTGTAGATGTGTTAACTGCCCACTTCACCTTGCGTGGTCTCTTGCAACATCTATTTCACCTTGTATTTAGCTGTTTTGCTCTGAGTACCTTTCTCAGACCTGAAGAAGAGCTCTGTGTAAACTGGAAAGCTTGTTTTTGCACCAACAGATGTTGGCCCAATAAAAATTACTACCTCACCCACCTTGTCTTTCTAATACCCTGGGACAAACATGACTACAACAACACTGCAATGAAATAGTTGCTTTCAGCAAATTGTGCATGTTGTGACATGATTGCCCTCTTAAGTTTCCTTCTTCCTCCGTGCTGCGCTCCCTTGCTGTGCATGTGATCATTGCTCAGCACTATTCAAAACAAGTAGAATTTGTCCTTTTACTCATCATAGAGCTGGCCAAAAATGCCAATTGCTTTTTTGTGGCAAATTTTTTAATGATATTTTTTCAAAATTTCCCAATGAAACATTTCAGTGAAAAACTGAAACAAATAATTTTTTTTCAAAAAACAAAAATTGATCAGTTTTTAAAAATTGAAAATATTATGGTTTTAATTTTTTAAATTGAAAAGAAAAACAGAAAATGTCAAATTAAATTAAAAAGGCCTTTCTGTTGAAAAAAAATTAAACAAAATTTTTCTACCAGCTGCAGTCTTGAGGCTGCTGTTGTGACACAAATTTTAGTTTCCAAAACAAATTGCAACTGACTGGCTACTGTGTGTGTCCCTCACTGCCCCCTTGTGGCTAGAGGCCTAAGAAAATAAGAGCTAGCCAATTGCAGGGAGAGCCATGCTTTTGGGGCCAGATGTCCTGGATTCTATATTCAGTGTTACATGTGTGCAAGTTGAGTGGATGCTGCATGATATTCGCATGTTTGCAGCTATTGATGTGCTACGTCCTGTCCTGGCTATGGCCATCTGTCCTTGAAGATTCCCAATTCCAAACAGGAAGCGTCTGCAAGTCCGTGTAGGCACGGAACACGCAAACATCTGCTGCACACATTTTATTTATTTATTTATTGGTTTGGCTGTATGAGTCATGCAGTATATCTACCACATTTTCTTAATCTGTACCCCAACCAGGTAGGATTGACAGCTGTAGAAAACTATATATTCCAAGTGCTAAATAGGTTATCTACCCTCCCTAGGAAAGAAAAGCTTTGAGCTTTACAATTGTGCCTTGAAGCCATGGCCCCTGTTTTTGACTTTGCCACTGGTGAGGCTGAGTGTCTGACCTCTGTTAACGGGCGGTACCTTTAATAGTCAGAGAGGGAAGTAATTTTATACTCAGCGTGTGAGTGATTCATGTTCTCAAAGGGGATAAAAATGTTATTAGAAAATTCTCCTGCCAAATGTGTGGCAAACGAAACCAATTTATTAATGCTGTGAAGCCAATGTGTGAAATTGGGCTAAGCGGTGAGGTGCAGTTTTACCCACTCACTTCCTGCAGCAGACTGTGGTGTAGCACAAAGGGCTCTTGTCTCCAGAAAGCAAACACTGCTGCCATAATCACAAATGCCAGCAGCAAACAAACATTTTCTTCCACTTGGGATGAGCTTCAAAGGGCTGAGAGATAAATGCTGAGTTGGAGACAAAAGGCCTCGATTATGAGCCATATAACTGCTGCGTGAAATCTGTAAAACACATTGTCAGGATACTTTTGAAAATGAGATTGGTTTTGTTCTTTCCACAGTTCAGTGTTTCCTTGCCATTTAGAATGATTATTTATTTTATTATTTGTTAAACACTGTCAGTGGGCTCTGTGTTGTACAAGACAAACAGTCCTGGCCCCAGAAAACATCCAGATTAAACAAAGCACACAGGGATTAGGCATAGCGCTTTTGAGCCTTGTCAACTCAAGGGGCCTATACATCACTCATACTTTATACTAGTGCATAGGACACAGGACTTTGGGGTGATGGCAGCCATGTCTTCATAATATGCCATACAAAAAACAAATGCATTTGCTGTATAGTCAGAGCAGGTCTGAACAGGAAAGCGCTGAAATCATTCTGATCCCAAAGAGCCATGGTGGGGAACTGCTCCTCTGCCTCTCACCTGTGGAGTTCTACAAGTCTCATTGCTCTTCCCTGCCCCATTAAACATTTGAAGTTATAGACCAAGATTGTGAGGCAGCATGGGCTCAAGTGTAAGCAGCATGCGCATGACACACAACTCCATATCTCTTTCACCTGCTATGCAACCAGCACCAGTTCCAGCTCTCAATGCTTGGGAGACATCAGCACCTGGACAAAGAACAGCCCACCAGTGTTTAACCCTGGCAAGCCGGGGGCGGGGATTATAGAAGGAAGGGGAAAATCCTTTTAAAAACTCATCATCATCAGAACAGAATATATTCCTCCAATTAGGTATCTGCTTCTAACCATCAGGCCAGTCTATAGCCTCACTTCTTCAGGTCCCTTCTTGCTACTGAATACCCCAAAAACTAGGCATGATAATAGTCCCATCTCCCATCTGCAGCTGGCAAGAAAACTGGGACCCATCCTATGAGATTCGGATTTGGCTTTGGAAATCCATGGATTCATAACTGCCAGGTTTATTGCAACCCATTATCCTTAGAAATGATGCTGATGACTCTGATAAAGCTTCAGTTGGCTCAGAACACAGTAGCCCACTTATCAGCCCAGGTCACTAAGACTTGACTGGCTGGCTCCCCTGAATAATTGAAGGTTTGGGCTTGATATTCAAAGCCCTCTGTGGGACTGGCCCAAGCCGCTAAGAGATCCCTTTTCTCTCCACAGATTGCCCACAGAGACAGCTATGTTCACAGGAACAATTTCCATATTTCAAGAAGTGCTGCCCCTAGAAACTCCAGATTAGTGTGTCCTCCCCATCGACTACCAACTTTGAGTCATTTTGCAAAAACAAATAAAGTACAAAGTGCTTATCTTTTTCCCTTCTTTTATTTTCTGATGTTGAAGCTGAAGTGCTGCTACTTATTGTGGAGAAGAAAGGATACATGATTGGCATGTAACAGACTAAGTGGAGAAGTCTCACTGTGAAACCCGACACTTAAGTGTACCTCACTCTTCTCAACAAACTACAAAAACAGAGGCTTAAGCAAGCCCAACCTTTCTGTTCACCTCTCATGCAAGAAAGCATTTGTAATATTATCCCTGGGCTCGGGCTGTGGAAGCAGGAGCCTTTGCTTGAACAGAAGAGGGGAATTTATTCAAGATTTCTCTGATCAAGCAGAGGGGTGAAAACTGCCTATTGTCCTTTTAGGGGTTAGGGATGGGGAAATGCACAGGAGTTTGGTGACTGGGAGTGAGAACAGTATAGCAACTAGGCACACACTGCACAGGTCACCTGGACTATGTAATATGCAGCTTGGATATGTAAACAGGGAAATATTGAGCACGGAGATTACATTATCTCTGTATTTGGCATTGCTCTGACCACTACTAGAGTATAGTGTCCTGTTCTGGGGTCCACAGTTCATGAGGGATTTTGATAAATTGGAGAGGGGTTGTTGATAAAGCAGAGAAGAGCCACAAGCATGATTAAAGGGTTGGAAAACATGCCTTATATTGATAGAATAGAGCCAAGAAACTCAATCTATTTAGTTTAACAGAGAGAAAGTTAAGGGTGACTTGATTACAGTATATAAATACCTACCATGGGGAACAAATATTTAATAATGGGCTGTGATCCAGAGATGGGATTGCTGACTATATCATTGGGACTGATGTTAAATGAGAACACTTGGTTTATATCTAGAAGAAGGTCTCTCCATTTCATTTAGCCTGTCATGACAGGGGTAAAAGGAGGCTTGCAGGGCCAATACCCCGTCCTGTGCTCATATCCCCAATCTGCAGCAGCACCGTTGAGCTCTCTTAGCCCTGGTCTACACTACAAACTTATGTCAGTATAACTACATCACTCAGTGGTGTGGAAAATCCACACCCCTGAGAGAGACAGTTATGTCAATCTAATCCCTAGTGTAGACAGCACTATGTTGACAGGAGGGCTTTTCTTATCAACATAGTCACCACCTCTCATGGAAGTGGAATACTTAAGTTGATGGGAGGAGCTCTCCCGTCAGCGTAGGTAGTGTCTTCACTAAGCACTACAGTGGCACAGCTACAGTGCTGTAAGTGTGGACAAGCCCTAGTTATTATATAGTAGCTACTGAATGAGCACAGTGCCATCGCTGAATTCCAGGGCAAGGACTTCCAGGGTAGACTGCAAGGCCACCAATATAAAAAAACAGCTGTAAATAATTCCCTGCCTTCAAAAAAATTAGGAGAGCAGAGGCCAAACCCCAGCAACCCCATATGCCCCAAACAGGACTCCCAAATTTGTATACAGGGTAATGTTCCGTTCTTCTTCCCCCAATAAATCTGAGCACAACTCCCATGGAGCTCTCACTCAGCAGGACTGGCTTCTTCTTGTGCATTCCTAGCCCCCACATTACAGAGGCTAAGGTAGTAACCTAGAGTCCTGAAATGGGAAAGCAAAGAAGAAGAAAACTTCCTCTCCCAAAATGCTCCTTTCTACCAAAGCCAAACAGAAACTCTATCCACTGCCCAATAGTCTACTAACACACTCCCAATTCCCACCATTTCCTTCTCCTTTCTTCTCAAACATCATCAGTGCACTGTCTAACTCTCATTGCAGCAAAAAAATACCTCTTCATTCCACCCACCCGTAAAAATGGTAGGAAAGACTCTGCTGGTGCAGGCAGAGACATCCTCTCAATGGGGTACATGTTCAAAGGATTGTGTTAAAGTTGATGGGAGTTAACAGCTTACAGACCAGTGACAGTTTTGTACCCCAAATCAGATTGCTTTTATCTCTTAGCCCCAATTTACAGAGGTATCATCTGCATTAGCAAAGGCCCTATCAAAGTCTGCAACAGGTCACTGATTATTCAAGGCTACAGTTGGGTTGGCTGATTGAGCCAGTAGAAAAAGTTTCAATTAACTTACTTTAAACATCCATAATGCATAGTTAACCTGTGGAACTCCTTGCCAGAGGATGTTGTGAAGGACAAGACCATAACAGGGTTCAAAAAAGAATTAGATAAATTTTTGGAGGATGGGTCCATCAATGGCTATTAGTCAGGATGGGCAGGAATGGTGTCTCTAGCTTCTGTTTGACAGAAGCTGGGAATGAGCAACAGGGGATGGATCTCTTGATGATTACCTGTTCTGTTCATTCTCTCTGGGGCACCTGGCATTGGCCATTGTCAGTAGACAGGATACTGGGCTAGAGGGACCTTTGGTCTGACCAGTAAGGCCATTCTTATGTGTAAAATATATCAAATGATTTTTCTTCATATGTGGCTTATTTTGTAGATCTTGCTGAGACTTAAGAATCAAGACAACTCTAAAGGCTGTGGGCCACTTTCTGATGTCAATTGCACTGCTGTAAATCCTTAGTCACTCTGTTGAAGTCAATGAAGTTATTCCAGGTTTATATTGGTGTAAATAAGATAAGATCAGAACCTGGCCCCATTTATATTGTAACTTGTATTTAGGGATGTATAAGAAATTCAATATTTTGTTATAATAATTAACAAATCATTTATAACGATAAAAGACCATATTTTAAGGCATAAGCACAAGACGTGAGAGTTAAGGCTGAGCTATCACCTAACTTTGCATTTCCTGAATCTTTGGATTTCCCAAAGTCAGTCTTTGTCTACACTGGCTTTTAGCCAGTAGTGTAGCTACTTTGATGTGGCTATGCTGGGGAACCCTCCAGTGTAGACATGGAAACTGTGATTTACAGTGCCGCAGCTTGCCTCTTGTATTTGTTGTGTCTCTGGCTATGTAACTGTCAGTCTGTTTTCAGAGTGGCAGAGCGTGATGTAGTCTCATATAATAGCATTTCCAATACAGTGTTGCATGGGTCTGACTTCATTTGCTTCTAATGTCCCCATACGAGTCTGTATGAAGCATTCTGCTAACCTATTTGAAGCTGACTCTCAGTTTGTTGCTGGGTTGAGGTAGCAGATTTAGCATTTGTTACTGAATTCCTCAGAAACAAATTGAGAATGATTATCTGACACTTTCCCTTCAAGTAACCTACATGCAGCAAACATGTACCTCAATGCTTTAGTCAGCAGAAGGTCAGTATGTGTACTACTTCTGTCCACCTGGAATAAGCATCAACCACAAGTACATTTTCTTATTATTATCTGTAAATTAGCTGAAAACCCATTTCCTTCAGTCACAAATAACTACAATGATAAGTAGCTATCTTTATAATTAACACTAACCTGCAGGCAAACTAGTAGTTGATGTCTCACTGACCACAATTTTCAAAACTATGTTGGTTTATTTGTTTTCCATTCGGACATTTTAGTTTGTACATCTCTTCAGAAATCACAGAGCCACAGCCCCTGAATCAGTTCCTATTCTCACCTATGCTGCCCCTCATGTTTGGGAGGGGCTCCCAGAAACATCCACAAAACTACCTCATCATCCACTTTCATATGCCTCCTTAAAATTCTCCTTTGTTGTGATACTACAAAAAACTGGACAATAGTGAGGCTGCTGGTGTGTGAGACCACTGCCTATCATGCAGACCAGCACTGTCTCATTGTTTCCTTGTACTCCCCTATCCGTTTGTATCGATCTGTTGTTTCTTGTTTTATACTTAGATTGTACGCTCACAAGGGCAGGACTTTTTGTTCGGGCTCCTAGGCTCTACAGTAATACAAACAATGAATAATAATAATAGTCTTTACCAATGTGCTTTATTGGAGCTCTCTGCATTCCACACAATAGAAGTTATGAGAAATGGTATAACTTAGAAGCTACCTTGTCATAAAGATGCCTGGTTCAAACAGACTACTCCCAACAGTTCTAGGCAACTGCACCTATATTCCTCTTCTGTTGTCCAGCAAGGTTACCCAATCTAGGCACCCAGCTACTCAGCCACCATCTCTCTTGGGTTGTAGAGTTCATCCCAGCGCTAACAAGGGATCTGGTAGGAGCCAGTCCTTCAAATCCTACAAAGAGTTTTTTTCTATAGTTACATAACTGCTTTGATCTTCAGCTATCATAATGCCACTATATAAATCCTTGGTACGACCACACCTTGAACACTGCATGGAATTCTGGTCACTTCATCTCAGAAAAGACATTAGAATTGGAAAAAGTAAAGAGAGGAGCAACATAAATTATTAAGCAGCTTCCATATGGGGAGAGATTAGAAAGACTTGGACTTTTCAGCTTGTAAAAGAGATGACTAAAGGGGTACATGATAGAGGTCTAAAAATCATGAATGGTGTGAAAATAGTAAATAAGGAAGTGTTATTTAGCCTTTCACACAACACAAGAACCAGGGGTCACCAAATGAAATTAATAGACAGCAGGTTTAAAACAAACATAAAGAAGTACTTCTTCACACAATGCATAATCAACCTGTGGAGCTTGTTGTGAGGACAAGTTGACTATGCATTGTATGAAGAAATAATTCTTTATGCTTCTATTAATCCTCCTGCCTATTAATTTCATTGGGGCAGGTTCTTATGTTACGTGAACTGGATTAAAAAAAAAATGAGATAAGTTCCTTGAGGACTATTGGCCAAGATGGTTAGGAATGCTACTGTATGTCCTGGGTTTCTGGGACTGAACGACAGAAGATGGGTCATTTGATAATTGCCCTGTTCTATTCTTTCCTTCTGATACATCTGGCATTGGCCACTGTCAGAAGAAAGGATACTGGGCTAGATGGACCATTGGTCTAACACAGTATGGCCATTCTTATGTTCTTATTCAGCCTGTTTTCAGCTGTTCATAATCTTTTGAAATATCCACCCTTTGAACTGAATTTTTCCATGTGTAAGCTTTCTTGAAAACGATTTGGAGTCCATGGCCATCACTCCCTGTCCATCTCAGAGGGAGGTCATGCCCCCTCACTCTCGGGTCCCTAATAAGGCAAGGGTTATTGGGAGATTAGTAATCTCTGAGACCCTGACCCTCTAGGTGGGGACAAGTGGCAGGTAGCCCAGGGCCCTGCCCGCAGGCAGGGCAGAGTAACAAAGAGTCTACGGGCTCAGACTGTCAAACATGGCAGATCACCACACAGTCTAGAGGCTCAGGCCCTTGGGCAGGGTGGAGCACAAACAGTCTGATGTCCTAGCTCTGGCAGATGGCAGAGAAACGCAGACCTCTTGGCCTAAGGTGGGAAGGCTGCCACCCCCAGGGTGGGGATGGCAGCAGGGGGTAGGGGTCGCAGGCCCACCCTACTCCACCAGGTCCAAGCCCAGGGCCCCAAAAGTAGCAGAGTGCTCCACCACTAGGTCAGCTAGGATCTGCCTTAAACACACTGACCTGGGTTCAGGCATTAACAGAACCAAACTACTGTTGGGTGTCTCTGGGCTACTTCCTACACTCCTCTCGCAGTGTACCTGTGGCTCAGGATCATCCTCTGTCTCCCTGAGGTGCATGGCTAGCGGAAGTCTCAGCAACTCCTCAGTTCCCTGGTCTGGCAGCTCTGGTAAGTCCCCAGTGCAGCAGAGGTCATCTTGAGGCTCAAGCCCCAGTGGCAGGCAGGAGGCATCTCTCTCCTTCTGCACCTCAAGCCCAACTGAGCTGCAAGGCCCGCCTTTTATACTTCCTGTGCTGCCCCTCTGCTTCCAGCAGGCAGGCATAGGTGTCCTGGCTCCACCTATCAGGGGCTGGGCAGGGGTTCCTCCTTCTCAATCTCAGAGGGAGGCCATACCCCCTCGCTACACCATCCATCTGTTGTTATTTACTATTTGCATTCCCAGAGTGGCTAGGAGCCTAGGATCTCACTATGCTCGGTGCTTTCTGTCCATCTGTCTGTCTGTGTTCATAAAGTTTGAGCAAAATCCTTTCAGTCATTTTTGAGCACAGCAATGGTGAAAAAATCCATTTTTCCTGATTTTGAAAAATTCAAACCACATTTTTTTAAAGACTCCAGAGGGAAAATGACTTAGATAGTTTGGAAAAATTGTTTTTGATTTTCCACAAATGTTTGAAAGTTGCCAACTGAGCATGCGCTTCATTAAAGATATAGCTGTGCATTGTGGGTGAAATTCCAGTAACTGGGCTTAATGAAGGTAAATCCACCCCCAAATTGTGGCCAGAAAATGGGTCCGCACAGGCTCCCTGAAGCCCTTCTACACTTGTTGTGTGCAGTTTTAGCCCCATTGGATCCACAGAATCACAGATCTTATGGCTTTTCCCCTGGCCTTCCATCTTGCGCCAGTGCCACAATGTACAGGGCTAGTATAGAGAATAACACACACTGCTGTCTTGTTAGGATGCTGAAATTGTAAATCAGTGTGGAATTCAGCCAGAAACAGACTTCAGCAACCAGTGTTGACAGCATCGGCATCCTAGAGTTTATCTAGTTTATGTCCCTTTTCACAAAGCTCATACAAACCTGGGTCCTCTTGAGCCCAGTAAATTTTGAAATGAAGAGATCTTGATTCTCCATTCTTGGAACTGCTGATTTTAATCTCCATGCATTTGGCTTTTCTCTCTCTATTTTGCCCTCAAAACATCCCAAGTTAACTGAGATAAAATTGTTCTTCAACAGTACATTGGCAAAAGTAGTGGAGCTTTAATCATAAAATCTCGATTTATTTGCCGTCAGTGTCTATAGACATGCTAAAATAGGCTGAGAATAGACAGTAAAACCCAATTTTGATCCTAACATTAGCAAGTAGGACTACATACCTTTCAAAGGAACTGTATCCACATATAACAGGGCTGAATGTGGTATTCTAATTTCAATCCCCTTGTGCTTTTTCTCCACCCTTACTGATAGATCTTACCCTTCAGTGATCTTAGCAGAGTGAAATCACAAACTCCCCAAATGATCCCCATCTGGAATGTCAGGAGGAAGGGAAATGCTTATGGAATGTTAAATGTTGAGTAAAATGTTGAGTATACAGTTTTCCTATAGTCAGGAAATTTAAAATGGGTTCACAGAAACTGTAATTCTTCCCTCAATCCATGTACCTTAAAGAGGTTATCTGATCTGAACATGATCTGGTGTTCACACTGCACAGCTAGCTGAGCATGTATATGGCTGCAATGGATTCCACATTTAAGAGGGGTAATAGTCTAGGTTGGGACCCTTCCCACTTTACCTCTCCTCCATTATATTTTTTGGTTTTAATTTTATGTCAAATTTCCCACTTTCTCGAGCTACATAGTGCATCCTGAAGGACTCTATTTTAAATTTCACACAGCAACCATGATATCTAGATAGCAGGAGATTTAATTCAAATAGGTGATCTGAAAAGGAGTTGGCTGAAGCCACAAAACCCTACTCTTCTAGGACCTTGCTGTGGAGATGCACTGTGAAAGTGCAGGATTCTGCACTAGATTGGTGCCAATCTAGTCTTACACTCTCTTTAGGCAGCTCAATATAATTGTAATGGCATATAATAATGGAACAAAGAATGCAGGTCATACTTACAGGATGGGGAATTGTATACTGGCAAGCAGTGATTCTGAAAGGATTTTAAGGGTTCTGGTGGATAACCAACTGAACATGAGCTTCCAGTGCAGTGCTGCGGCTGAGAGAGTTAATGTGATCCTTGGATGTATAAACAAGGAAATATTGAGTAGGAAGATGGTATTACATCAGTATTCAGCATTAATGAGACTGTTACTGAAATACTGTGTCCAGTTCTGGTATTCACACTTCAAAAAGGATGCTGAAAAACTGGAAAGGGTTCAGAGAAGAGCTATATGAATGAAGTGAAGTCTGGAAAATCTGCCTTACAGTTAGAGACTAAAGAAGCTCAAACTGTTTAACTAAGTAGTGACCTGATCACAATCTACATAGAGAGAAGGTTTTTAATCTTGAAGAAAAAGGCAGAAGACCAAATGGCTGGAAGTTGAAACTAGACAAACCCAAACTGGAAATAAAACTCAAATATTTAATAGAGAGGGTAATTAAATATTGTAACAATTTACAAAGTATGTGGTCGACACTCCATCACTTGAAGTCTCTAAATCGAGACTAGATATCTTTCCAAATGATACATTCTCATTCAAGCAGAAGTTATGGGCTTTATGCAGAAGTTACTGGGAGAAATTCTGTGATCTGCATCATCCAGGACGTCAGACTGGATGATCACAATGGTTCATTCTGGCCTTAAAACTATATTTCTTTGGAATGTGTGATCTGTTCAGTCTCCAGCCTAATAAGCCGTAAGCAGGGATTGTTAGAGCACAGCCATTAAGCACCGTAATATTTTTGTCAAATACTATGTGACAGTGATTCTGTAATCAGAGCTCCTTTTGTAATAAATATGTAGAACAGGACAGAGTTAAGGTTACTGCTGCAGTCTTTTCAGTTACCTCCACAAACAAATATTCTTGACTATTTTTTATTGGGTTTTACTATGGTTGTAATACAAAAACAACTCACCAGTGGATGAGTGGATGAATAGGAAACAGATTGATTGAAGAGCTGGGGGAGACTCTGACTGAGAACCAATGCAGTGGGAGGAAGAAGGTGTGTGTGTGTGTGGTGGGGGGGGAGACAGATCTAATGAAGAGACAGGGCACGGGGGGAGCATATGGACTGACTGGGCAAAAAGACTAAGACAAGGACCTGGAAGGATTACTAAAATGGGATGAGGAGTCTAGGGAGGGAGACTGGGACTAGGAGCTAGTGGGAATGAAGTATATGGGCAGGAGGTTGACTAGAGGCTGGAGATGGAGATGACAGATCAGACAATGAACCAGGAGATAGGGAAGAAGTGGGACTGACTAGGCAAGGAGCCTGGGGAACAGGAACTAGTGGGGCTGAGGGGAACTGGGTGTGGTTGGCCAGGAGACTGGGACTGGAAGCAGGGGAGACTAGGATTGGGACAGTGAGTCCAGAGGGATGATACTCACACTTGCTGAGCAAAGAGACTGGAACTGGGATGAGAAGCCTGAGGAGTGGAGACTGAGACTGACTAGGTGAAGAGAATGGGATGAGGAGTCGGGGGTGAAAAAAGACAGGACTTGGGCAGGGACAGGCTGAAGAGGACTATCAGGACCAGGATGTGGGTGTGACTTACTGGTCAGAGAGGTTGTGGTGGTCAGGCCTCGTGGTCAGAGTCCAGGAACCAGGCTAGGGGTCAGAGCCAGACTCAGAAACCAGGGATCAAAGAAGAGTCAGGTCCAGTGGAGCAGCCAGTCAGGAAGTGGATCAGTTGGATGGACAACTTTGTGTGCTTCCTTCTGGCTTAAATATTATGGTCTGGAGCTGGTCATCCCCAGTCATGACCCAAGTGAGCAGTGCTTCTGGGTTGGGTCAGAGTTCCACTTACTCCTTGCTTCCAGTAGTTCTGGGTGAGTTACCCAATGGTGGCCAGGGTGCATAGGCTGCCTGGGAACCCAGGTTTGAGACCCACAGATCCTTACAGGGCAGGGGCAGAAGGGGTCAAGCTTGGGGGCGGGGAATAAGCAGAACTCTTTATTCTCCTCCAGAGCATGGAATGGAACTCAAGATCCCTTAGTCTCACCAATCCTATGCTGTCAGCATATATTTGTGAAACCCAATGACAGAGTGTCACACCCCCCTCTAGCTCTGGTCCATACAGAGGATAACAACCTATATTGCTCTGAGTTACTCCGTTAGCTCAATTGGCAGGGGTCTTTGTGTTGGACCTAAAGTTTCCAAACCCGCTGATGAAGCATGAAGGTGTCAATGTGATGACCCATGGTGGAACTGCTGTATTATTTCAATTTGCGAGTAGGGGTCCTGAGAAAAAAAAATATGTGATCATGTAATTAAAGACTGTATCATAATGCATATGAACAAGGGGAGTGAATTAAGGTTGCACAGGCAGCGTTAATTCTGGCATTTCCTAACTTTTGCATGCTTGATTTTGCAATCTTAATAATATTCTTTTAACATAGTTTTTTGTGTAGTAGTATATTTCAGCTTGGCAAGTAGCTAAGAGGTGTTGGTGAATCTTTCAAGCTCTGTGCCTGAACACATCACCACAGGTGCAGACTTTCTGATTTCCTGAGGGGAGTTTCATTCCTGCTCCGTCCCAGGCCCTGCCCCCGCCCCATCTCTTTCCATCCGTTCTGTCCCTTCCCCCGAGGGCACCTAGACAACTGGTGCCTCCCCATAATGGGGAGGAGGAACATGATCTAAAGGGGAGGTCTTGTGTTATCCTCCCCCTCCCTCATGCCCAGACCACAGAGTCAGCACCTATCCACACCACAACCTCAGCTACCACCTCAACTGAAGAAATCTTTACCCTTCCCTTCATTTTCTCTCCTCTGAGCTAGTGCAACTCCCTTTTCTATGGTCTTCCCAAGCCCCAGCTGTCCAAACTCAAGAAAATGCAGAATACAGCTGCCCATCTATTCACATGTACAAAGAAGCATGACTGCATACCCACACCCTCAGACAATTCATGATATCCTCCATGGATTTACCCCAGCCTATTTTATGGATCATGTCTCTTTCCACTCACTCTCTGATAGCATAGTCCTCCATCTGTCCTTCCACACTGCATCCCACAATTGTTTGTATTCAAGCCTTCTTCTCATCTCCAGCTACCATTTGAAATAGTCTCCCTGTGTTTCTCCCCTTCATTGACTCCTCAGTTTCATGACCCTTTTAATTCTTGGCTGCAGTACTGTCACTGTCAACAAGGGTGTCACTTAATGCAGTTATGATCTGGGTGGCTCATGTTTAGCAGTAGGCTTTGTAGTAAGCACAGTGTAATATTGGTTGTACCTAGTAGGAAGCAGATAACAAGGACTGTCTGAAGTCATTTGTGACTCTGCATTTTACCTGTTTTTTTAGGGTGACCAGACAGCAAATGTGAAAAATCGGGATGGGGGTAGGGTGTAATAGGAGCCTATATAAGAAAAAAACCCCAAAATCGGGACTGTCCTGATAAAATTGGGGCATCTGGTCACCCTATGTTTTCTGGACATAGCTCGTACTTCTGGTATCTATTTATCCTTGGAGATGTGTGTGTGTGTGTGTGTGTGTGTGCGTATGAGTATGCGCACAGGGGGAGTAGTGTTTATGACAAGCAACCTGTCCATTATTATTATAGTAGTTATTATTATTGTTGCATTAGCGTTAAAGGCTCTAATCAGGACTAAGGCCCCATTGTACTGCCACTGTACAAACACATGAAAGGACACTATCCCTCCCTCAAATTGCTTACAATCTATGCTAAACTAATAAGTCTAAGAATCCCGCAGCAAGCAGAACCTGCCTCATTTACACCCTGTTACTGACCATTGCATTGTGGACACCTGGAGAGAAGCCACCAAGTTAGTTAATACATGCCACTAAACATCCACCAGATTTATTCATTACTGAGCTGAGTCCAGATTAAAGCAGAGGTCTGGAGATGAGATGCTGCATATCCCTAGATATGGGCTCTTAATAATGCATTTAGGTGCCTAGAGGGATTTTCAAAAGGACCTAGATGCCTAACTCGCAACTCCTAGGAGCTTATGAACATCCCACTAGATGTCTATCTGCATCTTTAGCACCTAAATATCTTTGAAAATCTATCCTCAAGGTCTTTGGGCCAGGGACATTGTATTTTCCTTCACATAAAGCACATTATATCACTATATAACCACATAGCAGCCACATTTCCAGTCCCTGTATTTTGGGATTTTACTACACGGGATGGTTTTCCCATTCTGTTCACTTTAGGTCCCCTTTTGTACTAATCTCTAGGATGCCCCAGCAGCTAGCATGCTACAAGTGATCAGCCAACATTTATTACATGTAGCTGTCTCAAACCCTGCTCCGAGATCTCATCACAAATTTGAGAGAAAGCTAAAGCTTCCAGAAAAGATGATGTCAGCAAAATAGTTAAATGGTTGTAGATTAAATATTTGCTCCGCTTCTGCAATCATGGTACCCAAGTCATGAAGCAAACCTGCCAGAATACCCATCTAGTATTGTAAAGACTGCTATGTCAGTCTCCAAGCCAAAGCTAAACACGTGATGACCACTGAAAGCAGGACACCAGTGCCTGGGAAACTAAATAAATATATGCACACAGCCATCCATCACTGCCATCTGGAAAAGATTGGGCTGAACGTCTTCCTGTCAGGATCTGCTACAGTATTTATTTGTGTAGCTGAGCTATGGCTTTGGGGAGTTCAGCAAAATATTTGTCAATGATGATTTGGTGAGAAGATTTGAGGCCAATTGCAAGGCTACAATTAAACCCCCTATTCAAATTTGCAAAATAACTATTCCAATTAATGGCTACATTCCCTTTTCCATGCAGGAGCTTCACATATGTGGAAATAACAAGTGAGAGGTGATCTCACTTTGGTGCTATGTACATATGTTAACAAAACCCCATGGATGATCTTGAGTTGGTGACATATACAGGTGTAAAGAACTCATGATGGATGATGTTGCTTCTATGACATATATATAAACTTGATGGAAAGTGTAAGCTGTTGCTTAACACAAATAATCTGACTTCTTCTTCTAATACCATAACATAAGTAAGGGAGAAAATGTCAGTACAGAGGCATATCAGCTATATAGGAAAGGAGAAGGGAGGGAGGCTAACGCCACCCAGCTACAGTCCAGCAATGGAAAGTGTATTGATTACATTTTTATGTGACGCAATGAGAAATGAAAACTTTTAAAGAAAAATGTGCTTCAGACTATCAAGACTGGAAGAGAATGAGAAGAAAATATTCTTAACCAACCCATACTTAATTGAAACCACTAGATATCAGCTTTGTGGAGTGGAGCAGGCTTTGCCTATGCCAGTATCTGGTGGGTAACACATTCATTCAGCCAAATAGACATCAAATACATGTCTAAATTATGTAGAACTCAACTGTATGATCCAAAAATGAGTGACTTCAATCAGAGAAGAGACCATCCTAACTTTGTTACTTACCAAGAGAGGGGAACTGATGGAGGATTTGAGAATAATAAGGTAATTTAGAAGGAGTTCCTATGAGATATATGCATGAAGAAGAGGGGGAATCACCATGTTCATCAGTACGTGGGTAAGAAAAGAAAATATTGGGAAATTAAGACATGCAGGGCCAAATCCTTAGATCCTTACTCAGTCTCTACTCACTGCTTACACAGACAACTCCAACTGACTCCAACAGGAATTTGCCTGAGTAATAGCAGCGTAAAACTGAGTTTGGACATCAGGATTTGGTTTCTAGTGAGTGAAGTGCAATGAATGGAAGTATGAAAACTCACCAGTATGGAAGAAGGCTGGGCACCCAGCTGGAAGAGGGTAAGGGGCAACAAGGATGCACATCATCACCTTCCAAATCCCCCTGGAAATGCCAAGAAAAAGTTAGTGCTGTCTGAATCTGTATTCACGTTGCCACACTCCCCTCTCCGTGCTGAACATCTGAGAGCAGAAGAGCAGAGAGCCTGGAAACTCTCTACAGATGGCCTGGCCTTCGTCAGATCCCTGTGGGTCAGAAGCTCTGAGGAATGGAATTTCAGTCCTTTCTGTGGGGCAGCAACCCTCCCCCAACCAATCCAAGAAATCTTCATGAAGGGATCCTCACAAAGCTTTCCTCTTCCCAGGGAATGTGATCAAGCCCACACTAATTTTAGCACAAAAAACTAAAATTCCACTCAGCAAGTAGTTTCCAGAAAACAAGAAGCAGCCAGTGTATGTCATGGGGGACTGCTTGGAGACCTGAAGTTTACAAAAATAGCTGTACTGTAAATGAAAAGCTGGGATGAGGGCAACCAAATAAGAGTAAGTTAAGATTTGAAGGGAAAAGACATGGGCAGCAAAGAACATAGAATTTGTTAATGCTGCGAAAGGGCCTCAGGGGAATAAGAAGGAATTTTGTAAATGTACCAGGGGGAACTAGAAGTGCTGGAGAGAGTTTAAGTCCATTAAGAAATGAAGAAGCAGATGAAATTAATGAGGACTCATAATAGCCAAGATACTGAATTTGTTTTTAAAATTTATCTTCCATAAGAAAATGAAAGAAAAAAGGTTTGAACAACTAAAGAAACAACTTTTGAAATAAATCAGCAGTAAACCCAACCAATAGGCAGATAGTTGCTCCTTAAGGATAAACTATTTAAAATAATTTAGAATTTTCCACTTTACTACCCTAATTACAGTAAGCGTTGGCACTCATATTTTCTAGATGGAGTAGCTGAATTATAGAGCAGGTTAAGTGATTAAACCAGAAAGAGGACAAGTGACTGAGCCAGGTACAGAACCCAGTAATCAAACATTTTTAAATCTGAAAGACTGGATAACTCGCCCCAAGGAGCTTTAAAAGAATTGGGCTAAAAGAGAATTGGGCTAAAAGAGAAAGTTCCAGTAAACTGGAAAACAGCTAATGTTGGTTGTGCTAATATTTAAAAAGGTAAATGGACCAACATAACCATTACCTAGTCAGTCTGACATCAATCCCGAACAAAATCATGAAACGGCTGATACAGGATGCAATTAGTAAATAAATAAAGGATGGTTGCATAATTAATGCCAATCAACGTGGCTTATGGAAATCAGGTCTTGTCAAATAAAGTCGCTATTGTTTTTTGATGAGATTACAAGTCTGGTTTATAGAGGTAATTATGCTACATAATAGACTTAAACTTCCAGAAAGTAAAAAATTGGGAATAATGATACTGACTTTCTTGGTAGAGCACTTTGAGAGCTAAAAATGAAAAGTTCTGCTATGTTGTAGTAGTAACAGCAGCAATAGTATTTGCTAACCACCCTTTAGTGTTAGCTTGTCAAGTATGGAAAAATAATGCAGGTGTGGGGGGAACATAGTATGGAATGTCTTTAATATGTCGTTCATACAAAGCATATCTCCAAATGCTTTACAGAGTTAAATGACATGGCAGAGGCAGAGAGAAATTAAATGGTATAAGCAAAGGGAGAAAATACATGCTTTCAGAGGAGATACAGCTGATGTGGAATAGTACTGTGTAAGCGGGATCTGAATGAGCTCTCCCCTGACATCTAGTGATGAGCTGGATAAAAGAAATTCAGTAGATGACCTTGTTTACATGGGCTCACCCACACTGCCTCAGTGCTCAGCATGATGGGGCTGCTTTGCCCAAATGATCATTTTTGGCTGGTGTTGGATCACAAGTCACTTTGCTATTGAGGGAAGGGTTATTAAAGGGTTGTTATCCTTGTTGTGTGAATCAAGAGCAGGAGAACTGTCATACACTGACTGAAGGACTCATCCTCAACTAAACTGCACTTGCTAGACAGGGAACATGGGTGCCAAAGTCCAGTGGAGTTGAGAGAGGGTGGGGACAGATACTTATACATGGTGGTGTGGGCCCTGTCTAAGGTTCTAGACACCATTTGACCTGTTCTCTCTTCACTGTTTAATAACAGAACTGATTAATACTCAATTGAGAGTCTTGTTGCAGACCAATAGAGCTGAAAACACAGATACCAGGCCTAAGCATTAGTCTTGCTTTGGGATAGTGTCTCTGATGCAAGAGACTATCCAATCTGCACTAGCAGGTTCCTGCTCTGAGAGCTGAAATCAGCAAGAGCTGTGTAACGTGGTGGGACCTCAAGACATCCTAGAGGGTACAGAGCAGCGTGGCAAGAGCAACTGTGATTGAGGTGCAGTGGAGGGAGAAGGGAGCTGTGCATTAAAGAACTTTTGGTCGCTGGACTTAAGAACCTGAGGCAAAAGGACACTATCCAATGAACTCTAGGTTGGGTATTTTGCTCATGTGTTTATGAATCCTGCTTGCAGCATTTTCCCTAGTTAATGCTGGGTTACTTTCTCCCTTTTAATTAAGTTTCTTTTGTACATTCAGACTCTGTGCTTGCAAGGGAGAGGTATTGCCTCCTAGAGGCATGCAAGGGATGGTGTGTAATTGTCCCAAGTTACTGTGGGAGGGCTTGAGCTGGTTCTTTGTTGTATTGTTGAAAAGGAACCCCTAGATATTGAACTCATCCCTTGTTGCTGCCAACTCCGACTGGCAGAAGGGTTACAACTGTATATGAAGTATTATATGGGAAGCACTGTGAAACTCCTAGACTTGAAGTGATGCTCATGAGAGCAGAAGAGAGAACTTTCCCAGCAGCTGGCCAAGTGCTATTCAATTAATTTCCTATGAACATGGGACCTTACCAATCTCAGAGCATCAAATAAAATGTCAAGTATCAGAAGAGTAGCCATGTTAGTCTGGATCTGTAAAAGCAGCAAAGAGTCCTGTGGCACCTTATAGACTAACAGACGTTTTGGGGCATGAGCTTTCGTGAGTGAAAACCCACTTCATTGGACGCATGTAGTGGAAATTTCCAGGGTCAGGTATATATATGCAAGCAAGAATCAGTCTGGAGATAACGAGGTTAGTTCAATCAGGGAGGATGAGGCCCTCTTCTAGCAGTTGAGGTGTGAAAATCAAGGAGAAACTGCTTTTGTAGTTGGCAAGCTATTCACAGTCTTTGTTTAATCCTGAGCTGATGGTGTCAAATTTGCAGATGAACTGAAGCTCAGCAGTTTCCCTCTGAAGTCTGGTCCTGAAGTTTTTTTGCTGCAGGATGGCTACCCTTAGATCTGCTATTGTGTGTTGAGGGAGATTGAAGTGTTCTCCTACAGGTTTTTGTATATTGCCATTCCTAATATCTGATTTGTGTCCATTTATCCTTTTCCATAGGGACTGTCCACTTTGGCCAGTGTACATAGCAGAGGGGCATTGCTGGCATATGATGGCGTATATTACATTGGTGGATGTGCAGGTGAATGAACTGGTGATGGTGTGGCTGATCTGGTTAGGTCCTGTGAAGGTGTTGCTGGTGTAGATATGTGGGCAGAGCTGGCATCGAGGTTTGTTGCATGGATTGGTTCCTGAGTTAGAGTTACTATAGTGCAGTGTGCAGTTACTGGTGAGAATATGCTTCAGGTTGGCAGGTTGTCTGTGGGCAAGGACTGGCCTGCTACCCAAGGCCTGTGAAAGTGAGGGATCATTGTCCAGGATGGGTTGTAGATCCCTGATGATGCATTGGAGGGGTTTTAGCTAGGGACTGTATGTGATGGCCAGTGGAGTCCTGTTGGTTTCTTTCTTGGGTTTGTCTTGCAGTAGGAGGCTTCTGGGTGGCGTCTGGCTCTGTTGATCTGTTTCCTTATTTCCTCGTGTGGGTATTGTAGTTTTGAGAATGCTTGGTGGAGATTCTGTAGGTGTTGGTCTCTGTCTGAGGGGTTAGAGCAGATGCGATTGTACCTCAGTGCTTGGCTGTAGACAATGGATCATGTTGAGCATTGGCCTGCTAAACCCAGGGTTGTGAGTTCACTCCTTGAGGGAGTGATTTGGGGATTGGTCCTGCTTTGAGCAGGAGGTTGGACTAGATGATCTCTTGAGGTCCTTTCCAACCCTAATAATCTATGATACATCTATCCATGATGTGGTGTGCCCGGGATGGAAGCTGGAGGCATGAAGGTAGGCATAGTGGTTGGTAGGTTTTCGGTACAGGGTGGCATTAATGTGACCATCACTTATTTGCACCGTGGTCTCTATGAAGTGGACCTCCCGTGTAGATTGGTCCAGGCTGAGGCTGATGGTGGGGTGGAAGCTGTTGAAATCGCGGTGGAATTTTTCCACAGTCTCCTTCCCATGGGTCCAGATGATGAAGATGTCATCAATGTAGCGTAGGCAGAGAAGGGGTGTGAGTGGACGAGAGCTGAGGAAGCATTGTTCCAGGTCAGCCATAAAAATGTTGGCATATTGTGGGGTCATGCGGGTGCCCATAGCAGTGCCACTGATCTGGAGGTGTATATTGTCATCAAATTTGAAATAGTTGTGTGTGAGGATAAAGGCACAGAGGTCAGCAACCAGTTGTGCTGTGGTATCCTCAGGGATACTGTTCCTGACGGCTTGTATTCCATCTGTGTGTGGGATGTTTGTGTAGAGATCCTCTACATCCATGGTGACTAGGATGGAGTTTTCTGCAAGGTCACCAATGCATTGTAGTTTTCTCAGGAAATCAGTGCTTCAATTTAGCT
Organism: Gopherus flavomarginatus; assembly: GCF_025201925.1. NCBI lineage: Eukaryota > Metazoa > Chordata > Testudines > Testudinidae > Gopherus > Gopherus flavomarginatus. Next base: position 155,678,012 of record NC_066617.1, on the reverse strand, counting down.
TTTCTATAGCCACAATAAAAACAAGAAGGAAGGAATAGAAGATAGGAACTGGAAGAGGAGGAGAAGGAAAAAATAAAATAAAAAAAGCCTCAGCTGCCTAAGGGAAAGAGGAAAGAAACTAGACCATGCCTTTATATTATGGTAGTGATAGTTTCATAGAGCACTCTGATACTACTGTGATGAGCACAATATAAATTCTTAAATAGATTTTAGATGCATAGAGGGATAACTGGTGAGGGAAAAGGCAGTGCAGGGATGTTAAAATTACACCTGTCTTCTACAGTTAATCCCTTGCCCTCTGGTAAGATTCACACTAGGGATGGGAGGTAGCACTGCTGCTCCATCCCTTGGTGTTCCTCTATGCTTAGAGTTCTCTTGGGGTCATGACAAAGGATGTTGGTGAGTGGCTGTAGTTTCAACACATTCCTAGTGTCTCTGGCCCCCTCCCTGGGCAGTGGTGTCCTCTTTACCAGTACTGTCAACTTGTGGAATTTATACATCAATATTCTGCCACTAGGGCTTTTATTGTCAACTATTGTGAGTATGACTTGATGATAAAATTCTTGTTACCCAGTAGTCTTCTTCAGAGCTAAGGTGATTTTCTAGAACCAGGCTGAATTAAAATTATTCCTATCCATCTTGCTCAATGGTGCCAATTCACACACACAATTTTATCATGTTTTGTGATAGCTGGTGTTTTTTTGTTTAAAGACCCAGCTCCTGGAGTCATGAATCTCAGCTTTAATTCACAAAAAAAAGTACATTTCTAACTCTCATGGTTGTGGAGAAAAGTTTCAATATGTGAACCCTGGAGACTCAAAAACCAGAAAGCTTATGAAAAGAACATCACATTTATTATTTTGTAAAATCTCATGATTTTTAAGCCAATCATGTGGTTTGTTTGAGTCTGACTCATGACTTTTTAGCTCTTTTGGTTGTGTGACAAAGTTTCTCCTCTGCCTTGGTGGGTTTTCTGCTTATTGGCAGATTTGCTTGCCACAGAGATTCACAGCAGCCCTCAGTTTGGCCACTTTTGATAGTGGCTTAAACCTGCTGTTCACTCAGCTAAACTCATCGCTGGCCAGCATGGGGAATAGGGAGGAGAACAATCTCCACAGTCTCTTCTGATCTACCTTGTGGGTCAGGGGACAGGCCATGGATCTTCTCCTCTGGTGGGACCCACAGTCCAGGTCAACTCCTCTTATATCCAGTATGAGGGAGGAGGATGGGGGGAATCCAGGCCCACCCTCTACTCCAGGTTCTAGCTCAGGGTCCTGTGGATCACAGCTGTCTACAGTGTTTCTTGTAACAGCTGTGTGACAGCTACAAGTCCCTGGGCTACTTCCCCATGGCCTCCTCCAAACACCTTCTTTATCCTCACCACAGGACCTTCCTCCTGATGCCAGATAGCGTTTGTACTCCTCAGTCCTCCAGCAGCACACCCTCTCACTTCCCACTCCTTGAGCGCCCCTCACTGACTGAAGTAAGGTTCTTTTTAAACCAGGTGCCCTGATTAGCCTGCCTGTCTTAATTGATTCTTGCAGCTTCTTAATTGGCTCCAGGTGTCCTAATTAGCCTGCCTGCCTAAATTGGCTCCAGCAAGTTCCTAATTGTTCTGGAACAGCCACTGTTACTTTACCCAGGGAAAAGGGACCTGCTTAATCTGAGGCTAATATATCTGCCTTCTATCACTCTCCTGTAGCCATCTGGCCCTACCCTGTCACCATTGGCATTACTGTGGCCTGATGTAGTCATGTCACATAATAACACTCTTTCCATTCCACTATTATCTCTGGAGGATTTTAAACTGCAGCTGCTAAAGTTAGACATTTTTAAATCAGCAGGTTCAGATAACTTGCATCCAAGAGTTTTAAAAGAGCTGTCTGAGGAGTTCACCGGACAGTTGATTTTGAATAAGTCTTGGAACATGTAGTTTAGAAGATTAAAAGGAAGCTAATGTTGTACCAATATTGAAAAAGGGCAAATGGAATGACACAGGTAATTATTGTCCTCTCTGTCTGCCATTTCAGGTAAGATAATGGAGTAGCTGATACAGGACTCAATTAATAAAAAAATTTAAGTGGGTAATATAATTAATACCAATCAACATATGTTTATGGAAAATAGATCAAGTCAAACTGACAAAATCTTTTTTTGATGAGATTACAATTTTGATTGATAAAGGTAATTGTATTGTTGTAATAGACTTCTGAAAGTTGTTTGACTTGGTACTGCATGTGATTTTGATTTTAAAAACTAGAAAGATATCAAATTAATGTAGCACACATTACATGGATTAAAAGCAGGCTAACATATGTCTCAAAATGTAATTGTAAACAGGGAAATCATCATAGAACAGGTGTATTTCCAGTGTGGTTCTTGGCCCTACACAGTAACATTTTTATCAATGACCTGAGAAAAAACATAACATCGTCACTAATAAAGTTTGCAGATAATACAAACATTGGGGAATGGTAAATAATGTAGAGGGCAGGTCACTGATACAGAGTGATCTGGATCATTTGGAAAGCTGGGTGCAAGCAAACAAAATATATTTTAATATGGCTAAATGTAAAGTTACATATCTAGGAACAAAGAATGTAGGCCATATTTACAGGATAGGGGATTCTTTCCTGGGAAGTAGTGACTCTGATAAAGATTTTGGGATTGTGGTGGATAATCAGCAGAACATAAGCTCCCAGTGCCATGCTGTGGCCAAAAGGGCTAATGCAGTCCTTGGTGAACAAACAGGGGAGTATCAAGTTAGAGAGGTTATTTTACCTCTGTATTTGGCACTGGTGTAACTGCTGCTGGAATACTTTATCCAGATTCAGGAAGGATGTTGATAAATTGTAGAGGGTTCAGAGAAGAGCCACAAGAATGATTAAAGGATTATAAAACATGCCTTATAGTGATAGACTCAAAGACCTCAATCTATTTAGTGTTACAAAGAGAAGGTTACGGGGTAATTTGATTACTGTCTATAAGTACCTACCTGGGGGACAAATATTTAACAATGGGCTCTTCAGCCTATCAGAGAAAGGTATAACATGATCAAATGGCTGGAAGTTGAAGCTAGACAAATTCAGACCTGTGATAAGGTGTAAATTATTATGTGTAAAGGTAAATAACCATTGGCACAATTTTTTGAAGGTTGTGGTCGATTCTCCATAACAGACCATTTTAAAATCAAGACTGGATGTTTTTCAAAAAGATCTTCTCTAGGAATTATTTTGGGGAAATTCTATGACCTGTGTTATACATGAGGTCAGACTAGATGATCACAATGATCTCTTCTGGCTTTGGAATCTGTGAATAAACCTGAAGCTATTCAGAGTCAATGGAAGGTTTTGCCTTTGATCTCATAATGTGCAAAACTGGGCCCATACTTTGAAGCTCAGATAATCTGAATCAATCTCTGTTAATAAAATTAGTTTTTATTTTTCAGGTTTGCTGTACACAACAATATGATAAGGAGAGAGGGATTTATGTAATTTTAGAAAAGATACAAGAACACAGGAAGCCTCTGGAGACAAAGGAAAAAGAAAGAAAATTGCCTGTTTCAGCAGACACTAGATTTTGTTTTCAAAATCCGCAAAGGGTTTTTGTACATATAAAGAACACCAATGAGAACATTTAGAAGCAGAATAACATACAAAAAGACAGAAAACAGCTCTGTTTTATTCAGATGTTAAATTAAACATACTGGCAAAGCTAGGTGAATTTAAGCTTAATTTTCTCATAGTAGGTTCAAGGCAGTGGTTTTCAACCTTTTTTAATTTGTAGACCACTAAAAAATTTTGAATGGCTGTGCGGACTCCTTTGGAAATCTTAGACATAGTCTGCAGACCTCCACTAGTCTACGTACCACAGGTTGAAACCATTGGTGTAGGGGATTTTTAATAATCTAGGAAACTATCTTAGTATAAAGATTTAATTTCTGAAACCATACATGACTCCCAGATGAAAAGTTGTCTGAATTTTTACAGTAGCAGTATTGCCAACTGCCAGAGCTCAAAAATCATGAGATTTTTGAAGATAATAAATTGGAGGCTCGTTTTATCTGTGTTCTGCTGCTAAAGGCAGAGAACTCAAACAAGACCCAGTTCATCACTTGGAGAAGAGTTTCAGGTGGGAAGTATGAAATATAGGATGCGCCTTGAGAGACTGAGGAACCCAAAACTCAAAGGTTGCTGGGTTGATTTTTCTGCAGATCTGGTAATTACCCACGTATCAGTGGTTTAGTTTGCAGAGGGTGGGCCTGTCTTGAACTGTTTGGTCAATAACAATATCTTCTGTCCCACGGTAAAAGAGGGACCTTCCTGTTGGTGGCGGTTATCATAATGCCCGTAGACATCAAAATGTTGCTTTAGTTCCTGTTGGCTATGGTGTGTCTGGTCCGATGCTGTGTGAACTGTGAGTGCCATGGGCAGTGGAGGATGAAAATGGGGGTGAGACCAGATGGAGATCAAAGGTAGTCTGAGCAAACACTAATGCCCAGGGGTCAGGACAGTCAAAGGGCAGTCCAGATCAGTGGCTAGAGTTCACACAAGAGGTCAAAAAGCCAAGAGAGCCAATACAAGGGAAAGGTACAGCAATGTAGCTGATGCTGACAGGGGAGGCAAGCAAAGCAGGATTGGATGGGATTGCAAGACAGATCAGGCAGGGTAGCAAGGCAGGGTCAAGCAGGGTGGTGAATACTAACTAGCAGGGAATAGGTTGTCGCTCAAACAAAGCCAGAAAGAAAGCAGGAAGTTTACATATAGTCATCAGCCAATCAGGGTCAAGACCATGTGGCCAGTCAAGAAGCAGGTCACAAAACCCTGGAAACTGGCCACTCAAGTCTGTAAATTCCCTAGCAATTTGATGAGTTGAGGTGTTGTGACAGCTAAGGCTACTTCCCAAGAGCCCAGAGGCCAAGGTTTGAGACCATGGTCCTAACAGCACTCCTAGTTATGATGCGCTGCGTCCCCTTGATTACCTCCTCCCGTCGTGGTTAACTGCAACTTTAAGTGCATAAAGACTAGAGAAGCAAGCAATTCATAAACTGCAAGGCCAGAAGGGACCATTGAGATAATACCTCCTGTATAACATAGGCTATAGGATCCCCCCAAAATAATTCCTTTTGATCCAGTGCATATCTTTTTTTTCCCTTAAATCCAGCCTTGATTTAAAATTTTGCAGTGGTGGAGAATCCAGCTTTGAGAAATTGGTCCAATGGTTGATTACCCTCACTGTTAAAAATATATGCCTTATTTCCAGTCTGAATTTGTCTAGTTTCAGCTTCCAGACATTGTATTGTGTTATACCTGTCTCTGCTGGACTGAAGAGCCCATTATTAAATATTTGTTCCCCATCTAGGTATGTATAGGTTGTAATCAAGTCACCCCACAAAATTCTTCTTGTTACATTAAAGAGATGGAGCTCCTTGACTCTATAAGTAGGAGTGGCAGAATTCAATCTTTATTGTTTTTATAATTCCAACATATAACACAATGTTTATTTAACTATCTTTTTATTTTTATCAATTTCAGTTTTCATAGTTGTGCCAAATTATGCGTGGTAAGCATTTTTTAAAAATTGTAATCAGTTTAAACTTTCACAGTTGTGGGAAATTGTGAGGGGTGTGTGTCAAGGATTAGGGGAGTGAGACAATAATTATTTATATTATAACAGACATTCAGATTCAAAAAGTTCAAAGTTATGACTGCTAAACCACAAACTGTCAACATCATATGTCAAAACATACAGTGTAAATAGCCTTAAATCAAACTCTAATAAGTTCTCATAAGTTTGTGTCTATAAGGAAACCTGGATGTTTACTAACATTTACCAATAAAAATGTAATCCTTTCAAGTCTGACTATAAGGCTTTAATCCTTTAATCATTCTCATGGCTCTTTTCTGAACCCTCTCTAATTTATCAATATCCTTCTTGAAGGATCACAGTTCCACTTCTTACTGTGGCACTGACTATTATTTTGAAGTCATAGAAAATAGAAAGACAGACAAGAGCAAATGTAAATCTGATCTTCATTACAGTAAACAAGAGTGATGCTGGCAATTGGTATCTGTGTCAGATGGTGTGCAAGCTACAAGCATGAACATTATCTGTTGTATAAATATTATTTTAATACTTTATGATCTATTTATTTGCCTCTCAGAGACATACTTCTCACTTCTTGAACCATGGTGCATTAACTGTAAAGGGCATACCATCATGTGCATCATATTGAAATGCAGTTAAAGGAGTCTTTTAGAATTATTAGCAGAGCTGGTAGAAATTTTTAACCTGATTTTTTAAAACAAAAAATAGCCTTTTATGAAAGTTTCTGTATTTTTTATGGAAAAACAAAATCTGAAAAAAAATTATCATCAAAAAAATCTGTATATTTGAAACATCTTGCTTAGAATAATCCAAAAGCAAAAAGTGAATATGTTCTTTGACTATCTGTTAGATATATATCATCCCAAGGAAGTAACTTTTCTGTGTAAAGGCAGAATGAGCGTCACATGAAGGGAGAGAATCCAGTAACCAAAAGGGGGGAACTACATGTGTGTACACACACTCTGTGGAGGTTCTTTTTCTCAGAATCTCTCATTTCCTCTACAGGGATGCTTCAGTTAGACTATCCTGGATAAGAAAAGACAGTTACTTACCTGTATTATCAGAAAGAACAGGAGTACTTGTGCCACCTTAGAGACTAACAAATTTATTTCAGCATGAGCTTTTGTGAGCTACAGCTCACTTCTTCGGATGCATAGAATGGAACACACAGACAGAAGATATTTATGCATGCGGAGAACATGGAAAGGTGGAAGTACCCATACCAACTTAGGCCAATCATCTTCTGTCTATGTGTTCCATTCTGTGCATCTGAAGAAGTGAGCTGTGGCCCATGAAAGCTTATGCTGAAATAAATTTGTTAGTCTCTAAGGTGCCACAAGTACTCCTGTTCTTTTTGCGGATACAGACTAACACGCTGCTACTCTGAAACATGTCATTGCCTGCATTATGTTGTTCTTCGAGATATGGATGCAGACATGTATTGACTCAAGTGTACAAGCATATAGCTCACTGAAGCCAGTAAACTTTGCTTCTGCCTCTGGCCCTCATAGCCCCTCTCATGGCTATGTAAGGAGAGTACTATCCTGACCCCCTTCATTTCCTTCACTCTGGAATCCAAAGCTAGAGACTTCAATGAAGAGGGGACAGAGGGTAGACTGTAGAATTCACATCTTCACCAACATCTCAAAGAACAACAGTTACAAGTTTTGGATCCTTTCAGACATGTATTCCACTCAGCTGATGCACAAGCAGTACTCTTAGAAGGTGGGGCTTGGAGTCTAAATAAACAATAGCTGCAGAACTGCCTTCCTAAAGTTTGCATTTCACCTAGATGCCAAGGTAATCACTTAATGTTTGGCAAAATAATATATGAAAGACTATGAGGTAGTCTTGCAAATGTCAGATATTGAAACATCGCTGATAAATGCAATGGATGTTGCTTGGGCTGTGGGACCGTGGGAGCACAGCCTGACCTATTCCTTAAGTCGTGGTAATACAGAAAATCATCCACATGGAAATCATCTGTGTGGAGACCAGCTATTCTTTCACCCAATCCGCACAGAAGACAGAAAGTTGACACAATGAATAAAATGGCTGAGTCCTTTCCAGATAGAACACCAAATACCACCTCACATCCAACGTATGGAGGCACTTTCATCTGGATTTGAGTGTAGTTTAGGGAAAAATATGGGTAAATAAATAAGCTGGTTAAGGTGAAACTGCAAAACCATTTTGGACTCAATCTTTGACATGGACACTTTGGACATCTATGGACACTTTGTCATTGAAAAAAAAAGTTTATGAAAGTATGAAAGTTCTGCCATTAAGGCTGACTCTTCTTGCAAACATTATAGCCACCAGAAAGGCTGTCTTTTGGGAAAGGAGACACAATAAGCAGATGACTTTCCACTCAAATGGAGAAGCCCTGAGAACAGCCAGCACAATATTAGGATCCCACAATGGTACCATGTCCTTCACAGCTGGAAACAGTCAGAAAATACCTTTCAGAAACAGGGCTGACCCACAACATTTTGGCACCTGAGGTCTCAATTCTGCCTTCTTCCTGTTCTACTCCTCTCATGGTACTGCTCTGCTACCTACCCCAGTAAAGGAGAACTAACAATTTAAAATGCTTTGTTCAAAAATTTTAAGTAACACTTAACTTTCAAACGTCTGAATAGCAAATGTAACTTGTCTTGTTTGCATAGTAAACACTGGCATTTTTATCTGTTTGGCTAATCAAAGTGGTGCTTTCCGTGCCTTCTTGGTTGCAAAGATTTGAACTGCTTCCTGAAGGTCCACAGTCTGGGCCAGCTCATGCTCTGTTGAGATGGTCGCGAGGCCGACCAGCCTCTCCTGTGTCATTGTGGAGTATAGATGTGGTTTTTATTAACTTGAGTTTGGAGAAGCTGTGTTCTCCACTGGCAACTGTTACAGGAATTGTTAGAAGTATGCGCAGAGTATCAAAAGCATTTGGAAAGAGGTTGGTTATCTTATTTGTGTACATATATTCCAGAACAGCCTTTGAAGTTGATACTTCTGAAATGTATCTTGAAAGGGCTTTCATCATCTACATCACATGCATCAATATCACGCATGTCATCATTTGCCAACACTGTCTCTAGTGCCCTGAATGGCTGGTGTAGGTCTTCTTCGGGTATAGTGAGGAGTTTTGGAATATCATACAACATCCCAAATATACTGCTGTGTTCCTTGAGCTGCATGAAACATTCTTCAACTGACTGTATTGCACAATCTAGCACCTGGTTAAATAATTCAACTTTGAATTGTTGTTTGGAGGTCTCTTATGGGATTATCCCATGCTTCATAATCAAAATGTCTTCTTTGGTGATTCTTGTATTCTTGATTGGGTGTGAGCATAGCTTCAGTGTGAAGTTCCTCTGCCAATTTCTGTGCACTCTTCAGAACGTTTTGAAATCCCTCATCTGACCGGTAAGACTGTAGGTTTGACTTTGCTTTGTCCAGTTGTTCCATTGCTCTAGATATATAAAGGTCAACACCTTGGAGTCTCTTGCTTACAACATTTATTTCAAACAGTATGTCATGCCACAACATTAAACCATGGTGATTCCATTTCCCTCTGCCACTGTTCTCCCAGGAACAGTTCCTGTCATAGCATTATCATCTATAATGGCAACTAGGCATCATCTAGCTTCCCAATATGGTGTTTGATAGGCTTTATTGATGCCACTCGACTTTCCCGTCGTGTGGTACTCAGTGGTTTCAGTGTCAGAGAGGATGTTCCCAGATGTTGCTTCAAAATTTGCCATCGATGAGTTGATGCAGAGAAAAATACATAGATACTTTGAATTACAATAAAAAATTCAGCAGCCTCACTACAAGCTGATGCTGCATCACTGACCACCAAGTTCAATGAATGAGAACTTCATGGGACAAAAAAAGCTTGAGGGTTTAACTCTCGGATTCATGTCTGCATCCCTCTGTTCTTTCCTCTCATGTTGACACCATTATTGTAGCCCCGACCTCTCATGTCAGCTATCGCAATTCCCATATCTTCCAGCTTTTTTAAGAAGCACATTTGTCATACCAGCTCCTATAGTATCATCAATGTCAATAAATTCTAGAAAATGTTCTCTGACAGTCACCATTGCAGGGACATTTTCACTAGGTTCTGTTGTTGTTATAAAACGCACCATTAAAGTAATTTGTTCTGTATGGTTGATGTCAGGTGTGCAGTCCAGAATAACAGAGTAATATCTTGCTGACTTCAGATCTGTCACAATCTTCTATTTGACTTTTGTTGCCAGTAACTCCATGATCTCATTTTGAATTGTTTTTCCAAGGTAGAGGTGTGTGTACATTTCTTTCATGGTGACTCTTCTTAGATGCTCCAGCATCAAACTCAGCCATCAGCTCCACAATTTTAAGGAAGTTTCCATTGTTTGGCACATATAGTTGATCTGAAGCACCACGCAGAGCTAGGTTTTGGGTAGCAAGCATTCTCACAATGGCAATGAGCCTTTTCAGAACATTTTGCCAGTAAAGAGACTCTGATGCAATCGTTTCTTGATGCTGATCATCTATGATGGCCTTTATCATAGAATCACAGAATATCAGGGTTGGAAGGGATCTCAGGAGGTCATCTAGTCCAACCCTCTCTTCAAAGCAGGACCAATCCCCTGACAGATTTTTTCCCCTTTAACCTTAGTCTCATCTCAAGCTCTTTCCACCTATGGAATGCTCTTTGGTGATTTGCTGCCTTCTCATGGCATGCCTGATATCTAGCCAGATTTTTCCAATCCTTTGTTCCAGAAGAACCCAATGTGACTGAAACATTAGACTGGAAGAGTTTGCAACAAAAACAGTATGCAGCATTCTGCATTCTTGAAAACATAAGCCATGGCCTCTCTACTTTGTCACCATTGGGGATTTCACGCCAGTAATGTGTTGGTTGGAAAGTTTGATTTTCATTGTCTTTTGGGAACATGAAGTTTTTCACTTGCTGTGACCCATGCAGTACAAGGAAGTCCCTCAGGCTACTGCTCAAGTGGGTCCACAGTCCTGGATCATCTAGACTTAAGGAACTAAACTCAGCAGCAGCTATTTCTTGCGCCTCCATCACAGTCTTCTCTGATCTACACTTTTCTTCAGGAATGCGCATGGTTACATCCATTTGAGATGGAGATATGGATGCTGCAGTAGCTGCCAGGTCACCTGCACTCTGATTAACTGGAAGATCAGGCATCTCCTCACTACTAACATCCTCACTGGGGCCGGAAGGCTCACCATGAACATCTGTGTCTATGTATCTCAGGAGAGCTCCCTCCTGCTTAGATAGAAAAGCTTCCTTTGCTTTCTTTCTTTTTCTGAATGCTGCCCCAGACGGGCATTTTCTTCTTTCACTCCTGACTGCTGTTCTGTGCCAGCTATAGTGGCTCTCCACACTCAGTTGAAGGGGACAAATAAGCAGGCTGGTAGCAGGGCCTGAGTGAGGGAAGATATCAGCATCTTAAGGGCCTAACTGGCTCCTACTATTTCAGTTGACTGCCCGTTCTCCTCAAGTGGGCTCAGGGAAGCAGCAGGAAGCAGGAAGCTCCCTGAGAAGCTGGTGTTAATCAGTCCAGGCTCCTGGGGGTGCTAGAGAGGTACATAAGAGGCTCCTCCTCCTCTCTCTCCCTGCAGCTCCTGCTGCTTTCTGTTATTCCCTTTTACCTTTTCTACTGCCTGCCTGTTATGTCTCTCGTGCCCTCCTTCCTCCAGCACAGCACTCCACCATCTCTGTGCATCTAGAGCACAGAGAATACATATGCACCAGCAGCAGACACAATTTTCTACACTCTGGGTCCTAGTGGCACCCCCTCGCAGTCTGGCACCTGAGACGGCTGCCTCAGTTCACCTCATGGTAAGGACAGCCCTATTCAGAAATCTCACTACCACTGAGATCAAGAAAATCAACTTCCTTTAGAATGGAAGATGGAACTCTGAGATCACCACCAGGTGAACCCTCAGTGAGCTAAGAGCTAAACCTGAGGCTTTCAAATATAACAGGTAGTCCAAAATGTCCTGAATGTGAGCTGACATGGGTTGAATTACCTTAGATATTGGCCAAACCAAAAATTGCTTCCACTTGGCCAATTAAGTTGACCTAATGTGTGGCTTTCTACTACTAAGTATGATCTTCTGAACTGCTTCCAAACATTGCCTTTCTTCCTCATTTAGCCATGTACCATTCATGACATGAAGTGTAGATTGGTCAGCAATAGATGAACAACCTGGCCATGATGCTGAAACAGCAGATCAGGAAGGAGAGGAAGAGATTTTGGAAGTCAAGCAGACAGACTGAGAAGGTCAGAGAACCAGCATTGTCTCAGTTAGGCCAGCACAATAAGTATCAGTCTGGCATGGTCCAGTTTCAGTTTGATGATAACCTGAGAGATGAGAGGAAAGGCGTACATTAAGACCTTGCCCCAGTTCAGATGGAAGACATCAGTTAAAGACCCTGGACTAAGCACAGGATATCCCATTCCCTGAAAATCGATCTCACAATGCTGTTCTTTAGGTCAATCACGGTTGTCTGAGAAAATTGATACCAGTCAGCTTTGTGTTCTTGGGGAACCAGGGTGAAGTATCCAGCCTGTCTAACTCATGAAAGACACCCCCCCCACCAGCCTCTGCTTAAACCAAAACGCATAAGAGAAAAGACTTGCAGAGCGCAATGAAGGGCAATTGGGAGATAAACCTAGACACTTCCTGACAAGGATGACAAGATTAAGACATCCCCATTAGCATACAGAATGAAGAACAGAGAACCGCACTGAACTCTGGGAAAGGAAAAGCAGGGAAGCACTGCATCATGGGAATCTCTGCCTCAGATGTTAATGAACTATGCCTGCCCACACACAGCTCAGCAGTTATCAGACCAATTCTAGTTATGAATCCTTGAGTGATATCCAAAATACTGAAGCAGCCTAGCTGCATTGTGAGCTTCCTGGAAGAAAACACCACCCATAGCCAAGAGTGATCAGCTTCTATTGTCTAGTCTAAAGAAAACCCTTGAGTCATCAGTTTGCCTATAAACAAATCTAGTGTTCTCTCTTGAACCATTGTATTTTCTCTACAAAAATCCGAACTCACCCTCTGGTAAGTGTTCTGATGCATAGACCCAAGCTCTGCATCAGTTCCACTGGGACTCCATCTCCTGACTGATCGTGCTGCGGGCTCTGCCTGTTTCCTGCCCTCAGGACCCTGAACTATCACCATCACCTGGGAACCCCAACCACTTCAAGCTTCAGGTAGCAGTGAGATCCCTTTCTTTCTCTCTCTCTGTTTTCCTCTCTACCTCAGGTGTTAACCTTTAATAATGTATGTTATGTTGGGTTAGCCCTCCTTGTGTAGTGATCACTATTATTCAATAAATAACTTGTATGGTTAAGCTGGTTCCTTCTCTCTCTTGCTGAACTTTACTTTTTTGTGTTCTTAGCTTCCCCCATATACTCTGCAGCAATGCTTCTTTTACCTACGCTAAAGATCCCTGCAGTGCCCAAAATACTGTGGGGTTTGCTCATCAAGTAGGTTTCTGCCAGTACAATTGTGATGTTAGAGTGGGGATAGAGACGTGCTGATACTGGGACACATAAGAGTAACAGCTTGAAAGTGCTGCTTGACCCAGTCCATGGAGCCCAGGGGCATATAAGGGGAGGCAGCTTGACAGTGCTGCTTCATCCAGCCCAGTGAGTCCAGAGACATATAAGGGTCAGCTTGACAGTGCTGAGTGACCCGGACCGCTCACTTGCTCTGTTAATGTATGTGTGTGTGTTCATCCAGTTCCAGGGCTGGAGGAACCCAGCCCTAGGAAACCTAGGTGCTGTAGGATAGCTCCATTGGGAGGGGACTTGCACAAGGGAGAAGCAGAACTCCATATGAAAACACAAGTGACACAAGCAGTACATTGATAAAATTACACCTCTGTCATAACCTATTCCCAGATTTGGACCTTAGCGTCCAAAATATGGGGGCTAGCATGAAAACCTCCAAGCTTAGTTACCAGCTTGGGCCTGGTAAAGCTGCCACCACCCAAAAAATTAGAGTGTTTTGGGGCACTCTGGTTCCCCCAAAAACCTTCCCTGGGGACCCCAAGACCGAAATTCCTTGAGTCTCACAACAAAGGGGAATAAACCATTTCCCTTCCCCCCTCCGGTGTTCCCTCCCTGGGTTCCTGGAGAGATACACAGAAGCAAGCTCCGTGAATCTAAACAGAGGGATTCCACCCTCTCTATTTCCAGTCCTGGAAACAGAAGTACTTCCCTCTTCACCCAGAGGGTATGCAAAGTCAGGCTAGTAAATCTAACACACCCAGATTTCCCCCTGACTTCTTCCTCCCACCAATTCCATGGTGAGCACAGACTCAATTCCCTGGAGTTCCCCACTAAAGAAAAACTCCAATAGGTCTTAAAAAGAAAGCTTTATATAAAAAGAAAGAAAAAGTACATAAATATGGTCTCTCTGTATTAAGGTGACAAATACAGGGTCAATTGCTTAAAAGAAATATGAATAAACAGCCTTATTCAAAAAGAATACAATTCAAAACACTCCAGCAACTACACACATGTAAATACAAAATAAAAAAAACATATAAATCACTGTCTTATCTTTTTTGTACTTACAGCTGGGAAACAGAAGATTAGAAAAGCAGGAAACAGAAATCCTCTCATAACCGAGAGAGAGACAGGCACAAGACAAGAACAAGGAACTCAGACACAAACTTCCCTCCACCCAGATTTGAAAAAGTCTTGTTTCCTGATTGGTCCTCTGGTCAGGTGTTTCAGGTTACTGCTTTCCAGGTAAAAGAACATTAACCCTTAGCTATCTGTTGATGACACGCCCCCCAAATTGCAGACAGTGGGGAATCTCACTGGCGGCGATTTCCTCCTAGAACTTTAAAATAAACAGATTAATACAACACATGCACCTTTACATATACCACTAAGTATATAACTAACAGACTTGTACATTTTAAGAACACTTTTTAACTACTGGATTCTGGGAAACTCTTGCGGGAGAGAGCATTAGCTACTTTATTAGAAGCTCCTGAAATGTGCTGAATTTTAAAATTAAAATTTTGGAGAGCTAAACTTCAACGAAGAAGTTTCTTGTTGTTTTCCTTGGCAGTATGAAGCCACTTTAGTGCAGCATGGTTAGTTTGTAGCTGGAACCTCCGTCCCCAAACATATGGGCGTAGCTTTTTCAGGGCATACACAATGGCATAGCATTCCTTTTTACTGACTGACCAGTGACTTTCCCTCTTAGACAGTTTCTTGCTGAGAAACACGACAGGATGGAAATTGTGATCCGTTGCTTCCTGCATGAGAACTGCTCCTATACCACGCTCAGATGCATCCATGGTTACTAGGAATGGCTTGTCAAAGTCCGGGGCCCTGAGCACAGGGTCAGACATGAGCGTCGCCTTAAGTTGGGTAAAGGCCTTTTGACACTCATCAGTCCAGTTAACTGCATTTGGCTGGGTCTTTTTGGTCAGGTCGGTCAGTGGGGCAGCGATTTGGCTGTAGTGTGGTACAAATTGCCTGTTGTACCTGGCCAAGCCTAAGAAGGATTGGACCTGTTTTTTTGACCTTGGGACAGGCCACTTTTGGATAGCATCCACCTTGGCCTGTAGGGGGTTTATGGTTCCTCGACCCACCTGGTGCCCCAGGTAAGTCACTCTGTTTTGGCCTATTTGACACTTTTTGGCCTTAACAGTTAATCCGGCCTTCCTGATGCTCTCAAAGACCTTTTCCAGGTGTAGTAGGTGTTCAGGCCAGGAGTCTGAAAAAATGGCCACATCATCGAGGTAGGCAACTGCATATTCTCCCAGTCCTGCTAGTAGACCATCTACCAGCCTCTGGAAGGTGGCGGGTGCATTTTGAAGCCCGAAAGGAAGGACATTGAATTCATACACCCCCGCATGGGTGACGAATGCTGACCTTTCCTTGGTAGGTTCATCTAGCGGTACTTGCCAGTACCCCTTGGTTAAGTCTATTGTAGAGATGAACTGGGCACGTCCCAACTTCTCCAATAGCTCATCGGTGCGTGGCACTGGATAGTTGTCTGGACGAGTTACCGCATTTAGCTTACGGTAGTTCACGCAAAAGCGTATTTTGCCATCTGGTTTGGGTACCAGAACCACTGGAGATGCCCATGCACTGGTAGATGAGCGGATTATACCCATCTGTAGCATGTTTTGGATTTCCCGTTCTATAGCAGCTTGGGCATGAGGAGACACCCGGTAGGGTGTGGTTCTAATTGGTGAGCATTACCTGTGTCAATGGAGTGGTATGCCCGTTCAGTCCGTCCTGGGGTGGCTGAGAACAATGAGGCGAAGCTAGTGCACAGCTCCTTGATTTGTCGCCACTGCAGACGTTCCAGGGTGGTTGAGAGGTTCACCTCTTCCACGCCACCGTCTTTTTTCCCGTCATAGTAGACACCGTCAGGCCACTGAGCATCATCTCCCTGGATTGTAAACTGACAAACCTGTAAGTCTCTGGAATAGAAAGGCTTGAGAGAATTAACATGGTACACTCTAGGCTTTAGTGAGGAATTGGGAAATGCTATGAGGTAGTTCACAGTTCCCAGGCGCTCTTGGACCGTGAATGGCCCTTCCCGTGATGCTTCCATCTTATGGGCCTGTTGCGCCTTCAAGACTATAACCTGGTTTCCTACCTTGAAGGAATGTTCTCTGGTATGTTTGTCATACCAGGCCTTTTGCTCTTCCTGAGGATCCTTTAGGTTTTCTTTAGCAAGGGCTAAAAAGTGTCGGAGGGTGTTTTGTAGGTTGCTTACAAAGTTCAGAATGTTAGTTCCTGGAGAAGGCGTAAACCCCTCCCATTGCTGCTTCACCAACTGTAATGGCCCCTTAACCTCGTGACCATACACAAGTTCAAACGGTGAAAACCCTAAACTGGGATGTGGTACAGCCCTGTAGGCAAACAGCAACTGCTGCAACACTAGGTCCCAATTATTGGACTGTTCGTTGATGAATTTACGTATCATGGCCCCCAAAGTTCCATTAAACCTTTCCACCAGGCCATTGGTTTGATGGTGGTAAGGGGTGGCAACCAAGTGGTTCACCCCATGAGTTTTCCACAGTTTTTGCATGGTTCCTGCCAGGAAGTTAGGTCCTGAATTTGTAAGGATGTTGGAGGGCCAACCTACCCTGGCAAAAATGTCTGTTAGGGCCAGGCACACCGTGTTAGCCCTGGTGTTGCCTAGAGCTACTGCTTCCGGCCATCGGGTAGCAAAGTCCACGAAAGTCAGTACGTACTGCTTTCCTCTGGGCGTCTTTTTTGGGAAAGGACCCAGAATATCCACAGCTACTCGCTGAAATGGGACCTCAATTATGGGGAGTGGCTGGAGAGGGGCCTTGACCTGGTCTTGGGGCTTTCCCACTCTTTGGCATACCTCACAAGACCGGACATACTTGGCAACGTCCTTGCCCATCCCCTCCCAGTGGAAGGACTTCCCCAACCGGTCCTTGGTTCTGTTCACCCCAGCATGGCCACTGGGATGATCATGGGCTAAGTTTAAGAGCTTCCCCCGGTACTTAGTTGGAACCACCAACTGTTTTTGCGGATGCCAGTCTTCCCAGTGTCCACCAGAAAGAATTTCCTTGTATAAAAGTCCCTGGTCTATAACAAACCGGGATCGATTAGAAGAGCTGAGAGGTGGTGGGGTGCTTCGTGCCGCCGCCCAAGCTTTCTGAAGGTGGAACTGTTCCCTTGAGGCTGGGGTCACCAGTTCTTCCTCAGACTGTGGACTTGGGTTTGGTCCCTCTGGAAGCGATGTAGGTGATGGGGTTGTTTCTGTTGCTGGTGAACCGCTCTCCGCTGGTGCACCTGAGGGTATTTCAGGCTCTGGCTGAGCCTTTTGGGTATGGCTGTCTGTTGCTTTTGCCAGTTTTGGCTCACTGGCGCCTTTTGGCGTTGAGTTTGAAGATGTGGTTGCAATTGCTGGTGCTGGTTGCTGTTCCAGTTCCGGGTCTGGGACTGGAGGTGCTGTGGCTGTTTCAGTGGTTGGCATGGAATCCGGGTCCACTACCTCTGTCTGGGTCTCTGGTAACACAAACGGGGTGTCTGTGGACGGCTCAGGAACAGGAATGGGTCTGGAAGCTTGCCTGGTTTGGCTACGTGTAACCATTCCCAATCGCTTGGCCCGCTTCACCTGGTTGGCCAAGTCTTCCCCCAGTAGCATGGGGATGGGATAGTTGTCATAAACTGCAAAAGTCCACATTCCTGACCAGCCTTTGTACTGGACAGGCAGTTTAGCTGTAGGCAAGTCTACAGCTTGTGACATGAAGGGGTAAATTGTCACTTGGGCCTTTGGGTTGATGAATTTGGGGTCTACGAAGGATTGGTGGATAGCTGACACTTGTGCCCCCGTGTCTCTCCATGCAGTAACCTTCTTTCCGCCCACTCTCAAATTTTCCCTTCGCTCTAAGGATATTTGAGAGGCATCTGGGGCTGGGGATCTTTGGTGTGATGGTGGTGTAATGAACTGCACTTGGTTGGTGGTCTTTGGGCAGTTGGCCTTGATATGTCCCAGTTCATTACACTTAAAGCATCTTCCATCTGACTGGTCACTGGGTCAAGGTGAGTTACTGGAGACTGGTGAGGTGGAAGAATAGGGTGTCTGTGGCTTTACTTGGGTTGTATGTGGGGTCTTTGGCTGTCCTCAGTTGTAGGGTTTATGGTCGGTGTGCCCCCTGGGGTATTCGTTCCCCTTGACAGTAGCTTTCTTGCTTTCTGCCACTTCCATCCATCTGGCTCCAATCTCCCCCGCCTTGGTGAGATTTTTGGGTTTTCCATCTTGTATGTACCGTGTTATGTCCTCAGGAACACAATCCAAGAACTGCTCCATTTGTATGAGGAGGTGCAGTTCTTCAAGGATTTAACATTGTGTCCTGATATCCAGGCCTCATAATTTTTCCCAACGTAGTAGGCGTGTTTGGGAAATGACACATCTGGTTTCCATTTTTGGGTTCTGAAACGCCGACGGGCATGATCCGGGGTTATCCCCATTCTGTATCTGGCCTTGGTTTGAAAAAGTTTATAGTCGTTCATGTTCTTCTTAGGCATTTCAGCTGCCACCTCTGCTAAAGGTCCACTGAGCTCTGGCCTCAATTCTACCATGTACTGGTCTTCAGGGATGCTGTACCCAAGACAGGCTCTTTCAAAATTTTCCAAGAAGGCCTCGGTGTCATCACCTGCCTTGTAGGTGGGAAATTTCCTGTGATGTGGAACCATAATTGGCGAAGGGTTGTTAGGATTGGCTGGCGCATGCTGCCCAGCCTGTGCTAAGTCCAGTTCATGTTTTCTCTGTTTTTCCTTCTCTTCACTTTCTTTTTGTTGTTTTTCCATGTCTTGGCGGTGGGCCACCTCTTCTTCTTCTAGTTTTTTGTGGTGGGCTGCATTTTTGGCTTCTTGTTCTCTTTTATGGGCTGCCTGTTTGATCTGTTCTTCTCTTTCTTTCATCTCCATCTCTTTTTGTTTTATTTCTAGTTCCTGTTTTTTTTTCATCTCTCGCCTGTGCTCGGCATCTTTGATTTGTTCTCCGGCCTCCATTTTTGTCTTGGTAGGCATGGTTTCTGTTTTCTTGTGTTGGGGTGCCCTCCGGTGTTTATCTTTTGAACTGCAGGTTCTCTGTTGCCTCCTGGGGTCTGCCTAGCAACAGTGCCTTTTTCCCTTTCTTCCTCTAGCTAATCTTTTAAATGTAAAGTAAACCAGAAAAACCACTTTATTTGCATGTATATTGTGCTGGTAATTGCCTCCTAATGGGAGTGCTATTGTCTGACAAAAGACATGTTTGTCACAGCTTAATGGTTCCTTGCTTAATATGCAAGCCAGAAACTGCAAGAGAGAGCAGAGAAAAAAAAATTCTCTCTGGTTCCTTTTAAAACCAAACTGTTTCTCTCTGCCTAAAAGCCCTAGCAGAGAAAAGAAAAATATAATATTCCTACTGGCTTCTGGATTCTATCTATCCCACCGCTTCCACCATGTCATAACCTATTCCCAGATTTGGACCTTAGCGTCCAAAATATGGGAGCTAGCATGAAAACCTCCAAGCTTAGTTACCAGCTTGGACCTGGTAAAGCTGCCACCACCCAAAAAATTAGAGTGTTTTGGGGCACTCTGGTCCCCCCAAACCCTTCCCTGGGGACCCCAAGACCGAAATTCCTTGAGTCTCACAACAAAGGGGAATAAACCATTTCCCTTCCCCCCTCCAGGTCTTCCCTCCCTGGGTTCCTGGAGAGATACACAGAAGTAAGCTCCGTGAATCTAAACAGAGGGATTCCACCCTCTCTATTTCCAGTCCCGGAAACAGAAGTACTTCCCTCTTCACTCAGAGGGTATGCAAAGTCAGGCTAGTAAATCTAACACACCCAGATTTCCCCCTGACTTCTTCCTCCCACCAATTCCCTGGTGAGCACAGACTCAATTCCCTGGAGTTCCCCACTAAAGAAAAACTCCAACAGGTCTTAAAAAGAAAGCTTTATATAAAAAGAAAGAAAAAGTACATAAATATGGTCTCTCTGTATTAAGGTGACAAATACAGGGTCAATTGCTTAAAAGAAATATGAATAAACAGCCTTATTCAAAAAGAATACAATTCAAAACACTCCAGCAACTACACACATGTAAATACAAAATAAAAAAAAACATATAAATCACTGTCTTATCTTTTTTGTACTTACAACTGGGAAACAGAAGATTAGAAAAGCAGGAAACAGAAATCCTCTCATAGCCGAGAGAGAGACAGGCACAAGACAAGAACAAGGAACTCAGACACAAACTTCCCTCCACCCAGATTTGAAAAAGTCTTGTTTCCTGATTGGTCCTCTGGTCAGGTGTTTCAGCTTACTGTTTTCCAGGTAAAAGAACATTAACCCTTAGCTATCTGTTTATGACAACCTCCCTCCCAGAAGAGTAACCCGAATAAATGAGCATACCCCAAAGTAATGAGCAAACCTGGTAACAAAATCCTGCTGAGATAGTTGTCCAACTGGTTTTGAAAGCCAACCGCTTTTAATTGTGCTGCTGTGGGCATGATATCTTTCTTGATGCAAAAATGCCAAAATGTTATTGCTTCCTGTCAAAGCAAGTTGGAGTGGGCTTCTCCCTGCTTGTTCACATACAACGCTGCGGTGGTACTGTCGGTGAGGATGTGAACAACTGTTCCCCTGATTTCATCCCAGAAGACATGGTATGCATTTGTAAATGGCTTGAAGTTCCAGTACATTGATGTGACACAATGCTTTATGCAACAGTCACAAACCCTAAACTTTTAATACCCCTTGATGCACTCCCCAACCTATTGCAGAGGCATCGGTGATTACCATGTTGGTCTGTGGACAAGTAAAGGGAACACCGTCACAACCATTGTTCTGATCTGCCCACTACTATAGAGAGTCCAGTATCTCT